>NC_138808.1:1594544-2194544 GCF_965178545.1 Coloeus monedula | reverse complement strand
AGCTGGGCTCTGGTGTAATGAATGCACTGCAGCAGCAGTGACTCCACACTTCTGCTCCATCCCTCTGCTGATCCTGACATTTCCTCACCCTGTGGATGCCAGAGCTGGGAAATGGGGATTTATTGATTGCTGGTGCAGCAAACTGATGCTCAGCCAGGCCAAAGTGATTCAAGGAAAGCTCATTTTGCTGAGCTGTGGGGTTTTTTCACCTTAAATCTGAGCTCTGTCTGCTGCAAGAAACCTTTGGCTGGAGTTGGTGGCATCAAGGCATTCACATAAATAACATTTAAAGTTTTCTTTCTGACAGTGGATGAAGAGATCTGGCACAAAGAACTGCTGGGGAAAAAAGGGTGGAAGGGTTGACGTTGCAAATTTTGCATTTTCAAAGTGAACTTGAGTAAGAACATCACACAAAAAGAATCAAATCCAGGGAGCAAAGAGTCCACGGGAGCAGGGGAGGAGCTGGATCCTGAGGCTTTCATGAGCCCAGGCTGCCACTGAGCTCCTAAAACTGTAAAAGCAGGAGGAATCATTTTATTTTTGCTATTATTTCATTAATGATATTATTTTCATTTATTCTAGTTATTTATTTGCAGTAATACCAATCACTAAATCCTCTGCATGCAAAACAGAGCTCAGATTTTGAACAAATTAAAAAATCATGAGATAAAAAAGCAAGTAGAAAGTAGGGAAAGAAGGATTTATTTTTTTCTTTTTCTCTGAGAAAACATTCCTGGCTGTAAATGAGAAATATTTCTCTTTTCAGATCCTCAGTTTCGTTTCAGCACAGCGGCGCTGATGTGAAATGCAGACCTGACCTCTGGATCGGGAATTCCACTGAATTCATCGAAAAAAACCAGTAACAAACACTCATCTTTTCCAGGGAAAAGTTCATTTCCTTAAGCTTGAAGTCTTGTAGGATGACTTCTGATCAAGAAAAGTAGGAAAAATGACACGTGAAGCGGAAGACGTGACCAAAAACAAAGGGAAAAGGGAAAAATACTAAAGTGAAACATTTCAGCAGCTTTAAAATCCCCCCCTGCTCCGGGTGTGAACTCACTGATGGACGTCAGTGTCCTTCCAAAGTATTTGGAACATTGGGGTCCTTTGGAAATTGCAGAATTAGGGTGGAAACGATGCAGAGAATTAAATTTCCAAGGCCTGCTCAGGCCCTCGGGTGAGGGAAGCAAGGGCAGGAATGACCCCGAGGCAGGGAATTGTGAATAAACAGCTGGGATGGATTTATGGGAGCAGAAGGGGAGCCGGGAGGGATCCCCAGGGATATTCCCAGGGATATCAGGGTGTGGGGGAATGCTGGAATTTGTCCCCACGGCAAGCCCGGCTCCCTGGAAAAGCTGGATCTGTGTTTTCCTTCCTGACAGGCCCCAGTCCAGCAGGGCAGGGAATGTGATCCGGAGTTTTTATGGGAAAGCTGCTGTGGGGTTTTACCTGTTCTCCCACCCATTTCTGTCACCTTAGCCCTACCGATATCCATAAATTTTGCCTCTGGATCGAGCGACAGCAGGGCCAGGCTGGGCCTGAGCTGGGGCCTGGAGGGGACTCTGGCGTCTCTTGGCCTTTCCCTTGTGCGTGCAATGATTTTCTGCCTTTTCCTGTGGCAAAATCATGGAATTCCAGTGCACAATGAAATTCTGGTGCACAATTGGCTGCTGTTTCGGTGGCAAAATGAACAATTCACGTCATGATTCAGGAGTGCTGCCTAATTAAACGATTCTATCGCTTCTAAACATGGATTATTTACATTAATATGAAAGCAAAGCTGGGTGGAACGGCCAAAAACCCCCTGAGATTTGTGAACTACTATGGGATAATTGCACTTAAGCACTTTTTAAAGCAAATTTTAAGTAGTTAAAGGAAAAAAAAAAAAGGCTTTTCCCTGGGCTAAGGAAAGGAGAAGGAGGGATGTGTGTGCTCCCACCGCGGAGCCAGGGCTCTGCTCCAGCTCGTGCCAGCCCAGGCTCTCCTGATCTACATTTTATCTGCAATGCATCAGGAGTTTGTGCAGCTTTTTTTTTTTTAATTTATTTGGCACAATTCCTGTGGCCTGTGCAGAGATGCAGCCTCACCAGCCAGGTGCTGCATTCCCTGTAACCCTTGGATTGCTGCTGCAGGGAAATCAAGGGATGCGCTCCTAAACCCAAAATGTTTCCTGTGCTGAGGTCAGCTCAAATGACCACAGCTCTGAGGAGACTCTGTTCAAAAGTAGAAGGATTTTAAAAGAGTCCTTAAGGCCAGAAAACAATAATTTGTGAGATTTTTAAGCCCAGGAAAGTCAATTATATGTGAGATTTTTAAGCCTAGAAACCTAGTGGTTTTTAAGGTTTTTAAGCCCAGAAAACTCAGTGGTTTTTAAGATTTTTAAGCCCAGAAAACTCAATTATTTGTGAGATTTTTAAGCCTAGAAAACCTAGTGCTTTTTAAGATTTTTAAGCCCAGAAAACTCAATTATTTGTGAGACTTTTAAACCTAGAAAACCTAGCGGTTTTTAAGGTTTCTAAGCCCAGAAAACTTTGTGAGATTTTAAAGCCCAGAAAACCCAGTGGTTTTTAAGGTTTTTCAGCCCAGAAAACTCAATTATTTGTGAGATTTTTAAGCCTAGAAAACTCCATGGTTTTTAAGATTTTTAAGCCCAGAAAGCTCAATGAATTTAAGATTTTTAAGCCCAGAAAACTCCATGGTTTTTAAGGTTTTTAAGCTCAGAAACTCAGTGCATTTGGACAGGTACAGGCTCGATCTTCCAGGGTCAGGAATTTGTGCCCCCTGCCAGATTTCCTGGGTTTTGTAAGATTCCTCTTTTATAAGTGGCCACAGTCAGTAATTTGCCTTTAATGAATCTGATTATTTTATCGTGCAGATTAAAATAGAGATAAAACAAGTGATGAGAAAAGGCTCTTGGGTGTATAAAGGGAGAAATCTTTTACCTACACCAATATTTGAGGGTTTTGAACACAAAACTGGTGTTTTTCCTGATGCCAGGCAGGTTTTTTTTTATCAGAGGGGACGTGGCTGTGCTCAAATCCCCATCAAGCTGCAGGAGGAGCAGGCAGGGTTTTGGCAGCTGTTGTCCCTTCCCATCCTGTGCCCTCTGTGGGTTCATTTCTCTGAATAAATGGACAATTTCAGGGCTGTTCCCAAAAGCTCTTCAAGTCTAGGTAAGGAAATCAAGGCAGAATCCTGGTTTTTTACAGGCAAAAAATGATAAAGGCAGGAAGATTTATCAGCAAAGGCTGCAGGGATGAGTTGCCTCTGTGGTTTGGTATTTAAAATTTGGATTTATAACTCAGTGAAATAATTGATGAAATATTTAAATTCTTGTGTGAGATCTTGAGGTTTGTTGAAGGCTTTTGCTTTTCAGCACAAACTGGAGTAGCAAAATCTTCCCTGAGAGTCCCAATCCCTCTCTGCTGCTGCTTCGAAAGCTCAGAGGCTTTTACAAAAATTCACTGAATTTGGTGTCAAGAAATTTAAGTAAAAAGGACCAACCCAAATCCTACAGGATGCTGGAAAAGTGGGAAAAACTCCTCAAAGCCCTGACCAATATGGTCTCCCTGTGCCCAAGGCTGGGTGAGTCGCAAGTGGATGAATCTGGAAGTGATTGGGTTAATTTCGTGGATTTTGGGTTTTCTGTAGGTTTGTAAGTGCTATTTTCAATGTGAACGATGACCTGGAAAATATTAGAGATAATCTGGATCTTTACAAGGGGGAATATCCCAGAGGGGTGTAAATCCCTCCTGACGAGGACACTTCACTTGGAGCATTTGAAATTTCCTTTTGGCATTTTAAGTCTTTATATTTTAAATATATATTTTTATACTTTATATACTTTATATATAATTTATATTTTATAGTTATTTATTATTATTATTATTATTATTTTTTAAATTAAAATTTTTCTTGTGTGTCACTGGTCAATCCTGACAGTGATATTTCCAAAAATGCCACTTCGGGAATAACAGGAATAAGCAATTCCTCCTCCCCTTCCCATGAAAACATCCCATGGTTTCCTTCCAGCTGCAGCTCCTTGATCTTCCCAACTCCTGAGCATCTCAAAGGCAAACTGGGATTAACGGCAAAGGGCCCTGAAGAACAAAACCATTTAAGATTATGAAGATGTATAAGGTTATGAGATATTTAAAAATGTGCTTTTTGCACACTTAACATTTTTTCCTGACTGGAAGCCTTAATGTCTGATTGAAGGTTGCTCACGAGGCATCTCTGGAGATGGAAGAAACAATAAAAGTGATTTAACAAGAGGGGGAAAAAAAGAGAGGCAGCGATAAATTTGAGCACTGTCTGGATTTCAGCTGCCGTAGATTGTGGGGATAATGGCACATTAATGCACAAATCAATAGCCAGAATTCAAGCCAGTTCCCTGTCAGGCTCCTCGGAGCTCTGCGAACCTTAACCCTGTTTTTTGTCTGGCAGGAAGAGTGAAAGAGGGAAGAGGGAGGAGAGTGGAAGAGGGTGTTGGATGTGCTGCTGGTGTGGAATCTCATATGGAGCAGCTAATCCTGTTTTCCTGGGAGTTCTATCAGGAATGAAGCAGGAATTGTGGCCCCTGTGCTCGGAACCTTTGCTGAGCATTTTGCAGCTCGTTGGTGGGGCTGGAAGCAGAGAATCCTGCGGCCCTCCCCGGGTTCCGTGGAGCAGGACAGGCAGCGGCTGTGCCGGGAATGGGAGGAGCGCTGTTCATGCCTGGCGTGCCGTCCCCTCCGAGCTGGGGCGGTTCATTTGGGGCCAGGAGGGCCATTTTTGGGGACACGGCTCATCAGGGCTCTGCTGCTTAACGGGTTGTGACTGAAGCGCTCCTCTGCTCCGTCCCTGAGTGGGAGCACAGGAGGTGAAGTGAGGGCCCAGACAGAGGGGGATGATGCAGAGCTGTGCCTGCCCTTAAAGCACCAAACTGGGACAGGCAGCTGTGAAACGTCTGTCAGGGGCTGTTTGCACAGAACCCGCCTCTGGGATCCGCTGCTTTTGTCGTGACAGCCTAAAAAATATGGATTAAACCTTTGGGAACTTGGCCTTGAAAGCATGAATTCATCTCAAATGTCTGTCCCACGTTAAAGCCAGGCTGGAGGGGCTTGGAGCAGCCTGGGACAGTGGGAGGTGTTGCTGCCCATGGCAGGGGTGGCACTGGGTGGGATTTAAGGTCCCTTCCAACCCCAACCATTCCATGTTCTGTGTTCAGGCTTTTGGGGATGCATCAGTGCCTGGATGTGGATCCCAAATGGGTCGTCCTGGTTCAGGGCCAGCTCGTTTCTCTCTCTCCATCTCCTGCGAGGCACAGTTTGCTGAGGATGGGTGATCTGGGCAGCCTTGGGACCTGTTACTGGTTTGGCTTCTGCTGTCCGAGTTTCACAGAATCCTGGAACGGTTTGGGTGGGAAGGACCTTAAATCCCATCCAGTGCCAGCCCTGCCATGGGCAGGGACACCTCCCACTGTCCCAGGCTGCTCCAAGTCCCGTCCAGCCTGGCCTTGGGCACTGCCAGGGATCCAGGGGCAGCCACAGCTGCTCTGGGAGTTCCATCCCAGCCCCTCCCCACTTCACAGCCAGGAATTCCTTCCCAATATCCCATCCAGCCCTGCCCTCTGGCACTGGGAAGCCATTCCCTGTGTCCTGTCCCTCCATCCCTTATCCAAAGTCTTTCTCCATCCTTTTTCTTTCTGAGCCCCCTGTCCTGCTCCCACCTGGCTTTTACCCTTTAGCTGGGCAAGGAAAGAAACCCCAAATCAGCTGGATTTGGGAAATCCCGAGTCCTCCTGCCACAAACCAGCACCCCACTAATTTCTGTTTGTCAGTCTCCTTACCACAAAAATTACTTTTGCTCCACTCTTCCCTCAGTTTTGTTGGAGTTCCTTAGGGAATGCTGTCCCTCTGTGCCGCGCTGTCCCCTGCACTCCCTCAGCCCCGGCTGTTCCTGCTCTGGGACTCTCCCGATTTCAGTTTTATTCCAGTTTGTCCCTTTAGCGGAGGAAGAGCGGAGCTGGTGGCAGTAGATGGCACTGTCTCAATCCTGCTCAGCCCGAGCTGGGCGTGGAGGGGCTGGAGCCACAAACCGGGGGGGAAGAGCTGGGGAAGGGGTGCAGGTGATGGCAAAAGGGATTCAGGTGATGAGAAAGGGGTGCAGGTGATGGGAAAGGGATTCAGGTGATGGGAAAGGTGTGCAGGGGCTGGGAAAGGGGTGCAGGTGATGGCAAAAGGAGTGGAGGTGATGGGAAAAGGGATTCAGGTGATGGGAAAAGGGGTGCAGGGGCTGGGAAGGAGGTGGAGGAGCTGGAAAAGGGGTGCAGGTGATGGGGAAGGGGTGCAGGTCCTGGGAGAGAGGTGCAGGTGTTGGGAAAGAGGTTCAGGTGATGGGAAAGGGGTGGAGGAGCTGGGAAAGGGGCCCAGATGCTGGGAAGGAGGTGGAGGTGATGGGAAAGGGGTTCAGGTGGGCTCTGCGGGGCTGCCCGGGGCTCTGCTGTGCCCTGAGCTCACCTGGCTGACAAACAGGGGCTGCTTGGCAGGGCACCAGCCCTAGGACTGATCTCCTCAGCCTCACAAGGGTCTTTGCCCCTCTGGGAGTTCAACGCCAGCTCTGGACAGGGGCTGTGGTTCCTGCAGCATTTCCACTCTCTCCTCCCCCCACAGCTGCCCCGGGGGAGCTGGAATTGCAGCGGGATGTTATCCTGGAGATTTGCATTGTGCTGTTCCAAGGAGATTCTTGCCCTCTGTCCTGCTCTGTTGCTTTGCTTCCCTTGGAATAAACAAATAAAGCCTCTATTTTCCTTTATCCCATGAATATATTCCAGCTCCCTCCCCTGTGACGCTGCCCTTCAGCCCATCATTAATGACCTCCCTTTTGTTGTTTTTTAATATCAACGCCCCAAATGCATTTTTACATCTGGTACAACCCCCTCGGAGCGTGTTTGACATCCAAACCTCTTCCTTTGCTGATCCCGAATTTATTCCCAGCCACGGGGATGTGGAACTGAAAAGCTCAGTGGTGAATTTGGAGCTGTGAGGAATTCATCATCTCCAAAAATACCAGTTCAGCATCGCTGTTATTGGTGGAGGACCAGCTGATAATCAAAGGGATGGTTGGTTAATCTGGAATTCTTGTTCCATCCTTTGAAACCCTCCCAGAGGTTTCCAGTCGTGCCTTTACACTGAGTTTTCATTTGTTTCTATAGAAAAGGAACTCTCGAGGGAGTTCCAAATCATCATTTCTAGCAACGGGTTTGTCCCAGTCCGTTGTTTCCTTGTGGAAATGCTGCAAGAGGGAGAAACCTCCTTCCCCAGTTGAATTCCAGAGATTCCAGATAAAAAGTAAAAATTGTAAATATTGTTCTATTTTCTTTGTAGTTTTCTGTTTTCTTTTAATAGGAAATCCAGGATTGGGGATTTCCTGAGGGTGGAAACAGCAAAGATCTCTCAGCTCAGGCAAACTGGCACCAGTGCAGCACTTCTTACTGGGAGGGGAGACAATCTCATGGGGTTTTGTCGCTCCTTTTGGGGTTTATTTGCACACTTTCAGGGGGGAGCCATAAAAAAATTCTTGTGGGAGATGAAAAAGCTGAAGGAAATGTAAATGAAGCCAAATTCTGCACTTTGGAAGGAGATAACCTGCAATCAGCTGGCCCAGGAAGGGAATTTAGTTAATGGGAGCAGCAGCTTTGTCCCTGAGTGACAGCGACCTTCAGGGACAGGGACGTGCCCGAGGGTTTTATCAGCACTTCCCGAGCTGCTCTCCCTGCCCAGCACCTCCGGGAGGGTCCTGGAACACTCTGGGAATATTTGGTGTGGAGCTGGATGGAATTTCCATCACCACGGGAGGGAGTTGGGGATGGGAGTGCTGAATTTGGGGATAATTCGTGGATTTTGTTCGTCTCTGACCACCCAGGAAAAATCAAAAGGCTGCGTTTGTGCAGGAATAGAAAATTACAATTTGTGCAGGAGTTCGTTGTGAAGTTACCCTGGAAAAAGATGGGATTTGAATGTAACAGCAGAGTTATTCCAGAAGGGATCTGGGCAAAGAGGTGTTCCCAGCATTTTAAGGGATGGGTTTGGGAATGATGCTGAGTGAAATTCCGGTCCTCTGCACTTTCTTTTGTTGAGCTTTTATTTAAATAAAATAAATAATAATAAATAAAATAATACACAAATAAATAATTAAAAAATACAAAAATAATATCATATAAAATAAATAAATAAATAAGGATTTTGTACAGTTATTTGGTTGAAATGATGATTTTTTAAATGCCCCTTTTTGAACGTGAACAATTCTATTATTCCAATTATCCCTGATTTAGGACTTGCTTTGTTCAGCTTCCATCCCCCTCCCACTGAAAAATACCTGGGAACGACTTTTTCTCTCTCTTTTTTTTGACCTAAGACCACGAATTGTTTGTAAAAGGTGATGTGTGAGTGGCAAGGGTGCAGCGAATCTCCAGATTCCCTCCATCAGCTCTTGGCCAGCTCCTGCTCTGCTCCCACCTTTTGCATTATTGATAATAAAAGCTCAGCCACCGAGTATTAAAACCAGCAAAAAAGGGAGGTTTCGCTGCGGAAAGGTCAGAGTCAGCTGAAAAGAAATGTGACTTTACAGCTTCCAGTGGCAATTCCAGCCTCCTGCTCCCCATCTGCCCCTCCAGCTCCGCGCAGAGCGAGCAGAGTTCGGGTTTTTGCCACGGATTTGGGATGGGAACAAGGACTTGAGAGATTATCTTGCAAAAAAACCGCCTTAAGCACAACAATTTAGCATTAAAAAAGAGCCAAGTTCTGGATTCAGGGGGTTCTTCCTCACTCTGCTGAATGCCTGGAAGCTTCAGCACTTGGAGTCTTGCCCGGCTGAAATCTCAGCCCCGTCTGAGAGCTGACAAAACAATACCTGGTAACCATCAAAAACGGGCTTGTTTGCTGGGAAACAGAGCAGATTCCTGAAAAAAATCGTGGGAAAACAGCCATGGATACCTTGGGGGGTTGTGAGGTGGAGAATTCCGTGCTCAGAAATGAAATGGAAACCTTTCCTTGCTGATTTAATCGTGGGATGGGGTGGGGTGGGTTGGGAGGGACCTGCTGCCCATCCCGGTAGTTTGCAGTTGGGAATGGACATTCATGGAATCCAGGAATGGTTTGGGTTGGAAAGGACCTAAAAATCAGCTTTTCCCACCCCTTGCCATGGGCAGGGACACCTCCCACTGTCCCAGGGTGCTGCAACCTGGCCTTGGGCACTTCCAGGGATGGGGCAGCCACAGCTCCTCTGGGAATTCCATCCCTCCCCACCCTCATATTGGGAATTCCTTCCCAAAATCCCATCTAACCCTGAGTTCTTTCCCACTGAAGCCATTCCCCCTCATTCTGTCACTAATATTTAACACTACGCTGCTGAGCACAACTTGATGCAGCTCAAGCTCCTTCAATTATGGAGTATTTGCTTTGAGCTGAGCCCTTTTTTGGGCTCCGATGGGATTTTCCAGCATCCCAGGCTGTGTCTGGGCTCTGTCCCGTGGCCACATCCTGCAGGTTACAGGGCAGGAGCCCCTTCCAGGTTCTCACAGCAGTTTTGAGAGGAGTTTCAGGAGTTATTTCCCTTTCGAGTCCCCTCATCCTGTGGGTACAAAGGGGTTTCTCAAGGCCCCTCTGCTCAGGTGGCCTTTGGTGCTCTGCCCTCCCTTGGAAGGCGTTTGCACCTCGAAGGACTGAATTCCTTTTTCCTCTCTCTGCCTGACTTCTTTTGCTTTCAGGGGGAAATGTTTCAACTCGCTGTGCACCTTTGAAAATCTGCTTTTAAAGGGTCTGATGGCAGCCGGGGAGAGTTGAGCTCTGCAGTTCATTCCAGGGTGTTTGACACAACTTCACCTGCTTCAATACAAATTATAACCCAGAAACTGCCATGGGATGGCTTCACCTTGGGAAGTACAAAATCATTTATTAACCCTCACCAAGGACCAAGCTCCAGCCTGTTTGAGGTGCTGTGAGAGCGTTACAAGGGAGTAAAAACCAGCTGGAAGGATGTTCCTCCCAGTACCAAGAGACTGAAGACCTTTAAAAGTCTTTTCTCACTGAGTTTTCGTGTTGAAGTTGATCTCACAAATTCCATTTATTGCTTCTGTTCGTTATTAGCAGGAAGGACAGGAATTTGCTGCCCATGCTAAATTATTTTTGTCATTTGGCAGTTTTTGCCTTAAACTCTGCTATCAAAGACTTTAAATGGAAATGTTTAAGGGAATTGGGAAATGGGTTTTCATCCGCATGCAAAGGCTGTCCTTATATTTCTGGGAAGGTTTTGGTTTTTTCCCTGTTTCTCACAGTAATTTTTCTGCTCACTTTTCACCAAAAATAAGTTGGTATTTTTTCCCTAACAGTTTCACATCTCCATGTGGTGCTGGATGAGTTCTGGGGTACAGCTCTGTGCTGAGGATGTGCAAAGATGCAAATCAGCACCACAAGGGAGGGCGCAGGGGATGGGATTTTGTTCCCAGCCTGGAGAGACTCATCCCAGACCCTCTGTTTGTTGAATCAGGCCGTGATTTAAGAAGTGATCCCTTACTGAAGACAGAAAAATCTCATGTTTTACTGGGTACTCCTCATCCACAGATGGAATTTTTCTGGTGGTACCAGAGCTCTGCTGGGATCGAGGCATTGACTTAAAAAAGAATGAATAAAATCAGCTCTTCCAGTTCCATACGAGGCACTGCTGCAGCGAACTGAGGCAAAAGCCAGGGGAAAACCTCATCCCAGCAGGAATTGTGTGTGCAGGGCACGGGGAGGGGTTTTAGGAGAATTTTAGGAGAATCCAGGGAAGCTGTGGCTGCCCCAGGATCCCTGGAGGTGCCCAAGGCCAGGCTGGAGCACCCTGGGATGGTGGAAGGTGTCCCTGCCCGTGGCAGAGATGAACTTCAAGTTCCCCAAACCATTCCTTGATCCGATGAAAGGTTTGGGGCTGGAATCCCTGCTCCAGGAGTGAACCTGCTGCTCCCTGGGGCTCCTTTCCTGGATGGCCTTTAGGATAACAAATCCATGCATTTCCCAGCTCCCTGTGCTCTCCTCCAACCAAAGGTGCCAATTCCAGCCGTGCCAGTGGCGGAGCAGCTCCTGCCATGCCCAGCTGCCTTCCACAGCAGCTGCTGCTGGGGCTCAGCCTGGGCGAGCTCCGGCGTCTGAGCGGCTTCTCCAGGCTTGGCAAGCTCCAGCTGTGCCACAGGGGCTGGCAAGGGTGAGGGGCTGCCCTGGGGGTGTCAGCAACACCAGCTCAGCTGTGAGCCGGAGCCTCCCTCCTGGTGCTGTGGCTGCCAAACCACAGAGCTCCTGAGCATCTTTAATTCTGGCCTAAAAACGCTCACTGGCACAAAATAGGAACCTGAAGTGAGCTCTGTAGCCACTTCTCAAAGTTCCAGCGCCGCTGTCTCAGTGATTGTCCCCAGCGTGGCTGAGGGAGGTTGTAAATGTTTTGTAAATGGGCTCAGAAATAAAATCCTTTCAGGAGAGACAGTGATCATGGAATGCCAGAATGGTTTGGGCTGGAAGGGACCTTAAAATCATCTTCTTCTCCCCCCTGCCGTGGGCAGGGACACCTCCCACTATCCCAGGCTGCTCCAAGCCCCGTCCAGCCCGGCCTTGGATACTTCCAGGGATGGGGTATCCATGGATTCTCTGGTGATGATGCAGATGAAAACCACCAGGAGCTCATTGTTTTGTAGGGAATTCCAACCCCATTACACACAATGATGAACGGATCATCGTGACAGGAGTCACAGATTTCAGTCAGTCCATTGCCTTGGGACCCCTCTTGTGCCTAAAGATAAGCTCTACCTAATGACTTTAGTTCAGGACTATCCCTGTCTCTTTTTGCTGTGGTTTGTGAGGGACAAGAGCCTGGCCAAGAGCAAACCTCTGACAAACTGGTGAAGGAGCACTTGGAATCATTTCCTCTTCCCAAATCACCGAGGTTGGGGCTGGGTCCTGGCCCTGGAGCAGCTCCTGCCTGGGAACTGGCCAGGAGCCAGGGGAGCAGCCTGGGCCCTGCAGCAGGAGGGGCTCCTTCGCTCCGGCAAAAGCTGGCCCAGCCCGGCAGAGGAGGAGAGAACAGCTGGCCCACAGCTGGCTCAGGGCTGCCCCACAGCTGGCCCACAGCTGGCCCACAGCTGGCTCACAGCTGGCTCAGGGCTGCCCCACAGCTGGCCCACAGCTGGCTCACAGCTGGCTCACAGCTGGCCCAGGGCTGCCCCACAGCTGGCCCACAGTTGGCCCACAGCTGGCTATGGGCTTCCCCACAGCTGGCTCACGGCTGGCCCACAGCTGGCCCACAGCTGCCCCACACTCCTGGCAGCCACTGACCCGGGGCCCTGCCCCCAGGGCAGTGGTGAGGGCAGAGCCTTTCAGGATTCCTGTTCCCAGAGTGGGCACCAGCAGCTGGAGCTGCGCTCTGCAGGGACGTGGATCCTGTCCTGGTTATGTTGAACACCAGGTGAGCAGCAGGGAAGGAAATCCGTGATAAACTCTTCTAAGTTGGAAGAATTCATTATTAAATGCATTGTGCTCTCAATAACCTGTTATTTTTGTATTTTTATTAATTTCCCCCACTCTTCCCTGGGTGACCCAAGCCTGCCATGAAGCAGAATTCATTCTTGCCTGTCCAAGGCTTTGCAAAGCCCTCAGGAAGGGTTAAGCAGGGCTGGAGATTGATTTTGTGTTTTCAAGCCTGGAGTGCGTGTCAGCAACAAGGGATGTAACTCAATCCTGAATATTCTTCTGGCTGGCAAAGAGCAAAAGGAGAAATCAAAGGTGAGGACGGGAGAGCTGTGTGATCTTGCAAGGCAGCTGTAAAGTGCTTTTCTTTCTTTAATTAAAAAGAGAAACCTTTCATAGCAGCCCAAAAGAAGAGAGGGCTTGG
The DNA here is from genome assembly GCF_965178545.1 of Coloeus monedula. NCBI lineage: Eukaryota > Metazoa > Chordata > Aves > Passeriformes > Corvidae > Coloeus > Coloeus monedula. The sequence goes on along the minus strand of NC_138808.1, from coordinate 2,181,647 downwards.
GGGAAGGAGTTCTCTTCTTGCATGAGTCACTCTCCCAGCAGAGGGAAATGCTGCAGCTTTTAGAACTGGCTCAGTCCAACAAACCTGAGCTTAACTTTGAGCCCCTCTGAAGGCGCAGGTCAAGCTGGATTTTCCTTTGTGGCACATTCAGTTACACAAACAGTGGGGGAACACCTAAACTGAGGTGAGAAAACAGCTATTTCCCAAAAATCATCATTTTTTTTAGTACGTGAAGTTTGGAGCTGCTGTGCTTCAGCACCTGGGTGGTCTCAACCAAAAGATTTCCGACCTGTAGGAAATGATCCCTCTTATTCCCAGAGGGGATTGCCGTGGATGTGGCAGGAAAATGGAATTCTTTAAAGTCAGTTAGCTGCTGTAGAATTTGAGCAGCCCTTGAGTGCAATCCTGCTTTTGCAGCCACTACCATAAATTAGAAGAAGAAATTCAAGGTCTTTAGGGCTGTGAATGATCTCAGAGAGAGAGAAAACAAAGTCTTCAAGCTTGGAAAAAAAAGAGCAGGAGTTTCTTGTTTCCCTTCTTTGCTCTGGTCAGGGCGGGGAGGTGGGAGCAGAGCAGAGCCTGGGGGTGCTGGTTTGGGGAGCACAAAAATCCTGCTGGTTTTACAGACCCGAGCAAGCACTGAAAGCCACAATAATAACTCAGTTAATGCTCGTGTTCACGGCATTTGGAAGGCGCTTCCGGAGCCGCACGGAGAACACAAGGAGAGAGACGGAAGCTTTTAAAAATGCATGAGGAGCCCGAGCTGCGGGAACAGATCCTGCTGAGGAGGGGGAAAAGCAGAGTCACCCCTCGGTGTCCTGTGCGCCGGGGCTGTGTCCTTACAGAGGATTTGTTATGTGACCCACAAATCGTTTCTCCAGCCCAGCACAGCGCGCAGGCTCATCAATCTCGCCTTAGCCCTCGTTAAATCCCTTCAACTAAATTTTGTTCTGGGTGCTGCTGGTGCCCGTGGGATGCTGGAGGAGTTCTGGGGTACAGCTCTGTGCTGAGGATGTGCAAAGATGCAAATCAGCGCCACAAGGGAGGGCGCAGGGGATGGGATTTTGTTCCCAGCCTGGAGGGACCCATCCCAGACCCTCTGTTTGTTGAATCAGGCCGTGATTTAAGAAGTGATCCCTTACTGGAGACAGAAAAATCTCATGTTTCACTGGGTACTCCTCATCCACAGATGGGATTTTTCTGGTGGTACCAGAGCTCTGCTGGGATCGAGGCATTGACTTAAAAAAGAATGAATAAAATCAGCTCTTCCAGTTCCATACGAGGCACTGCTGCAGCGAACTGAGGCAAAAGCCAGGGGAGAACCTCATCCCAGCAGGAATTGTGTGTGCAGGGCACGGGGAGGGGTTTTAGGGAATTTTAGGAGCCCCAGAGGAGCTGGGTAGATCTGCTTTGCCCTCTCCCTTCAGCTGATTCCCCCATTCAGGGCAGTCAGGAGGTTAAAACACAATTTTCCTGCTCCTGAGCACCGGGGAGGGTTTGGGTTGGGGAGTTCAAGGCTTGTGGAGGGGAGGCACAGATCGGGATTCCTCCCACTCCCTGGTTTGGGAGATGTGGATGCTGAACATCTCAGCTGCAGCAAAATCCTGTGATCATACAAGTGCAGGAGTGGGTTTAGACAAAATCCTTTTTGTTTGGACATTTCCAGAAGGACCAGAGTGGTTTGGAAGATGAGATCCACAGATGCTCCCAGTCAGGGCGAGCCACTTAAGACAATTAAAGCAGGATTTGCAAAAGCAGCTCAATTATGGTATTTTTTCCCCTGGAGAGGCTCCAGACTGATTTATTCCCTTGCATCATCTGAAAAATGAGAATATCAGTGTCTCCAAATAGTGATGAGAACCGGCAGTGCCTCGGTGGGGGAGGAATTCCCAGGCAGCCTTGCTGACCTTTGGATAAAGGAGCTCCCGGAGTTCAGTGTCACAGTGACACCTCCGGAGAGGGATTTGGGGGATTCGGGGCAGGAATGTGGCTCTGGAAGTTTGGAATCCATGGGGTGGGATGAGGTGGGTTCATTACCAGGTTTTTGCTCCAATCCCACCTTTCTCTGCGTGTGACAGGTGATGACGCAGCACTCTGCTCCTCCCGACGGAATGAATTCCTTCCAGAGGGATCCTGCCATCGATAATAAATTGGGAAGATGCATTAGGGATGGGAAGGATCCATTTTCCAGGTGTGAAGCAGAGGGGTCTCATTTAGGACTTGGTGCTGTGCTCTGGTTTGGTTCCCATGGAACCAATGAACCCCAAAGTCCCAGTTCAGGAAAAATCCTGGTGGTGTTTCGAACAATGTCTGGAATGTGGGAAAGGGGAGAACCAGAAGGAGAACAAACCCTTCATCAGCTCCTTTTCCTTGAACGTCCCTCAGTAGTTTTCATTCCGACTGATGTGATCAGGAGCTCTAGTGACAGAAAATGTTGTTTACAGAGGGGTCGTTTTCAGAATTTATCCCATTTCCCCTTGGCAAAACACAAATGGTGAGTCCTCAGCAATTCCATCTTATTGTAATAGAAACAACAACCCAAACTCACTTTTCACAACATCCCATTGCACTGAAAAATGGAATTTAGGAGGATTAACTCCCCAGCTGAGTCAGGCTGCGAGAGGTTAATGCTGGAAAAGGTTTCTGCCGTTGCTTTCCACGCTCAGTGGTGTCCTCACACATTGTGTCTCCCACGTGCTCATTCCAAAATCATTCATTTTGACTTACAGCCGATTAATTTCTAATTCCACTGGACTTTGTGGGGTTGCAGAGATGCTGTTACTGCCTGTTTCGGTGAACGCTGCAATTTACCTTTTCCTAGACAACAACTCATTAATCTCAGTGTTTAATCCCATGAAATATTGATATGAAATACTCTGAGTAATTATTCCAGCTCCTCCAGTCCTGGGAGTTGCCTCGCAAATTTTCCAGCTGTTATTTTGGGGTTTGTTGCCTCAGTAAGTTCAGAATTCAGAAAGTTTCGGGTGGAGTTGAACAGAAATTTCATTTCAAAGTGGGTTTTATCAAAATTCACTTTCCGTCACCCGTGGCTCAAAACGTGTCACTCACTGAAATTTGACTTTTAAAACTCCAGAGAGCATCGCTGTGGGGAGGAACAGGAGGTTTGGGAGAGGGGAGGCTTTGAAGGAAGTGTTCTCCTTGTTATTTGAAAGGAAAACACAAGGAGAAAGTCGGGGAGGATTTTGCTGGAAGAAAGGATTTGCTTGGTTATGTGAAATAAAAACACAAGAAGAAAGTGGGTTTGAGGCACTCTGAGATCAGAAAGGGCTGGGATTTCTTATCCAGGCTGGACTGTTTCTCCAGTTCATTGGGATGGGGCTTGTTTGGCGTTTTGGGGATGGTAAAGCTGAGAGTTGGGAGTGTCCTGAGGACAACTCGGGGTCAGGGCTGCTTTGTAACCCTCAAAAAGGGCTCTGGGGCAGCCGAGAGTGAGGGGTTTGTCCCTCCCTGCAGGCTCAGCTGGATAAGGATGAAGGATATTTTGCTATCCTGATTAACACCTGGATTAATGAAGTTTTCCAGGAAAGCTGTGGCTGCCCCTGGATCCGTGGAAGTGTCCAAGGACAACTTGGAGCACCCTGGGATAGTGGAAGGTGTCGCTGCCCACGGCAGGGATGGAAAAAGAGGATTTTCAGCTCCTTTCCAACCCAAACCACTCGATGATTCTACAAACCCTCATTTCCATTCAAAACCTGCTCTGCTGCTTCAGTTCCAGAGGAAATGGTGTTTTTAGTCTCGGCATTTTGGGGAATCAGTGGAGAAACTCAGCGTCATCCATAAAACCCCAGTCCCTGGGGCCGCTCCTGCATTAGCACCAGCTCGGGGCCAGGCATTTCTGGCTCTCTCCAAGCCTCACTCGGGTGCCTCTGCCCAGGATAAAATTAAATCCTGGTGAACTCCGCAGGGAAGGGATTATTTGGGTCAAGATGTCACAGCTGAGGCAGAACTGAGGCAGCCCCAAGCTTTTTCCTTCAGACTCTGGTTGGGGTTTTTTGTTTTGATCAAAAGGTTTGGAGCTCTCCAGTGGAAAAGCAATCTTTGGGGAAGGCTGATGAAAGCTCAGGACTTTTTGTAGCTGGCAGGGATGGGGCTGGGGCTGCTTTCGGCTGCCTTTGATTTCCCGTCCTGAGGGATCCGGAGCCCGTTCAGGGCTGAGCAATCCTGGTCCTGCTGCTGCTGTTGGGAAATGCTCCCCAACTTTGCTTTATCCTCTTTTTTTTCCCTCAGAGGGGCCGTGGCAAAGGTTTTTTCCAAGTGCATCATGGGGACAAAGCCAATCCTGGGGAGTTTTGCCCTTTTCCTTGCTCCGACAAGGAGCTCCCTGGGGGTGGGAACAAAACCAGGGCTGATCCTCCTCCTCCTCCTGAGCTGGGAACAGCAAAATGTCTTTGCCACGATGATTCCTGATCTTCCAAACCCACAGCACTCATTCCTTGTGGATGTGGATGTGAGAAATAACAGCACCAAACTTGCAGTTTTTTCTAATAACTTCATTTCTTGCTGCTTTTTAGATGAATAAAAAAAACCCATAACAATATTTGCCGCCCTCTGTCGTGTTGGTGGGTGGTGTTTTGGGAAGGAGCTCTGGAAGACGATCCCTTTCCCATCCCACACCCTGCACAGCTGGGTGTTGTAGTTACAGGTGCAGGACAGTCCTTGTTGTTGTGAATCAAACACCCCCAGCTCCTCTCGCTTGGTTTCTGAGCAGAGATTTCCAAGGTTTTCCAGGTGGAAACAAAGCCAGAGGTTTCCTGAACTTGCTTCTCCTTCCATGACAAACAGTTTGTGTTTCTCCTGGGAGAACTGTGACAAAAAATGGCCCCAAAAGTGACATCTTTTTGTCCTAACCAGGAGCTTCTTCCTCAGGCCTTTAATTAAACAGCATCCCCTTAATCAAAGCCTTGGCTGTTGGAGATGTCACCTTGTGGAGCTTGATTGGATTTTACTCTGCTGAGCATGGGATCAATTTTTCTCCTGGTTGTTGGCTGAGAGGGTTTTTATTAATAACACAAATGGAAGTTGCACTTGGAAGGGCTCCTCCTCGGGTGGACCTGGCTGCTCTTGCCAGGTCTGTGTTCTTGGCTCCGGGGCTGATTTGCTGATGACTTTGGTGTGTTCTGGGCTTTGGTTTTCCCTCCAGCATTTTCTTCTGCCAGTTCCTCCCCTGTGGAACACCAGCAGCTCTTCCCTAAACTTGGAATCGTGCAAACATTGAGTGGGTTGGGTTGGGAGGGACCTTAAATCATCCAGTGCCAGGCCAGCCATGCCAGGGGACACCTCCCACTGTCTGAGGCTGCTCCAGCCTGGCCTTGGGCACTTCCAGGGATCCAGGGGCAGCCACAGCTGCTCTGGGAATTCCATCCCAACACCCTCCCGGGGAGGAATTTCTCCCAAATATCCCATCTAAACCTCCCCTCTTTCAGTTCAAAGCCCTCACCTCTTGTCCTATCACTGGGGAATGGCTTTAAACCGAGAGAGAGAAGATTTAGATGAAATATTGGGGATGTGCCCTTGCCAAAAGCCCCTCTCAAGCTTCCTTTAGGTCCAGCAGCTTTCCCTAAACTCCCAACCCCACGGATCCCTGACAACCCGTGCTCTGTGTGTGTGCACAGCCCCATCCTGGCGGCGCCGCTCCACTTCAGCGCTCATCTCACAAAGCCCAAAGTGGGGGAAGATGGGAATCCAGCAAAGCCCAAAGCTGGGCGCAGCGGGGTCCCCAAAGTGGGGGAAGATGGAAATCCAGCAAAGCCCAAAGCTGGGCGCAGCGGGGTCCCCAAAGTGGGGGAAGATGGGAATCCAGCAAAGCCCAAAGCTGGGCGCAGCGGGGTCTCCTCGGGTGAGCGGAGGCGGCTGACTGCGCTAAGTGCCTCCGACACATTGCGTGACTGCCTCTCCCTGCAGCTCCCACTCTTTGAAGCCCTAAAATATTCATGTTCCACAGCAGCAGCGGCAGCAAACGCCGGCGTCGGGCGGAGTGAAACTGCTCAGGTAGAAAATGCAGCGCTGGGCTGCTCCCTGCAGCCGGCCCGGAATGGGGATGCTCCCCAGGGACACCTGAGGAGTCTCGGGGCTGCATTATTGATGGCCCAGGTGCTGCTCCCGCATCCCCACGTTAATGCAGCCCCTTCCCGGCCCTCGGGAGCTCTGCGTTCCCGTGCTCCGTGCGGGTTAGGTGGGGTAAATCTGTGCTGTCAGCTCCTCTGGGACACCCTTCTGCTGCAGGGGATGGGAGGGAGCTTTTCTCTTACGCTGTGGAGTAAACCAGCTTTTGTTTGTGGCTGGGGGATGTGTGAGAGCGAGCACGGCACGGGTGGTGTCCTCAGGATCCAGGCTTGGAGCAATCTGGGACACAAAAGTTGTCCCTGCCCATGGCACTGCAGGATTTTGAGCTCCATTCCCACCCAAACCAGTCCCTGTCCCTCTGGAGTTTGACACCTGATCCTGCCCGTGCAGCTGTGGCCGTGCCAGGGACAATATTTGCCACAGTAAAGGAGAAATGGAGCAGGTTCAGGTGCCCTTGGCTGAAAGTCGGGGACAAAGCCACTGCAGGAGCCCCCGGGTTGGGAAATTGGGGGCACTGCACAAAAAGAGGTTACCTGGGGCTGGGCATGATCCCATGGTGCCGGAGCTGGGATTTCTCTGATAAATCTCATTATTACTCATTTAACAGCAGGAAATTCCAGCTGATGGAATTTATTAATTGGATCAGTAATGGAGACAGCTCCTCAGTGGGGAAAGGCTCCCCCAAATCAGAGCTCAGCGATGTTTAATTATCTCCTGGAGCCATTTCCTTCTGCTCAGCCAAATGCCAGCTATTGATGAACGTTTTGCTGATGATCTGATCATTGGGAAGGAAAAAACCCTCCAATGTTCCTGCATCGATCCAATTAGCGTCAGGAAGGGAAAGTTGTGGATGCTGCCATAAATTAACTGATTTAGTTGTGATTGGGTTTTCGGGGGGCTGAGCGTGGCTTTGCAGATCTGCTCTAAGGGCCAATATTTGATCCTTCACTGATATTTCCACCCAGGAACAGGAATAAATCTATTTTTCCATGGAGGGCCTGTATTTTTGTTGATGAAATCTTTACTTTTGGTCAGGGATGGGCATGAAATTGGAGGATGCAGAAACCTGATTTTGGCAGGAAAATCTGACAGCAGTCACAACACATGGAATGGATTTTTTATCCATACAAAAAATGGATGCTGATCTTCCAGATTATTCCAAGAGGAAGAAATTGTAGTTTTTTGATGATTTTTTTTTTTTTTTTAATTCTGCTGAGATGTGGAGCTCTTCACACGCACTGCTAAACCCACCTGGCTGCGGGGCTGTGGGGCTGCTGCGACCGAAATATCGATGTTCAGTTGGGCTTTTCCATCTCTTTATCACAGCTGAGGGCTCATTAAACCAAAGCAAACGCCATCAATCAGATTCAAACGCTAAAATGTGACCAGAAGTCCCACGGGGGAATCCAAACCAGAAATTCCTGGAGGAGCTTTGAGGCACAGGGAGCAAAGGGCTGGATTCAAACTCCCCCTGGACGGCTCAGGTGGAGCTGGAATTGGCAGCAAACTGGAGTCCTTTGGCTCAAATTGGATTTTAAAGGGAAAAAATCCAGGTTTAATCTGTTTTTGTTCTGCCTGTTCTCTTTGGGGGTTTGGGAGATCAGCTCTGGCCCTCGGATCTCGCAGAGGAGACCCAAAATGTGGGGCGTGCTGATTGGCAGGGCTGCGTAAGAGAGCTTTGTTTAAAAGGGAAAAGCCACGTTAATATTTGGTGGTAATAATAATAATAATAAAATAATAATAAAAATAATAATGATAATAATACTAATATAACGATAAATATTGTAATAATGGCTAAAAATACACTAATTTTTGGGATCAGCCACGTTTCATCTGGTTTATTTACAATCCAGGAACATGCTGGATTCTCCTATGGAAAATGCAGGAAAATGTTGGATGTTGGTGCAGATCCGAGCCTGCGTCAGCCTGGAATTATTCAGAGTAATCGAAAGGAAATTAATTGAACTTTCAGTGTTTAAATCCTGGGTTTATCTGTCTCATGCTCCATTTCCCCTCTGTTTTCGGGGTGTAACAACCCTTTCTCCTCCACCTGGCTGTTGCTGGACACCAGATCCTGAGCTCAGCCCTTCCCCTCTCCCTCTGAATCTCCATCCTTGTGCAAAACGGGATTTGATTCCCTGGCTCAGGGCTTTGGGGGAGGTTTTCACACTTCCAATCCACCTTTAACAGCTTTTAGGAGCCTCTCTGGGGTGCCCTGACCCTCTCCTCTCCAAACCCCACTAACAGCATCCCCAGATGGACACAAAACAGGGACTGAATGCTCAGGGGTCATTTCTACCTTTCCCAAGCCCCACCAGGGGCATTTTTGGACAAATAACCCCCCCAAAAAGCAGATATTTCCTAATGGAAGCCACGATTTTGCATCGTAGCACCATCTTTTTTCTTCTTCTCCCCTCGGGTTTTCAAGGCTGCGGATCCTCTGGGTTATTTCTGGTTTCACAGTGTGGTGACATCCCAAAGGATGTCCCTGCAGCTCCTCAGGATGATGTTTACCCACGGAAATTGCCAACCTCCAGGCCTTAATAATGCACAGGATTTGTTGCTCTGCAAGCCCTGCTGTAATTATGATAATAAATAGCTCTTGTAGACAAAGCACATCCTGGAAATAAATAGGAATTTCAGTGTAATTTCATTTTGGCTGGGAAAAGAAACACAACGAAATGCCAGGGATTCTTTATCCCTTGGTTTGTTTGAGTCCAACGAATAAACAAGGCCATTTTTTTCCCAAATGCATGAAAATTGGAGCCACAAATTTTGCCTTTTAACAACTTTGGTGTCACTTTGTCCCAGGAACCTCCACTTTCCATGTCCAAAGCCTTAATCCAAAGGCACAGCAGAGCTCAGCCAGCCTGAATTCTCATTTCTTCCATGTGTTGGATCCCAGCTGTGGGTGCAGCACAGCAGCTGGAGTTAATTGGCATTGTGCAATTAAAGTGCCAATTAACGCTTTCATTTCATTTGGATAAAATAATCAGGCGTGGTCTGAGCTCTACTTATCAATATTAACTTCTGCTTAATTCTGATTTAAAGAGGGCTTAGCTCTGAGAACTCCCCACCACAGTGAGAAGTGTGTTTATCACCCCTCAGCCTTCCATAAACCACCCCCAAAATGCAGAATTCCTTCAGATGCCTTTGGAATCAATGGGGTTTCAAAGGGATCCCTGGATCCCGAGGTCAGCCCCACAATCCCTTGGATTTAAGGGGTGCCTTTCGTTTTCCAGTGGATCAGTTTCTCCTCAGATCTCTGCACACAAAGCTGCTGCTGCTGCTGCCATCAGAGGTTTCAGAGCTGCACAAGCCGCAGGGATGGGTTTTTCTGGAAGTGGGATAACTCCTGCTCCTACTGGGAGGGAGAAAACAACTGCAGGAAACGAACTGAAGGTTTGGAATGGGAATCTGAAATAAAGACTGGAGGCTGCTGCTCTTGCGAGCCCGAGGCTTCCCTTCATCATTCCTGATCTGAGGGAATGTTCATCCACGGGGTCCAACCTTCGTGGGAAGCACTCGTGGGTTTGCAGAGTAGAAATCAAAACCAGTGCAGTGCCTGGGAGAGGGGGAAGAGCCCTGAGGGAAGGGGGAGCCTTGGATGGAGGAGGAAAAATTGTCTGGGCTGTGCAGGGAATGGAGCTGAGCTGCCCCAGCTGCTGCTGCTGCTGCGGGGCTGAGCTCAGCCGGGTTCGGTGTTCGTGGGGCTGGCATCGACTGCAGCTGCACCGGGCACCAGCGACAACCCACAGCCCGGGGCAGCAGCACTGGGATGGGATGGATGGGATGGGATGGGATGAGATGGGATGGATGGGATGGGATGGGATGGGATGGGATGGGATGGGATGGGATGGGATGGGATGGGATGGGATGGATGGGATGGGATGGGATGGGATGGATGGGATGGGATGGGGTGGATGGGATGGGATGGGATGGGATGGGATGGGATGGGATGGGATGGATGGGATGGGATGGGATGGGATGGGATGGGATGGATGGGATGGGATGGGATGGGGTGGGATGGGATGGGATGGGATGGGATGGGATGGGATGGGGTGGGGTGGATGGGATGGGGTGGATGGGATGGGATGGGGTGGATGGGATGGGATGGGATGGGATGGGATGGGATGGGATGGGATGGGATGGATGGGATGGGATGGATGGGATGGGATGGGATGGGATGGGATGGGATGGGATGGGATGGGATGGATGGGATGGGGTGGATGGGATGGGATGGGGTGGATGGGATGGGGTGGGATGGGATGGGATGGGATGGGATGGAATGAACTGGAAGTGACCGAGGGGTTTGTGTTGTTTCACTGAGCACAGTCAGACACAGCCGGGGGCTCTGAGCAGCTCCTGCTGCCCCTGTGTGGAGTCAGGAAGGATTCCCACTGCCCCAGGACAGGGATAGGTGGGATACTGGGAGGGAACTCCTCCCTGCGAGGTTGGTGAGGGGCTGGGATGGAATTCCCAGAGCAGCTGTGGCTGCCCCTGGATCCCTGGCAGTGCCCAAGGCCAGGCTGGAGCCCCCTGGGACAGTGGGAGGTGTCCCTGGGCATGGCAGGGGTGGCACTGGATGGGATTTAAGGTCCCTCCAACCCAAGCCACTCCAGGATCCTGTGCTGGCCTGAATTCCCACAGTTCTGGGGTCTCTGCTGGCCAAATCCTGGCTCTGTGGCGGTGGGGCCGGGGGAGCTGCCAGAGGCACCAGCTCTGGGGGCTGGGAAACGCTGGAGCTGAATCTGTTCTGCAAGAAAGGCAAATCCTCCGAGACACATCGGAGGCTGCACAAATCGCTTCCCTGCACCACGGCAGCTCTGCATTTATCCATCCATGAATTAAGGAGGGAAGGAAGGCACCTGTAGAGCAAAGAAAACGCGGGGCGAAGGGGAAGGCAGACGCTTTCCTCCCACAGCTGCCAGGCACGTGCAGATATTGAATTGTTCCACTTATCAAAGTCATTTCTGGAATGAGAAATAACAACCACCCCCAGCAGCCCGGGGGGTTCCCGGCTGATGCTCTGGGCACTTGGGTTCGCCACTGCTTTAATCCACGTTCAGATGGCGAGAGCCAGCCCAGAGCTCTCCGTCTCCCCTTTACTGGGCTCGATTCCCCCATAACCATTTATTCCCCAGTTCCTGCCCCACCTCCCCGTTGCTTTGTGTTGTTGGGGTGTTCAGAGGAGAAATGGGGTTTGAGTCCTGGCTCCAGGCACGCATGGAAATCACGGAATAGGAACCACCCCAGACAGAAATGCCCGGGGGACTGACCCAGCCAGGGTCAAACTCCACTCGTGGCCCCAAAAAGCTGCTCCTGCTCCGGAGCGAAGGCAGCCCTGCAGGCACTGGAGGTAATTTGGGCTGTAATTCCATTAAATGGACATTTCCTTCCTGCCTGTTCCGCCTGGGAGCGGGAGGACTGATGGCCCTGGGAGTAAAACACGACTTAAATTTGCACTTCAGTAGCGGCCGCGAGAAATGGAGCACAGAGCGCCGGTGCTGAGTCAGGGGAGGCTGCAAGGTGTGAAGTTGTCTCTTTTCCTGCTGCCTTGAGCGCTTTCAGCCACATCTGTCACCGAAACGGGGATGTGCAGCTTCTGAGGGGATGCGATCCGGCAGGAGGCTGGTAAAAATAAAGAAAAATTTTAAAAATAAAATTAAAAAAATTTAAAAACCCCAAAATAAAATATAAAATAACAAAATAAAATGAAACAAAATAAAATAAAATAAAATAAAATAAAATAAAATAAAATAAAATAAAATAAAATAAAATAAAATCCACAAAGTGGAGCTGATGGAGTCCCGAGGTGCCACTCCTGCTGTCCTTCCTCTCTGCCAGCCCTGAGTAGAGATGGAGCAAACTGGGAGGAAATCTGTAGGATGACACATCCCTCTGGTGTAAATGCCAGTGTGGTGAAGGATCGGCCCCACAGCCTGGAAGAGCTCGTAATTAATCTTGTAAATCACTTTATTCCTGGAGAATAAAGCCAGGGTGGGGGCTGAAGCGAGAGCTCTGCCGTTTTCCCTGGGAGGAGCGGCCGTGGTTTATTCTGGGACACGAAACACCAGAGCAAATGTTTTTTGTGAGCCTGCAGCGTTACAGTTTGTACTCATTGTTCAGCGCCTGCTGCTGATGTTTTCATTCCAGCCTGCCTGACCTTGACGAGCCAGGCCGGGCTCCAGGCGCTGCTTACCCAGGAAAATGGGAATTTTTCACCCCGCCTGGGGAGCGATGCTGCGACATCCACGGCAGAGCTCCAGAAAATCACCGAGCCCTTCATTAGCACGAGAGGCTGCAGGGTGGAGCCTTCCCTTAATTAGCTCGGTTGTTAAGTGCCTGAGATGGTTTGGAGTGCGGAAAGGAGCAGAAAGCAGGAACTGAAGGGGAAAAGGCCGAGAGGAACAAACGCCGATCTCCGGGGCAGGATGGGCAGAACTGGTGGGATGGAGCTTTTCCAAGGCTCCACATTGAGGTGTGGAAAGGGAAAAAATACAAAGGAAACACCTTCAACAACCCCCCAGAATCATCAAGTGAACAACCAGTTTAAAGTCACCGAATAATCTTGACGTGTACAATAAATGATTCCATAAAACCAAGCTGGAGGAGCTCTGCTGGTTGTGGTTTATGGTGGCAGAGGGGGTTTGTGTTCCCCGCAGCTCAGAGCTGCTGCTGGAGCCATGCAGCAGCTCCAGAACACGGGCAGGGTCACCCAGGCTGCAGCTCCTCCTCTGCCCTTTGTGCCCCCAGAGGAGGCCTCTGAAAAAAGAAAATTAATTCGGTGATCATTGCAAGGAATGTAGCAGAAAGGGTCAGTCCCAGAGGCAGCGGTTGGGTTTGGTGACGCTGGTTTTAGTTTAGTGACAAATCAGGTTATTTACAATGTCTGGGGTTCCAGAGCCTGGTGGAGCTGAGGGGGGTTGGATTTAGAGGGGATTTCAGAGGTACCTCTGTAGCCTCATCCTTGGGGCACTGAGCCCATCCCTTGGGCCAGGGAGCACGGGAAGGGTTAAAAATTCCTGCTGGCAGTGCAAAATTCAGCTAAACTTCAGTTCCTTGAGCCTGGGGATCTTGCACTGCTTTGCCTTCCCTCCTTCTCCTGGGAAGTCTGGGAGGGGGAAGCTGAATCTCCCTTTTTCCCTGGGCTGGGCTGGAAGAGGCCCTGGAGAAGGAGGATCCTGCAGGGCTGGGGCTGTTCCCGAGGCCCCTCATCCCCAGGGATGCTGCAGCCAGCCCGGTTCCCCATTCCCAGCAGGGCTGGGGGCTCCCGGAGGGATTTTGCCCAAAGCCCAGGGCAGGTCAGTGGCTGCAGCACCTGCGGCTGCCTCGGGCAGGGGCTCGGGAGCGCAAGGACAAAGCTCCTGCAAAGCTGCAGAAATTCCAGCTGGGAGCGACTCCTCTGAGGAGACACCTTGGAGTTTCTTGTTGATTCTGCAACTGCTGCACCAGGGGTGGGGTTTGGTGCTGCTGGCACAGTCGGAGGGGGTGCTGAGGGTGGCACCCCAAAAGAAAAGCAGCTTTCTCTGGCTCTCGCAGGGCCCCTGAGCAGCAGCAATCGCTCCATGTACATCCAAGTGAAATTTTACCCACGCAGAGCAGTTTTCTTGCTGAGCCCTGCTGCCGTCTCTCGTGTTATTTTTAAATCTCGCCGGTGTCGTGGCAGTGAGGGAGAAGCTGCCTTAATTACTGCAGATAAAATAAATCAGGGGAATCTCATTGCCAATGCAGGGAGTCGAGACGAGCCCAGCTCCAGCTCCCTGAGTCATCCTGCCAATGAGGGCTGATTAATCTCATCCCGGGGAACAGGATCCATATTCAGGCACTTTGGGGAGGCATTGCAGGCTTTGGGATGCTGCTGCCGTCCTGCTGGCTACAGGATCCAGACAGATGATGTAACCCTCTCCTGGATGAGGTTGCCAAAAGGGAAGAGATGTGGAAAGAGTCCTGAGTAGATTTTAAGCCTGGTTTTACTTTGTGGTAAGACAGACTCCCTCCATCCACCACGTGCGTGTATCTTTGGGAATCCTATTTATAAAATGCAATTATCGTTAGGAGATCTGGCAGCCCTTGGGTTCAAAGGTGGTTTTTGCTAATTTGGGTGTGCAAATAAATGAGCCTGAGGCTGGGGAAGTCTGACTGGAGCAGGGGGTTCAGGGATAAGGGAATCTCATTCCCAATCCTGGCGCTTGGGGAAGTCACCTTCTTTCTGATTACATCACTTTTTGCTCTTTCCCTGTCCCTGGAATGTCATAAAACCCCTGGGGAGCCAGCAGTGGTCCTAAACCGTGTCCTTGAGACCTGGCACGGGTCCTGTCCCCAGCACAGAGAGGTTTCCTGAGCTCCTGCACAATTCAGTTTGTTCTGGGACCAGGTTTGGGTTCACAGAGCTTTGGATGTTTCAGGGGATCAGCCAACCAAGGGGATCATAAAACTGCCAGAAGAACCTTGAGTTTTTTATCCAGCTGAAGTTCAGGACCAGGAAAAGCAAAAGAAGGTGGAAAACACAAAGGCTGGAGGCAGCTGTTGGTGTGAGAGTCAGAATCACCTCTCCTGCTTCAGTCAGTGCCAGGGTGTGAGAGCTCCTGCTGCTGATGGCAGCGAATTCCGGGAGCCTCCTGCTTTGGGCAACAGCAAATTCCAGCCTGGCCATGGCTGGGTTTCACTGAATCCCAGAATTCAGTTTGGAAAATCCCTCCCAGATCATTGAGTCCAAGCTGTGCCCGATGCCCACCTTGTGCCCAGCCCAGAGCTCTGAGTGCCACCTCCAGCCCTTCCTTGGACACCCCCAGGGGTGGGCACTCCAAACCTCCCTGGGCAGCTGTGCCAAGGCCTGAGCGCCCTTTCCATGGAGGAATTTCCCCAATATCCACCCTGAGCCTCCCCTGGCCCAGCCTGAGGCCGTTCCCTCTCCTCCTGTCCCTGTTCCCTGCCAGCAGAGCCCGACCCCCCCGGCTGCCCCCTCCTGTCAGGGACTTGTGCAGAGCCACAAGGTCCCCCCTGATCCCCCTTTGCTCCAGCCTGAGCCCCTTCCCAGCTCCCTCAGGAGTTCTCCAGCCCCTCCCCAGCTCCGTTCCCTTCCCTGGATCCACTCCAGCCCCTCCATGTCCTTCCTGTATCCAGCCTCCTGTAACATCCACAGCCTCTCCTCGCACAGCCACACGTGGATGTCTTCTTGCCTGCTCCTATTTTTTAATTTATTTTTAAATTTTTTTCCACTGGTTTGTAAGTGTAAATTGTCACTAAGTGGTTTTAATTTTTTTTTTTTTCATCTTTAGTTGTTTTTTTCATCTTCTCCCCTCTCTCCCATGGCTTACAGGAAGTTCCCTCCCATCTGTTCCCTCCATATGTTTTGGATAGCAATTTGCACACTGGGTTAGAATGCGGGGATGGTTGGGATGTGGCACTGGAATTTAAAAAAAAAAACCCCAAATCCTTCCTCTTGGCCAAGTGGGGTTCAGATGAACCTAAAAAAAATAAAAAAAGGAAGAAAAAAAGCAAGCTTGCTGTTTTCCTTGTGCCTGCCCAGTTTTTTCACACACTCATCATGGAATGGTTTGGGTTGGAAAGAGCTTAAATCCCATCCCATCCCACCCCTGCCATGGCAGGGACACCTCCCACTGTCCCAGATAGTCCCAGCCTGGCCATGGGCACTTCCAGGGATCCAGGGGCAGCCACAGCTGCTCTGGGAATTCCATCCCAGCCCCTCGCCACCCTCCCAGCCAGGAGTTCCATCCCAATATCCCATCCATCCCTGCCCTCTGGCAGTGGGAAGCCATTCCCTGTGTCCTGTCCCTCCAGGCCCTCCTGCCCAGCAGATTCCCAGAGTTCAGAGCTGTTCCTGCAGCACCCACAGACGGATGGGAAAATGGAATTGTGGAATGGTTTGGGTGGGAAGGGATTTAAACCCATCCAGTGCCACCCCTGCCATGGGCAGGGACACCTCCCACTGTCCCAGGGGGCTCCAGCCTGGCCTTGGGCACTGCCAGGGATCCAGGGGCAGCCACAGCTCCTCTGGGAATTCCATCCCAGCCCCTCCCCACCCTCACAGAGAGGAATTCCTTCCCCATATCCCATCTAAACCTCTCCTCCTTCAGCTCCATAAGGCCCAGGATATCCAGGCCCTGGAAACAACCCACTTCAGCTGCATTAATTGCAGCTCTAATTTATCTGAGGGCAGGGGCTGCCGAGGAGGCGGCGGATGCAGGAGGAGCTGCAGAGGAGGAGCTGCAGCCCGGTTAATTCCAGCCACGTTCTGCAGCTGCTGCATTGCTCCTTTTCTTCTGCAGTGGAACAGCAAAAGCCTCAATCCCCCCCGAGCAGCGCTGCTCCCGCACGGCTCCAGCCCGCGGCTTCTCCTGCCGCTCTCCACGAGTGTTTCCCGTGCTGCTGGTGGGACTTTGCTGCCGGCATTCCCTCTCTGAACCCCCCCCATCCCACCTCAGCCTGGGCCTGCTTCTTCGCTCACGTTTTGTTTTCTGAAGCCAAACTCCGGCGTGAGCATTTCAAACACCTGCTGGGGGTGGCACTGAACGGGGACACACAGGCAGCCCATTAATTATTCTAATTAGTGCTGCAGAGCCCTGCCAGGAAACCCTCCTGGGCTGGTCCCGAGTGTCAGCGAGAAATTTGGGGGGTTTGGTGAAATAAAGCCCAGCTCGGGGCCAGGTGCTGCTTCTGCAGGCGGGGGGTGGGGGGTGGATTTCCGCTTTAAATTGGGGTGAATTCTCTCATTCTTGGGGTGAAGTGCCAGTGGAAGTAGAAAAGGAGAGACAAAATCCTACTGGGCACCCCCATCCAGGGAATGAGAACTGGGAATTTGCCATTGCCCACCAAGAAACCTCATTTGTCCTAAAACAAACAGAAAACCTGCTAAAAATGCATTAAAAGTGAAAGCAAATTTGTGTTGAGACTGGAAATAAGTTTTCTTCCATGGGAGGAATATTTGGGGTTGCAAAACCCTGAGCTCTCGTTTGCTGCATGGCACCAGTTAATTCGGAACTCTGTGAAACAGAAGTAAAAAACCATCTCCAGAATGACTTTTAAAATCCATCTGCATAACAGAAATACAAAAAGAATCTGCATATTCTCTTACTGGAGCACATTTCTCCAAACCCACAGCCTCTCTCTGGCCGGGCAGGGCTGTGATTATATCTTTAAATCTCTTTATTCTGCACCAGGATATTTTTTTCCCCCATCCAGAAACCCCACCCATCTCTCTGCAGTATCTGCAGCGTGAATTAGAGAGTCCATGGGGACATCTAGGTCAGCATGAGCCGATCTGACATCAGCCTGCAGATGATGCCCACGACCAGCAGTGCTGCAGTTGTTTTTCTTTCCTCCCCCTCTTTGTACCAGGAAAGAAAAGAAAAGAAAAGTAAAAAAACCCTGATTGTCAAGTGGCGATTCTAAGAAGTGCCAAAGAGCCTTTCCAGACAGCCCAAGGCCGCTCCCTGCACCAGGAATGCTCCCCTGCCCCGTGCTGGGGGCTGGGAGCGCTGGGAAGGGGCATCTGGGAATGCAGCAGCCCCCGGGATTGGGGGGATGGGGGATGGAGGGTGAGGATGAGGATGGTGTGGGGAGGAAGGACAAAGGTGATAACTCAGGGATGGAAGAGGAGGGAGAGGAGAACTGGGGACGATGCGGAGAGGAAGAGCAAAGCTGATAACTCAGGGAGGGAGGAGGAGAGAGATGGAAGCTGAGGATGAGGATGGTGCAGAGAGGAAGGACAAAGGTGATAACTCAGGGGTGAAAGAGGAGGTGGAAGCTGAGGATGATGATGGTGCAGAGAGGAAGGACAAATCTGGTGATTCAGGGATAGAAGAGGAGGGAGAGAAGAACTGAGGATGATGCAGAGAGGAAGAACAAAGCTGATAACTCAGGGGTGGAGGAAGAAGGAACTGGAAGCTGAGGATGAGGATGATGATGATGCAGAGAGGAAGAACAAGATGAGCCTTCAGGGGTGGAGGAAGAGATGGAAGCTGAGGATGCAGAGAGGAAGAACAAAGCTGATAATTCATGGATGGAAGAGGGAGGAGTTGGAAACTGAGGCTGAGGATGGTGCAGAGAGGAAGGACAAAGCTGATAACTCAGGCATGTCAGAGGAGGGAGGCGGGAGCTGAGGATGATGATGATGATGATGCAGAGAGGAAGGACAAAGGGAATAACCAGCATTTGCAGCAGCAGAACAGGGCCAGGCTCAGCGTTTTGGGGCTTTGCCACCTCCAGAGGTTCCCACCAGCTCTGTCTCTTTCCAGCGAGGAGTTTGCCCTGAGCCCCCGAATCTGCGCCAGTCCTGCTCTGTCTCCCCTCTGCCAGGCAGGCCCTGCCTACATTTTAACTTGCTTTTCCTCCCCGAGCTGTATATTAAGATACAGTTGGAGTTCTCCCGTTTCCTGTGCTTTCCCCACCTCAGGGGCTGTCTCCTGCTTCCTTGTGCTATTTTTGCAGAACTCCAATTATCCCGGTCCCGATGGAATTCTGCCTGATGCATCCTGGGGTGACGCTGAACTCCAGCTCCCCAACTCCAGGGTTCTTATACATTGGCATCATTCCCTGGAATTAACCTTAATTTCCCACACTGTGCCTTGGGACAGCGTTCATCCCTCAGGATGTTGTCAGAGCAGCAGGGAATGCTTTTCCACAGCTTTGAAGTGAGGTGGAAACCTCTCAGATTTCTGCGCTCCCTGTGGACGGGAATTGGGTTGTGCTTCCAGTATGGGACACCCGAAAATGGAGCGAGGGAAGGAATTCCTCCCTGGGAGGGTGAGGAGGGGCTGGGATGGAATTCCCAGAGCAGCTGGGGCTGCCCCTGGATCCCTGGCAGTGCCCAAGGCCAGGCTGGATGGGGCCTGGAGCACCCTGGGACAGTGGGAGGTGTCCCTGCCCTGGCAGGGGTGGCCCTGGGTGGGATTTAAGGTCCTTTCCACCCAAACCATTCCATGATTCCCGTTCTCTGATGAGCTCCAAGAGGTGCCTGCATTTGCAGTGGCCCTAAATCCTGCTGATGAGCCCATGAACCTGCCCTGAATTTGGGCACGGACGAATTTTGTTTGATTTAAATGTGGGTTATTTCATTTTGCAGCATCCAGTTCATGGTTGCGGTCAGAACAAAGTGCCTGGGCTCACCTGGAGCTTTGAGCCCTGCTGGGAACTCTTTGTGTTTGCTTTCTTATTTTATTTTATTTTATTTTATTTTATTTTATTTTATTTTATTTTATTTTATTTTATTTTATATTCTTTTTCCATCCCATGCCCTGAATCCTCTCCTGGGAATTCAAAGCAGGTCCTGCCCTTAAAGGACTGAATATGGTCCAAAGCTGGGCTGAACACACCCAAAGATTCTCTGTTGATGGACACAGCATTAAGGAGCTGATTAGGTGATTAATTAGTCATTTCCTGCCGAACCCGGAGCCCAGGAAAAGCTGGGGATCCCGTGCCAGCCCTGGCTCAGGGAGGTGCTGGCTCAGGGAGGTTCATCCCAGCGGCGCTGGGAGCCGCTCCGGGAGCTCTCCCTGCCCCAGGCTGAGCTCTGAGTGCTCTGTGGGATGAAGGACACGGAGAAATCCCAGCCGCGGGGGGATCGCTCTTGTGAAAAACGAGGTTCACTCTCCTGTGAGAATTTAAAGGGTTTAATATAAGGGCAATAAGAGACACATAAAATAAAGCAAAGAAGTAGAGGCCGGGTGCCTTGGCGCTCTGCCAAGAGCACACCTGATGCTCGAGGTGAGTCCTTTTTAGACCATTTTTACTGTCTGTTCTCTATGGATATTCAAACTTTTCCCGGAGCTGTTCTGCATGGCCACGCCTTGGTTCCGCCTTTTTAGAGCATGCGTATTCTTCTGCCTTGTGGTTTTATTTCTTTTGATTCTTGGGGTTGGGCCCGCTAGGTTAGAGTCGATGGTGGGGTGGATCTTTGAATTCTCCAGACAGGGCTGATTGCAGCTTTGGGCCTCTTTGCCCCCCGGGCAGAGCGGTGATAGCGGCTCTCGGACCCTCCTGGCCGCCCGTTCTCCGGGCAGAGCAGCCTTTGGGCCCTTTTGTTCTCTGGACAAAGTGTTGGTCAGCAGCTCCTTGGGCCTCATCCTCTGCTCGCTTGGAGATTCTCTTACTTGCTCACACTTGCTAACATTCTTGCTAAAACGAGAGAAAACTACATCCACACAGCAAAAAGCATTTCTAACATTATATAATATCTACCTTTATACTTGCGAGAAGCCAGTGTTATAATCTATGTTTTTAACACTCTCAATCAAAGGCCGCAGCCCTTCTGTCACCTGCAGGGGACACACCTGGGATGGCATCCAGAGGGACCCGTGTCCCCTGCTGGGTCCCATTAACCTCCCGTGGGCAGAACATTCTGCCTGGAGGAGGCAGCTGCAGCTTTATTCGCTCCTGGAGATGCCTTTAAGTGCTTTCCTTTATTATTTGTCGGATTTGAACCCCTTCCAGCGCTCGAATGCAGTAAAAGTGACATTTAGGAAGCAAATCGGGACATAACTCTGAGGTTCTGAAGTCTCCTGGAACAGAGGAGCTCTGTGGAAGGACAGGGTGAGAAATTATTAAATGTTCCTTTAAAAGCCATAAAATCTCCATGCTGTGAGAACACAAATTTTGTAAAGTCTCTCTGTGTCTATAAGTGCAATAAACTGATTTTTGGTCTTGGCTTTTTTTCCCCCTCTTCTGGAAATTGCAGCATGACCTGAGGAAGGTGGAAGGTAAAAATCAGCAGGAAATTATTCCAAACCTTCTACCCCCCTTTTTAATCTGATTATGGCTTGAGGGGGGGAAATAAAACCTTTGAATAAGATTGTGAAAGAGTTTTATCTTTATTTAAATAGGAATCCTGGGGCTCTCAGGCCTGGGGTGAGTTTGCCCCACAATAAACACGGATTATTTCATTTTGCAGCATCCAGTTCATGGTTGTGACCAGAACAAAGTGCTTGGGCTCACCTGGAGCTTCGAGCCCTGCTGGGAACTCTTTGTTTGCTTTCCTAATTTATATTATTTTATTGTTAATTCTTTTCCATCCCATGCCCTGAATCCTCAGTAATTACAGCACTCTTTTTGTGGTGGGAATGCGAAGAAATTTGTGCCCTTAAAGGACTGAATATGGACTGAACCTGCCCAAAGAAGGTGCTCTCCTGACAGACACAACAGCAAGCAGCTGATTAGGTTATTAATTAGTGATTTTCTCCCAGTTATTGAGCTGCAGCTGCAATGATCCCCAATACTGAGGGTTCCCATGTTCCAAGGCACGGGACTGATCCCAGAAGCCCTTCCCGAGCTCCAGATGCTTCCCTGGGCATAAAGGAGCAGCAATTCCACCCCAGGAGCAGCAATTCCACCCCAGGAGCAGCAATTCCGCCCCAGGAGCAGCAATTCCGCCCCAGGAGCAGCAATTCCACCCCAGGAGCAACAATTCCACCCCAGGAGCAGCAATTCCGCCCCAGGAGCAACAATTCCACCCCAGGAGCAACAATTCCACCCCAGGAGCAGCAATTCCACCCCAGGAGCAGCAATTCCGCCCCAGGAGCAGCAATTCCACCCCAGGAGCAGCAATTCAGCCCCAGGGGCATGGATTCAGCCCCTCCTGCCCCGGAGCCGGGGCTGGCACAGCCCAGGGGCAGCAGGAGCTGGGGGTGACATTCCAGAGTCCCTCTGTCACTCCAACCGCGCTGTGACATTCCAGAGTCACCTGGAGCCCTTCGTGTTCCAGGGGAATCAGGGACCAGCTCGTCCCGGGATCCGGAGGGGGTTCATGGGCTCCTCGTCCCTCTCCAGGTCACGTTTGGAGTTAGAGCTGGATCTGGAGCTGAGTGAGCTGCAGAGAGGAGGGGAAGCCTCGGCAGCTGCTCCCCGATTTCCAGCCCTGCTCCTTGTGTGGAGTGAGGGCAGCCACGGGGCTGGAACTGGAAATTCATCCAGAGGAATCCCAGATCCTGCTCAAAGCTGCTCCTCTGTGCTCTGCTCCCCTCTCAGCTCCGGAGCTGACTCCTTTTCTGTCAAGAACTGTTTGGTATGGGCGGTTTCCCATTAAAAAAACGAGCCTGGAATCCCAGGAACTGCTCCTTCTTTGGCTCAGAGGTCACAACATTCAATTAAAAGCTCCCCAGCGCTGCAGGAGGGAGCTGGGATGTGCTCAGAGCACTCGAAGGTGCCTCAGAAATCCTTTCACACGGAGCTGGAGGTGTGCAGTGGAGTCCGGGAGGGAACGTGGCCACCCCTGGCGTGTTCCCGACAGCCTCATTCCCAATGGGTGCATTCCCAGCGCCCGGCACGGGGAACAGGGACTGACAGCACCCGGCCGGGCTGCTCCTGCTCCTGTCACTCCATGGGAGAGGTCGAGGCTTTTAGGTTTTTATTGCAGCCAAAAAGGCTTTGGGTGCGAGGTCCATTTGCATTTTCAGAGCTGAAAATAAATCGGTTTGGAAGAATTCTTTTCCCTCTCTGGCCTGAGCCCCTGAGCAGAGAGCTCTGGGAGCTCCAGACGTCTGAGATCGCTTTGAAATGAGGCCGGAATTAACACAGAGCAGCACAAGCCCCGCGAGGAGAACGTGGCATTAATCTGTGGCTGCGTCACACTCTGATTTCACCACTGCAGGGCTTGGAAGGGGTTGGGAGCTGAAATGAAATAGGGGATGTAAAACTTGGCCTCTGCATCGCGGATCCGAGGGCAAGATCAAATCATCCTGCAGCCACTGCCACTTCCAGGCCTCTGGTTGTCTCGAGGAAGGCAAATCAACCTGAGGCCCGTTCAGCACCAAATAAATTTCCTGTTTGAAAGGCTCAGACAAAGTCTGGGAGATCTGGGCTTGTCTGGGCTGGTGCTTTCAGTTTAATGCTTGTCAAACCTTAATGTTAATGAAGTTACTGGGAAGGGTGACGTGGTTCTGAACCCTGAATTCCATCCCTGCTCACAAATGTCTCTATCCTGAGGGCGTCTTTTCTGTGGCTGCTGTGTGGATTGATGGGAAAAGGGTCAAAATCAAAGAGCAAAAGGAAAAACAATGCATCAAAATAAAATAATCATAAAATCCTACAATGGTTTGGGTTGGAGGGACTTTAAATCCCACCCAGTCCCACCCCTGCCATGCCCAGGGACACCTCCTGCTGCCTCAGGGTGCTCCAACCCAGCCTTGGACACTTCCAGGGATCCAGGGGCAGCCACAGCTGCTCTGGGAATTCCATCCCAGCCCCTCCCCACCCTCCCAGCCAGGAATTCCTTCCCAATATCCCATCCATCCCTTCCCTCTTTCCACTTAAACCCATTCTCCCTTTTCCTGTCCCAAGTCTCTCTCCACCTCTCCCGTAGCTCTTCAGGCCACAGTTATGTCACCTCCGAGTTCCTCCTCTCCAGGCTGAACATTCCCATCTCTCCCAGCCTCTGGATGAAGTGTTGGGAATGATTCCCAATTCTCTCTGCCTTTGGATGAAGTGTTGGGAATGATTCTGCTGGAACGTGGATTGTCAGAACCCCCTGTGCAGTCCCCAGCCTTCCTTAGCTCCTAACTGAGCAGCTGAATTTATGATTTTTTTCCCTCTGACTGATTTTTCCCATTTTTCTCAGTCAAGTTGCTCTGGCTGCTCTCATTAGCTGGGCTCCAGGACGTGGATTCATTACCCCAGGCAGGACCAAGCCCATGCAGATGGAACTCCAGGGTGGAAATCAGCACAGCTCAGGACATTGGGCCAATTTTTGGAAGTGCAGCCCCGGCCCAGGGCGTCTGTTCCCGACCCAGAGGGCTCAGGGAGCCCTGACATCCCACCCCTCCTCAGTGGCTCCAGAGCCCCTCCAGAGCAATCCAGGCTGCGGGACCTCGCTGTTCCCTCCACCAAACATTGTCTCATTAGGGGAGAGTGGTGATAACAGCTCCAAACTCCAGCCAGGCCTTGTCTCTGGGCTCTTGGTCCGGACTCTTTTTCTCCGGTAAGCTTGGAAAAGCTCCAGAAACGCTTAATTAATTGGCTTCCTTGGAATCTGCAGAATCCTCTGTGTCCCGAGCCGAGTTTCTCTTTGGAGCAGGGCAATGACGTCCTGCAGGAACATTTCCTTCCCCCAGGGGCTGCCGGTGACCTCCTGCTTTACCCAGAGAGCTCTGAGCTTTCCAGTCCGTCCTTCCCAAGGACTTGTCCAGGACACGAGGGGAGCTGGGACAGCTCGGGATGCAAAGCCAGTCCTCAGGGGCTGGGGAGGGGCTGGGATGGATTCCCAGAGCAGCTGGGGCTGCCCCTGGATCCCTGGAAGTGTCCACCCAGCCTGGATGGGGTCTGGATCAACCTGGGACAGTGGGAGGTGTCCCTGCCCAGGACTGGACGATTTTCAGGTTCTTCCAACCCAACCCATTCCCAAATGCTCAGGTTTGGTGGAACCATGGAGCTGTTAGTGGTTAACAAAACCACTTTATTTATAGGAGGAAGATGCTGCACATCTCCCTCATTTCCAGGTTTCATTTTAATTTTAATTTTATTTATCCACGTTTTGTTTTGTTTTTATTTACCTGTAACTGGGAGAGCCTAAACCCCTTGTGTGAGCCTTAGCAGGTGGCTCCTCCACTCAGATGTGACCCTGTATCCTCACATCCCATAAATCACCCATTATTATCACAAATAACCTTGGTGGGAGGCCATAAAATGGGGTTTCGTGGCTGCTCCCCCTCAGCTGGATGCACCAAAACTCTCTGCTGCACATTCCAGGGGTTCCAGGCTCCCTAAACACCCAGATCCTGGGTTTCTCTGACTGGCAACGCTCTGACTTCCCCAAAATTGCACTGGGGAGGATCTGGGGCTAAAAAAACCTCTTGAAATTATTTGGGGAACGCAGATAAAGGTTTGTTGGAGGGTGAAATACAAGTGTCAGTGGGAAGCGTTTTAATGCAAGGTAAGGGTTTCTAATAATGGAAAAATAAAACTGTGGGAGAGTGTCTGGAGTCAGGGGAAGGGAAGGGAAGGGAAGGGAAGGGAAGGGAAGGGAAGGGAAGGGAAGGGAAGGGAAGGGAAGGGAAGGGAAGGGAAGGGAAGGGAAGGGAAGGGAAGGGAAGGGAAGGGAAGGGAAGGGAAGGGAAGGGAAGGGAAGGGAAGGGAAGGGAAGGGAAGGGAAGGGAAGGGAAGGGAAGGGAAGGGAAGGGAAGGGAAGGGGCTCCTGGGGTGCTCAAGGAGACATCAGGATAAAAAGCAAAAAAAACCAGTTTCAGGTCAAAATGCTGAAGTCCATTGGTGCTGCCGTAATTTGGGGAAACAGAATCCTGGGAAAATAAGAAAATTTGCTTTAATTCCTGGCTATAATTTGATTTTTAGCATTTCCATCAAGCAAGTTCTGTCTTCAGCTGCCCCTGCCAGGGTTTGATTCCCCGTTCTCCCCTTTGCCCCGTAAATGCACAGAAACACCCCGAGCCTTTGTTTGGAACAAGTTGTTTTATAAACACCCCTGCTGGATGTAGCAGCATCTCCAGGAGGCTCCAATTAGCAGGGCCTGGATCGATGGGTGCAGAGCTGACACTGCTGTGCTGTCCCAGAGAGGCAGAGCTGGGAGCACAACCTGCCAGCCAGGCTGGGACTGAGGGGAGATTTCAGTGGGGAACTGCCCAGTCTGGAGGATTTCAGCTGGAGCAGGAACTGAGCAGCCTCAGGTTAAAGATTCTCCACTGCAGGGAATTTGTTCTCCTTTTCCAATTCCTTTTGGAATGAAAAATGCAGGGGGGGAGTTGTCTAATTTATCCCCATCTCCAAATGCTGCTGGTTTTCCATGCAAACAAAGCCTGGCTTTGTACTTCTGCCTTTTCCAGAGGAGCTGCTCAATCTCTTTAATGAAAAAATAAGGGGAAAAAAGCCAACAAAGTGACAAAATTCCCGGTGATTCCTGGGGCTCGCTGCCACCAGCACTCGCATCAATGCCTCCCAAAGGCTCCGCTCATCCTTGAGGCTCCATCTCCACCCCCCTTCCAAGCAGGAATGATTTTTCCCTGCTTTTCTGCAGACAAAGGGGTTGTCTGTGCAGCAGGTTTGGGACAGCTGAGCTGGCATTGGGAAAAAGGGATTATTGGGAAAAAGGGATTATTGGGAAAAAGGGATTATTGGGAAATTGGGATTGTTGGATGCACGTGGCTTCTTCAGTCTGTTGTGTTTGGTGACACCCACTTTATTTTCATTAACATTTGATTGTCTGTGCTGTGTTGAAGAGCTTCTCATAGCCTGAACCCCACCTTCACCTGCTGAAACCCCAAGTTTTCACCTGGTGGGGATTTGCAGGCGGATACTCAGTCAATCATTGAATTTGTAGTGATGATGGTGTGAAAGAACAGAATTCAAAGGGGGGAGGGGGATGTGATTTCACAGGCTGAGCATGTGCTGGCTCAGCTTCGCTGGGGATTGTGACAAATCCCAGATTGGCTGCAAAGGGAGTGAAGAACTCTTGGAGAACAACTGTTTCTTATTTTCCCAGGATTCTGTTTCCCCAAATTACTGCAGCACTGATGGACTTCAGCATTTTGACCTGAAATTGGGGTTTTTTTGCTTTTTATCCCGGTGTTTCCTTGGGCACCTCGGGAGCCCCTTCCCTTCCCTTCCCCTGATTCCAGACACTCTCCCACAGTTTTATTTTTCCATTATTAGAAACCCTTACCTTGCATTAAGACTCTTCCCACTGACTCCTGGATTTCACACAATCTTCAAGGCTGGAAAAAACCCCCAACACCAAACCCAACCTTTGCCCAAATCCCACCTTTCTGAACCAGACCAGAGCCCTGAGTGCCACCTCCAGAGGCTCCTGGAGCAAATCCATTGGAAAAACTACAGCCCCCATCCCAACCATTTCCAGCGAACAATGACCCCGAGCATCCGTGCCAGCCCTCACCGTGCCCTCCCCTGTTGCTGGAGCTCACCCAGCTCTGCTCGACCTCCAGAGCCCGTCAGGAGTGCCCAGAGCAGCGCCGAGCTGGGCGCTGTGCGGGTGAAGCGCTGCAGCCTTCGGGTTCCGCTCCCCGCCCGTCCAAACCCTGTAAAAACCTCCCTGTGCTCAGAGCAGCCACGTGGCAGCGCCCAAATTCCTGCAGACTGAGGGGATTTGGGAGGAAAAGTCGTTGCCTGGTTGTGTCCCAGGTTATTTTGGTTGGAAACTGGAGGGTCCTGGGTGCGAGAGGGAAAATGTCTCTCCGCAGGGTTCGTGTGGCTCTGAGCTTGCTGGGGTTTATGAGCGAGGAGCTGAATGATTGCAGCTCCGTAATAAATGACGTTTGTCACTCTTGGCTCTGCTGATTTGGGAAATGGGGGAGATTTTCCAAGTTTCCTGATGAGGACCATGTGGGAAATGCGGTGACATCCCCTCCCTTTCCAGGCGTGTCTGGTGCCATCAGCCCAACTCAGGCAATTTCCATAATGAGCTTTCCTGTTTTCTCCCACTTTTCCTCCCCTGCTTTCCCAAGCCTCCAGTGCTGTCACTTTGAATCCAATCCCCGGCAGCGTTTATTTCCAGCACGGTAAATACGGATGTGAACACGATGCACACATGGAAGCTGCAACAGGAGAGGGGGGGGAAATATTTAGGTAGGGACTGGATGTGTAAAGATTTAGTGAGCACACAGAATTTGGAATCATTTCTGTCACAGCAAGAGAAATTCAACTGAAATTCACAGTATAAAACACTTTTATCTGGTAGGAGCCCACCCTGCTCAGAGAGAAAATGATGATTATTGGGAAAAAGGGATTGTTGGGAAATTGGGATTGTTGGATGCACGTGGCTTCTCCAGTCTGTTGTGTTTGGTGACACCCACTTTATTTTCATTAACATTTGATTGTCTGTGCTGTGTTGAAGAGCTTCTCATAGCCTGAACCCCACCTTCACCTGCTGAAACCCCAAGTTTTCACCTGGTGGGGATTTGCAGGCAGATACTCAGTCAATCATTGAATTTGTAGTGATGATGGTGTGGAAGAACAGAATTCAAAGGGGGGAGGGGGATGTGAATGGGAGGTGGATCTAAGTCCCTACTTAGAGCATTTAGAAGGTAAATGTTGATTTTTGCCCTGCGGCCTCGCTGTTATTTCTGGAATTTATCACACAGCTGATTCATGAACTTAAAAATGCTTTTGTGTGTCTTTCAGAATTAATATTTGGCTGTTGGTGGCTGACTCCTAATTAAAATGTTGTCTCTAAATGCCATTAAGAATATTAATAATTAAAGGAACAGCTGGAGTTGCAGTGTAATGAGTTACAGCAGGGATTCAGCTGCAATGCAGAAGGAAGAAAATTCAGTGGAGGGGGATCCCTGCTTTTTATTTTATTCTGAAATCACTTCCATCTCTACCCCCAGAGCAGAGTATTTCACTTTTAAGCAGTCCTGACATCAGTGGGGCTTTTCCCCTGTGCTGAGAGAAGGAAATGCCGCTTTTACTGGAGGATAAAAAGCGGTTTAGAAGGTCAGGCTGTGACAGTGCGATGTCATTTGTCCTTTGCGTGGGGACACGGCCGCCGATGCCATCGCTGGCTCCGCAGCGCTGTCGCCGCGGAGCTGCCAGGGATGAGGGGGAGATAAAACTGAGCTTAATTAAAGGTTGAGTCCACGCTGAGACTCTGCTCTGACTCGAGAACTTCCAACTTAAATCTGAAGAACCTCGGGCTGTGCTCAAGGGCAGGGCGTGGTCGAGGCAGAGAAAAGCGGAGCCAGGGAAAATCAGCTGGGGGCGGAATCACGGAACCCCCGGAAGGTCTGGGATGGAAGGGACCTTAAAGGTCGCCAAATTCCTTTCCCGGGATTAAACCCAAATCGTATTTTCAGGCAGTTTTAGGGAACTGGGATAATATTTGCAACCAGCGGTTTGGGTTCATGAACCTTTGTCTCCTCCAGCGGAGAGCGGTGTCAGACGGGATTCTCACCATGGGATCTTGCTCATTTTCCAGCCAAGGAAAAGTGCCTGAAGTTCAGGAACTGGCCGATTTCCCCTCACACACACGGATGCGATGGACACAGGTGGAATTCTCCATCAGGGCTCCTCCATTCCCTGAATTCCTGCCCTCCCTGCCTGGAGGCTCTGCCGGCAGGACACAGCTGCCCATTTCGGGGGAGAACGGGATCGCACCTCACATGCGAGCCCAGGACGCAGTTGCGGGGTGGGGGAAGCAATCCCAGCCCGTTCCCATCCCACAGGTCCCCTTTCCATCGAGGTTCCAGCGGCTCGGTACCTGTGCCTCGCCTGGGCGGGGTTTGCAGCCCAAGCGCTGCCGATTAACCGGCTCAGCCCCGCGGCCGGGTCGGGAACCATCTCCATTTGCGGGCCGAGTGTCCCCACGCCTTTGATGAATGCGGAAAACAAAGCAAATATTAGGGCGGAACATCGCAGCTGGGTTTGCCTGGCCGGCGTTTCATCCATCTCCCCCGGAATCGAGTGCCACACGTTTCCCGAGGAGGTAACTGGATGTGGATCCGTTTAATCCAGACGTTATTTTTAACCTTGACATGAAGTTTCTTGATGATGCTTCCACACCCCCACACCCTTTTTTTTTTCTTTTTTCTTTTTTTTTTCCTTTCCTGTTGGTTTTTCTTAATTGCCTGGCTTGGCAGCAGAACATTTCAGTTGTCCTAGTGTAATCTCCAGTTCCCTCTGGGAATGTTCCAGCAGAGCTTTCTGCAGAGTCAGCCTTTCTGAAAATAAAGCAGATCCCGAGGTGAACAGAAGAGGAGCGTGCCTGGAGGTCACATTGGAAGGGGATTTTTCTTCCCTGCAGAAGGACAAGATTGCCTTGAAATCCTGAGTCTTTCCCAAGTGCCTTGAAAAGAAAATTATCTTCAAGAATTGCTTGGTTATTGGAACCTAATTTTTGTTTCTTAAGTTATAATAGGGATAGTAATAATAATAATAATAATAATAATGATAGTGATGATACTAATAATAACCTTGTGGAATAATCAAAGGTTTCACCTTAAGGCCTGAATTTTATGACAAGAAGAAATGGTTTTATCCTGTTTGGATACATTAAATCACCCTTTCTTGTGGAAATAATCCTGTTCTAAAGGTGAGCTGTGTTTATAAAGGAAGGGAGGGTGAACCTGGTCTGAGCAGCACCAACACCCCCAGCTCTGATGCCAAACGTGATAAAATTCAGGGAGGTGAATCCTTTGAGCAGAAGCAGCTGCTGTGTCAGGGCTCTCGTCAGCCAGGCTGCTTTGAGATGTTCATAAAAGGATTGGAGGGGTTGGATTGAAGCTGGGAATGTTTTATCGGAGACACGGAGCAGCCCCAGGTGTGGGCAGGGCCCCTCTCAGTGCAGGAAAATCCTCCTGGGCAGATTTATGGGACAGCACTCGGCCTGTTTGTCACAGATGGACTTGAGGGATAAGAGGAATTATCCTCCCTCTTTCCCAGAGCACTGGGAATTAACTCCAGCCTGTCTCCAGTCCTGCTCTAGGGCTGTTAAAACCTTGGGGTGTGGGATTTCTCAGGCATCGATTCTCCTCCCGTCGAGATTTGCCACAAGATCCTGTGGAGATCAGGAGCTGCTGTGGGATTTATTTATTGTCACTAATGAGCTTTGTCTAATGTGGGAGAGCCAATTGCAGCTTCCAGGGCCTGAAGGAGCCGACAGGAAAGATGGAGAGGGAAGACTGACAAGGGATGGAGGGACAGGACAAGGGAGAATGGGTTTAAATGGAAAGAGGGCAGGGTTAGTTGGGATATTGGGATGGAATTCCTCCCTGGGAGGGTGGGGAGGGGCTGGGATGGAATTCCCAGAGGAGCTGTGGCTGTCCCTGGATCCCTGGAAGTGCCCAAGGCCAGGTTGGAGCACCCTGGGGTAGCAGGAGGTGTCCCTGCCATGGCAGGGGTGGTACTGGATGATTTTTAGGTCTCTCCCAGCCCAAACCATTCCGGGATTCTGTGACACCTGCAGTTAAAGCACCACCATGGCCACGGGAACATCCCAGGCTGGATAATTCGCTCGAGGCGGTGCCTCCCACCCTCCGGACAGTGCCAGTGACACCGCTGTGTCACAGGGGTGGAGCAGGGTGCCAGACACTGCACGGATTTCAGTTCCACGGAGGGGAGCTGTGGGATTCACGGCGGGGATCAAACATTTGTGTTTCCTGGGCTGCGACTGCCCGGGCTGGGGGTGACCATGGGATGCTGCAGGAAGTTGAATCATTCCTTGCAGAGGAGCGATCCCTCATTATCCCGTGCCCAGCTCGGCAGAGGTGCTTAAGGACCAGATTGAACATTTCCCTTGGAATGATCTGATCATTCCTGAATGATTTCCCTTCCTGATCTCCGCAGGATTTTTGGCTCCAGGCTCCTTCGAGGACCGCGACTCGTTCAGGGCTCACAAACCCAATATTTCCACCCCATCTGCTCGGAGCCCTTCCCTTCGTGCTGAGCCTGGAGTGTTCCTCCAGTCAGAGCTGAACCAGCGCCTGCCAGGGAAGGTGCGAGGCTGCCTGGGAAACCTCTGCTTCCAGGAGCTTCGCTGCAGCAGCCGCCCCAATCCCAGGAATGTTCAGCTGCTCGTGCCCCTTGTCCTCACACAACAACCAGCGAAAACATGGAAGGGAGTTTATGAAATTGAGCTTAGGCAAGCTGGAAAATCGATTCTGGGGTTAAATGAGACTTGTTATTAAAATTAAGTTGGTGTGTGCAGCCCTGGATTGGAGTAATTCCATCAATAACTTGAACAGTGGGATTTTTTGGGTGGGAGACAATTGGAATGGTGGAGCTGCAGCTGGTTTGACACTGGGTGTGTTTGGGAGGATCCTGCCCTGCTCAGGCTGGCAAACCTGGACTGGAATAATTCCGTAAATAATTTAAACAATGGGATTTGGGGGGGTCAGAGGCAACCGGGAACGATGGAGCTGCTGCTGGTTTGACACTGGGAGGATGCAGTCCTGCACAGGCTGTTCCTGGGGAGGATTCCCAGTCTGGATAACGGCTGGAATGAGCAGGGAGTAGCAGATAAAGCTGGGCTCGGGCTTGGGCATCCCTCAGTCACCAGCAGAGCTCTTAAGCCGGGATTTATCTCCAGGAGCTGAGCCCGTCCTGACAAGGAGAGGTCACCAAGAGGGTCCCTCTGAGCTGCATTAGAAGTGCCCAGGGCTGGCTCCCTGCAGGGGAGGATAATTCCCCCCAAGGGTGGAGAATTCCCTCCAGGGTGGAGGATTCCCTGCCTGGGCCAGCTGGTGAAACTCACAGCTCGAGTTTTCCCAGGATTTCCCTCTGCAGGCTCCCCTCGCTGCAGATCAGAGGATCCTCGTTGTGTGTTTTAATTTAAACTCATCATTACTGAGCTCACAATATTCTCCAGTGCCTGCAGATAGGATCAGCTCCCCGTATCTCCCTGATATCACCCCAAATAAACCCATCCCTGCAGCTCCCCGGGGTCACTGATGGGGAAATGACGCTCGTGCTGCGGCTCCTTTCCTTCCCTGACTCCCATCAGAAACTCACTGCAGGTTTTGGGTGGATTTTAGGCATTTTTAGAGCAGCTCCAGAAACTTTTCCAGGTATTTATCCTGTCCAAGAGCTGATGGCACAGAAAACCCCCCCTTTCCTGACAGCAGCAGCAGCTCAGGGGTTGTTTAAGGGATGGCTGGAAGGTCGCACACGGCCCTGCTGCAGGTCAGCAATTCCCAGAAAAGCTGAGCTTATGGAAAAATCCTCCTGTCCTGGGCCTGCAGGGGAACGCAACACCCAGCAAAGCCCAGCTCGGCACTTCTGCCTCGCCAGGCAAAGGGGTTTTGTCAGAGGTTATTGGGAATAACCTGAATCAAACCCCAAGAGCAGCGAGCACCTGCCCAGATTCACACACAGTCCCAAATTCATACACAGTCCCAAATTCATATACAGTCCAAAATTCACACACGATCCCAAATTCACACACGATCCCAAATTCACACACAGTCCCAAATTCATGCACAGTCCCAAATTCATATACAGTCCCAAATTCACACACGATCCCAGATTCACACACGATCCCAAATTCACACACAATCCCAACTTCCAGCCTGTCCCCTGCTGTCCCCAGGCTGCTGCTGCCTCTCCTCTCCCATCCGAGGTTCCCTCAGGCGCTGCTCAGACACGGCCCCAAAGCTCCCAGAGCTCTGCAGGTGGAGCTGAAGGTGCAGAATTCAAAGCTGCACCCAAAAAACCCCAATAAAGCTTTGGGTTTGTGTCATCATCTCCGAGCTGAGATGTCCTGAGGAGCTGGGGGTGCAGGGTCAGAGCCCCGACCCCTCCTGCCTGTGCCCACCCTGGGGCGGGTGGAGGTGAAAGGAGCCGGGCTTTGGCTCCTGGAGGCACAAAGGGATGGGGAAGAGGAGCTGGGAGGTTCGGGGGAGTTCCCAGTGAGCCTGAACCCCCCCAGCCCAGCCCGAGGGTCAGCAGCACCTCTTGGAACTGGGCCTTTGCTGTCCTCAGTTTAAACCCTCCAAATATGAGTCGAGTTTAAGGTAAAGAAACCCTTTTAATTTCCATCTGTCTGTAACTCCCTGAGAGATCCCTGGGGCCCTGGGATGTGCCTGTTGGTGGGTGGGGATTCCCCAAATCGAGCCCTCCTCGTCGTGGTCAGCTATTCCAAAACACCTAAATGATTAAACACCGTCATAAAAATTCTGATTCATCTAAACTCCTTTGATTTAGCGTTTGTAAGACTTTAGTATTTTGTTTTTCAGCTAAAATAGGACATTTCTTGCTGTTCACAAAATAATCCCCACACATTTTGAATTATTTAATTCCTCTTCATGTCCTTTCAAGTTCCTTTCTCAAGAAGGGTTGGAATATATTTATTTTTCAGGAGGTTCTGTCCCCACCTGCTCAGGGGTTTGATACAAATTCCCCGTCTGTCCTTGCAGATTGCATTAAGCAGTCTGGGGCTGATGGACTTTTTAATAAAGTGAGTATCAGAGGCAGATTTGATAAAAGACCTGCCACTGCTAACGATGCTTAATGAAAATAAAAGCTTTGGGGTTTGGTGTCCTGCCCATCCCGTTAAGTGGCATTGGATTTATTGTCCATCAGGCAGCTCCACACAAGCTCGGGCAGAAAATGGAATTTCAGTGTTCCAGTAAAAAATAGAAAACAGGCCGGGGTTGGGGGACAAAGGGCACATAAATCCATGGAATTATTGCCACGGACTCTGGCAGGGAGCGGGCTGGGCGTGGGCATGGCCAGGGACGCTGTGGATATTCCTGCTGCTGGCCGAAGGTTTGGCGTGTAACAAAATCCTGGTGTTTTCCCCAGTGTTCCTTACCTGGTTCTGGGGAACAGGAGGTGCTGGGCAGGGATGTTTCCTGTCCTCAGGAAGCTTTCCTGGGCTGGGCCATCCCCGTGTTTGTGGCAGTCACAGCCGTGTGTGACACAGGCACCTCCTGCTCTCCCTGCACCAAAGGATTCCACAAAACCCCACGGCTTTCCTTCCATCCCTGCACGAACGGGAGTTGAATCCCTGTCAACACATAAAGCACCTTTGAATCTTTCAAATTCTTTACAAGCCCTGGGCGTGCACAGCACTCTCCAGAACGCAGCAATACTTATGATTTCCATCAGAAATCTGTTATTCCATGGATTTATTCCCCGAGCAGAGATGGCAGAATTCCTCCCCAGTATCCCATCTCACCGTGGCACTGGGAAGCCATTCCCTGTGTCCTGTCCCCCCGTCCCTTGTTCCCAGTCCCTCTCCAGCTTTCCTGGAGCCCCTTTAGGCCCTGCAAGGGGCTTGGAGCTCTCCCTGGAATTTCCCTTCTCCAGGTGAGCATTCCCAGCTCTCCCAGCCTGGTTCCAGCGGGGATCCAGCCCTTCCCGACAGGAAAATGGGCCATGCCAGCCTCAGAGGGAGCTGCTCCAGGGGTGGGTGGATGTGCAGAGCAGAGCCCGGCTGGAGGTGTGGGAAGTGCCCTCAGTGGCAGCCACAGCTCCCGGGGAAATGAGCAGTGCTGGCTCTGCCAGCCGGGATTGCTCCTTCCCAAATTCCCCGTGGCAGGACAGGCAGCACCTCCCACCTCATTTCGGGAGTCAGGGTGGTCCAAACCCGCAGCTCTTTGCTGAGCCGCCCTCTCCCGAGGTGTGATGTGGAGGAAGAGTTTGCTCAACCTGTCAAAACCCACACGAGGGAAAAATGCAACTGAAGAGACACCCAAAAATCCCATCCTGCCTCCCCTGATGAGACACGAGGCACAAACTCAGCAGCCGCCAGAAATTCCCACCTTCCCTCACCGGAGCAGCTCTTCCCACCGGGTTTATTTCGGGTGGAGAGAGGCCCATGAATTTTTTAAACCAATATTGAAGCTTCTCTGCTCCTCCTCCGTGCTGTGGAGAGCTCTGCAGATGGGCAGGAGATGGATTTGTGGAATTGTTGCCTTTTTTTTTTTTCCCTCCCCCCTCTTTTCCGCTTGGGCATAATTTTGGAATGTCTTTCACCAACGTCTGCTCTACCAGGCACGTTTTAAATAAGTGATGAGGAGGCCCCACTCTTCTGATTGCAGCGTTTGTAATGGTGGCAGTGATTAAGGAAACGACTCCAAACCCGAGTCAGGGCGGCTTTTAAGGCAAGGAAATGGGGACATGAATAAGGAATAGGTGGGAAATGTGATCATTCCAGGGAAACCAAACCCGTGGTGTTGGTGAGAATTGGAGCTCTGCTCATTTCTGCCCCCACTCAGGTTAAATTTAAAGGCTTCGGGGTCAGGTTTTATCAGTGGGAGACGGAAGTCTGGCTGCTGCTTTGTGGTGTCTGGATGGATGCTGAGATTTATTGATAAATTCACCATTAAATCCCCCTCCCTTCCCATTCCCCGTGGGCTTTGTGCTGCCCGGACCCACAGGGATGAAATTTAGGAATAAACGACTTTTGGCACAGGGGTGTTAATCCAGGACAAATTGTGCCTCAGAAGCTCCTGGAGGAGGGTGCAGCTCACCCAGGCTCCTGGTGCATCCAACCGCTGGACACCCCAAAACCTGGAATCCAGTGGTTTTCCTTCATTGTAACCCACCTGCATTTTGGCCAAAAGAGAGGGAGGAACTCCACGGGGCTGTCTGAGGTTCCCTGTCCTCATTTGCAGCTCTTCTGCTGCCTGTGCTCTGCAGTGGCTGATGAATATTTCAGGATTCTTTTCCATCCTGCAGCACACAGCTGATTCCAGCATGAAAAATTCACAGCGAGTGCAGCAATCCCGGGCGGGGCCCAGGGTCCCACCGAGGCTCCTCTTCTCACGAGCAGCAGCACCGGAGACATCGGCCTCTGGTTGTGCCACTCGTGGCAGTTTTTGGGGGGAAATTCATCGTGGAAAGGTTTGTCCAGCCCCAGCAGTGGAGTTGCCACTCCTGGGGGGATTCAAAGCCCTGTGGATGTGGGACATGGCTGGGCTGGCACTGCTGGGATGCTTGGGCTCGATGGGCTTGGAGGCCTTTTCCAGCCTCAATGATTTTATAATTCTCTTTCCCCTCTTTTTTGGGGCTGGGCTCTGCAGAGTCCTTGGAGCTGTGCAGGTTCTGGGTTTTCCTCTGCAGGGATCACTTCAGAGGGTGTCAAAGATCAATCCCAGTAAAGCACCAGTTATTGGGTGAGAGCTGTGGACATCGGAGGGGTTAATAAATGTGCTTTGGTGCTGTTCCTGCAATTCTTTCTTGCTGTTATAGCCTCAAAATCACCACCACAGGCCCATTCCATGGAATCACTGAATTACTGAGGCTGGAAAACACCTCCAGGATCATCAAATCCAGGTTTGGCTGAATCCCATCACGCCCATAACCCACATCCCACCCCAGAGACTCTGTCACTGCCCAGAGAAGGAGCAGGGACCCAGAGAGGTACCCCAGCAACAGGATCGAATAAATCAGCCCAAAAAAGGGGTGAGCATCCCCTCTGCAGCCAGAGCAGCCCCAGAGGGCTCAGATTTGGGACATGAGTGAGGGGGAGAGAGGAGCCCGAGTCCTTATTGGGAACACTCCAAGCTGGATCCCAGGGAACTGAGGCCGGGATGGAGCTCCCAGGTGAGCGAGCTGAAAGTGCTGGGGGGTGGGAAATGCTGAATTCCTGTGCAAATCCAGGCCTTGCTCACAGCTGCCGAGGGGTGGGAGCACTGGAATGTGGGAATCAGTCCCTCCCGTGGCACCATCCCACCATGGAAAAGGGACTGCGGCCTTGGGATGGGGCTCCATGAGCTGTATCCCCTGGGCAGGGGGGTTTTCCTGCTCTTCCCAGGTGTGTCTGGGGAGGGGAGGTGTCCTGAGGGGAGGGAATCATGTCCTGAAGGGAACCATGTCCCATCCCAATACTCGACTGGGAGACTCCACCACGGGGTTCTTTGATTCTCTGTTCAATCACCTCATGCTCTGAAGCCCCATCACGTTCTGGGGCTGGGCAGGAGGGACTTTTGGGGTGACCTCATTTAGGAGCACGTTCAGGAATTCTCGGCAGCTCTTTACCGTGCCTTTCCCACCGCTGGGATCCTGGATTGTGTCTCTCCGTGCTGGCTGCAAAGCAGAACATGGAAAACACATTACTGCAGGGCACTCCAGGCCAGGCAGAAATAGATCCCGGCTCAGGAGCTGCTCGTCCCCGTGTCCGTGTAAGAACAGCTGGAAGGGATGTTCTGTGGGGCTGCAGCCCCGAGCAAACACACCTGAGCTCTGTCCTCACGTGTTCCTGCTGGAAAACTCCTCCAGGCTTTCCCAGCACCTTTTCCCTGCTGGAGGGGCATTTTCTTGCCTCCGTTTCCAAATTCCTGTGGGAATTGTGTGGTTTTATCACTTCTCCTGTTACCTGGGGCTGAATGCTCAAATCTGTTTTGTCAGGATGTGACCCAGGGCCCTCCCTCCTCCCGGTGCTGTGGCTCAGCCCAGTCCCATGGAAACCACTTTCCCTTCCCTAATGGCTCCTGCAGACACATCCATCAATATTTCAGCCTCTCCTGTTTTGCCCTGAGACCTTCTGAAGGCCAGGGCCATGCTTTTTGTGGAATTATTTATGGATCTCGTGTCAGGAGCAGCCTGTTAATCTCTGCCACTCTCCCGGAGGTGGCTTTGGAGGGATGCAGGGACCAGGACAAGGCTGGGGCCTCCTGTTTGCTCAGCCCCAGAGGAGGATTAGAAGCATCCAGCAACACCACACTTGGAAAATTATCATTAAACTGATGATTAATGGCACTCCTCAGCCATTATTAAGGAAATTGAAGTAGCTGAGGTTCGCATTGCAGCACAGGGTGCGATTCTTGGAGTGTCTGTGCAGGGCCAGGGGTTGGATCCATGATCCTGTGTGTCCCTTCCAACCCAGGATATTTCATGATTCTCTGATTACTGATAGGATTATTACTGATAGGATTATTACTGATGTTATCAGCCACTGGCCAAGGCTGGCATGGTAAGAACCATTTTTTGGCAGCACTGGACCATTAAGCCCAGTTTGGTGGCAGACAGCCAGTAAGGGCTGAGTTCAGGGACCATCAGCTGGGAACCTTCACTGTGAATTTTCCCTGTGAATTTTCCCACCAGTGGGCTCATCCTGCAGCCTTTTATCCCCTCCTTTGTGCAGAGGGTGATGATTTATGCATTGCTGCAAGGCCACGGAAAATCTGCTGGCACAGGGAGGTGAAATCCTTAATTCCAAGTTCCCAGTGACATTATCGCCTGGCTAAAGGCTGCCCCGACAACGCTTTGGCTCCTGGTGGGTAAAACCGGACTCAGTTAGAACTGGCTCTTGCTGTGAGGAGCTCTGAGCACAGCCTGGGTGTGGAGTCACGTTTGGAGGGTTGGGATCGGGCTGTTGTTCCTGGCCTGGTGCCTCTGTGTCTGGAGATCCGACGTTCCCGCTGTTCCCGTGTCCCTGTCCCCGTCCCCTGCACGCACAGCCAAGGTCAGGAGGTGCTGGCGGTGCAGAGTTGATCCCACAGCGAGCAGGATTCGCTCCTTCCCCATATCCCATTGCCCTCTAACGGCCAGCGCGGAGTCTGCACAGCAAAGCGGACAAATCCGAGGGTGGGAGAGGAATTCCGGAGGAATTCGGTCCGTTGGGATGCTCGGAATTTCCAGAACTCCCTGAAAACCTTCACGGAGAAGATTGGGTTGGGGGTGCAAAAAGAAAAGGTGTTGGTGGCACCATCCTCAGGTGCAGATGGAGGGAAAAGTGGGAGGAAAAAGGGTGGGAAATTGGAGCAAGGTCAGCCCAGAGAGGTTGTGGATTCCCCACCCCTGGAAGTGCCCAAGGCCAGGTTGGACGGGGCTTGGAGCACCCTGGGATAGGGGAAGGTGTTGGGGTTGGAATTGGATGATCCTTCAGGTCCCTTCCAACCCAAACCATTCTGAGATTCTGTGAATTCCGAGACTGAAAAAGAAACAGGAAAAAAAGAGACATTTTTGCTTTCCCGTGGAGCGAGAGAGAGGGAGGAGCGGGACATTCCCTCATCCCAAAAATCCCAGCGACACGTTGCTTTTTGCGGGGCTGGGAGCAGGGCAAGGTCCGGCCCATGGCTCGTGCCCGGCAGATTCCAGGTAATGTTGGGATCTTTTCCTCCTGCAGTGGAGGCTTTTGAGCAGCAGATGTCACGTTTGTGCAACACAACGAGAGGTTGTAGCTACACACGGAGTAACCTCGGGTGTCCCGCGGCAGGAGGGGCTGGGAACCGTAACCTGCTCTGGGTGGGAATAAATGAGATATAAATTATAATATATATTTTATATTATTATATCTGTTATCTATTGTAAGTAATAAGTAATTATAATATTAATTATATTAACATAATTTTATTAATTATAGTAAAAGCCAAATAATATCTAATGATATCTTAATTATATTAAATATAATTAATATACCGTATAATTATATTACTATATCTTGCATTATATCTATTATTTATATATTATAATATGTATTTTATCTATTAGATATAAAATTATGGAGAAATTATAGAGAAAATACAATATTTTCCTGAGGTTTTCACTCCTGCTCACTCGGAAGGAGGAGTTTGGTCTCAGCCCAGGGTTCAGCTCCTGCTTGGGGCTGGAGGAGTTCAGGTGTGGACAGGTCAGGACCTGGTTTTCTGCACAAAAAGGCAGCCCAGGCTCCCAGGTTTGGAGCTGAATCTCAGAAGGTAACTCAGAAACAGCAATTCTCTGGATTTGCTTCAACTCACTATCCTTGGAAAATTCTGGAGTGCTCCCAAAGGTGGGAAATTGGGAAGAGACAGATGTGAAGGTGGCAGAAAAGCTGTGATGGAATATCCTGTCCCCCCTCATTATAAATGGAATTTGGCTCTCCTGGCTGACTTGGCAGGTCTGACAGCACCTGGAAATGATCTTTTCTTGCTGCAAATTGGGAGTTTCAGGGCTCTGGCAATGTCAGAAATGGTCCCACTGCACCCTGCTTCTGCTGTTTCGTGGGCCAGTGATGGGTTTTAAAAAACACAACGATTCCTTCCTGTTCAGACAGAACTTTAATACAGAAATCTCTGTAAATACATTAATTACAGCTCATAAAAAACAACTTCTGGATTTTTACACCCCAGTCAAACGCAGGTGGAGATTCCAGTCTGTTCCTGGCTCAAATAAAGCAGCAATTATCCAAAGAGGAAGGAAGCTCTGCTCTTCCAGTAACATCCATCCTCACCCAACACAACCTCACTCCTCAAACTGAGGACTGAAATCCCATCACATCCATGTTTTGCAGGGAATGGCATCTTCAACAGGGAATTTAAGGATTGTGGAGAGAATCCAGTCCAAAGGATCTTCCCAGAACCATTCCTAATGTGTCTTGTTACTTATTCCACGTCCAGCTCAGACCCTGAGGACGCAACTTCTCTCCCAGGGCAGGAAGGGTTTGTTTTTCTCCAGGACTTGCACATGAAGGAGAAATCTTTGTGTTGCTGAGGGTAGAGAGGGCTGGAAAAGATCCAGAAATGGAGCCAAAGAAACGTTTACAATTCCCAAACCTGCAGCAGCCACACTTTCCCTGCTCCCCTCAGCTCAGGTCCCAGAGGAGCAGAGGAGGAGCAGCCTCATCCCGCAGTGGTGGCCCAGCAGTCAGGGTGTGTTCAGCAGCTTTTGTAACTTACTCTGAGTTTACACCTCAGTGCAAGTGGTGGTTCTGCTCTGCTTCTCTTGCACAGCAGCTCCGTGTCACCACCAGAGCTCCTCCCTGCTGGAAATCCCAACGTTTTCTTCCCAAGCAGCCCTCAGTCAGTTCTTAAGGGGAAGAGGGAGACGGTCTCGGATGCCTTTGCCAAAAGTGGAGGAATCGAGGGATAAATGATCCCTGGAAACTTCAGGAGTTTCACCCAGCTCTGCTTGGGAAACCTCAGACTCTGGGGTTCATTGGGGGCTTCAAGGCCTGCATGGAAAAGGAGGAGTTAGATCCCAGCAGTGCCAAGGAATTCCATGCCCAGAGAATGGCTGTCCCAGTGGATCCAGGTTACCTGCGGCGGAGGGGGAGGTTTGCCCTTGGCAGCGGGGACGGGAGGAGCTCTTCTCTCTGGAGCCTGGAACAAGATGGGGTTTCAGTGTCACCAGGGTTGTCTGAGTGATGCCACGAAGATTTTTTGCCTTTTCTTTTATACCCCTGTTACACCTTTTTACAGCTTCTGTATTCCCAGTGCTTTTTGCCTGCATTCTTGGACTTGTTTGTTAAGCTGAGAGACTCAACATTTGAGAAGCTTCGTAGCCAGGGATCAGCGTGCCCCAGAGCCCAAGGTGCTCTCCAGAACACATTCTGTAAACCAAGATAGAACCATCCAGGGGAAGGTTCCTTGGGGAGTGGGGCTCACTTGAGCCTCTCATTGGGGAATCTTGGATAGATCTGCTAATTAATAACACCTAGAATGTTCTACCCGATCTTTGGGGGCA
This sequence comes from Coloeus monedula, assembly GCF_965178545.1. NCBI lineage: Eukaryota > Metazoa > Chordata > Aves > Passeriformes > Corvidae > Coloeus > Coloeus monedula. The sequence goes on along the minus strand of NC_138808.1, from coordinate 2,139,758 downwards.
CTCTCAGTGGGCTGCATCTCGATGCACATGACCTGGCCGTGTGCACCTAAGGATCCTTACAATAAATCCCAAGGTAAAATCCCTTTTCCCCTTCTAACCGTGGCTGACTCTTGATTTTAAGACCAGGAAAAGGCATCAGGAGCAGCTGCAGGACCCCCCAGGCCCCTCATCTCTGCATTTCCTGCAGCGATTTCCCTCTGGGAATGCTGGAGGAGGAGTGGAATCGTCAGTGCCCGTGCGAGGAGGCAGCAGAACGCAAACACAAGGGCACAGATCTGTTTGGGAGGGCACGGAGCTGCTCCCAGCGTTTCACCATCGACATCCAAGCGCACGTGGGAGGTGTGGGAAGCTCAAGGTGCATCTCTGAACACAGCTGGGATTTAAGTGTGGCTTATAATCGATACGTGGGGTGATTATATTTTATATTTTACACTGTACAATGTACATTTTATATTTTACATCTTATATTTTATATTTTAGATTCCACTTTTTATATTTCATATCTTATATTCTATATTTTACATTTTATATTTTATGTAACATATTTTACATTTTACATTTAACATTTTATATTTAACATCTTATATTTAACATCTTATATTTTACATTTTATATTTTATATTTTATATTTTACATTTTATATTTTACATTTTGTATTTTACATTTTATATTTTATATCTTATATTTTACATTTTATATTTTATATCTTATATTTTACATTTTATATTTTATATCTTATATTTTACATTTTACATTTTATATTTTATGTAACATATTTTACATTTTATATTTTACATTTAACATTTTATATTTAACATCTTATATGTTACATCTTATATTTTACATTTTATATTTTATATTTTATATTTTACATTTTATATTTTACATTTTAAATTTTATATTACATATTTTATATTTTATATCTATCTTACGTTGTATATTTTACATTTTATATCTTATATCTTATATTTTATATCTTATAATTTATTTTGTATTTTACCTTTTATATTTTATTTCTTATAATTTATATTTTATATTTTACATTTTACCTTTTATATTTTATATCTTATATTTTACATTTTATATTTTATATCTTATATTTTACATTTTACATTTTATATTTTATGTAACATATTTTACATTTTATATTTTACATTTAACATTTTATATTTAACATCTTATATGTTACATCTTATATTTTACATTTTATATTTTATATTTTACATTTTATATTTTACATTTTAAATTTTATATTACATATTTTATATCATATCTTATATTGTATATTTTACATTTTATATCTTATATCTTATATTTTATATCTTATAATTTATATTTTATATTTTACCTTTTATATTTTATGTAACATATTTTACATTTTACATTTAACATTTTATATTTAACATCTTATATTTTACATCTTATATTTTACATTTTATATTTTATATTTTATATTTTACATTTTATATTTTACATTTTATATTTTACATTTTAAATTTTATATTACATATTTTATATCATATCTTATATTGTATATTTTACATTTTATCTCTTATATCTTATCATTTATATTTTATATTTTATCTTTTATATTTTATATCTTATAATTTATATTTTATATTTTACCTTTTATATTTTATATCTTATATTTTACATTTTACATTTTATATTTTATATCTTATATTTTACATTTTACATTTTATATTTTATGTAACATATTTTACATTTTACATTTTACATTTAACATCTTATATTTTACATCTTATATTTTATATTTTACATTTTACATTTTATATCTTATATTTCACATTTTATAGCTTATATTTTACCTTTTACATTTCAAATCTTATATTTCACATTTTATATCTTATGTTTCATATTTTACATTTTACATTTTACATTTTATTTAGTGCTGACCCAGTGACTGTGCAGGCAGCACCCACAGTTGTGTCACCAGCGTGAAGTTGGATTGTACAGCCTCGTAGCAAAGGCAGGCATGGTGAGTATTTGAGGCAGGTGTTTTAATGAGGATGGTTTGGGTTTAGCAATGACAAACAGAACCATTCCTCTGGATTTAAGACCCACCACATCTCTGCCATACAGGGACTCACTCAGACACCTGTAGTAGCGAGGTTACTCATTGTTTGCACTCTGTTTACTCCTGAAATCCCTGCTGGTTTCAACTCCAGCTGCTGAGTTGTGTTTCTGATGCCTTGGAGGACTCCCTGGCACGGCTGAGGAATGTTTGTGCAGTTTAGGATTGCACAGCCAAGAACGTGACCCTGCCCTAAAGATCTGTGCTTTGAAGGGCTGGGATTTCAAAATTTTCCATTAAATTGTAGTCCAAAACTGCAAATATTAATTGATATCTGATAAGGGTTGGTCATTGAGATGAGGGATGTGAGGGATGTACTCACAAACTTCTCCTCTGGGTGGAAAGAGCCGGGTTTGGTGGCAGGAACGGGAGGTGGGGGACCTTTGGGCCTCAGGACAGGCTGGAAAAGATGAGAACATGGAACCCTTTAACCCTCTGTGTGCACTGCGTGTACTCCACGTGTTCCTCGGGAATGTGCCGCTGCAGTTGGATATAAAAGTGCTCCAGGAGGGCTGGCGAGGGGCAGGGATGCTCCTGCAGCCTGGGAGAACAGGCAGAGCCCGCGCTGGAGCTCAGGGATGTCCCTCTGGGATCACGTTGTCCCCAAGGGTCTCCGGGGGTTTGTGATGTTCCCCAAATCCAGCAGGAAAGCGGGGACATTCCCGGGAATACTCACAGTCTGACGCTGGGGCTTGTTCTCCTGAGGTGGAGGCACGGGAAGAACTTTCTTATCAATTACCTGCAAACAGGAACCGTCACAAATCGGGTGGAGCCCTTATCTCATCTCCTGCGTTATCTCCGGGTGTCCCTTCCCTGCCTCGGGGCACTCAGGGACTCAGGGCCCTCCCCGAGCTGGGATTCCCAGCCTGTCCTTCCCCTCAGCATTTTGGGAATCTCATGCTGGGATTCCCAGCCTGTCCCTCCCCTCAGCATTTTGGGAATCTCGAGCTGGGATTCCCAGCACTGTCCCTCTCCTCAGAATTTTGGGAATCTCGTGCTGGGATTCCCAGCCTGTCCTTCCCCTCAGTGTTTCGGGAATCTCCAGCTGGGATTCCCAGCGCTGTCCCCTCAGCATTTTGGGAATCTCGTGGAAGTGCAGCCACTTTGGCTGATGGTTGGGCCCTCGGGGACAGTCCCCAGCTGTCCCTGCTCTCACCTTCTGGGCAGGTGGCACCAGCACGGGCTGCTCTCTGCAGCTCTGCTCCTGATCCACAAAGACCTGGTTGGTGGCTCCGGGTCCCCTCCTCGTCTGGTGCCTGTCGAAGATTTCATATCATGGTAAATTTTACTTGATTTCAAGAAAAAACCTCACAGCTGAAGCCCTGCCTTACTCCTGCTGGTGTTTTGTAGCCATGTCCTTGATTTCTCTCTTCCCTTTATTTATTTAGGATTATTAAGGATTTATCAAGGGCTCCATTTCAACTCTTCCATCCCCTCCCCACCACGGGATTTCTGAAACACCTCCACAAATCTCACGGATCATCTTCCTTCCTTTCCAGAGTCTAATTCCCCTCACCCCCATTGCAAACTCCACCTTACACCTCTGCAGGTATTTCCTGGCTGTGGTTTGTGGGGTTTAAGTGGATGTGGGAAGGATTTACCTCTTGTGGAAGCCTCGGAAGCGGGTGAGCAGCACGGCGGCAACCGCAGTGACAGCCAGGACAGCCAGCACCCCGGCAGCGACGGCGATGCCTGGCAGGGACAGAAACAGCGCTTAGAGCATCGGGGAATCATTGGGACAGGAACAGCCCTTAAAGCATTGGGGAGTCATTGGGACAGGGACAGAAACAGCCCTTAAAGCACTGGGCAGTCACTGAGGGGGCAGGGACAGGAACAGCCCTTAAAGCATTGGGGAATCATTGGGGCAGGAATAGGAACAGCCCTTAAAGCACTGGGGAATCACTGGGGCAGGGACAGCCCTTAAAGCATTGGGGAATCATTGGGGCAGGAATAGGAACAGCCCTTAAAGCATTGGGGAATCATTGGGGCAGGAACAGCCCTTAAAGCACTGGGGAGTCATTGGGGCAGGAATAGGAACAGCCCCTAAAGCATCGGGGAATCACTGGGGCAGGGACAGGAACAGCCCCTAAAGCACCCCAGAACCACTGAGGGGGCAGGGACCCAACAAGAGCCGCCGTTGTTTACAAGTTTCCCATCATCGATGGAGAAGGAATTTTTCAAACTCCATTCGTTCTCACTTTATGGCTTCCCCTGCCACAAATGGTGATGGGGAAAGACGAATTCCTGCTGGTTTTGCCATATTTGAAGTCAGCTGTCGTCGGGGTAAACAAATCCTAAACCAACCCTAAACCAACCCTGCCCTTTCCATCCACCCTCATTCCCGTGTCCTTGCTCTCCTGTCTCAAAGGCTGTTACCCAAAGTGGGGTGCAGACCTTCAAATTGCCCTCAAATAAAGTTTCTTTCACAATATTCAACAGAACTACTCCAAAGCCTCAACCAAGCCAGAGGTTCAGAGCTGAGGGTGCTCTGGTGAGGGTGAAGAGAGGACAAAAATATTTCATATTATGAATGAAATAAAGCCTTTTTCTTTTCTCCCAAACACGTGGAAATCTGGACACAAATTATTTTCCCTTGGAGGTGGATCATTAAAGACCATGCAGATGATAAATGAACTTGTCCAGCTCGTCAGAGCAAACTCTCGGGATCCTGGCTCCACTTTGAAGGGACAGGGAGCTTGTTATTCCAAGAATAAAAAGGAGGAGCCTGTCGCTCTCACCTCCAGGGGGAATCACTTGTCAGCTTAGAAGGAAAAACACCTTCCCTACTCATCCCTACAGGACTGGGAGGTGCTCAGAAATCAGCTCCCTGGAGATGCAATCCTGGCAAAGCAGCAGGGATTTCAGTTGGATATTACGACAAATTTCTTCATGGAAAGGATTGTCCAGCTCTGGAACGGGCTGGAGTCCATCCCTGGAATTGTTCAAAAAGCCTGGCTGTGGCAGCTGAGGGCAGGATTTGGTGGTGCTGGTTGGTGGCTGGGCTTGATGAGCTTAACGATTCTAATTAACAACTGCATGAACCACTCTGGTGCTGGGCTGCTCCCCTGGAGCTCCCCTGCTCATTGCAGCCAGGAAAGGACAAATTCCAAGGTGTGGGACTGTGGCACTTACTGGTGAAGGTTGAGGAGCTGTCACAGGTCGGGGGTGCCCACCCCTCCTCACACTGGCACTGCAGCTTGTGGTCACACACCTGGGGAGGACAAAGCAGGGACACCTCAGTCAGGAATTTGGGGGGTCAGAAAGTTTCTGAGTGAGGATCCTGAGAAGTTTTTTGAAGCTCTCAGTTCATTTGGGCTAAAATTTAGCACAAAAAGGAGCGGTTTTGGGTTAAAGACCATCCTGTTGTCATGTACATTTTGTTTCTGCAGTGAAAGTTTCACTCCAGAGTTAATCTATTTATGTGTAGGCCTCTGAATGGCCAAAGATGAGCAGAATTCTCTTCCCCAAACCAAAATGGCCTAAAAAAATTAGCTTTGATACCATGGCTCAGGGGTAGGGCCAGGCACAGGGGCTGTGTCCATCTCCTGGACAAAAATATCGATGCTACATCAGGGTAGATTTGTTTTTATCAAAATTTAAGAAGTTTCTGACTCCCCAGATTTGACAGATTCATATCAATGACTTAAACCCTGTCAGCAAGAGGGTGTGAGGCTGATCTGCATCATTTCCTTGGGGTTTTAAAGTGGATAACATTGAAAGCTGGTGTCTCACAGCGTGGCCAGAGCACTTGGCAGAGCAGTTGGTGGACCTGAAGACCTCCTCAGCATAGACACACTCTCCATGGCTGCACACCTGGAATGAGAGGAAACCACAGGGATTTGGAGCTTCCAGGACATGCAGAGCTTGCATTTTATCCTGTGAGGGAATGGAGAGCAGCACGAGACACAGAACCAACACTGGAAATCCCTCAAACCCTTCTAGGAGAGGGAGATGGGGGCTTAATTTCCAATTTGGGTGGTTTATAGCAAGGGGAGTGACAGAGATGTGCAGACATCCCTGCTTCCCACTCCAATCCCTCATCCCGCCCTTCCAGGTAGGAATACACAGGGAAGGGGTTGGAAACAGCACCCAGAGATGCCTGGCACATCCATTGTGGAAATAATTAACTGTAATAACACATTAACGAGCCCCTAACCCTTCACACAGAGCTGTGTTCCTGCTGCCACACATCTTTGTGACAGTGAGAGGCAATAAGGCAGCAGCCAAGCCCGAGGAAATGGGAATGGTGGCAATTCCTGCTGGCTTTGCTGCTGGTTTGGGATAAAAGTTGGGAAAAGAGATCAGCAGAAGGTTGGGGTCCACTCAGTCTTCCCATGTACAAGAGAGAATTCTATAAACCAGACTGAAAGAGGGGGAGGAATAAAGAAAAAAACTCATTCTCTACTCACCATCCCATTCCCACACTTGGTTCCATCCAGGATCATCCCCGGGTCTGCTTCTCCATTCCTGGGAAAACTGGCTTTGCAGGAATCAAAGGTCACCAGGCTCCCCTCCTGAGGCATCTCCCTCCCTCCGGAACAGAAGAGTTTTCCACACATTTTGTCTCTGGAAGGAGAACAGGAGCTGTTACCCAAGGGCATGGCCCAGCAAACCCCTCTGAGCTGGTGTTTCCTGCAGCCTGAATTCCAAGGAAACGGCTGCAGAAGGGAATGCTGGCTGGGGTGAGGGCAGCTTGGTTAGAGCAGGTGACAAGTTCTTAAATCCTGCTGAGTTTCTTAGGGAACACAAATTCATTCACAGAAACGAGCATTTAACTGGTATTCCTTCACTTGTGAGGTTCAAATTCCCTGTCCCAAAAATCCCTGGATTTCCCTGCACACCCACACACACTCATCCTCCCCAGCAGCCCTGCACAGATCTCTGTGCACACCTTTGCTCTCTCTCATCTCATGATTTAAATCCGCTTTTCTTAGAAGTTATTTCCCACAATTTTCAGACAGAACAAGAAGGGACTCAGGGCTGTGCCACTAAAATAGGGTGGCCCTGGCTTCTGTCGCCTAATTTGAGTGGGAATGGCCTCTCTTCCCAAATCCCAGCAAGTTCCATAGCCCAGTGCTTACTTTCTCTTGCACGGGACGTGAGTCCCTTTCTCCTTCCTGCAGTACCCATAATAGGCTCCCTTCTCGTTCATGTGGTAGCAGGAGGCTGCGCCATCCGTCGCCTCTGCAGGAGGAAAAGGCAGCGGGATCAGTTTGGGATCTCTGCTTGGGACAACTGGGAATGTTCCATCTCCTTGCCTTGCTTAGGAAATGGCCTTTCCCAAAGAAGTGCCCATGGGCGTAAATGACCTTCTGGCACTTCAGCCTGGAGAAGGGAAGGCTCTGGGGAAACCTTGGAGCCGCTTGCAGGGCCTAAAGGGGCTCCAGGAGAGCTGCAGAGGGACTGGGGACAAGAGATGGAGGGACAGGACACAGGGAATGGCTTCCCAGTGCCAGAGGGCAGGGATGGATGTGATATTGGGAAGGAATTGTTCCCTGTCAGGGCAGGGAGGGGCTGGGATGGAATTCCCAGAGGAGCTGGGGCTGCCCCTGGATCCCTGGAAGTGCCCAAGGCCAGGTTGGATGGGGCCTGGAGCAGCCTGGGACAGTGGGAGGTGTCCCTGCCCTGGCAGGGGGTGGCACTGGATGGGATTTAAGTTCTCTTTCAGCCCAAACCATTCCCCAGCTCTAAGAAACGCTGCTTTCAGAAGCACCCAGATGTGACAAATTTGTCTGTTAATTTGCAGGACAGACATTTCCTCTTCCTATTTAGCCCAAACCACTTCCCCAACTCCATTCCAGCTACTTCAGACCCATTCTGCAAAAGAGGAATGCGCTCCCCACTTCCCATTTTTCTGGGAGCTCAGAGCATCCCTGAGCTGCAGCTCACGAGTTACAACCACTGACAGCGGGAAATGTAACAACCATCAGTAATTATGCTAGAACTAGGGTTTATCTTTATGGGTGAGCCGTTCCTGAGGTACAACAGATCTGAGGGTTTGGAGATGCAGAATTCCCTTCTCTCCCTCTCTCCTGTGACCGAGACGAGCTGATTTTTCCAGCTCCACAGGGCACTCACGTGGTCCGAAGGCAGCTTTGCACTGGCTCTCCCGGGTGGGACAGGTGCCCATGTAGCAGTAGCCCTCTCCATAGTTGCAAGGGTGCCCATTGACCCGGAATCGATCCTCGGGGCAGCTGGGGGAGCGCCCTGTGCACATCTCAGCCAGGTCACAGTCGTGTTTCACCGCCCGGCACACCGAGCCGGACTTCTTGTACTGAGGGAGGGAGAAACGTCCCACTCAGCACCCAGCACTGCTCAGAAACACCCAGCTGAAGGGTGAAAATAGGGCAGGACAAGCTCCTCTTCACTCCACAGGCTGTGTGAGGAGCAAGATCCATATCTCACTCCGTGTTGGATGTGCCAGTTCACAGGGTTTTTGCCTCTTGTGCCACAGCTTTTATTCCCAGGGGAAAATGGCCAATGAAAGGGCTCATTTCTCCAGGATGGTGGGAGAGTGAGGGAATTGATGGTGGTGGTGTGGTTTGGGATGGACTGGTGGGCATTGACAGGACCCAGGGAAGGGCTGGAGCTGGGTCAGGGCAGGGTCAGGTTGGATACCAGGGAAAGGTTCTTCCCCCCGAGGGTGCTGGGCACTGACCGGGCTCCCCAGGGAATGGGCACGGCCCCGAGGCTGCCAGAGCTCCAGGAGCGTTTGGACAGCGCTGCCAAGGATGCCCAGGGTGGGATTTTGGGGGTGTCTGTGCAGGGCCAGGAGCTGGATCAGTGATCCCAGTGCATCCCTTCCCACTCAGGACATTCCATGAGTCCATGACAGTGCCTTTGTCAGGGCTGTTAAATACAAGCACAGGGGATCAGTTCTCCTTTATCCCAGCAGGGCTGAGGAGCTGGAGAGAGGAGGGTTTCACCTGGCAGCTCTCATGGGGGAGGGAAGGGTCTCACTGGCAGTTTTTGGGGAAGGGTCTCACCTGGCAGCTCTCACGGGGGAGGGAAGGGTCTCACTGGCAGTTTTTGGGGAAGGGTCTCACTGGCAGCTCTCACAGGGGAAGGAAGGGTCTCACTGGCAGTTTTTGGGGAAGGGTCTCACCTGGCAGTTCTCACAGCAGTCCCCATGTGCACAGGCAGCCCCCGAGGTCAGCTTGCAGCTCTCAGGGTCACAGCACTCGTTCGTGCACTCCTGGGACAGAGGCAGCAGTCAGAGCTGGGGCAGGGACACCAAACCACTACAAGCCCTGGGTTTGGAGGTAGAAGTTGTGCAGGGAACTTGGGGCTTTGGCTGAGACGTGGGGATGGCTTTGTCCCACTCTCAGTTCCTCTGTCCCTGCCTCCTGACAAACCAGAACTTCGTTTTTCCCAGTACCCTGCACACACCCAGCCACCCCAGCTTTGGCTGTGGATCTGTGTCCACCTCAGGGACCAACAGAAAGCAGCTGCTGTCCAGCCTGGATCAACCCCTTTGCCTTTCCCAAGGATCATCTCATTCCCAGGTACCTCAGGAGTGCCACAGTCGCATTCCTCTCCCTTTTCCACGAATCCGTTCCCACAGGAGGCGGGGGCCACGATGCTGCTCAGCTCTGGGATGTTGGTCAGGCACTTGGGCATGTCAGCCAGCATGAACTTCTCAAAGCTCTGGAGGCTGCAGGAGCTGAATTCCTTGGGAATCACTGAGCTGTGTTGGGGAAACAGGAGGATTTCTGTTAGGATTGGCACAGGCAAGGAGGAGAAACGCCCTTTGGGAGAGAATTGGAGCAGGTGACTGTCCCCACAACTCTTGGGTGTAAACATTTTTCTAAATATATAAGGATTAAAGTAGGTTTGGGTTGGGTTTTTGGGGGGAGTTTCTGTCTGGGAATATCTGACAATGGCCTGGGCTTTCATCCATTTTTTAAAAATAATTTGAATGGAATCATCTCACTGCACAAAAATACTGCTCTAGTTTGAAAGCTGGGAGCATTTGAAGCCCCAGGTCCCACCTGACAGTGTCTGTCATGATGCAGATGTCGTCGCTGCACGAGCAGGCCTCAGTGTCGTGGCTCATGCCCAGGTTGTGCCCCATCTCGTGGGCCATCGTGGCTGCCACTGCAATCTCGTTCCTGTTGTGGTCCTGGGGAGCCAAGAGCAGCTGTTATTTCCATGTGTGCTTTACAACGAGCAGGAACAACAGAGAAAACGAGAAATGGGACAGTTTTTCCTCAAGTGGAATTATCCTCGCCGTGCACAAGGGTTTGTGCGGTGCTCAGCCCATCTGTGCATCTGTCTGGATTCTATGTCGTTATTTAATAAAAATGTTTATCAAATATGTATTAAATTTTTATGAAATCATGTAAAATTTACACCATGGAGGTGTGTATGTCACATGTTTGCTTTCTTTACCCCCTTCACTTCAATTAAAATAAAATCCCAGAATCCCAGAATGGTTTGGGTTGGAGGGGACCTTAAATCCCATCCAATTCCATGGCAGGGACACCTTTCCCTATCCCAGGTTGCTCCAAGCCTCACCCAGCCTGGCCTTGGACACTTCCAGGGCTCTGATTGTGAATTTTTACAGTCTAATAATGAAGCAGAGAACCGAAAGTGCCCTAACCCCAACGGTTTTCATAAAGGTTCTTCTCTGGCTGGGTAAAAAAACCATAGAAAAGCCTTTCAAAAATGAAATAAAAAGGAATCAGACCTGAATAATACCTGCAGAGTATAAATCACTGCATATGGATTTGAGGAAGGCCAATCCAATCGTGGTCCCCTCGAAGTCCAGGCCTCTGGAAGGAAGCACAAAAGCACAGTGAGATCAAGGGCATGCCCAGGATGGGATCTGAGCTCAGGGATCTTTTCCTAACCAGGCTGGAGGTTTCATCCCCAGCTCTGGATGGCATCTCAGATCCAATACAATATTTATTTTAATATAAATCAGATAAACAAAAACCCAGTTGAATGCACTTTTCATTTTAATATTTACTTAAATTCTGTGGTGGTTCATAAGGTGGAAAGCATCTGTTGGTGTGTAAAGAGCTGAATGAGGAGCTCCAAACACAGCAAAGAGCTGGGATGAGCCAGGACCTCTGGACACAGGACAGAAAAGTGGGGTCAGTGCTGGTTTAATTTGGCATTTCCCACATTTTTGGGGAAATTTAATTCATCATTTCCCTGCTGAACTTCACATTATGACTCTTTCAGTGGTCAGATTTCACTGCAGTCCCCCAGGGCACTCAACTTCTGTGAGCAAAACCAGAAGGAGAGTCTTAGATAAGGCAGAAATTCCCATTCCCCATTTTTGCAGGGATTCAGCTGGAAAAATTTGATGCCGTGTCCCGGCAGGAATTTATTTGTGCTCCATGACAAAAAAGAAAATAAAAGCAAAAAAAAAATGAACTTGCATTTATATTTTTTTCCTGGAATTGGTACAAGCCAGTGTTGGAATGGGTGAAATCCAGGCCAGGATAGTGCCACTGACTGGTGACAAATTTTAAGGAATAAAGAGTGCCTTGGATGGGTTTGGTGAGTGATTTTTAAGGAATAAAAAGTGCCTTGAATGCATTTGGTGAGTGAGTTTTAAGGAATAAACAGGGCCTTGATTTTGTGACCAATTTTTAAGGAATAAAAACAGCCTTGAATGTGTTTGGTGACCAATTTTAAGGAAAAAAAGGGCCTTGGATATGTTTGATGACCAATTTTTAAGGATTAAAGAGGGCCTTGGATGTGTTTGGTGAGCGATTTTTAAGGAATAAAAAGAGCCTTGGACGTGTTTGGTGAGTGATTTTTAAGGAATAAAAAGAGCCTTGGATGTGTTTGATGAGCGAGTTTTAAGGAATAAAAAGGGTCTTGATGCTTTGATCAATTTTTAAGGAATAAAAAGAGCCTTGGATGTGTTTGATGAGCGAGTTTTAAGGAATAAAAAGGGCCTTGGATGTGTTTTTGACCAATTTTTAAGGAATAAAAAGAGCCTTGGACGTGTTTGGTGAGTGATTTTTAAGGATTAAAAAGGGCCTTGGATGTGTTTGGTGAGCGATTTTTAAGGAATAAAAAGTGGCTTGGACGTGTTTGGTGAGTGATTTTTAAGGAATAAAGGGGCCTTGATTGTGTGACCAATTTTTAAGGAATAAAAACGGCCTTGGATGCGTTTGGTGAGCGAGTTTTAAGGAATAAAAAGGGCCTTGGATGTGTTTTTGACCAATTTTTAAGGAATAAAAAGAGCCTTGGACGTGTTTGGTGAATGATTTTTAAGGATTAAAAAGGGCCTTGGATGTGTTTGGTGAGCGATTTTTAAGGAATAAAAAGTGGCTTGGACGTGTTTGGTGAGTGATTTTTAAGGAATAAAGGGGCCTTGATTGTGTGACCAATTTTTAAGGAATAAAAAGAGCCTTGGACGTGTTTGGTGAGTGATTTTTAAGGATTAAAAAGGGCCTTGGATGTGTTTGGTGAGCGATTTTTAAGGAATAAAAAGTGGCTTGGACGTGTTTGGTGAGTGATTTTTAAGGAATAAAAAGAACCTTGGATATGTTTGCTGAGCGATTTTTAAGGAATAAAAAGAGCCTTGGACGTGTTTTTGACCAACTTTTAAGGATTAAAAAGAGCCTTGGATGTGTTTGGCGAGCGAGTTTTAAGGAATAAAAAGGGCCTTGGATGTGTTTTTGACCAATTTTTAGGAATTAAAATGGCCTGGAATGCATTTGGTGAGCTGTTTTTCAGGAATAAAAACGTGCTGGGAAGGGAGTGGCAGAGGGAAGGGCACCCACGTGATGAGCTGAGCGTTGTCGTTCCGTTTCCTCTTGAGCAGATCCGCCAGGCGCCACTTGGAGAAGGCGTCCAGGGTGAACCCTGCGCTCCTGCTCAGGGGACACTTGTCCCCATCTGTCCACACCTCCAGGCCAACCAGAGCCACGTGGGTGTTGATGGCTTTATAAACCTGCAGCAGAGGATTAATTAAAAAATTAATCCATTGAAAATGAATGCGCGTTGTTAAAAATCGATGCTAATGAAACAAAGCCTTGTCCTGGCGCTTGGGTCATTTTTTCCACTTCCAATAGCCAAACTCCAGACCTAACAAAGCTTTTCCAAGCTCTGAATTCCAAAAAACCCTCACCAAATAAACCATGAGATCTGATTTCCCACCACGTTGAAAGGAACTTTAAAATGGGGTCAAAATACTTGAAAATTCCGGCAATTTTGGAAGAAATTTGCCGAAGAAATCAAGAATCAATTTATTCTTTTTGAATCCACCATTCACTTGACAAGAGATTAGAAAATATCTTAAAAGTATTGGCAGAAATAATGAAAGTAGGAGTAGAAATAATGAAAGTAGGAGTAGAAATAATGAAAGTAGGAGTAGAAATAATTCTTATTAAAAATCTCATCTCTGAAGGCAAGGAACAGGAGGATATGGACAGATGTGGTAAATTTGCTTTCCAAATTACAATGAAGTTGAGTTTTCATTCATTCCCATGCATAATAATGAAAGTTTATGATGTTTAAAATAGAAAGAATTTATAAATCACTTGGATTTTTATGGTTTTCAATAGAAATAATTATAAATCACTTGGATTTCGATCATTTTCAATAGAAAAAACTTTTTAAACCACTCAGATTTCTATGGTTTTCAATAAAATAATTATAAATCACTTGGATTTCGATGGTTTTCAATAGAAATAATTATAAATCACTTGGATTTTGATGGTTTTCAATAGAAAAAAATCATAAATGACTTGGATTTCAGTGTCACTTGTTTGCTCTCACCGTGTTGATGTAGTTGACTATTCCAAATATCCTTTGTCTTAGATTTTTAACATCTTCATCATATTTCTTGTACTGAAAAGGCAAATACAGCACGTCAGGAAAAGGGGATTTATCAGGAAAGAAATGTCCCACAGAAGATTGTTTTGCAAACCACACCACGTGTAAAAAATCGTATTTTATATAAAAACTATCTGTTTGATGAAGGATTTTATCAGATCTTGGGTTTCAATATCAGCCCCTTCCAAAATGGGAATTTCTGTGTAGGGTGCAGAGAAGGAGTTGGACTCAATGATCCTTGTGGGTCCCTTTGAGCTCAGGATATTCCCTTCAAATTCAGGATATTCCCTTGAATTCAGGATATTCCCATTGAATTCAGGATATTCCCTTCAAATTCAGCATATTCCCTTGAATTCAGGATATTCCCATTGAATTCAGGATATTCCCTTTGAATTCAGGATATTCCCTTCCAAATCAGGATATTCCCTTCCAAATCAGGATATTCCCTTCCAATTCAGGATAATCCCTTTCAAATCAGATCATTCCCTTCCAAATCAGGATATTCCCTTCAAATTCAGGATATTCCCTTTGAATTCAGGATATTCCCTTTGAATTCAGGATATTCCCTTCCAATTCAGGATAATCCCTTCCAATTCAGGATAATCCCTTCCAATTCAGGATATTCCCTTTGAATTCAGGATATTCCCTTCCAATTCAGGATAATCCCTTTCAAATCAGATCATTCCCTTCCAACTCAGGATATTCCCTTCGAATTCAGGATATTCCCTTCCAGCTCAGGATATTCCAACAGCACAAGCACTGCAAGGTCTTTCCTAAATCCAGGCCATCTCCAGGTGCGAATTCCAAAATAAATCCCCTTTAGGAATCCCTTTTCCCAGCCAGGCTCAGTGGAACCTTGTAGCTCTTGTAGGAGCCCAGGAATACGAGTTGGGATACCCTGGGAAGCTCCTCTGGAGCTGATCAAACACAAAATAATTCCAAAACTCACCAGAGCATTGTCTGCAACGACGTAGAGCTCCAGGAACTTCTTGGCTTTCAGGTAAGCTTTCATCTAAAGGAATTAATGATTTTAAATGACTTTTAAGAGCTTTTCCAATCCCAACCTCTACCATTTCAAAACTGTTTCTTAATTATATTAATTATTGAGGGGATTTCTTTGGCCAGGTCATTCCGAATGGGACTGGTTTGGGTTTAAATGATGAGAAGTAGGCTGGGTATTAAAATTTTTACTCAGATATGGAAGGTAAAATAGATATTAATGAGTATTTAGGTGTTAAAGGTGCAATGGGCAGCTGTCAGTAAAGGCAGGAGGGTTGAACTCAGCTGGTGACTCTGAAATCTCAGATCTGGAAGATTTTGCTCTGGTTTTTAAGATCTGACCCCACTTCCCTGTGTTTAATCAATCCTTTGTGGAGGTGCCACGAAAAAATTGGGATTTGTGCTATTTAGACTTTTCTTATTCCCTTTTTTTGATGGGATAGCCACGTCCTTACCTCTGGGCTGTTGCTGGATTTGAAGATGTCGTTGATGGGGTCACTGGAGTCCTGCTCCCAGGAGTTGTTGAGCAGCCCACAGGTTTTGATGGGCTCTTGTTTCAGGGCCTCATATTTATAAACCACGTGTTCCTCCCTGTCTGAGGCTCCCAGGGGCTCGATGAAGAACTTCTGGCCATGGGTCTCAAAATAGCCACTAAAAAAAGGGTTGGAAAGTGAGGTTTTGGATCAAGGAAGCATTTATCCCAAGCATGTAGACCCTTGGAATGTTCCAGCAGCCTGAGGCAGTGTGCAACACTTCAGAAGCAGAAATCAATTAATTAATTATTGCTGAGTCAATTGGAAGATTTGGGTGCTCTCAGTCAAAGAGAAGCTGGGTTAGGAATTAATTTGATTTAAATTTTGGGGGGTTTGTGCTGACAGAAGTGGTTGAGAAGTGGATTTCGTTCCAGTGGGGAATTCAAAGATGTTTTCATCCTGATT
This sequence comes from Coloeus monedula, assembly GCF_965178545.1. NCBI lineage: Eukaryota > Metazoa > Chordata > Aves > Passeriformes > Corvidae > Coloeus > Coloeus monedula. Next base: position 2,123,924 of record NC_138808.1, on the reverse strand, counting down.
TGAGGTGAAAAGCCGAAATACTGTAAGGAACTAAGAAAAATTATTTTTCTTCCTTCCCCCTCTGTTTTTCTTTGGGAAAAAAGTTGCCAAGGCCTGAACAAAAGATCACATGACTTCTTTCCTTCCTGATTCTTTCCTGTTGGAGCATTTATCCCAAAACATTTATCCCAAAATCCCATTCTGCCCTTGGAACCCAAACCCCTCCTCACCTCAGCCCTTTGCAGGTGCTGATGCTGGCCACAGATTCAGCATCACCCTCCACGTGGCCTCCATAGTAACAGTGATCCTGGTTGGAAAAAAAATCCAGGGTCAGGTTGGGCTGAGGATTTCAGAAAACAAATTGGATCCAGGAATTTCAGAAAACAAATTAAACTATCTCCAAATGACAACAAACTGCACTACTTGAGGAGGTCTCCCATTAGGAGATTCGTAAAATGAATTTTAAAAGTTGGTGATCGTTTCCATGTTTGCTGTGGACCCATTTTTTTTTTATTCTTCAACATGGAGTGACCCAAATCATGGCAAATCCAACAATTCTGGGCTCTGGTCAATGCACAACACAGAAAAAAAGGAATATTCTCACTCCCTGCTCCAAATTAAGCACACACTGCTGTGTTCTGCTCGGTTAAAGTCCACACCAAATGGTTTCCTTGTGCCCAGATTTCGAGGAAAGGTTCTTTAATTAGCCAACAGTTAAATGCATTCATTTCAATTAGATTAAAATACAGGTATTATATCAAACACAGGTAGGGGAAAGAGTTTGGGGGCTTAATTGGCTTAAGGATTTAAGGTTTCTGTTTCTGTGTTCAGAGAGACTTCAAAGTCACTGAGGGGTTGTGGAAAATTTTACCCCCAGCGTTTTCCTGACTGGAGTTCTTAAGATCCTGGATCCAAAGCCTCGTGCCTTGTGCCTTTTGTTTTCTCATGAATTTTTGATTCCACTTTATCCTTTATTTCTCTTCCTTCCACCACAAAGTGTCAACTTTGTTACAGGGAAAAAGACATCCACAAAGGGAAAGTTATGGGGGGAAAGTGGAGGATTTCTCTCCATCCTTTGGGGATACAAGAGGAAAAACTCCTGATCCTAATGCAATATCCGGGGTGCAGGAATTCCCTGTTCAGCACAGATGGGTCTGTCTGAGTTTGTCTTTATCCAGGTTTTTCACACTCCGTTCAGGGAGTGAAAATAATTGGAGCAATCAGGAAAAAAACCCCAAAAATAACCAACCCAGAGTTATTTCTGCACATTTATTTCAGTCAGAATCCTCCTAATTGCTCCTAACAAAGAAAATTAGGCTTTGAATTCCAGACTGTGTTGTTAAAACACATCTCATGAGCTTGGAGGAGAACTTCAGGTGGGAGCTTTGGGGAAGATCAGTGCCCAGTTAATTAAAAAATCCCTTCTGCATCGAGTCCCATTTGCCTGGAGGTGCAGAACTGATCTGCCAGGGCTCAGAGGAGGCAGCTGGGCTCAGGTGCTGCGAGCGTGGCTGGAAATGTGAGCCGGAAGGAAATGGGGCCTTATCGGGCTCGGGATCTCCTTGGGATCAGGGCGGAAATCAAGTCATGGGGCTGAGCAGGAGGAGCAAAGTCTGGAGGGCAAAGCAGCAAGGCTGAAAGCTTTGGGATGGCCCTGACTCCAACAAAAGGCTGGAATTTGACCCTGAAGTTGTTCAGCTGCCACTGAGGTGGGGCCTTCCCGGAAGCCAAACCATGGAGCTGATTCCCAACAGGCACAAGGGCCAAATCCCAACTTCCCCATCCCTTCAGAGCCACCCTAACTGGCTTAGAACCTGGAATTCAAACCGTGCCTTTCTGTCTCATATCTCCCATTATTTCATGGATCCGTGAGTCTCATGTGGACCTCAAGACTGGAAGTAAAAGGGAAAAACCCTTCCTGCGTTACCTTGATCCCAGGAGTTGTTGTGATCTGTCGGCCGTCAGCAGAATAAAGAGTTTCAGAATAATCCCCAGCCAGGAGATCCCTGCAAGGAGCCAAGTGCAGTCATTATTCCAAGGAAATTGTTGCCATGTAGAAATGAGGTGATGACACAGCGCACCGAGTATGTGGGGAATTCAAACAATTACTCAGGTTATTCTTAGTATCGGAGAAACTCGGGAAGCAAAAGCTGCAGGGAGGGGAATTCTGCTTGCTCATAATCCTTACTCAAACAAACAGACTTTTCTAAAAGAAGAAAGCAATTAAGGTCTGCTGATTTTACTGGGATAAACTCATCTCCTGGCAGATCTGGATGCAAATGTATAATTATACATTGATTTTTTGGGGCCTGTTTTTACACCTTCCTAAAAGCAGCACCTCTGCAGTGACTCCTGTTTGGGCAGCTCCCACCCACTGCCAGCATCCCATTTCTCTTCAAAGAATAGGATTTAGTGCAACACCATTTCCCTCCCCCCAGTCCAAATATTTAGATTAGATTAAAACAGGGGAAAGCAGTTAATTACAGTCTATACTTAACATGAATTGATTATGGCACTACTGTATTTGCACAGCCTGTGGAGCAGCACCCTTTCACCCAGACTGACGGAGCGTGTGGTAAATGTTCTGCTGGAGCCAGACTTCCCATTTCCAGGAAGGTTTTGTCAATGCCAGGTTATGTTTGGTTACTCCAGGTTCAAAAGAAGTAGTGCTAAGGTAAATATCTATATCAATGTATCAATCTATCAGTGAATCAATCAATCCATCTATTATCTATCTATAATACAGAGATATATAAACATAGAACCACAAATTTATTAAGGTTTGAAAACACCTCTAAGATCATCGAATCTGTCCTAAAATCTTGGAATGGTTTGGGTGGGAAGGGACCTGAAGGATCATCCAGTTTCACAGGCAGGGACCCTTTCCACTGGCCCAGGGTGCTCCAAGCCCCATCCAGCCTGGCCTTGGGCACTTCCAGAGATCCAGGGGCAGCCACAGCTTCTCTGGAAATTCCATCCCAGCCCCTCCCCAGCCTCACCGGGAGGAATTTCTTCCTAATCTCTAATTTAAACCGTCTCTCTCTCAGTTTAAAACCACCCCCCTTGTCCTGTCACTCCAGGCTACAATTCTGAAACCCACAGCCTCTTCATGGTCACAGAAAACTTGTGAGGCAACAGAAAAACCTTAAATATGCATTGGATTGAACAATTTAGGAAAGAAATGGGGGAGCAGAGGTAGCAGGATGGGAAGTGCCTCCATCATGGCAACGTCTCATCCCCAGCACTTATTCCACGTTCCCAAAACACTGACAGGATTCTTCCTCTCCCCTCTTCTTTCCTTGCCATTGAGATGTTGCATTTACCAGAACACCTCTATTTTACAGGGCTCTAATCCCTGTTTTTTGGCATCCTGAACACCCTGCCATGGCTCACAGCGAGCAAGAAGGGAAGAGCTGAGCTGAACCCACCGATTTTTTCGTAGCTGCAGCACCACTTCCTCTCCGTTGGCTTTGATCCCGTACTTCACTGTGTCTTCGTATTTGCTCTGTAAACAGATTGAAGTGTCAGAATATGCTCTGCTGCAGCTCCTGGCCTCAGCAGTGGTGTTATTGGAATGCCAGCCGTGTTCTTTTCCCCCTCTTCCCACCAAAAACAAGGATGCTGGCAGGAGCAGAATAAGCAGGAGGACACTCTGTTTGAGGGGTTTTAATTAGAGGAGCAAATTTGACCTTGCAAATTCATTTCTACCTCCATAAGCACAAATCCTGCATGCTTGGGAAGTGCTGAGGGGGATGTTTACGTTCAGACATTTCCATAACACCCTCTGGAAGTGCGTCAACCGTGGTCGGTTTTAATTATTGGTTTAATTTAATCCAAATGAAAGTGTCCACAGGTTATTAAAAACCTGAGCAGTATCAAACCCTGCATCTTTGCAGAGGTACAAAGCTCAGAAGAGCCTCGGATGGCCTGAGGGATTCTCTGCATGCTGAGCACACCTCAGCTCCTCTTCACGAACACGGGATCACTTCTCCAGGCTTTTCCTTTCGGAAGAGCAAATGTGTGTCCAAGTTCTCTTAGCCTTGAAACCCAAGGGTGTTTTAACTCCAGAGAACCTTCCCCATCTCCCAGAATCAGCCAAGAAATGATCTCCTTTCCTACCTCTGAGCTTGCTCCCACAGCTCTCCTGTGCACCGAGTGCAATTTCCGCGGGTAAACGATTTCATATTGCTCAGCTCCAGGGAACTTCCCGCTGCTGCTCCCTGGGGAGAAACAGACGGGGATTGATGAAAACACAATTTTAATTTATTAAACACCAAATTTTGTGGCTGGCCAGGTGATTCCTTTGGGCTCTTGCAACACCTCGTGCTGCCCTGCTTTCCCTCCACGGCGTGACCCAACACCAGTGGTTTTCCCATTCTGGATTTTGGAGGACTTGCCCTCCCTGGCTACTTCCATTAAAACATTTCCTGCAATTCCCTTGGGGTTTCTCCTCCCAGCTCTGAGCAGTTCAAGTCCCAACAGGCCAGCCCAGCCATGCCAGTGCAGCCTTTCCCTCTGCATTTTCCAGTGGCACGAATTAAATGATTTGGGTTTGTGGAATGAGCAATCTCCAAACCTTATCACGTGACAGACAGGCCCAGACTGCCTCTGGATCTGCAAATAAATTTACACAATGCAGAGGTCTGCAGCAGGATTCCTGCTCTGCAAAGCCTTGGCACATACAGAATTGTGGCAGAACTTTAAGAGAGGGTGGTAAGAAATAATTACAACTTTTACCTCTTGAATTGGGTTGAGGGAGATACAGCAGAAGGATGGGAGAGGTGTTTGGGCATGGCCAGGTAAAATAATGGGAGATAGGCAGGAAATTAGGAAAACCTTGAAGGTGGAAAAAGTCCAAGAGGTTCCTTAACTGCCAGAACCCTTTGAGTGGTCTCATAAGGTCTGCAGTGGCTGCAAAGAGCTGGGTGAGGAAATGCAGAGCTGATAAAAAGAATTTCTTTTTCTTTTCTGCTCTGAACCTCAGCAAATCCAGAGCAAAGTTAATTTGGGGTGGGCAGCACCCTGGAGTTCATCCTGGCAGCTGGAAGCCAGGTTTTTGGGAAAACAGGGTCATACAAGGGATGTGTTGGTTTCCACCAAGGCAAAACCTGAGCTCTTTAATCTCCTACAAAAGGGAATTTCATGTGAATTGGTGAATTCTTGATGGCCTGTATTTGAAAAATAAACCAAGAACAACAACAAAAAAACCCCCCTAAGCTGCCCAGAAAGCCAACAAAACCCTGCAAAAACAAAGGCACAGAGCACCTCCCATGATAATTCCTGCCCCAGGGCCAGGTTTTTCCAGGAGTGAGGCCTCCAATTACTGTAATTTTCTCTCTCTGGAACAGCAGAGCACATCCTCGTGCAAATTGTCGAAGTAAAACAAACAGATCCATTCTTTTATCACTGATTTATTTGATTCAACCCTTTCCAAATGTAATTGCAGAACAAACCTGGTTGTATCTTGATAAAGATGTTGATTTAATGGTGCAGAGGGATCCCGTGTCAGCTGAGCTGCTCCACCGAGCACGTGCTGGGAGCAACTACCGAGTGTAACTTTACTACTGCCATTCACAACGGGGTTTTATATATTTTTTAAGCAACTAATTATGTTTATTTTCCAAAAAAAATCTGCTGCTTTTCAGATTTCCCTCCACAGGCCTCAAGCGTGTCCTTATGCAACAATCCCAGGAATATTTCAGGCCTCTTGGAACAAAGATCCCCAATTTTATCTCTCCACACCCTTTGTGCAACTCCAGCCCAGAGAGTTCAAGTTAAGGCGAGGTTTAAAGGGAGACTCAGGACTGAACTCATCCCTTCCCTGCAGCCTGATCCAGACAAAATTTCGAGGAAAACTGGTTGGTTTTGTTTGGAATGAATCCTTTCTTCGAGGGAGTTTTTTAATCAGCGCATTGTCTTTGCTGCCTTCAGGTTTTGTCTTGAGCTTGGAGGAGGAAAGAAATTCCTTGGGCCCCGTACAACAGCTTGTAATAAGGAACAAATAACTGTGTGCTTTTCCAAGCAGAAAATCATTAGGGAGGATTTTATTGACAATGAAGTTGTGGTTTTGTCAAGAAAAAGAAGATAACACCTTAAAAGTGTGCACATTTTCAGATATTCTGTGCGAAAAACCAAATTATAGATTTGTGCCTGAATGCTAATTAAATGTTTAATTCTGGCTATAAATCCTGTGAATGCTTGTGCAGGCCAAGCACTGAAAAACTCCGTTCCCTGTTGACAGGAATTGAAAGAAATTGTGTGTGTGAGGAAAAAGAAGCGGGGTCTGCTCAGGTGAAATCACCTGGATATAACCTGAAGCATCATGCAGCTAAATAAAGCCTGTTCAATATTTTAAATCAGGTAATGTTGTAATTGAATTCCTACAGAAATCTGCTACTTTATGGCCAAAATGCTGATAAATTGCTGTAATTGGCTAAATTGGCCTCTCACTTGCAGGGTAAGAATTGCTTTAGTGGTTCACAAAACCAACCAGCTGTGGGTCTTTAGGCAATTTATGGCCACTTGTCAAACAAGTAAATGCTGCTCTATCTAAAGAATTGTAGACAATTGCTTTGAACGCAAAGAGCAAAATCCCAAATATCCCTAACTCCATTTTCCAACGGCTTTAACTCACCGTTCCTCCCTATTATCTACCAGTTAATAATTAAAAATTCATCCAGACTTATCCATAGCGAAGCTGGTAAAGGACTAAAACAAAAAGTGCCATACCTTGTTGGAGGAAATGCAGCAGAAGAGCAGAAATGAGGAGGATTTTCATCCTTGGGGTTGTGCTGGGCTGGCTGAGGGCTCCGTGGGCTGGGAATGTGGCGTTCCCAGCGTAGCCCTGCCCGGGAGCTCCTCTGGGCTGTGGGTGAGAGGCAGGGACGGGTTCAGCTTTATTCCTGCTCCTGCAGGAGGAAGTATTTGCTAAAGGTGTTGCACAACACCAAGTCACAGAGTGTTACAGCAAGCGAAGTTCCTGCTGCTTGCTTCATGCCCTGAACCTTGGGATAGGGATCAATCGCTGCTTTGGATTCGCTTCCCTGAAAACGGGGAAAAGAAAATGAATTAGGTCAATAAATCAATAAATATGGAGATTGGAGCTGTCATCGAATTACAGAACGGTTGGGGTGACCCTAAGGCCGTCTATTTTTGGTCTGGCTGACAAAAGCTGAAAGAAAACCGGTGGAATGTCAAGGAAGGAGCGTTCCCAGGAAGTTTAGGGTAAAACAGGTCCGCAGGGTGAAGTTGTGCTTTAATTCTGGGTATTTACCCCTGAACCTGGACCAGTGAATCACTGACACAACAAACACTGAGCTGAGCCCTTGCTGCCCCATCACCCCTGTTAGTAATGTTTGCTTCGGGCTCAGGTGATTAAATAAAGGAGGCAGAGCAGGGAACGATCCAGGTGAGGTCTGTGCAATCATATTCTGAAAATCTCTGCCAGAAAAGCATCCCTTTGACTCAGTCAGCTGTAACAGAGGAGTAATAAACCTTCTCAGGCCACCAGTGTCAATACAGAACTGCTTGAGAGGACTTGAACTTTTCATGGGTTTAAATGGGAGTTACAGGGTACGGAGAACTGGAATGGATCATCGGGATATGAATTGATATTTATATACAGCAGGATCAGCAATAGACAGGACACAGTAATATAGATATTCCTTGTTGATGTTAATTTATAAATGAGTAAATGTATCTGGATAAATCCACAGGGGAATTATATCCACAGGAGAATTTTACTGCCTTTACCCTTCTCATGTAAGCGTGAGTAAGCAACTGTTTCTCTGTTGAAAAGTTCTGATTTTTTGGACATGTTTAAGCCAAACTTCCCCCTTAGATTTCTGCTGGATCTCCAGACATGCTGGGACAGATTGGGAGCTGCAAACAGATGGGTTTGAGCTTTTATTAAGTGTAGGATGGTGCTAATTGAGAACAATATTTGGCAGCTGCTTGTTTGGGACACTTCAGTCAAATATTTCAACACATGTCGCCATCCCAGGTTAGGAAAGAGGCCTCCAGGGAAAGAATTTGTGAAGGATTTGGACATATCCTTGCTCAGGTGCTCATCTGAGTTGCTCAAAATCAGACAGGAGCTGTGTCATCAAGTTTAGGTTGGTGCCTTTTAAATTCTGTAGAGATATAAAAGGTGGACAATTCATATTTTAAGTGTTCTATGAACAAAAATAAGCTGGGCATTCTTAGGCTGCATCTTTGCCTCGCCAAAAAAATAAATAATTAAGAGACATAATTGTGAACAACTGGTTTAAAAAACAAGTGGCTGCTGTCCAAGCACTGATCTCAGCTCATTCTCTCTGCATGACGCACTTGAAAACGATGTGTGACCCCTGAACTCCAGAGTTAATGCTCTTAATAAGCTGTGCTTTCCAGCAGGATGGAAGGGAGAGTTCCATCCCAACAAAGGGCTGGCAGGAAGAAGGGAATGTGCACTGATGAAGGTCTTGGGGACACTTGAAAGGGAATGGGATGTAATTTCCTTTGGTGCCTGGAGAAGCATTTGATGTTCCTGCCCTCGCTTCAGCGATTTCGGAATGATCTGATCGTGGCTTCTTCGCCTGGAGGTGCTCACAGAGGTGTTCCTGAGGTCTCAGCTGGCTTGGGATTTTTTGAAGCCCCTAAAAAATTGGGCAAAGTCCAAGTGAGCAGTTTTCATGTTCGTGAGGGGAATGAAAATTGGATGGCAAGTTTGTTTCAGCTCTCAGTAACTGAATATTGGTGGTTTTAACCCAGGTTCTCTCTGATCAATTAAAAGAAAGAAGGAGCAAAGGGTGAATTTCACCCCTACACCGAGGATCTGCACAAGTCCTGCCCGGATTGACAGTAAAAGGAGAGTTGTATGGGAAGCACTTGGCGGAGTTCAGGAAAAATCCGGGCTCGAATCACTTCTCTGCTTCTGCCGGATCCTAAAAGTCCTGCTGAACCAGGTTTGGCACGTCCTAAAGCACCAAGCAGGGACTTTCAGGAGTAAACAAAGTCTCCTCCAACAGACCCATGTCCAGCCACCCCTGAACCACTAAAGCAGAGATAAAGCCGCTGAGGGCCAGGACTGTGCCAGGTTCTGTTCCTGGTTCTGCTGCCCCCATCCCACCCCAGCACAGCTCAGCAGCTCTGCCCCAGCACCACATCCTGTTCCTCTGGGAGCAAGGGAAGGGATGTGGGATTGCACAGCCAACCACGGCTCTATTGCTTCACTGCTCAGTCACCTGCCTTCCTCCTGCCTCCGTTTCCTTCTCCCAGGCTCTATCCCCAGCCCTCCTGCAGGTTCTTTTTCCCAGGAACACAGATAAAGCACACACCTTCACTTCTGTGTTCCAGCCCTTTGCTCTCCTTGGCTTCCTCCATCTATGCCCAGCTGCATTCCAGTGTCCCCACAACCTGCCTCTCCCTGCCAGCCCCATCCCTTCCTCTCCCCTTCCAGAGTGATCCAAAACCCATTGGAGCCAACAGAACACTTTCTGTGGCCTTCCAGGACCTTGGATAAGCTCCGTTCCTCTTTAGAACCTCCTCTTCACATAAAGTTTTTCCTTGCGCTTGCCTCTGTTGTCTCACACATTCCCAAAGTGAATTATCCTCCTTTTTCTCAACTACCTGCTCTCAATATTTTACTTTCTGGGGTTTTGTTGAAGGAAATGATCTAATGGTTGCTTTAGACCTGAATGTTTGGAAAAGTTCCTTCCCTTCCAGCTGTTCATTACCTGCTTAAGTCCAGCACTGGCTCTGTTTGTACTAACCAGGCTTTAATATAAAGTAAATATAATCTTTTTCTCACTGAAATTGTGATTGAAACTACCTCAGTAAGCACCAGCTGAGTTATTTTTGCTGTGTATTTAATCAGGTCACAGTCTGTCATCTGAGCCTGACTAATGAAACCTCAACAGAAATATTTTACATCTCGGCAGCACTTTTTGCCTTTTTGAGAAGATCACAGACATATATGGTGTTACAACTGTGTGGCTTTCTTCCTTCCTTCCTTCCCTTTTCTTTGAAATGGAGAGCCAAAAATCAGTTACTTCAGCTTCCCCCTTCATTAGCTGCGTTTTGCTTAATTATCCTGCCGCAGGGTGATGGGGGCCGTGCAGCTCCGGTCCACTGCAGGCTGCAGGGAGTTAATTGAAGGCACAGGACCTTGCCATGGATTTCTCAAGAGCCATGAACTACTTTTAAGTTCTTAAGTCGATTAAAGTGATTTTTGGAAGGTTAATTCTCCTCAGAACACACCTGCAGCCCCATTTCTGGCCGTGGCCCCTGTTGTGTAATTGTGTGCACACGTCCGAGCTGTTTAATGTTCTCCACAGCACGAGTGACAAAGCAGATCATTGTGAATTAAGGAGCCCTTTTTTTTTGCAGGTGTTGCTCCTGGTATTGTTTATCCTGGTCCTACGTGAGGGCTGGCTGCCTCTTCCCAAGGGACAGGGAATTCTGCCTGCTCCTACGTGGGGTTGAGCACAATTCTCCGCTGGCTGGAATCCACCAGGGCTCTGCTGGCCACGCACGAGGGCTCAGTTCTCAGAGTTCGGAGGGCTGTGGGTAGGCCCAGAGTCACGGAATGGCCTGGATTGGAAGGGACTTTAAAGATCATCCAGTTCCAAACCTGCTGCCATGGGCAGGGACACCTCCCGCTGCCCCAGGCTGCTCCAACCTGGCCTTGGACACATCCAGGGGCAGCCACAGCTGCTCTGGCAATTCCATCCCAGTGCCCCCCCCCCCCATACAGGGAAGAATCCTTCCCAATATCCCATCTAAACCTACTTTCTATCATCTTGAAGCCATTTCCCCTTCTCCTGTCCCTCCAGGGCCTTGTCAAAAGTCTCTCCTCTCCTCGTAGGCCCCTACAGTTAATCGTGGAAGGCCACAGTGAGGTCACCCCAAAGCTTCTCCTCTCCAGGATGGACAATCCCAACTCTCCCAGCCTTTCCTCCCAGCAGAGCTGCTCCATCCCTCAGATCATCCTGGAGCCTCCTCTGGCCTCTCTCCAACACCTCCACGTCCCTCCTGTGCTGGGACCCCAGGGCTGGGGCAGCTCTGCAGGTGGGGCCTCACCTGAGTGGATCCAACCCTCAGCCTCCATGAGGTGAATCTGGCCAGGCTGGACGGGGCTTGGAGCACCCTGGGATAGTGGAAGTGCCACTGCCCACGGCACCGGATGAGCTTTAAGGTCACTCCAACCCGGATTATTCCACGATTCTGCCCATCCTCTCCCTCTTTCACCCCCACATTGCCCATGGAAGGTCCTGCCCTGCTTTTTCCCTGTCTGTGGCTCTGCCTCAGTCAGGCCCCTGAGCTCCTCTCCGTTCCCTCACGGGAATTCAGGGAGAGCAGCTGAGGGCACGCGGTGGTTTTTGTCCTGGCAAACAAGAAAGGGGAAGCAGAGCTCTTGTACCTGGATAATCTGTCTCAGTCTCCAGCCTGATGGACTCCGATCTTCCCACACACCGAGAGCAAACAGAGATCACTTCATTGAGTCATCCCGGCCCGTGCTCGAGGCGAGAACAGGAACAAAGGAGCGACTGTCCAACTTCAGCTCCCTCTGCAGCACGAGGCTTTTCCTGGCATTGGAATTAGTGACAAAAATCCCCCAGTGTGGACAGCGAGCCACCAGCCAAGCTCTGCCTGGGACCAGCAGAGAGAGGGTGCTTGAGGAAAGCAACCCTACAGGCCCAGGGACAGGTGTCCATGGTGGGGTGGGACAGCACCAAGTGGCCCCAGGGATTTCTTGACACCGTCCTGGAAGATCTTGACACCTGCCCAGAGAATCTGGGGCTGACCCATCCCTGGAAGTGTCCAAGGCCAGGTTGGACAGGGCTTGGAGCAATGTGGGACAGTGGAAGGTGTTCCTGCCCATGGTAGGAGGTGGAAAAAGATGATTATAAGGTCCCTTCCAACCCAAACATTCTGGGATTTTAAGATCAGAGGACCCTGAGCAGGTGCAAATGCAGTTAAGCCTCTCTTGCACCTCCCTCTTATTAATAAAAACCAGACCCCAGCCTAACAGTACCCCCCTCTAATGTAAAGCTTTATACCCTTAAAATAAACACTGAAACCACTTGGACAATCAGGTCAGTATGAATATTTCAGCCTGCTGGAATATTCCCGTCTCAGGGATGAGGGAATTAGATGTACCAAGGGGGTGGTTCTCTGCACCAGAGCTTTGGGTTCTGTGGAACTGGGCTCAGGATGAGCTCCATCCCTAGAGAGGGGACACAGACTTGGGGAAGTTGTTTCCCAACTGGATTTGCTGGTTTTACTGAGCTGCTGTTTTGATTTTTTGATGAGAGCAACTCCAATGAAAGCAAAATAAATGTTGAAGAAAACCATAAGAAATGTAAAACCGAGAAAGCAAAGAGAAAAAACCCAAATGGATTCTTTATTTATTTATTTTAATCTCCTGGTCCCTGTTATTTTCTAGGCCTGGTTGATGGCTTTGAAGGCTGGGAGTTGGCAGACCTGAGTCCTGATCTGAATATTCCTTTTCCCAAAGAGGCTGCACTGTCCAAAGACAGGAGGTGAGTTAAAGCAGGTATTTAATCCTGCTTTACTGGGCCAGGACTTTGGAGAGGTCAGGACTAAGGCCTCAAAGCCTCACAGGAAGTTTGTAGTGGCATAAAGAATTGTTTTCAGGCTCTGAGTGCTCTCTGCAGTGAAGCAGCCTAAAGCCTCCTTCTGGGCACCTCAGAGAATGCTGGTTATAAAGGGGAAAAGGGGAAAAGGGTAAAAGGGGAAAGGGGAAAGGGGAAAAGGGGGAAGGGGAAAGAAAAAGAAAGAAAGGAAAAGGGAAAGGGAAAGGAAAAGGGAAAGGGAAAGGAAAAGGGAAAGGGAAAGGAAAAGGGAAAGGGAAAGGGAAAGGAAAAGGAAAAGGAAAAGGAAAAGGAAAAGGAAAAGGAAAAGGGAAAGGAAAAGGAAAAGGAAAAGAAAAGGAAAAGGAAAAGGAAAAGGAAAAGGAAAAGGAAGGAGGAGACGTGCAAATAGTCCGTAGCCCTCGACTGGAACAGCTGAGTAGAGTAGAGCCCAGTGAGTTGGCCATGGAGGGGTCAGCTCTACAGGGACAGCTCCTGGATTGCAAACACCCACAAAAAGTGATCCCTCACCTTGTGATCAGAACTGGTTTCGTGTGGATCAAGTTCCTGGGCCGCCTGCCCCTGCCCTGGGAGCAGGACAGGCCCCGGGCACCACAGGGAGGAACAAAGGCCAAGCTCAGCCCTGTTTGCTCACTGCACGCACTGTTGTCTTCCATCAGATAAGCCCCTGGCCAGAGGATGGAATATTTCCAGATCCAAATCAGCCAGAAAAGAAGTGAGACTGCGAGACAAACAGCAGAGCTCTCGAGTTTCATCTGTCTGAGGAATGTTCCTGCCCCGTCCAGTCATATGATGGGGACCAGGCTGCCATTCCCAGGCACTGGGAGCCTTCTGGTTCCATCCTGCTGCAGGCTGTGCCTCTTGCTGCAGGTGGATCCTCCTGCAGCCGGACTCTCCCCATGGAACAGCCCAAAGCAGCCAAGGGGGATGAAGGAATCACGTGCTGGGGGGAAAAGCTGCCCCAGCCCTGTCGTGGCTGGGTTGTGGCTCTGGAAGTGCCATGACAGGAGGTGTGGGAGGGCTGCAGGTGACAGGAGCCAGCCCTGGGTGACGTTCTGGGGGTTGGGGACTGGCAGGTGGCAAAATCCTGAGGTGCCTCTCCACAGCTGCATCTCCCGAGAGGAGCGGGAGCTTATTCCACCAGCCTGCCCTGTCAGCCAATCCAAACTGCTCCAACTTGCCTTTATTTTGCTTTCAAAGCTGGACCACAGCCAGGATTTAATGGATGTCGTTCAGCCAAAGTATATTTACCAGCTTTTCCTGCTTTCCTTGTGACTTTTGGCCTGTTGGGGTATTTTAATTGGAGGCAAAGCAAAGGCTGCTTTAAAATGTTGCGGGTACGGGAGCAGTTTTTAACCAGCCTGCTCAAAGAGTGCCTGTGCTGAGAGCCAGCCCAAGTGGGCACAGGGACATTCCAAAGAAAATCTCCTTCCCAATTATTACCTGCAGAAGGCAAAATTCTGAAAATTAAATGAAGCTGAACAAACTTCCAAAAGCATTTAATGGAATTTGGTTCGTTTTACAGAATACCACGTTTAAGAGCTGGCTGCTTTCGAGCTGCAAATCCATTTTTTTTCCTGTTCTTTTGCTGGTTTAATTGGAGAAAACAATGAAAACTATTTTTACAGGGCAGAGTTAATGAAGGATTTCATAGGGAAGGCAGCACACAGCAGGAATTTCACTCCAGCTTCGCACATCTCACCAGCACTGCAGGAGATATTCCATGTGCTCCAGGGCAGGAATTCCAAAGTCAGTGGCTCGTGCTGTCGTGGTCTTTCCTTGTTTTATTCCAGCTCTTGGCTGTGGCTTTGTAAAGCCACCACTCTCCCTCAGCTCATTTGTTTGAGGTTCTGACAGCACCGACAGCAGCAGGAAAGATCCCCAAATCCCCCAAATCCCCGCCCGTGATTGCTGTCAGCAATCGCTTACCTTGGCAAACAGTGCTGAGATCTTGGGGTGTTTGCTAATCCCACCCAAACACAGCCATAAAAGCATTAATGAAAAGGAGAGAGGAAACCTCAGGAATTCTGTTCCCGCTGCTTCCCATCCAAAGCGGGGATGGCTTTGAACTTGCACCGCTCTAAAGGAGGAATGGCAGAGGCTCTCCTGGGTTTGGAACTTTGAATCGTGTCAAAAAGGTTGGAAAAGACCTGCAAGACCATCAAATCCAACCTTCAACCAAATCCCGCCATTCCTGTGGAATTTGCTTGAGTTTTGGACACTTTTTCGACACTTTTTGGACACTTTTTGGACACCTGTTCCCTTGGTGCCACCAACCCTTGGCACCTCTGTCCCTAATCTGAGCCTTTTAAGGGTTTCCTGCTGCCAGCGATGAATTTCTCACATCCACAGAGCACATTTTGCACATCCAGCCTATGAGCTGGTCCTGTTGGCACTGCCACCCTCGGGGGGTAGGATTATGGAGAACATTCCAGAAGAAGGGTGGAGCCAGGGTGGGATCAGGCTCTTTTCAAGGGAACAAGTGACAGGATGAGAGGAAACAGCCTCAAGTTGCCCCAGGGGAAGCTTAGATTGGATGTTAGGGAAAATTGCTTCATGGAAAAGGTTGGAAAGCCCTGCCCAGAGCAGTGGTGGAGTCCCCATCCCTGGAAAAGGTCCAAAAATGTGTGGATGTGGAACTGGGGGCTGTGGTGCTGGACTTGATGATCATAAAGGTCTTTCCCAACCTCAACAATTCTATGATTTGATGGCGTCTGACTTGTACGGAAGGACAGAAAGAAATATCACAAACAAACCAAAGAAATATCAAACCAAACCAAAGAAACATCAAAACAACCCCAAAAAAACCCCCTGAAATTCCGCTGTGAACTTGAACCTGGGGCTCCTCACCTGAGTCTTCATTGGAATTCAGAGCCAACGCTTAGAGCCTTCCTGGTGTGGCTGTGTTGATAAGAGAGGAGGAGAAGGGCCTGGAGAGGATTAAACTCCTGAGCAAATACCCCAGGCAATCTCTGCCTTTGTGCCTCTGGCCATTCTGGGTTAAACATTTCCGAGCTCCTTTCTTAAAATAAATCAGGGTGAGATTTCCCAGCTTGGATCCGATTCCCAGTAAAAATAAAGTGGTTTTTTTCCTCTTGTTTTCAATCATAAAAATGTGAGAAGGGCACGGTAACCTTGGAAGCTTTTACAATTACAAATCTGAAGCCAGATTTTTTGGTTTTTTAAATTCCCTAAAACTTCAGGCAAATATTTTTAACAAAATAATTTTGTTTTCTCCCAAGTATCTTGGTCTTGGGAAGTTCTGGACTAAAAGGTGCCAGAATGCCCCAAGAAAGGCTGATTTTGCAATATTTCCACATTTACTGGTGCCATGAAGTAGTAAAAGAGAATTAATGGGAAGGGAACATTAAGAAATAAGAAGTTTGGAGATGCAGTTGCCCAATTATCCTACAAAATGAACCCTGTAACTCTTAAGGACTCTTGTCAACTATAAAACATGAAAAAAAAAAGAATAAAAATTTTCTGTTGTTTATTCATGTTAAAGGCACCCAATTTCATAAAAGATCCCAAGGTGAGTCCAATAAGGACGTGAATAAAAATGGAAAAATATCAGAGAAAATTCTGTTTTCTTGCCTTGCAGTGAGCTCTTACTCTCTAATACAGAAACAACTCCTAGGACTTTGTTCCTCAGTATCGTCTTTGATTTATTTTGCACTTTATTTTATATTTATGTTGCATTCGATTTTTAAATTTTTTTATTTTCATTTTTATGGCATTTTAAAAGCAAAAAAAAAACCCCACTTTTTAAATATCCTGATTATGAAATTGTCCTGCGTGGGATGAAACAGTGCCAGGAAAAGTTCCTCTGTGTGCCTAACCATGGTGGCTGTCAGCATTCAGGAGAATTTGCAGTCGAGGGTAGGGATTTGTTATGGCAATTCCTTGGAAATTGGATGGGATCCTTCAGGGGAATTGCTCTGGCTGAGCTAAGAGTGGACCCAGGCACCAGGAAATGGATTTTGGATGTGTTGGAAAAGAGGCTGGATCTGGGTCAGCCCCGGAGGAGGGGCCAGGATGGAACTGAAGTAGGAAAAGCCAAGGGATGGTGGAAAAGATGGATCTTCCCTGGGTAATTTATATCCATCGTTGGGAAAATTGATGGGATTTTTAATCCTCAGCTCCCACTCCTTTCTGCGAGAGCCGGATGTGTCCTTCGGAAACACAGAGTTCTCCGAAGTCTCTGGTTTCTCCTCTTTGGAGGTGTTTCAGTCGCTGCTGGGGGAGGAGTTTGGTGTCACAGGGTCACCAAGGCTGGAAAAGCCCTCCAGGATCACCCCATCCCATCCAACCTCTGCCCAAATCCCTGCTCCAAAGCTCCACAGCTGCTTGTTTTGCCAACACCTCCAGCAGTGGCGACTCCAGCACCATCCTGGGCAATGTGTGCCCAGGTGCCACGTGTGCCCTGTTTGAACCAGAGCAAACCTGAGCCTCGGGAGGTGTCATTGGAAATATCAGAAATTTATTCAGCACAGCTCAGAAAATCAGAGCTGGGCCAGGCTTAACCCCTCCTCAGTGAAGAGATTTTTCCTGATATCCAACCTGAGCTCCCCTGCCACAGCTGGAGCCTGTTTCTCCTTGTCCCATCATCTCCTAGAAGAGCCTGACCCCACCCCAGCCCAAAATCTGGTTGCAGAGAGCAGCCTGGATCAATCCAGAGCTCTCAGGACATTCCTGCTTCCAGAAAATGCTGAATTAACCTGAATTAAGAGTTGATTTCTCTGTCATTATTCCCCCGGCCACGCAGGGACAGAGAGGGGGAAGAGCCCAGGGCTAAAGATCTCCCTTGAACCTCACATAATGAGCTTTTTGTTGGTGTCACGGTCGTGTTCTGAGTAATCTCCTGCCCTGGCACCCCACCTTTATTCTGAGGAAAGGAAAAGCCTCTCCTTGGAAGAATGGGAGCTCGAGTGAACAATGCCAAGCGCTGTCTGTGCTCAGCATCTCCGCTGAGAGCTGGAAAATTCCAACAAAAGCTTTTGTGTGAGGGGTGTGAGAAAACTCCGTGCTCGAGGTGACGTCTGGAGAGGAAACCCGTGGCAGTTTATCCCACAAACAAAGCAGGAACATCCCTGCAGTGACATCGGCTGCTCCCTGTCCTTTTTACGTTGATTAGGGCAGAAATGTCACAGAATCCTGGAATGGGTTGGGCTGGAAGGGACCTTAAATCCCATCCAGTGCCATCCCTGCCCTGGGCAAGGGCACCTCCCACTGTCCCAGGCTGCTCCAGCCTGGCCTAAACATCACCTCAGCCTGGGGCAGGTTTGATCTTTGATCATTTTGATCCAGGAAATACTGATCATTTCCCCCCACTTCCCACCCTGTGCTGCTGGATCTGGCATTCCAGGGAATGCTGCAGCCCTCAGTGACCTGCCAGGACATCCCTGCCCATGAGCAAGCCCTGCACCAGCAGGCACCAGTTACACCAGTTACACCAGTACCCGTCTGGGCCGTGGACAGGCAGGACATGGAGCTCACCAGAGCTGCAGTTATCCTTGAAATCTCTCTTCCACTGTCAGCTTTCCCTGACAAAAACCCCTTGGAATGGCAGCCAGCCTCCGATGGGAGGGAAAATCGGGAGCCAGGTCACTCAGACAGCTGCCAAGATAACGACTTCTCCAACCAGCTCTGTTCGTCCTGCAATTTATGCAGCAAATTGCCCTGTCTGGATGAAATTTGATGGGAAATGATCCCGGGCATGGATCACAGCCTGCAATGTGTCCCCAGGTGCTACGTGTGCCCCTGTCTGAACCAGAGCAAACCTGAGCCTCGGGAGGTGTCATTGGAAATATTGGAAATTTATTCAGCGCAGCTCAGAAGATCAGAGCTGGGAGCAAATTGCCACGACAGCGGCACTGGCCAAAAATTTGGGCCGTGAGTTCTCTGCCACCTCGTTGCTATTTGCACTCGTTAGAGTTCCTTTGGATTCATGATTCCCTGGAGAAGTTCTGTCAGGAAATAGGGGGGTCATGGAGGTCAGTCTCGGTCATTCCTTTTGTTAAAATCTTTAACCCCCACTACTGTGCCCTTTTTAAAACGAAACCTCGGGATTTTATCCTTCCAACACTCCAGGGGATGGGTGGAATCACTGTAGGGAATGAAGCCTTAAAGAACTTTTTATTCCAGTCTGTTCTCCTGTGCTCCTGCCTCGTCCTCACAACCACTGCCCATGGGCACCTGCCCAGATGGCAGCAGCAGGTCCCTAAAAATCCTTTTTTTGGGGGGCTGGGATGCATTTCCTGAACGTTTCCTTTCCACTCCTTGCTCCCACCCACGGCAGGGACACACAAAGGCACCTTCCCTCCCGTCCTCACTCACACTCTGCTCTGCATCTCACATAAACAGAGCTTTTTCCACCACTCTGTGAGAGGAAATATCTGAATTACAACGGTTTTTTCCCTGTCTGAGCATTGGTGCCACCCTGGCACAGAGCTGAGGTGCCGGGGAGCTTTGGGGACACTCAGGGGGACACACACCTGTGCTTGGAGGTGCACAGGGACAGGAGCAGGTGCACACAGAGAAGGCATTCATCGTTTTCAACCCCAAAGCTCTCATTTCTAGGGCAAAAATGGAATAAATAGCATTTTTCTTCTGATGAGGAATGTGTATTTAATCCTTTTTGAGAGCATTTCTGAACTTTTCCCTCACCAGTCCCTGTTTTTCTTCCAAGAACAACCAGTTGAGGATCAAACTCCATGTTTTACCTGGGAGACTCCAAATGTAAGGCTTTGTCACCCAGCTGCAGCTTTAAA
This sequence comes from Coloeus monedula, assembly GCF_965178545.1. Lineage (NCBI taxonomy): Eukaryota > Metazoa > Chordata > Aves > Passeriformes > Corvidae > Coloeus > Coloeus monedula. Next base: position 2,104,579 of record NC_138808.1, on the reverse strand, counting down.
AAGCATTTAAGGCCGTTTTAAAGAGATTGAATTTTTCCCTGTGCCACCAGAACGATCACACTGAGCTGCCTCAATTAGCAGGTCAGTAAATGATTAATTGCAGGAGGCTGGCCAAGCCATGTTAAAAGCTGCATAAATATTAATAAATCTGTTTTACAAGGTGGGAAACGGAAGAGCCAAGCAAGGACAGAGCTCTAGGGATGGGCTGTGGTGGGGATAACGCTGGGATTGGTGCTGAATTCCAGGGGCAGGTCCCAGGGGGGGGATTTGGGAGTGAGGATCAGCAGGGATCACTCTCCAAGTTCCCTGGGAATACAGAGCCTAAAAGCCAAGGAGTACAAGCCAAGTTTTACTGAGTTTGGGGAGGAATTAGGGGAATTAGGAGTGATTTAGAGGCCGCATCATCCTCTCATGCCCCAGTGACAGTGGCATTTCAGGCTTCTCAGCACATCACGTCATTAAAAATGTAGAAATTGATGTGATTTGGGGCTTTCAGTGCTGCTGGAGCACTGCAGAGAAGTTTTGCAGAACTGAAATTTACCCTTGCAAATATTTTGATCAGCGCTCCAGACTCCAACTTCCCTTTCACACAGGCTTTGCTCGACCTGTCCCAGGACAAGGTAAAAGAGAGGAAAAGCAGAAAGGAAGAAGCTGATCCCAGAGAGTGAACAAAGCCAGGCCCCTGCTCTCCACTGCTCCAAACATTTTTAAAAAGTCCTTAAGATAAGGATTTATTGCTGCCCGGGCTGCGGGGCTGAGCCGTGCCAGGTTTCACATTGCTGACTAATTCCCCTCGCTGGTTACAAGCCACTGACTCCAGATTTGCGTCATCGAAGGCGCTGCGTCCAAAGAAATGCGGAGGAATCCGTGGCTGAAACATTCCCTGAAGACTTCATGTGAGGAGAAGGGTTCATCTGCTCTCAGCTGTATTTATCTGCTCACATTCCCACACCCACAGCGCCAATCCCACCTCCAGCCCCTGTCCCTGGGCAGGATTATCCACGGTGAGAGGAGAACAAGGGACACCTGTGTGCCCGCGGCATCTCCGTGTTCCTCTTGAACGGTGACAAGGAATTGGGCTTGAATAGGTCCTTTAATACCCTTTGAAGTCAGCAGTTATTACGGCAAGAAGAATCTTGTTTACTTTACCCTCCCTGCATCTTGGGCGATTGTCTCTGGTTTCCTCATTTGGGGTGTCTGACAGCGCTGCCCGTTTTCCTGGGGCGGGCAGGAAAGAGGTGCAGGACATTGAATTCTCCTTTTTGTCATCCTCCCACCCTGCAGTACGAAATTCTGCTGCTGACAGCTCATCCGTGCTGTTACTGATGCAGGAGATCCCACTGCTGTTGTTTGCCAGCGTAACTGTGCTCGGCTGTATCCGTAATCTTCAAAGGACACCAGGTTTTTAACCCTTGATTCATATTTTTCCTGTCAGAAAAGCAGATTTCATGCACATCTCACTCTTAAATATTGCAGATTTTCTGACACCAAACTCTAGGAGTGCCAGGTATTTCAAGGATGAGAGAATAAAAGTAACTGTGCTCCGTTGTATCCATAATTCTCAACGGATGCCAAGTTTTCAACCCCTGATGCATATTCTTATATTCTTCCTGGTGCTTCCAGAAAAGCAGATTTCATGCACATCTCACTCTTAAACATTTCTGACACCAAACCCATCGCAAGGCTGAGAGAACAAAACAGGAACACCGAGGAATGCTCCGTGGCTGCTAAAAATAGAACGGTCGGGAGAGAGGAAGGATGTGGGAGGAAAGGAGATAAAAGAGAGATGATTTCAAAGCTTTTCGTAAGGCTTTGAGAACGAGCTGTAAAAATCCTGCAAACCAGAAGGTGACGGCACCTGCTCGGGATGAGTCACTCGGAGGGAGATCTGCGCCCTCAGGTTTGGAGAGGAGTGAATCAGTTCCGTCAGGAAAAACCACGGAGCCGCCCAAGCTCGCGGGTCCTTCCTGTCCCCGGCTGTGGCACTTTTGGGACCCGAGCAGGGACAGCTGATGGCACTTCCCAGCTTCCCAGGTGCTGCCGGTGTCGTGTTTCCCACAGGGATTTAAAGCCCTCTGGAAAGGTGCTTCCTCTTTGGGATATTTCAGGCACGGAAGGATGGACTCAGTGGCCGAAGGAAAAGTTTTGATCATGTCATAAAATCGTAAAACTTAAGGAGAGAAAGTTAAATTTCCAAACTTCAATGGTTTTGTGGAGAGTGGGGTTTACCTTAAAGCATGAAATCTTGGATTCCTGGAATGGTGTGGGTTGGAAAAGGACCTTAAATCCCATCTCATCCCACCCCTGCCATGGGCAGGGACACCTCCCACTGTCCCAGGGTGCTCCAGCCTGGCCTTGGGCACTGCCAGGGATCCAGGGGCAGCCACAGCTGCTCTGGGAAAGCTGTGCCAGGGCCCCATAAATCAGAGATAAAAGAGAGTGAAGGTCAAAGATCGGGATCCAGCCCTCATCCCGGTGTAAGAGTGTCCTGTATCCTCATTGGAAACATCACTGTCATTTCAGTTCTTACTCAATTTTTATTACCTGGTGATTAGGGCTAGAAAGGAACTGCTGGTTACTGATAATCCCATGTCCCAGAAGCCTTCCCTGGAACAGCTGCTGGGCTAAGTTTGGAAAACCTGTGGAAATCTTATTTAAAATTAAATTATTCCTCAGTCATATTTGGATCAGCTGCCTCAAGGAACAGAGAAAATCCCCTTTGAGAAGTTAGTGTGTGATTATAGAACAAACCCCTTGAAGGTTCTTTTCCAACCTAAATAATTCCACTTTTTCCACGTTAGTGCTCAGTTTTATTTGGTGGACCGGGACAGGGGATGTGGTTGGAAGGTGAGAATTGGAGCTTGTCCTTTTGGAGGCGGCTTGAAAATGCCTTTTTTGTGTGTTCTTGCCTGTGGAAGGAGATCTGAAAGGGTGCAGGCTGCCCTCACTGTAAGGTCTGATTGTGATATAGTGTGGATTAATTAATGAGGGTATGGATTAATTAATGAGGGTATGGATTAATTAATGAATGTATGGATTAATTAATGAGGGGTGGTGTGTTCCAGCAGCTCTGGAAGACCAGGAAAGATAACGAGGTGAGGCCTCCACTCTCCACAGCCCCTTCAATGTCAGAAACGCGGCTCAGGGGGTGGGCAGGGGCAGGGCACAGCTGTGTCCCCTCGGTGTCCCTGTGCCGGGTACCCGTCCTGGCATTGTCCCCAGGCTGTCCACATGCTGGGTACCTGTCCTGGCACTGTTCCTGTGCCGGGCACCTGTCTTGGCATTGTCCCCGTGCCGGGCACCTGTCTTGGCATTGTCCCCGTGCCGGGTACCTGTCCTGGCCCTGTCCCCGTGCCTGGTACCTGTTTGGCACTGTCCCCGTGCCAGGTCGCTGTCCTGGCTCTGTCCCCGTGCCGGGTACCTGTCCTGGCACTGTCCCTGTGCCGGGTACCTGTCCTGGCACTCTCCCCATGCCGGGTACCTGTCCTGGCACTGTCCCTGTGCCGGGTACCTGTCCCGGCTCTCGGCAGGGATGGGAATTCCCCCCCGGAGCTGCTCGCTGTCTGTTGCTGCCATCCAGAGCCCGCTCAGGTGAGCTGCACTCGGGGATGTTCCTCTGCTCCTTCCGCACCTGCCAGGCGAGGGCAGGGAGTTCTGAATGCCATAAATAAGGGGTGAGATCCCAAAACAGCTTCAGTTCCCAGCCAGAGCTGGCGCTGCCTCTGCCACACCTGGAGCAGGAGCGGTTTCATTTTGTGTTCTCTCTGTTCTCTCCTCCTCCGGTCTGGCTTCGACGAGGGGAACGTGATCTCAGCAAAGAGAACCTGCAGGAGATCCCTGCTCAGGCATTTGCATTCTTATAACCTGATTATTATTGGATGTCTCCGTTGTTCTGTATGAAAAACGGGATTAATTCCGGCTGCTGGTTGTTAAAGGGAAGGGGAAGGGGAAAGGGAAGGGGAAGGGAAGGGGAAGGGGAAGGGGAAGGGGAAGGGGAAGGGGAAGGGGAAGGGGAAGGGGAAGGGGAAGGGGAAGGGGAAGGGAAGATTTACTGCTGCTGTCATTCTGTGAAACTTCTGTGCTTTGGCCCATTCCTGCACATCCCCCTCGTCCTCACAATGCCATGTGCACGATCCTGTGGCATTCCTGGGAATCCTGGAGCTCAGAAAAATCTCTGTGGGCCCAGTGAGCCCCGGATTCTGCCAGGGAGGGTGGATTCAGGATTCACTGCTGTTCCTGCCTTGTTTAACCAATGTTTGGGGAACTCACAACTCCAGAGCCCACAGGAGGGAGCCAAATACTTTGTTCTCAAGAAAGAGGAAACTCACCTTTGTGTTCAGTGTCTTCATCGAGTGTTCAGAGGTGAAAAGGAGGAAAAAACGATGGCAACATGTAAATACATCAATGGAGCTTCATATACAGGGAATTCAGACTTATCCAGGGGATTACCTGAAAGAATCCAGGGGAAAAAGATCATCCAGAGGTATTTTATACAATCACATCATGGAATGCCAGAATGGTTTGGGTTGGAAGGGAGCTTCAATCCATCCAGTGCCACCCCTGCCATGGGCAGGGACAGCTCCTGCTGTCCTGGGTGGGGGCAGGAGGGCTGTGCCAGAGGCAGGGAAAGCAGCCTGGGATCTGGGAATCTCCTCCTGTGCCTTGTTTTTATTTTTTCCCTCTAAACAAAGCTTCAGTTTGGTTTGTGGCTGTTGCTGGATGAGGAAAGTACCAAGCAAGGAAAGCTTTCAACAGGCTAAAAATAAACTCTGTTATTGTCATTTTTTATGAATATTTCACAAAAGGATGGGATTTTTTTCAGCTTCACTGGAAACACCGGGGACAACTTTTCCATATTAAAAGAAATCCATCGTTATTTATTTTTGTTGGTATTTGCTGAATTCCGGGAGTTTTTGAGCTGCTTGCTGACATCTGACATTGCTTTGGGATCACACTTGGACAAGAGCTCGGGCACACATTTGCTTTTGCTTTGGGATGGAGGGACCTTTCCCAGCTCAAAAGCTGATCCCTTCTATCTGCATCCCAAAGTGATAACACCGAGGGACAATCCATCCATCAGCCCCCAGCCAGGATAACCACGAGGAATGACCCGTTCCTGTTTGTTGTCACCATGAAAGAGGTGGCTGGAGCTGGAAGTTGGCAAATCTCATCCTTCCCTTCCTAAGGGAATATTTATAACCTCCCATCTCCCTGAGTAATGCCACTGGGATTCAATTCCAAATCCATATTTCCTGAAGCTGGATGGAAAATGGGATTTTTGTGCCTCTCACAGATGATGCTGGAGAACAGCAAAACGCATCCCAGCTCCTCCAGGAACACAGCACATCCACGGGATGCTGGGGAGACAAAACAAAAAGGGTGTTTCAGCCATTTGATCAGTGATAATGAACTCATTTGGGACGGCCAAAGTACCCCCACACACAAAAATGCACCAGAACAAACAACGAGGGAATATTCTGTACATAATTCAGAACAGCCACGGGATGGAAAAGAAAATAGACGTGTCCTGGGCAATGTTTTTTCATATGTGCAAGGAATACATTCCTTTCCCCTGTGCTGGAGTTATGAATTTGTCAGGGTTCACGTTTTTCCTCTTATTTTTTCTCATCCTTAAAGGTCATGGGGCTCTGAAGCACGGCCTGCCTGCGTCTGTGCTCTAATCCAGCAAACCCTGCGTGGCCAAGGATTCAATCCCACTGCACGGGGCCAGATGGATCCTCCTGCTCTGCCCTCAGGTTCTGGGGTGGGTGGCAGGACGGACTCTGGGAGCAGAGGGCCAGGATTTCATGGAATGCGTGGCATGGCAGGACCACAGAATGTGCTGAGCTGGAAGGGACGCACTGGGATCACTGATCCTGCACACACACCCCAAAATCCCACCCTGGGCATCCCTGGCAGCGCTGTCCAAACGCTCCTGGAGCAGCCTCGGGGCCGTGCCCATTCCCTGGGGAACCTGGGCAGTGCCCAACACCCTCTGGGGGAAGAACCTTTCCCTAAAATCCAACCTGACCCTCCCTGACCCAGCTGCACACCGAGGAGTTTCTGGTGAGCCTTGGCCTCCCCTCAAAGCAGCAGGGACAGGAGCAGCAGCCCCAGCAGAGCCACGGGCAGGACCTGGAGCCCCAGGGAGCAAAGGGAGCTGTGTAAAAGCCAGGCCTTGCTGCTGGCCCAGGAAAAGCCCTGGATTAACCAGGTTTTACCAATTCAGTGGAGGCCAAGGGTGATTTGCTGTAGATGAGGCTCCTTTGCTGCGACTAAAAAGGTTCCAGGCTGCAAGGAACTTCCCCCAAATGCCACAATCCTACAGATCCAGCCAGGGGAGGTCACGTAAGTGGTGGCTTTGCCTTGGAGCTCCATCTCCACTCGTTATATTCCACTCTGGCACCAGCACTCCTCCACTGATTTATTCTTTTAACATTCCCAAAGGACATTAAGACAATTTTTAGGAAAATGTGGGTGCTTTGGGGATCTCCATGAAGGCCAGACCCCACAATGTGCTCAGGTCCCCTGTGCTGCTCCTGTTTGTAATTTGATCCTGGAGTAAACCCTCTTTGCTAAAGCTTTTGTGAGCCCCGAAGTCCTCCCCTGTGCCTGGGAGGGAGAAAAAGGGTTGTTAAACCCCTGCATGGTTTGGTTGTGCTTTTTTCCTAAATATAACCCGTTTATTTTGCTTTCAGGCAGCCCCTCCCTGCTGGGAGCTGTTCTGGGGTGACACCAGGCAGGGTTGGTCTGCAGGTACTTCCAGCAGCCATCCCCACCAGTGCCAGACCCACTCCTGCGCTGCTGAAGGGGGAATCCACACGTTCCAGCGAGGTCTGGTTGCACCCCCGGGCCCCTGGCACTGCCCTCTGGAGTGAAACCCGTGCTGTGCTGTCCTCCTCTTGTCATTAATCATCTGCCTGAGTCACAGCTCCTAGCGCTGAGCCTCTGTTCTGAGTGCAGCTAAAGTGAGCAGCCTTACAAGAAAGAGCTTGAGTAAGAGGAGATGACATTTGGGAACCTTTTGGCCGGGTTGGTTTGTCCAAACAATGCTTTGGACCAAAAAGTTTCAGGGAAATGGCACCTTCTGGCCCAAAAAAAGCTCAAATCCCTCAGCTGGGAACGACAGCCGGTGCTGGAATCCCATCCCAAACTCTGGGAGCAGCTGAGCACAGGTTTTATAGCAAATCCCAGGCCCAGGAGTCTCCATCTTGTTATGATTTACAGGGACACACAAACTGGAGAGGGAATCGTGTTCCTACGAGCGGGGTCATGTTTGTTATTTGAAGCCGGCTAGAGTGTGCTGTAATTCATTTGCTTCATTGTTCTGGGCTTTGTTTGCCCTTCTTTTCTGATTTCATTCCCTCCCCCCAAAGCAAAAGCAAACACTTGCACTGCTGTGTGAGGGACTGGGAACGTCCTGTCCCCTGGAGGCACCAAGAAGACCAAGATTAATTTTTATCCTGACTCTACAGAGCCAGGATCCCAGAAGACATCGGCTGGGGAGCCACGCTGGGCTTTTTTCCCAGTTTAAGGAATAACAAGGTGTGTCCAGGCCTAAAATAACTCTTTTATTGCAGTTCTAGAGCACAAAGCCAGGCTCAGCCCTCCTTGCTTTGGGTTTGATGCTCTCCCAGTGAAACCCAGGCTTGGATACTGGACAGTGCAGTGTCCAATTTTTTATGGAACATCCCCATGGAAGAACTGGGGATGATAAAGGACATGAAAGCCAACTTTTGGTTGATGGCAAAATGCCCCAAGAGCTCAAGAATTGGCCCTAAATTGGTCACAGCTGAAGAAGAGATTTGAGTTGTAGCTACACAGGGAAGGGAATTGGCTGGAAATGGAGTTTGTGCTTCCAAAGTGGGGGATCCATCCATGTGCTGAAAGGGTCTTTGCTCCTGGGAATCTCAGATGTTTCAGTGACGAGGGGGAGGCAGAGAAGCTTCTGGTCCCCCCCATCATCTGTTGGGAGACTGGGAAGAAAACGCAGCCAAAGTCACTCAGAAAATTGGTGACAGCAGCTAAATTCTGGTTGATTTTCTCCCTTTTTGATTTAAAACTGGTAAAGCTCTTCAGAAGCTTCTCCTCTGCTTTAGAATTTGGGAGTGGGAGGAGGTGGAAAACGGGAAGTCAGCAAGGAGAGGAAAGAGCTCTGCCTAAATCCCCCGGATTAATTGTTGGACTTCTCTGTGGGGTTTGAGAACACGGCTACAACGAAAAGCTTTTCTACTGGAGGCCGAGATGTGAGATAGAAAGATGATCCAAAGCATCAAAAGAGAGGATGGATTAAATGGAGAATAAAAAGGGAAAGAAATGAGGAACTTTTGTGGTTACGTGCTAGGAGCTTCGGAAAATCACACTCAAATTGGAAGCATGTGCTCTAGAAAGTTACAACATAGGTATTGCAAAAAATGCATTTTTCCCAGGGGAAGGGGAGGAATTGGGATTCAAAATTATGAAATGACCTGGGGAGAGCTCTGGCCTTATGCACAGGAGAGCAAACTGGGGATGGAGATCAAATGTAGCTCGTGGAGGGGATGGTCCAGCACAAAATGTAACCCGGGGAGCTCCAGCGGGGAGGGGGCACCACTTCCATGGACTAGGAAAGAGCTGGGATGGAGAAGGACCCGAGTTCAGGGCTCAAGAGGGCAATTCCTGGTCTAATTAAGAGTTTAGAGACATCCCAGTGTCTGCTTGAGTCCCTGCTGAGGCTGGGAGTGGCTCTGCTCCGCTCCCACACAAATGAGGTTTCATTGATTGCGGTTGTTCCTTTGGTTCCCTGTTTGCAGGAAACTTCCTGCCTGTGGATAGGGGATGGATTAATGAGGAGAGAGAGTTTGGGCCTTATGGATGCAGGAATCCGTGGCTGGGGAGGGCCCTCTCCTCCTTCTAGTCAAAGTAATGGCCAAACTCAGCATTTCCAGAGCCAGAACCAATCCTTTGCTAAAATTTGTATGGACTTGTAGCAATTTCTGAGCAGGAGGATCGAGGAAGGAGGAGAGAATCCAGAGCTGGATCTGGAGATTAAAACCATTCATTGGAAACATCTGGAGGTGGCTCTCCCATCCCTCCCCTATCAGCAGAGCTGGAACAGGAGCTCCTTTCTGTGTCTCTGTCCAGCACTTCCCAGCCAGCACAGATATTCCCGCTGTGCTCTAACAGCCAGCATTCCGAGGGGTTTTGGGGTGTTAAAAACACAACAGAGGGTTGTGTCCATGCTATTCCCAGCCTGGAAGAGGCAGCTGAGTTGGGAGGAATAAGGAGTGGAAGGTTGAAAGCATAATGGAGGGATTTCCTGGATGAATACCAGGAAATGAACAGCCAGGTCATGGAATCCCAGGTTTGGGTGGGAAGGGACCTTCAATTCATCCAGTTCCACCCAGGGGCATTTTCCACTATCCCAGGGTGCTCCAAGCCCTGTCCAGCCTGGCCTTGGGCACTTCTGGGGATCCAGGGGCAGCCACAGCTTCTCTGGGAATTCCATCCCAGCCCCTCCCCACCCTCCCAGGGAGGAATTCCTTGCCCATATCCCATCATCAGCTCGCGTAAATCAGCAGCGGATTCCAGCGGAATCACCAAATCCAAACAGAACTCTGCTCCATTCCTGCCCACGTGGGCTCTTCCAAGCCCAAAGCCTTAAAAATGCAGCTGTTGGAGGTTTGGGGGGAAGTGACAGAAAGGAAAATGGAGAGGGAAATACAATCCCAGACAGACAGCAAAAAGGAAGGGAAAAAGTCAAGGAAACAGGCGGAGACCAAAGGAAAAGGATGGAAAAAGAGGGAGATGCTCAGAGCTCAGGTACAACAGCAGGAGAAGAGCGTGTTCAGTGCAGCTGATGCCATGGAAAAGCAAAATACTTCCAATTAGGAATCAAAATGAGAGCAATTAACAGGGAGGGAGTTCGTTTAATTGGAATGTTCAGAGTTCTTGGGGTGAATTGTGGTCACAGGCTTGGCAGCATCCTGCCTGGTGGCTCTCGATTGCTATAAAATCATTTAAGTTCTTCCCATTTTATCCCTGGGTGCAAATCTACCTTGGGAGTGACCTCCAGACCTTGGAATCCTTGAGGAATCTGGGAATTCGCTGTTATTCCCATCCTAAGGTGGCTGTTCCCAACACTGGCTGCAGGATTTTCCCCTCGAGCCCAAGTCTGAGGTTGGGTCCAGGTCTTTCTAATTTTATCCCTGTGGAATTCCTAGAAGCCAGACAAAATTGACTTTCACACAAGAATCTCCTTTGTTTACACACTCGGCTTCTCTGTTCAGTCAACAAAACGTGGTTTTTATTAAGTTCCCCTGGAAAAAAGAAAAGAGAGAGAGAGAGATTTAAAATTAAGGGAAAAAATGCTTGGTTTGGGTGTTGGGTGGAATCTGGGGGTGGTGAGCTCAGAATGTTAATGAGAGATCAAAGCTTTTTCTTTTAATAATTTAAAGGTTATCAAATTCCATAGAGTTTTCTAGGCTGAGACTACCAGAGGAATCCAGGTGGGAAGAGACCTGTGCAGAGTTGGTCAGGTGGAATTCCAAGTTCAAGTTCAAATTTGATTTTTCCATGTTTTCTGTGGCCCGTGTGCCTTTTGCTCTAGCTTTAACTGCAGTGGAGTCAATACATTCCCATTAATGTGATTTATCTGCCTCAATCCCTATGAAACACTGGAGTTGTTGATGTGGCTCCTTCCAGTTGGATAAAAAAGAAGGAGGGAGGAGAATTTCCGAGGATACACCTGGCTGTGTAAAGCAGGAATTAAAATCCTGTTAAGGCAGGTAAATGAGCACAGAAGGCAGAAAGCAATGGGGGGGATCATTACGGGGTCATGGAATTGTTCGGATTGGAACAAAAGATCATCCCATTCCACCCCCTGCCAGGGCAGGGACACCTCCCACTGTCCCAGGCTGCTCCAAGCCCCATCCAGCCTGGCCTTGGGCACTGCCAGGGATCCAGGGGCAGCCCCAGCTGCTCTGGGAATTCCATCCCAGCCGCTCCCACCCTCACAGGGAAGGATTTCTCCCTAATATCCCATCTGAACCTCTTTGTCAGGGGGAAGCCATTCCCCCGTGTCCTGGCGCTCCAGGCCCTTGGAAATTTTCTCTATTTCAGTTCTCCTTTCCAGTCCTGGCAATCATTCTGGGAGGTGGGAAGTTGAATTTAGGTGTTTCTTTCCCAGGGTGCTGGGCCACTGTGGGAGGAGTCGCAGAAGCATCGACCCCACAATGTTTCTAAAAGGGATGAGTTTTGTCAATCCCCAAAGCCGTTTGTTGGCAGCTGCTCCAGGGCCGCCTCGCACTCACCTTTCACACTTCCCTGAGAGCTGCCCCACGTGTCCCTGCATCCCTCCAGCCTTCTCCAGGCTGAGCTTAGGGAGGGATGGCTGGGATTCCTGGCAGAAAGGGAAATGAGAAGCAGCTCCTGGTTAGTCTGGAGCAGTTGTTCAAATCCATAACGGAAACCAGGACAGGGAACGTCTCAATTTGCAGGCACTGCGGAGTGGAGGCAGCCGGATATTCCCTGTGCTTGGATATTCCCTGTGGTTGGATATTCCCTGTGGCTGTTGGATATTCCCTGTGGTTGGACATTCCCTGCCATTGTTGGATATTCCCTGTGCTTGGAACTGGCCAACCTGGCCTTGGACACTTCCAGGTGTGGGGCAGCTGTTCCATTAATCCATAAGAAGCAAGAAAAGCGAAAAAAAACCCCAAATCAAAGCAGGGAATTATAATTCCCAAATATCCCGGCTGCTACTGGGATCAGCCTCTCTGGTCACAGCATTCCAGGGCATGAATTTGCTGTTGCTGCTTTCCCTCGTGGAAGTGAAATGAGCTCCATCACCACAGGGCTGGGGAAGGTCTGGGTGGGAGCGAGGAGGGAAATAAAGCAAATAAAGCAAATAAAGCAAATAAAGCAAATAAAGCACTGTGGGAGCAGATTTCAAATCCACATCGAGAACATGGAGTTTGGTTTGAACGTGGTGATTCCTGTCTGGGCTGCTGGAGCATCACCTGAGCTAAAGCTTCACCCTGGGACAGCCAAAAATGTCCCTTCTGTGACATCAGCCCCTAAAAATCAGTTACCTGTGTGTGTCTCATTGCTGGGGTCACCCTCAGCGCTCGGCTTTCATTTCACACCCACTTGTTATTTCTGTCTCTCTTTTTTCCCCCCCCTTTCTCCTTCAGCAATGACATTTGCATTCCTTTTAGCCAAATACCAAGGTTAAACTAAAAATAATCCTGCCCATCAGTTTTAGATTAGGCCTAGAGCAGGCCCAGCTTTACAGTAAACGTGTGTGTCAGGCTTGCTGCGTGCCCTGCCAGGAAACTGCTCCAGTCAGGCGTTTCAGGAATGAGATTAATGGGCTTTTTAACATCATCTGAAGTTATTTCTGATTGCCAAGTGGTGATTGCTGTTAAAAATTGCGTGAATCCACCTTCTTTCAGGAAAAATGAGGATATTTCGGAATGGTTTCCTTTCCTGAAACTGAGGAGGGTTTGAAACTTGGGTCGTTCTCTGCAAAAAGCAGCAGCACATCCCAATTCCTTCAAAAATGGTGGGATAATGTTTATTATGATGCTGGAAGTGTCCAAGGCCAGGCTGGACGGGGTTTGGAGCAACCTGGGATGGTGCAAGGTGTCCCTGCCCATGGTAGGGGGTGGGATGGGATGATTTTTAAGGTCCCTTCCAACCTAAACCATTCTGGGATTCTCTCATTCTGGGATTTTCTCATTCTCTGATTCTCTGATTCTCTGATTCTATTTAAGAGCTTTGTGCTTGCAAGGTTTTCATCTCTCTCTTTAATCTTTGTGAATCTGAGTCACCTAATGCAGGTTTATAAATATTCCCTTGCTTTTAAAAATCCCGGCGAAAGCGCAGCTTTGGTGGTTTGGAAGCTCGGCTTTCAGGGCTGGACACAGGAGATTCCACAAGGAAGTGCTAATCCTCCCTCTTCCAGGGTGCAGAGGTTCAGAGGAAGGTGTCACCAGGTGTAGTCCCACAAAGGAATTAAACCCAGCTCTAATTATGAAACCAGACTCTCCTTCAAAGGCCCACGGGCCCGGAAGGTCGAAATCCATGGAAAGGAATCGGTTTCTCTGTTACTCTTTCAAAAGGTCTCAATATCCAAAGGATGAGATTATTTTTGATCCCTGTGGGTGAGAGAAAAGCTGAAACTTGGGTTCTTGTTTAAAAGGGCTCTGGGAGGGCACCAGGGGGTCCCAGACCTGTCCTCTCCCCTCACTTGCTCCATTGGGGTCTCCTGGGCAGCTGTAACTCCAACAGAGTCCTTTTGGAGCTCTGGCCTCCAGGGAAAGGATCCATGGGAGATCCTCCTGCTCCACTGGGCTGTGTTTGGGCCTAACAATTTAACACCGTGTTAACCCCAAAAAACACCATCCCAAGGCATCAGCTGGAGCCAAACAATATTCCCTCAGCACCCTGTGCAAGTTCTGCTCTCCAGACAGCCAAGATACCAATTCCCCTCAACCCAGCAGCACTCCCAGGGGATAAACCATCCTCAGGGCAGCTCTGGACTCTTTAGGATGGGCTAAAACATCCCTGGTACAGAATTCTGGCGGAATATCTTCAATGAAAAGACCTCCACAGGGCCCTCACTGAGTGTGGAGGGCCCAGTTGTGGGCTCTGCTCGCTGTGATCTCTCACAGATCCTAAAGAGAGACAGTAAAAGTTGTCCAGCATTTATTGGAGCGGCTGTAAAACGTCATCTGATGGCAGTGGCTGTGGCTGATGGCAGAAGAGGTGTCGCAGATGTGGAGCTGGGACAGAGTCTGGGAGATGTTCCCTCTCTCTCTTGTTTATTTTAAGTTTCCAGCACTGAGGTGCAGAATGTTTTTACAGGTACTCACTGAAAGTTCTGAGTATTTCAATGTATTCCAGCATAAAGGGCTGTGTGGGAATCTGTGAACTGGTTTTGCAATAATAAATGCACTGCAGACCCCAAACTGCCTGTCCAAACTCCTCTCTGGGACTGTCCGACTTGTTCTGCATCCTCCTTCCCTCTGAGGCTGCTCCCGGGCCCAGCCAGAGCCTTTAAAGCCTTTAACGTTTGCATTAAAACCTTTCACATTTGCATTAAAACCTTTCACATTTGCATTAAAACCTTTAACATTTCATTAGAACCTTTAACATTTTATTAAAACCTTTAACATTTGTATTTTGACTTTAAAAATGCAGTTCATGCCATACCTTTGTGATCCTCAATGCTTCCAGTGTGTATTTGTTATCCAGAGCTTGGTGAGATCAATCACTGAGGGCTAGAAAGAAATGCTGGCAATTGCTCATTAATTTTAAATATTAAGGCAATTCCTTACCTGGCAGTGCTTCCAGCAATGTGTTTATGAGCATTAATGACTTATGGAAGGATGTGTTCAGGTCATGGGATGAATATTTCTATTTTTAACATTCTCCTCCTCAGTTTTTAACCTTTTACACATCACTTCTCCGTGCAATTACAATACAAAATCGGGCTGAGATAATTTCCACTCAAAATCACCTCCTGTCGTTTGTCCTGTGACGAGCTGAAATATTCTGTGAAATGGAGCTTTTAAAGAATTCCCTGCTTCCTTTGGCTGGGAGGAAGGGAAGTTGTAAATTGGATTTTGGAGCTGTTCAGCTCTGGAGCTTTCAAAACATTTACTGGAGGTTAAAAAAAGAGCTTTGCTGTGGAGTGATTGTGATTGTTTTTACATCCACTTCGCATCTGTTTCTTCCTTAGGGATGTGGAATGAGGAGCAGAGAAGAAAAATCACAACATTAATTTATGTTTCAAAGCTCCTCTCCTACAGCGGGAGCACAAAAAGTTGACCTTAAAGAAAGCAGTCCCTGAAAAAGGAGAAATCTTTCCATTCATTCGGGATCCAACGTGGGCTCGCTCATGTGCTGCCCACAGCTGACTCTTAGCTAATTACCAGTGACATTTAATTCAAACTAAAAGGAGCCCAGGGCTCTAAAAATAACCCCAAATCACAAGAGAACGAAGCATTTGTCTGCCTCTGACCCTGGGCAGCCCCAAAACACACTCCGGGCATGACAGGGGGGTCAAATCTCCGGATTTGGGGAAAATCTCTGCACCTTGTTGGGATCATTTGCTCATTTGTGGCACCGTGGGCTCGGTCACTGAAGGGCTGGAGGTGTTGGGTGTCAGGCCCTCAGTGGCTCCAGGAGTTTCAGGTATTAAATTTCATTTTAGGTCTTGTTTGAATCTTTCCTTGGATGCTGGAGGGAGGATTTGGTGTCCTGGAGAACTGGAGATGGCTCTCCACGTCCTTACCTGTGCACAGGGAGTTGTGCCTTGTGTTTATTGGATTCATTCCAGCCCTGTTACGTCTCACAGGATCACAGCTAAGTGCTGAAATGGATTCTTTGTCTCTTTTTTCCTCTATTTCTAAAAAACCACAGCTGATTTCTAAAAAAAATCAGGGCAAAGTCTGGGAGATGTTGTCTCGCTCTCTTGTTTCTTTTAGATTTCCTGCAGCCTTGGCTTTCCTCGCTGAGGTGCAGAATGTTTTCACAGGTACTTGCTAAAAGACCTGAGTATTTCAATGGATTCCACGGTAAAGGGAAATCTGTGAACTGATTTTGTAACAATGAATGCACTGCAGACCCCAAATCCCTGTCCACACTCCTCTGGGATTGTCTGACTTGTTGTGGATCCTCCTTCCCTCTGAGGCTGCTCCTGGGCCCAGCCAGAGCCTTTAACATTTGTAACCCTGTGAGGTGGGGAGGAGCTGGCCTGGAATTCCCAGAGCAGCTGGGGCTGCCCCTGGATCCCTGGAAGTGCTCAAGGCCAGGCTGGAGCAGCCTGGGACAGTGAGAGGTGTCCCTGCCCAGGGCAGGGCTGAGCTTTGAGGTCCTTCCAACCCAAACCATCCCAGGATTCTGTGATCCACCCATCCCCGTTTTTAAGGAGTGAGGTGTGGGGTCAATCCTTCGGGATTCCTCTGTGGCAAAGGCAATGATGGCACCCCCAAAGTGGGGGCTGCTCTGTTGGCAGGGGATGAATGAGACCTGGACCATTTCCATAACCTTGGTCTTAATCCTTGTTCGATTTCTGAGCCTGGTTTGATTTTGAAACCTCAAGTTCTCTCTGACTTTTCCCATTGCCCGTTAATTAGAGAATGGGATTAGCCAGGATTTGGGATAGGGTTGGTTAAACTCCCAGTTCCTCCTGGATGCAGAATCCATTATCAAGAGGAGAAGGGAAAAGGAAACCTTGTGTTGTCTGGGATGAACATCCCAGCCTGGAGACACGGAGCTTGGACCAGCTCCACTTGGAATCGGAATCTCTACCACAGATCAACGGCAGCGGATTCCCGGCGGATCTCGAGTTCCCGAGTTCCTGCAGAACATCCTCTTCCATGTCCTGCAACACCTCATTGCAGGTTTGATGTCCAAGGAGTTTCCTCGTGGTCACATCAAAGCAGCTGGCAGAGCCTTTCCCGTTGCAGGACCAGCAATGTTTAGGTTACACTATGGGGGATACAAGGAGTTACGGGAATTCTGCCAAAGCCCTTTAATGTCCCTGCCCCTGGATTCAGGATACGGATATTGTCCATTTGAGAGGCTCCACATGCCACGGCATATTCCAAACTGCCGTGTAACGGAGCTCCAGGCGTGTGTCTTCCCAAAGGGATCAGCCTGTTTCGGTCATTTTAACCCCTGGCCTTTGGTAATTGTTGTTTGCGGATCAGATTTTCCTTGGCCCGTTTTCCTGTGGGATGTGAGAGTGGTTGGTGTCTCCAGCCCACTTCAGTCAGTGTCTGG
Source organism: Coloeus monedula (assembly GCF_965178545.1). Lineage (NCBI taxonomy): Eukaryota > Metazoa > Chordata > Aves > Passeriformes > Corvidae > Coloeus > Coloeus monedula. The sequence continues at coordinate 2,087,806 of NC_138808.1, read as the reverse complement.
CTCCTTCCTTTCCACAATCCAGATGTTTGTTTTACCATAGGCATTTTACAAAAGCCTAAAACAAATAAATATCCACTTCTATCCCTTCACCTCCCTTTGGATTGAACATTCCCAGAGCGTTACTGAGGTTAATGAGGGTTTTCCTCTCTTCAACAGCAAATTCACACAGATCCATAGCACGGCCTGATACCCCCTGGCCCAGCAGCGCTGGATCCATCTGGGGATCCTTGGGAGCCTTTCCCAGTGCTCCTGGCACAGCTGATGGAAGGAACCCGGGCATCAGGACGAAAGCCACCGCTCCAGAGCCTGGGATGTGCAGCACAGAGAGCAAAACCAGAGAGCAAACAACCTCTGCCCTTCCTCCTCCGTCCCCTTCCCACCACCACCACCCACCACTTACAGAGATGAGTTGTAAAGGAGCTGGTTTGTAGCTCCGTCCGTGGAACTTTCAAACAAGCCTTTCCCTGGCAGATTCCTTTGAAATACCGAGTGGTTTTTTAATGGGAAAAATGAACCAAGAGCTCTTACATTTGCGTCCTGTTGTTGTTTATAATCAGGGCCGGCAGAAACGTCAGCTCGTAATGCTTCGCCCACTCCTCTTCCACAGGATTATTCATCCCAGGAGCGGGGATGGGAGGGAAAGAAGCTTCTGTCATGGTTGTTTTGTAACCCTCTCCTATTTTTAAAAGGGACACGGTCCAGAACCAAACCGTGTGGGCTTAACTCAGCCTGAATCACCCCATGGCCAGCAGGACCTTTGCTCCTGCTCACAGATCCCGGGCATGTGGTTAAAACAACCTGAGCTGTGCTGCCAGGGAATTCCTGGGGCAGAGCTGGGCCAGCCTGGGGCATTTTGCTGCCCTCCCCAGCCAAGCTGAGCAGGGACCAGGATGCTGATCCATCATTTTCCTGGTTGCTGGAAAGTTGAGTGAAGTCAATTGCGAGTCGCTTTGAAGTCCGGCTCTGTAAACAAACATGAAGAGAGAATTATTTACCACCACGATATTCCGGAATTTGCAGAACCCCAAGCTATTCAAAACACACTTCTGCCACTTTAAGATTGTTTATAAATGTCTCCAAGGGCTCCCAGGACAAATCCGGCCCCTGTGACGGAAGGCAGTGGTCACCAGACAGGGTCACTGAGGTGGGCATGACATGGGACAGGCACCAGGCTGCTGAGATGAAGTCACGCCGTTAATGAGCTGCAGGCTCGTTAATGCAGCTCTTTCCCAGGAGTGGCTTCCCATTGGGAAACTCTTCTTGTGGCTGCGCTTGGAGCCCCAGCAGCCTCCAGATTCCAGCCCCTGGCTGCCAGCACCGGGTGAAGTTGCTGTGCTGAGCCAGCCGTCCTTGGGAGCTCGGGGCACGAGCAGTGCCTGCCTTGATATCCCCCTGGAGGATGCGGTGGGGCCACTCCCGGAGCTCTGAGGGCCTTGCTGTTGCCTCTGGAAAGAGAAGAATCCCTGTTTTCCTGGGCTGGGAGGGTCATTTCTCTGGGATTTGTGCTCTCTGCCAGCTCCCAGCCCTTGTGAGCAGAGTCTCCCTCACACATCACTCATCAGAGGTTCTTGCTCCAGGCAGCTCCGTGGTCCTGCAGCTCTGCTACACCTGGTAATTATCCCCAGCAGCACCATCTGCACTGGGGTTTAATGTCTGGGGTTTCAATTTATCCTTAAATTACACCCTGGAATAAGGAATGAGCCGGGGCATTATCAGGATGCTGTGGGGAGGATGGAGCGGGATGTTGGCGGTGACACAGAACAGCCACGGGCCTGCCGTGCTCCCGCGCCAGGCAGGCGTGATTGGAGCTTCGTTAGTGGGCAGGAAGAAGCTAATTAGGGGAATCTGGAACAAATTCTCCCCAGAAGAGCTGCTGATGTGATGGTGGCTTAGGCCAGCAGAGCAGCCGGGCGCTGGAGCTCATCAAAGATTTGGGGTTATTGAGTTAAAAACTACTAAAGGTGAATTTTCACCTGCAGCTGATAAGGAGATGGACGCTCTAATTACCCTGCTTGTTTGGAATAACGAGATAAGCTTTCATGGGTCTGGAGTTAAGTGGGATAGGACCTCTGGACTGATGATCTCAGAGGTCTTTTCCAGCCTAATCTGTGATTCTGGGAGTCTGTCACTGACATCTTGCACTTATCTGGCTTTAATTGGGCTGGGAGCTGCTTCAGCTGGGTAGGGAGGGACAGAACATCCAGAACTGATGGCACAGGAGTAAAGCTGGGGCTCCTTCCTGCCTTGCACCACGTTGTTGGTGATGCCAGGATGATTTTTTGCCTTTTCTTTTTACCCCTTTTATATACCTTTTCACAGCTTTTGTATTCTTGGTGGTTTTTAACCTACATTCTTAGACTCATTTGTTAAATTAGGAGACCGAACATCTCAGAAGCCCCAGACCCCAAGGTCCCCTCCAGAACACATTTTGTGAACTGAGATAGAACCATCCGGAGGAAGGGTCCTTGGGGAGGGGGCCTCACTCGAGCCTCTCACTGGGGAATCGTTGATAGATGTGCTAATTAGTAACACCTATAATGATACCCCCGATCTATCGGGGTGGGCATTGCGGGGCGCATTTCAGCGCGTTCCACCTGGGCGTGCTGCACCTACAGATCCTTAAATAAATACTGAGGTAAAAACCCCTTTTCCCCTTCTAACCGTGTTTGACTCTTGATTTTAAGACCAGGAAAAGGCATCACTGGGATCCTGCCCTGTGCTTGGCCATTAAATCCCAGTGCAGAGGTGCTCGATTTGCTTTTGCTGTGATGGGAAGGGGACAAATATTGGGGTGGAGAAAGAAAGGGAGACTTCCATAAATGATCTCTGACAGTTCCTTTACTCCTTCATGAGTTCAACGCCCACTTTCTTCTCTGGGACAAACAAACACCCCAGCAGCTCATGCAATGATGGTTTGAAAGGAAAGAGGGGGAAAAACGGAGTTTAAAATGTACAGATCTGTTTAGACCTGTACTAAGTTTATTATAACTCCTGGCTTTTTCCCCTCAGTGGAAATGGAATCAGCTTTTCAACCCCTCAGTTTGAAATAGTAGCACCACCACTTGTCTTGAGCAGGGAAATATCCAACCACAGGGAATGTCCAACAACTGCAGGGAATATCCAACAACTGCAGGGAATATCCAACCACATGGAATATACAACAACCGCAGGGAATATCCAACAATCACAGGGAATATCCAACAACTGCAGGAAATATCCAACTGCAGGGAATATCCAACTGCAGGGAATATCCAACAACCGCAGGGAATATCCAACAATGGCAGGGAATATCCAACAGCCACAGGGAATATCCAAGCACAGGGAATATCCAACAGCCACAGGGAATATCCAACCACAGGGAATATCCAAGCACAGGGAACATCCAACAGCCACAGGGAATATCCAAGCACAGGGAATATCCAACAGCCACAGGGAATATCCAACAGCCACAGGGAATATCCAAGCACAGGGAATATCCGGCTGCCTCCACTCCGCAGTGCCTGCAAATTGAGACGTTCCCTGTCCTGGTTTCCGTTATGGATTTGAACAACTGCTCCAGACTAACCAGGAGCTGCTTCTCATTTCCCTTTCTGCCAGGAATCCCAGCCATCCCTCCCTAAGCTCAGCCTGGAGAAGGCTGGAGGGATGCAGGGACACGTGGGGCAGCTCTCAGGGAAGTGTGAAAGGTGAGTGCGAGGCGGCCCTGGAGCAGCTGCCAACAAACGGCTTTGGGGATTGACAAAACTCATCCCTTTTAGAAACATTGTGGGGTCGATGCTTCTGCGACTCCTCCCACAGTGGCCCAGCACCCTGGGAAAGAAACACCTAAATTCAACTTCCCACCTCCCAGAATGATTGCCAGGACTGGAAAGGAGAACTGAAATAGAGAAAATTTCCAAGGGCCTGGAGCGCCAGGACACGGGGGAATGGCTTCCCCCTGACAAAGAGGTTCAGATGGGATATTAGGGAGAAATCCTTCCCTGTGAGGGTGGGAGGGGCTGGGATGGAATTCCCAGAGCAGCTGGGGCTGCCCCTGGATCCCTGGCAGTGCCCAAGGCCAGGCTGGATGGGGCTTGGAGCAGCCTGGGACAGTGGGAGGTGTCCGTGCCCATGGCAGGGGTGGCACTGGGTGACTTTTAAGGTCCTTTCTCACCCAAACCATTCCAAGATCCTATGAAATACCTCCCATCAGAAGAAGTTTTTAGGAAAAGAGACATTTTAGCTTTTTTTCCAGGGATTTCCAGATGATCTCCAACTTGGAAGGGTCAGCTGCACTTTACCAGGCTCACTGGTGATTTCATTTCTGCCTCTGCGATTTTAACCACAAAGGATAAGCAGATCAATCCAGTGCCTGGCTGTGGGAATTCTCCCTGGAATTCTCTGATTCCAAGGGATGAGTTACTTTTCTTTCCCTTTCCAGTGCCACTGCAGGCATCGCATGACGAGGCACATCTGCTCCGTGACTCATGGAAAGGGAATATCCCATGCGTGTAAGTGGCACAGGCTGCCTCACACTCAACCTTTGGGAAGCTTTTTGGAGGCCTGGTTATGCAAGAAATAAAAAGGGACAAATTCATCCCAGGGAAGGACTTTGAAAGCTGAGATTTGGCCTGGAAAAATATCCAACATCAAAATATTAATAATGAGAGCGTGCTCCTGCTGACAGTCCTGGAGACAAGGATTCTCTGTGCATCCAGAGCCAACTTCTCCAGGCCTTTCTCCTTCGTATCTTTGCCCTCACATATTTCCGTGTGTTTCCACTCTCAGTGGAGGGGGTGGAGGAAGGGACTGGGAAGGGTTTGGAAGATGAAATGTCCCAAGATTTGGGTTTCCTTGAATGGAGATGCCAAGCCTTGAAAAGCAGGGTGAGGACATTGATGGCTGAGCCTGAGGGATCCCACAGGGAAAGAAGAAGGAAGAGAAGAGGGGCCATTGAAGTCTCCATAAAATTAAAGAATTATTAAGGGTGGAAAAGATCTCCAAGAGGGGTTATTGAGGTCTCCATAGAAGTATAAAACCATTAAGCTTGTAAAAGACCTCCAAGATCGTCATATCCAAGCATTCCCACCATTCCCACTAATCACGAATTGCCACAACTGCTCGTTTTTGGAACACTTCCTGGGGTGGTGACTCTGCCACTTCCCTGGGGATCCTGTTCCAAAGCTTGGCCACTCTTCCAGTGAAGAAATATTCCCTGGTATCCCACCTGAAGCTCCCATGGCCGTTTCCCCTTGTCCCATCCAACGTGCTGCTTGAGGTGCCAAGGAAACCCCAGGGATTTGCCTTTTGCAATCCATAGGATTGTAAGGATCTCCCTTAAGGTGCCCCAGCACCCAGCTGAAGGGAACAACGGCTGGGCCATCTGGAACTGTCGGTTTGGTGCTGCAGGACTCTGGGATAAGGAATTCTAGGCAGTAGCCCTGGCGCTCCTTGGAATTTGCGAGGCTTTGAAGCAGTTGTGCAATGAAGAGGGAAACAGGAACGTATTGAAAGGGAATTTCATCAGCTGGAGGCTGGGGAATGCAGCGCAGAAAGCCGTGAAAGGAACGGATCTGCTTCATTTGGCTGGACTTTGGGATTTGTTTTCCTTTTTTTTTTTCCTATTCCCGAATTGTTCCTCTGCAAGTTGTGCTCCAAGGCTTCCGATGGGTAAAAGCACCTCACGCAGTCAAAGTTTCTGACCCAACGTCACCAGTGGAGCTCTGTTGCTTCCACCAGCTGAAATCTTGGCCTTTTGTGTGTTTTCCTGACCTTTCCCATTATCCCTGATTGTTGGATGATGACAATGTATTCCTTCCTTTCTGCGAGGGCCCCGCCACGTCCTTTGTTCTCCGTCGGACAAATGAAAATTCAGAATGGAATTAATCACTGGCAGTGCGGATCCCTTGGGATAAGGGAGGGGAGTCCTCCAGGGAGGGAGAGCAGTTATAGGATCATGGAATCATTTAGGTTGGAAAAGACCTTTAAGATCATCAAGTCCAACCATTAACCCAACACTTGGGTGGCCAAGCCCACCCTTAACCCGTGTCCCCAAGCACCAGGCTGAGCTGAACCCGTGCGTGAATCCCATGAATCCCCATCCATTCCACGAGAAATCAGATTTATGGAGTCTGTCTCCACCACCTCATGCCCCAGCACTGACGTCTGGGGACATCAGCGAGCTCTTGGTGGCACTGCTGGTGGGAGTGGCAAAAGCAGAAGGAAACTGGAGAGTTTGAGAGCTGGGACTTCTTTCCTCTTCTGAGGTGAGACAGAGAGGCGGGTGCTGAGAAATTTGCTCACGTGATTTGGGGAGTTCTTCACCTTCTCCTTCCGTGGGTGAGTTTGAGTGTTCTGATGTTTGAACGTTCTCGTTTGGGGGTTATTTTATTTTAACACCCTCCCAGTGCAGCTCTTGCATATTCAGATGTTTAAATACAGTTTGTTGTAAATCAGACCCTGCTTTTCTGGCCTTGTTCAGGAAGGGGATTTTGTCCAGCTGAGTGGTTCCCATTAGGACTTTTAATTTTTAATGAATTGTTTTAACAGCTCTAATGGTTGTGAGCCACAAGCTGTAGGTGAAGCAACTCCACCACTCCTGTGCCAGCCTCTGCCTGAAGCTAAAGCTCAGTTTAAACCCTCAGCACCGAGGGTTTGCCCTGCTCATCCCTTCCTTTGAGGCACCCAGGCCATCCTTCCCGCGTCAGTGGAAAGAGGAGGGGAATATTGTGATTGGCAAGATTCCAGCTCTTCCCAGCAGAAGCCGTGGGATGATTGCCTTTTGTTTAAATGTCAGAGGATCAGGGACATCCGAGGGGAAAAATGGCCTTTTAGATCATCAAAATCTGCATCACAAGTGGTGGAAAACTGAGGAAAAGCAACGTGTGAGCATCAGGATTATCCCGTTGGAATGGCCATGACTCAGCAGCTCTGCCTGGCCTCCCAACCCATGCCAACTGCTGGAAGGGCACAGGGCACGGAGCATTCCCTGGAGGGATGTGCAGGGCACACACATGGCCACATATCATATGTCACGGTCAGGATGATATGAATTATGTCAGGAATCACAGGAGGAAACCTGAAGGCTGAGCTGATCCCAGTTTTTAAAGAAATTGAACTCTAACTTGGATATCAGTGGTTTCCCAACAGCGCCTGCAGGACATCCAGCTGGGCACTGCTGCTGGGGTATTCTATAGGTCCCAGGCTAAACCTTGGCTCCCTCCTGCCAAGCCCTGCATAAACATTTTGCAAGAGCCTGAATCTTCTCCAAGGAGCCTAAACGGGCCAGGGAAGGAGTGGGACAGAGCGAGAATTGGTAGTTCTGGTCCATGAATGGAAAACCAGGCAGAGGAGGGGGAAGTGGTTTGCCCAAAAATCCGTGTGTAACTGGGGTGACAACCAGGTCCTCCCAGTCCCAACCCAATGCTTTCAAAGAGCCTCAAATTCTGTTAACTCAGGCGATGGAGTGGGAGGACAACAAAATTTGAGAGGGGACAGAGTGTGCGGGTGCAGAATCAGTCAGGTGGAAAAACAGGGCCAAACGTTGTTGTGGCAGTGGCAGTGCTGGGTGTTGGATTGGTGGGTGCTGGGTGTTGGATTGGTGGGTGCTGGGGGTTGGATTGGTGGGTGCTGGGTGTTGGATTGGTGAGTGCTGAGTGTTGGATTGGTGAGTGCTGAGTGTTGGATTGGTGGGTGTTGGATTTGTGGGTTCTGGATTGGTGGGTGTTGGGTGTTGGATTTGTGAGTGCTGGGTGTTGGATTGGTGGGTGTTGAGTGTTGGATTTGTGAGTGCTGGGTGTTGGATTGGTGGGTGCTGGGTGTTGGATTTGTTGATGTTGGGTGTTGGATTGGTGAGTGCTGAGTGTTGGATTTTTGGGTGCTGAGTGTTGGATTTTTAGGTGCTGGGTGTTGGATTTGTGGGTGTTGGATTGGTGAGTGCTGGGTGTTGGATTGGTGGGTGTTGGGTGTTGGATTTTTAGGTGCTGGGGGTTGGATTTTTAGGTGCTGGGTGTTGGATTGGTGGGAGGTGAGTGTTGGATTGGTGGGTGTTGGATGTTGGATTTTTGGGTGCTGGGTGTTGGATTGGTGGGTGCTGGGTGTTGGATTGGTGGGTGCTGGGTGTTGGATTGGTGGGTGCTGGGTGTTGGATTGGTGAGTGCTGAGTGTTGGATTGGTGGGTGTTGGATTTGTGGGTTCTGGATTGGTGGGTGTTGGGTGTTGGATTTGTGAGTGCTGGGTGTTGGATTGGTGGGTGTTGGGTGTTGGATTTGTGAGTGCTGGGTGTTGGATTGGTGAGTGCTGAGTGTTGGATTTTTGGGTGCTGAGTGTTGGATTTTTAGGTGCTGGGTGTTGGATTTGTGGGTGTTGGATTGGTGAGTGCTGGGTGTTGGATTGGTGGGTGTTGGGTGTTGGATTTTTAGGTGCTGGGGGTTGGATTTTTAGGTGCTGGGTGTTGGATTGGTGGGAGGTGAGTGTTGGATTGGTGGGTGTTGGATGTTGGATTGGTGGGTGTTGGATGTTGGATTTTTGGGTGCTGGGTGTTGGATTTTTGGGTGCTGGGTGTTGGATTGGTGGGTGCTGGGGGTTGGATTGGTGGGTGCTGGGTGTTGGATTTTTGGGTGCTGAGTGTTGGATTTTTGGGTGCTGGGTGTTGGATTTTTAGGTGGTGGGTGTTGGATTGGTGGGTGCTGGGGGTTGGATTTTTAGGTGCTGGGTGTTGGATTGGTGGGTGCTGGGGGTTGGATTGGTGGGTGCTGGGTGTTGGATTGGTGGGTGCTGGGGGTTGGATTTTTGGGTGCTGAGTGTTGGATTTTTGGGTGCTGGGGGTTGGATTTTTAGGTGCTGGGTGTTGGATTGGTGGGTGTTGGATGTTGGATTTTTGGGTATTGGATGTTGGATTTTTGGGTGCTGGGGGTTGGATTGGTGGGTGCTGGGGGTTGGATTTTTAGGTGCTGGGTGTTGGATTGGTGGGTGTTCAGTGGGCTCAAACACCCCCTTTTGGAATCTCTGACTGCACAGACCATTTCAGACTCATCCACGGAATTTTGCTGCCCCGGTCCTGCTTCGCTTCCTCACTCCCAACTTCCCGTCAAAGCTCCCTTCACGTTGACACGTACAGGGGACTCTCTGGCTTGAATTCCTGATGAAATCCTTGGACATTCACTATTCCAATTCATTATTCCGTTCATTCTGATCCAGCCTGGACAACCAACCTCCTGTTCAGCTGCTTCAATGCACGTTTTTCTTGGGAAGGAGGATGGACTTCCTGCAAAGTGATTCATAGGTCACTGCCTGAGCTGTGCTGATTATCCCAAAGCTTCTTCCTCTCCAGCCCCATTCGTTCCACTCAGAGTGACATTTGAAGGCTCTGTGGTAAATATTGGATGACTGGGAAGTCGAAATTGTAGCTGATTTGGAAGCTTTTCCATTATTTCAGGCTTTACAAATGTTCCAGCTTGGTCCTCCTGTCCCATGGTGGGAGCTGTAGGAGCTGAGGGTTTGCTGGATCTGCAGGAGGAGCTGATGGCTCTGCCAGGCTGGGAGAAAGTCTTGGATACAGGGACGATTCTTATCCCAAATCTCTGGCATCGCAGCCCTGCAAAGAGGGGAGGGTGAGGACTTTTGCTGAAGGCTGTGGGAAGCGGTGGAGTTGCCCACGGAAGTGGTGGGGGTCCCCATCCCTGGAAGTGCTCAAAAGATGTGGGGGTGTGGCCCTTGGGGACATGGTTGATGGCCGAACTCCGCAATCCCAAAAACCTTTTCCAACCTTAACGATTCCATGATGCTGTGACGCTGTGAGGGTTTTGCTGCTTGTTCTGTCCCTTTGCATTCCCGTCCCTATCACAGCAGTGATTTCCTCCCCTGCCTCGTCCCTGATAATGCCAACATTGTGAGAGTGCCCTTTCCAAGAGTGACTTTGAGTCACAGCCCTGCTCTGCTGAATCAGAGCCCTTTCCTCCCTTTCCAGGGCTGTCTTCTTCCCATCCTGGGCCGGAGCCCTGCCAGCTCCGAGGACAGCAGGAAGCCTTGTTTTAAAACAAGAGTTTAAAGGGACAAAAAAAAAAAAAAAAAAAAAAAACAGAAAAAAAGAAGGAAAAATTCAGAAAGCAAAGCTAGGAAAGCAAAGCATTGCTGCCTCTTTGTGTGCATCCTCCCCCTTCCTCCCGGGAGTCGGGAGCAGAGGAAACCCAAGGAAATGTCCGAGGGTTTAATTTGAACGAGTCGCTGGCATGGCCTGGCCCAAGATCCCCTGGGAAGGGGTGAGGGCTGAGCCAGCAGCTCGGAAGCTCTCCCTGTCAGCTGGGGAGTCCGGTGGGGTTTGTCTGTTTGAGGGGGATTCCTGTCCCTCCTTCCTGCTCTGTTTTGGATACCAGGCACCAGCGTTTCCATTGGCAGGAGTGGAATGGGAGCCGCAGGGAAAAGGGCTGGGGTGAAGGAGAGGGCAGGGAGAGGAGAGGAGAGGAGAGGAGAGGAGAGGAGAGGAGAGGAGAGGAGAGGAGAGGAGAGGAGAGGAGAGGAGAGGAGAGGAGAGGAGAGGAGAGGAGAGGAGAGGAGAGGAGAGGAGAGGAGAGGAGAGGAGAGGAGAGGAGAGGAGAGGAGAGGAGAGGAGAGGAGAGGAGAGGAGAGGAGAGGAGAGGAGAGGAGAGGAGAGGAGAGGAGAGGAGAGGAGAGGAGAGGAGAGGAGAGGAGAGGAGAGGAGAGGAGAGGAGAGGAGAGGAGAGGAGAGGAGAGGAGAGGAGAGGAGAGGAGAGGAGAGGAGAGGAGAGGAGAGGAGAGGAGAGGAGAGGAGAGGAAACTGGGGGAGTGGAGGGGGATCAATGATGGACGTGGAAATGGAGGGCAAAAAAAGGAGGAAAGAAAGAAAAGGAGAGAGAGACCACAAGGAACCGAGGCAGCTCCAAATGATCCAGGGATTGGTTTATCAGGCATAAAACATGGAATGGTTCGGGTTGGAAAGGACCTTAAAACTCATCCCATTCCCCCTGCCATGCCCAGGGACACCTCCCACTGTCCCAGGCTGCTCCAAGCCCCATCCAGCCTGGCCTTGGGCACTGCCAGAGATCCAGGAGCAGCCACAGCTGCTCTGGGAATTCCATCCCGTGCCAGCAAAGAGCTGTGCCTGGGAGCTGAGGGGCCAGGGAGTGGTGACATCTGTGCCCCTGGATAAAGGAGAGAATCTTTACGGTCCCTTCCCGCCCAAACCGCTCCAGGATTCCGTGATTGTCCAGCTGTGGGCACTGGGAAACCAGCAGGGTTTGAGTGGGGGCAGATGGAGAGGGCAGGAAATGGGAATGATGCAGGAGGCCCAGGAGGTGACGCGGTGGCGACATCAGCGCACAAAGCACCGACGGGGGGTGCAGGGGACGTGGGCTGGGGGTTGTTGTAAACATCCTGCCCAGGAAGAACCCTGCTTTTCCAGATATTTCATTGTGAAACTGCCCCAGCCATCACCTCCCCAGGAACAAACGTTCACGCCGTGACTGGCCCCCAGTGCCAACCACTACTTTGGCCAAATTGTTTTTAGGATTACTCCCCCCTCCCTCAAATTGTGTTTGTTATTACAGCTACAGCCTTTCTATGCGTCTTTTCTGACTATTTCTCTAAAAGAAATCCTCATAAACTCCCCGTTAGCAAGAGGGGGTTGGGTGGATTATCCAGGCACATTTTCTTTGCTTTATTTACTTTAAAAGCTGTGGTCACCAATGGCTGGAAACCACGAGCAGGATTTTCCTGGGATGCTCAGCTGCCCGGCTCAGTTACTCGCAGCTTTCTGGGCTTATTTCTGTGTTTGGACTGAAATAGCTCCCTATTTTTATTTCCTCAGAACTTCTAGACAGTGGAAAGGGTTCGCTTTTAAATCCAGGGGCAAGAGATGTGAATATTTGAGGATTTAGAGCTCCTTTTTCATTCCAGCCTGAGCAGTGACTCTCGGGAGCTTTACCAGTGACTTATCTCCAAAAGAAACTGTTCCTCCACTGCTCCCCACTGGACAGGGTCATCAATCCTCATCAAACTGTTGCCTTATAATTAGAAATTGTCCACTTTAGTGTTCATAAGCCTGGCAGTGCCTGAGGTTAAGGACAGGCACTCAACTTCCTGCTCAAAAATTGCAATTTGGCCATAAAATGGAAGAAATCCGAATTTATCCTCATGGGCAGCTTAGGGAGAAGTCAAGGTTCAGTTGAATTTATGGTCACTGAGGTGCCATTGGTCTCTAATCACACCCTGCTTTGGGGTTTGCTGTCCAGTTCTGGGGCTGTGCACTCAAATCCCTTCCATTTGGCACTTTGAGGTGCCTTTTGATGGAAATAATGGGAATTGTAATACCTGGATCTGGGATACGGCTTCCTACAAATGGTTTGCAAAGTGTTTCATGGTGCAACAACCTGGGATTGTGGAAGGTGCCCCTGCCCAGGCCAGGGATGGGATGGGATTGAAGTGTGGGACTGAAGGGATTGAAGGGTGGGATTGAAGGGATTGAAGGGTGGGATTGAAGGGATTGAAGGGTGGGATTTAAGGATGGGATTGAAGGGTGGGATTGAAGGGATTGACGGGTGGGATTGAAGGATGGGATTTAAGGATGGGATTTAAGGGCGGGATTGAAAGGTGGGATTGAAAGGTGAGATTGAAGGGATTGAAAGGTGGGATTGAAGGGATTGACGGGTGGGATTGAAGGATGGGATTTAAGGATGGGATTGAAGGATGGGATTGAAGGGCAGGATTGAAAGGTGGGATTGAAGGATGGGATTTAAGGGCGGGATTGAAAGGTGGGATTGAAAGGTGAGATTGAAGGGATTGAAAGGTGGGATTGAAGGGATTGAAGGGTGGGATTGAAGGGATTGAAGGGTGGGATTTAAGGATGGGATTGAAGGATGGGATTTAAGGATGGGATTGAAGGATGGGATTGAAGGGTGGGATTTAAGGTCCCTTCCAACCCAAACCATTCTGGAATTCCAAGATTCTCTGATGCTGCGTTTCAAGTCCTTGAACAGATCCCTGCCACAGCCTCCCTCCAAGTCCTCCAAGGCCAAGGAGCACAAAGTTTGTGCTGCAGCAGGAGTGACTCAGGCTGAACATGAGGAAAAACATCCCAGCAATAAAGAAATAAAGTTTTCAGAAGAAGTTCCACTTCACAGAAGTTTACAATGAATTTATTGCCTCTCCAGAGCAAATTCCAGCCCCGGCAGGAATGCGCAGGCCTAGCAGAAAGTGCTTCTGGAAATCACAGGGACAAAACTGGTCCCGTCTTGGAAGAAGGGCCTGGAGCTGACCTGGAGCTCCCCTCTGGCTCAGCTTTTCTGAATATCCCCATTTATCCATGGGAAACGAGGGCAGGGAGCAGGGAAAGGCCATGGCCAACGTCACGAAGCAAAAGTGCAAAGTAGGACTTAGGTCTCTTCTCTGGGAGGGCAAGAAAAAAGAGGGAAAATAAACAACAGCAGAAAAGAAGAGTAAATACAGGCCGCATTCCAGGCTCTTCCTGGCTCTTCATCCGAGGCTTCCCTGCATTTTTCAGATGTATTTGAAAGGAAGATTTTCCTTCAGTTCAAGAGCTTGTCAAAGCCGGCTTATCTCCTACCTCAGCCTCTCAAAATCCCCGTGTCTGGATCAGAACATCCACGTGCCCCAGGTTAGCCGGGAACGCTGGTCCTGGCAGTGTTTGGGGCTGTCACTCATTTAGGAACAACCTCAGCCCAAGGTTGAAATAATTCAGCTCAAAAGCTCTGTTCTCATGTGGAGGTTGCAGTCCTCCTCCAGTTTTAGAAATTCGGACTGGTTTGAACTGGTTTTCGGCCATAAATCACTGGGAATGCTGGTGAGGCTCGGCCCAGACAAGGCAGGTATTCCCTTTCCATTCCCCTCCTTCTGTACCCCAGCCTGGGGTTGGTGTGCGGCTTGTAAAGAATTTACTGAGACAAAACTCCCTCCCCCTGAATCCCAAATTCTTTGGATGTGGAGGGGAAAGCAAGAGGATTTCATCCCTTGGATGAAATTCCTACTGAGATGAGCCCAAATCAACCCCCAGGTCTGGGCACCCCCAGATGAAGAGGGGAAAGTGGAAAGAGAGGCCCAGCCTGGTCCCCTAAGCTGGATCGGGTTCCAAATCCATGTTCCCCACTCATGATGGGTTAAACCAGAGAATTCCAGGCTCTGGGACTGGGAGAAAATTCCTTTGGAACTTTCTTCTCTCCTCTGCTTGTATAAACTGGAGTTGTGACACTAAATTGAAACCACGCACGCGAGGCCCGCTTGACTCGAGGTTCTCATATTTTCACCAGAGAACAGCAAACCCAGCCTGATCTGTAAACAAAGAGCATCAGCTCGTTGTCAAAAAAACCCAACCAAAATCGTAATTATAAACTGGAAAATAATCAGGTTTTGATGCAAAGTCATAATTTTCCATGGGAAAACCTCCAAAATTCCATGGCAGGGTATGTCAGATGGATAAAAGAGATCCAGGCCAGCTTCAAACCAGCTCACACCGGTACCAGTAAAGGCCAGGACTGGCTGTATCAACCCAGCATTGACTCCTCTGCCCGTGTTTACACCACAAATCAGCCTCCTATTAAATCCACATTGGACAATGGCTCTGCTCCCTCTTTTCCTTTGCCTCTGGCCAATATCTTCCCAAAAGCATTAATGGATTTAGTGATCCAAGCAGTTCATCGTGTCCCCTCCCGCCCTCAGGATCAGACATGGCCAGTGGAAGGTGGCCAGCGGGGCTGGATGGGCTTTAGGGTCCCTTCCAACCCAAACCGTTCCAGAGTTTTCTGTTTTCATGGAGTTGGTGAAGAAAATTTACGGTTTTTACCCCACTGAGGAGCTGAATCCTGCACCCAGGCCCTTCCAGAGGATCAGCAGAAGGACTGGCCCAGGAATTTTCCTTGGGAAACAACACAGAGCTGCCAAAATCCCAGTTTGGGGAATCTAAACCCGGCTCATTTTCAGCCCCTCAGGAGGGACCTGTGGGAGGGAGGGACCCAGATCTCCACCACCCCCATCACTAAACAACAAAGTGATCTTTTCTCCATGCAGGGATTGGATCTTGGATTTTAGAAGAGATTCCAGGGAGCATTTCCCTCTCTCCTGGCCAGCCCTGTGCCAGTAAATGCTGGAATCAGGCACAGAGAGCAAAGGATGGGAGATTTTCCTCTTGACCTTTGCACGCTCCAGAGAGGCTCCCGTTGGTGCTGCTGAGGGCTGCAGGCATCATTGTTCCAGAGAGAAATCCCTCTGGCCGGTTCCTGGTGGATAATGGTGCTGTTTGCTTAAGGAAACGGGGTCATCACCGGGGTTATTTTTATTGGGTGCCATCGTTTTTAGCATCCCCACGTCAATGTGTGTCACCAACAATGCCTTGTAAAAGGATACAGCGGTCGCTAAGGAAACCTCTGCAACAGCAGAGCCAAACAAAAAACAGAGCAGAGGCCGCCAAGGGCCTGATCCTGCAAATTCTCACCCACTCAGCCAGCTAAAGTTTTTCTTTTTCAAGCTGGGAGATGCTCGACCCCAGACGGGGAAAAGTTTGTGTGGCAGAGACTCCCCTGGGGTTTGTGTGTGCCCCAGCTCCAAGCAGCAGCGGGAGCACGGGGCTGTTTCTGGGCTCTGCTGGTCGTTAATTGTTGAAAGCAGCCCTGGAATCTCGGCTGGGATATTTAATTTCACCGGGAGCACAGGAAACAGCAGCGGCCTTCAATCGCTGCTGATCTGCAGGAAGTGAGGGCGGATCAGACTCCTGCAGGCATCGACGGCCCCAGGATGTGCCCAGGTGTCCCCGGGGGTTCCAGAGGCTGGGACATCTCCAGGAAAGGCTGCTGGTGGCTTCTGTTGTGGTCGATGGGCTGGGAGGGTAAATCAGGGGATCTCATTTCCAGAGATTGACAGCCAAGCCTTGCAGGGGTTCTGCAGAGAGGCTTTGGAATCCCAGAATCAGGGAATTCTGGAATGATTTGGGATGGAAGGACCTTAAAGCCCATCCAGTGCCACCCCTGCCATGCCCAGGGACACCTCCCACTGTCCCAGGGTGCTCCAACCTGGCCTTGGGCACTGCCAGGGATCCAGGGACAGCCACAGCTCCTCTGGGAATTCCATCCCAGCCTCTCACCACCCTCACAGGGAGGAATTCCTTCCCAATATCCCATCCATCCCTGCCCTCTGGCAGTGGGAAGCCATTCCCTGGGTCCTGTCCCTCCATCCCTTGTCCCCAGTCCCTCTCCAGCTCTCCTGGAGCCCCTTTAGGCCCTGCAGGGGGCTCGGAGCTCTCCCTGGAATTTCCCTTCTCCAGGTGAGCACCTCCAGCTCTCCCAGCCCGGCTCCAGAGGGGCTCCAGCTCTCTGTGGCCTCCTCTGGATTTATTCCAACAGACCCATTTCCCTGTGAAAGAGAAACCAGGATATTAAATCAGCAGATACTTTCCTCCATGAAAAATCTTGATTTTCCAGGGGCCGGGAAGTCTGATCCCCCCGCAGCGACTGCACAGGATCAGCCACGAGAGCTGATCTCACAGAATGACACAACACCAGACCCTCCACTCAAACCCTGTCCTGGTGGAGATCCCTGCAGCATCTCCAGGACATCCCTCACCCCCAGCAACTCCCCCCAGCAGCAAACACAGGATTCGTAACAAAACACAGGAGTTTAGAATTGGGGTATTGTGGAATTTAGATCAGACAGGAGAAGGGAGCCCTGAAAAGTCAGGATTTTGTTAAAATCAGCAGGGCCTGGGAACTGCTGGAATTTAACACCAAAAGAGGCGTTTCAAAGTCAAAAACCCCACGAAGTTTCGGACAAGGAGGAACAGCCTCACTCCGCTCCAGGGACTTCCAGCAGTTTCTTGGAGCTGGGATTTTAAACCAGTTCAGTTAAAGGGCTGCAGATTGCTGGGTAAATATTGATTCTTCCACTCCAACCCAGCTCAGATCGAGCCAGGAAGGAGAAAATTCAGCCTGTCTGGGATAAAGCACCAAAAGAACAGTGGCCACGACAAATTTGTATCAGCTGAAGCGAAGACCTGCGAGATTTGTAGATTAAAGGTCTCCCTTGCGAACATTTCCACGGAACCCAGGACAATGGGAGCGGGATTGCCGGGTGTTACCATGACACAAACGAGACACAGCACGGAGGACAACAAGGGTTGCCATGGGAACAGCTGATAAATGGGCACATGCAAAAAAAAATTGGCTTAATTTGCTTGTTTAAGTGGGAGGGGAACTGTTTTGATCCTGCTTAATTGCAGCTGATCCCCTTTAATTGCATTTTCTTCCATCAAGTCCAGTGTCACTGCCGGAGCAGCAGCTCCAGCGATCTTCAGCAGGGGGAAAGTGAGGAAAGGATGGCTGGCTGGGATCATTCCCAGCTTTTTGAGTTCTCCCTGCCTGGATTTAACCCTTCCAGAGGAGCCAGCTGTGCAGGAAAATCACAATCAACAAATGCAGGAGGGGAAAAAGGCTTTGCTCACCTGCTTTGCTTGAGGGGGAATAAATTCAGGGTGTGGACAGGAGGGGTTTTGTCTTCTCCTAAATGTCCTTTCCGAGGTGCTAATGCTGACTTTGAGGCCGCAGGGAAACGAGCTCCGCTTTTAGCAGGGCGGAAAAGCAGCAGCCAAGTGTGGAGAGTCGGAAACCTGATGGGAATGAGAGCAAGCAGATTGTGGGGCCTGTAAATAGAATGGCCGCTAATGCAATTAAAACAGGCTCGTTAAGGGCATTAATATGCACGGGGAAAATTCTCCTCTGGTTTTATACCCCGAGTGCTGAAGGTGAAAGGAGCAGGGCCCATGAAAGCTGCACTTTTGGGTTTGGTGCACGAGAAAGGTTCAGGCATTCCATGGAAATTTGGGGATTTCGGGAGGTTTAGCATGGGAGAAGCTCTGGGATCAGCACCAGGCTCAAATCATGGAGCAGATCCATGGGGGAGCTGCACAAACCTTCCTCTCCCAGTGGGATGCACTTGGGGAGAGTCCTTCAGCATCCCAAGGTCTGCCCAGGCAGGGAAATGTCCCAATGGGGCAGGGAAATCTCCCAGTGGGGCAGGGAAATGTCCACATGGAAAAGGGAAATGTCCCAATGGAGATGGGAAATGTCCCGATGGAGAAGGGAAATGTCCCAGTGGGGCAGGGAAATGTCCCAAACAGAGAAAGGGAATGTCCAAATGGGGCAGGGAAATGTCCCAATGGAGAAGGGAAATGTCCCAGTGGAGAAGGAGAATGTCCCAGTGGAGCAGGGAAATGTCCCGATGGAGCAGGGAAATGTCCCGATGAGGGCCACGCTGAATCTGGGCTCTGTCCTGCAGTGACTGCTCTGGAAAAAAGTGAATTGAGCTCCCCAAAACCCACCTGCAGGGAATCTCCTTCCATGGATGCCTCCTGGCAGATCATCCCCTAAATCCATCTCCCTTTCAGCACACATTGTTCCGTTTCAGCAGCCTGAGTGGGGATGACATTTTTTTGGACTCTGGGATGGCATCAACAGCGTGGCTGTCCCAACATTTTCCCAAATGTTTGGAAAAAAACCCAAATGAACAAATTCCCGTTACACATTCTGCTTTCTGCAGCGGGAAGGATTAAAGGCAGCTCATCAACACATGCCCTGGATGTCCTAATTGTCCTAATTAACTCCTTCCCTCGTGGCTTTGGAGGATTCTTTCCAGCTCCCTGCACGGGGATGGATTTCACCTCACGGAGCTGGAATTGTGCCACGGATCTTGCTCCAGGCACGATTGCACTTCAGGGCAATCAGAGGATTTACAAACTTTAGGGTTTCAACTGCACAAAGGGAGAAGCAAAAGCTGAGAAAAGGAGCAGGAAACGGGAGCTGGGAGATGGGAAATGTTCCTTATTGGGAACGTTTCTGTTTGGAGGTGTCGTGGTCACCTCTGGAAGGGGGACAAACACCTCACACTCACTTACACCCCAGCCAGGATCCATATATTCCAAATATTCCCATTCCCAGTGGAGGGGTTGGGTTTTACAAGGTGTGTCCCACATCCAGGAACAGCCACATGGGATTGACTTCCAAATTAAAGGCTTGGATTCCTCTTGCACGGTGACAATGGGACCTGGCCTACCAGAGCCCTCCTGTCCCTCCTCACAGCTGTCCCAGGAAGATTCTAGGAAGTTTTTCGGACCTTGTAGAGATCATTCTGTAATCCCAGGATTGCTGTTTGAGCTCCCAAATGTGGTGGGATAACTGGTTTAACTCTCGGGACATCATTCTCCAGTTTTAAAGCACTGCGCTCCCTGTGGGACTCGCAAATATTCTGTTCCTGTGCTCTTCTTTCCTCTTGGAAAGGAATCATTAAAAAACCCCAAGCACTCCATTTCCAGCGACTGTGGAAGTGGTTCCCTACTAAGATAAATAAAGAGATGTGAGAATAGAAAGCATTGACCCATCCCAGTCCCATCCCAGGGATTCCTTGAGTGGCAGCACAGAATTCCAGCTTTAATCTGCACCAGGGAAGAGGAACCTCCTGGGGAAAAGATTTGGGCAGCAGCCAGAAAAATCCATCCACGACTTCCTGACAATAATATTGTAACATCATGGAATTGTTCAGGTTAGAAAAGACCTTGAAGCCCATGGAGTCCAACCATCCCCCAGCCCTGCCAAGGCCACCACGGAATGTCCCCAAGTGCCACATCCACCTGTTAAATCCTCCCAGGGATGGGAACTCCCAACACATCCCTGGGCAGCCCCTGCCAAGGCCTGAGCTCCCTTTCCATGAGGAAATTCCCGCTGCTGTCCACCCTGAGCCTCCCCTGGCCCAGCCTGAGGCCGTTCCCTCTCCTCCTGTCCCTGTTCCCTGGGAGCAGAGCCCGACCCCCCCGGCTGCCCCCTCCTGTCAGGGACTTGTGCAGAGCCACAAGGTCCCCCCTGATCCCCCTTTGCTCCAGCCTGAGCCCCTTCCCAGCTCCCTCAGGAGCTCTCCAGCCCCTTCCCCAGCTCCTCCTCCCAACTTCCCTGCTAAACCACTTCCCTGTCCCTCCTGTTTTATTGTGTAACTTCATTGTCTGGAAGCAAGAGGTGAATCCCAAGGATTTTCCTTCTCCTCCCAGCTGTGATTTGCTGTTTTCTTACAGAAAGCCAAGAGCCAAAACCAATTCTAGACACTCTGGGAGGGTTCAGTCTTAAGGTTTTTACCTGAAGAAACAGAATATTCTGAATCCAGAGATGGGAATGCAGCTGGGACCATCTCCAAAGGGAGCCCAATCACGCTAAATGAGTGGATAACCGGGAAGTTTTTATAATTGGCTCAATTGTGGCTGAACCACCTCCATTCTGCATTTGAAAGGAGATTAAAGAGGTGCTCTGGGTTCAGACCTCATCCCACGCTGGTGTCATTACTTGGTAGGACAGAAATCTTCAGTCCTGAAGGATTTCCAAAAGTCCCCCAGATTTTTGGGGGCATGAAATGAAATTCCTGCTGTTTCCAAGTGCTCTTTTCACCACCCAGCACACGAGGATTGCATGAAGAGGAAGATGACACCAGACCTGCCCGTGTCCTGGGAAGGAGGGACCTTCTGGATTCCACAGAAACCCTGGAGTCAAAGGGAAGAATGAGAAGCCCGCAGCAGAAGTAGGGAACTTCTTTGCTGAAGAAAGAAGATTTCAATGAAAAGTGCAGTTTCGTGGGTTTTCCCAGGTTTTTAGTGCTGAAATGTTTCTCCTGAGGTCACTAAAAGGTTCCTCCAAAAGTTCTTGCCCCAGGGAGCACCCAGCACGTTTCTTCAGGGCAGGAACACATTTCCTCTGCCTTTGGGCTGAAAGCTCTACCTGCACAAACCCACGGGGACCAGGAGGGGTTTGTGCACTTTGGGATTTACTGGTTTGTATCCAAAAGGGCAGAGTTGGAATCCCAGACCCCTGGAAGGGTTTGGGTTGGAAGGGGATGTTCGATCCCACCCAGTGCCAGCCCTGCCATGCCCAGGGACACCTCCCACTGTCCCAGGCTGCTCCAACCCAGCCTTGGGCACTGCCAGGGATCCAGGGGCAGCCACAGCTCTTCTGGGAATTCCAGCCCAGCCCCTCCCCACCCTCACAGCCAGGAATTCCTTCCCAAAATCCCATCTAAACCAGCACATGGAATCCTGGATGGATTTGGGGGTGGAAAGGGACCTCAAAGCCCATCCAGTGCCACCGTGGGGCAGGGACACCTTCCGTAGACCAGGTGGCTCCAGCCTGGCCTTGGGCACTGCCAGGGATCCAGGGGCAGCCACAGCTGCTCTGGGAATTCCAGCCCAGCCCCTCACCCCCTCACAGGAAAGGCTCTTTAGCCCCCACCCCGTGTCCCCATCAGCTCCAGAAGGTTCCAATGGGATTTTCCCTGGAGTGTTCCCCCAGGAGATGAAATAAAAGTGAACGTGGCAAAGTCAGCGGCACCAAAGGCGTCTCAACAACCTTCACCTCCCTTCCCTGGGTGCTCGCTGGGGCCCTAAAGAACCAATTCCCCCAGGGAGGGGCTGGGGTCCCATCCAGCAGGAGATGTGGACAGGCAGGGACTCGAGGTGGGAGTCACTGTCTGTGCTTCTTCACACCTGACAAGGTGACAGCAGAGGGTGAAAAGCCCAGGCTGGGACAAAAACCAGCAGAAAATATCAGTGGCGCTGAAAAAAAATCCCAATTTTAAATCCCAACTCCAGCACCTCGGTTTTATATCATAACTTTGTGCGTTGAACCCCCACCCTGGGGGCACCTGGATTCACTGCATGGGCTCGGGGTGCTGCCCACTGGGGGAAAAGGGATCCTCAGGCTCTGCTTCTCCTCGGGGTGCCCCAGCCGTGCCTCGGATTAGCCCCCTCCCTTCCCATGACCTTTCCTGCACACATTTGGGATGTTCAGAAGCGCGGGATGGGGGCAGAGCCGCTCATCCCTGCAGCCGGGGAGCTGAGGCGCAGCCAACTCCGAGCAACGTTTTTGCTGGGTTTTTTTTTTTGTTGTTTTCCTTTTTTTTTTCACTCCGTGTGCGATGCCAAGAGATTGGAAATGACAATCAGCAGCCGGAGGCAGAGCCAGGCCAGGAGAGGAGCGCCTGGAAAAACAGAGGGAGCCCCTGGCTGCCCTGCAGAGCCTGTCAGGGGTCACGGGGCCAAGGGCTTCTCAGCCTCCTCGTGGGGTGGGGGACGTTTAATGCCGGGATTCTCCGCGGAGAGCGCGATCCCACGGACCCCACCTCTGCTTCCAGTGGGAAGACAGAGCTCCAGCAGCCTCTGACGTGGGAAGTGACGGGAATGGGAGAGAGCTGAGGGCAGCCCGAGCTGCCTTTAAGTGATTTAACAGCTGGGAGCAGCAGAGGCCACGACCATGGGAGTTGTTCCATGGGTTTGGGAGCTGGAGTGGCTTCCAGGGGATTCAGCCAATTTCAGGGATGCTCCCTGGTGTCTGTGGGAACCCCAGCCCCTCCCTGGGGGAATTGGTTCTTTAGGGCCCCAGCGAGCACCCAGGGAAGGGAGGTGAAGGTTGTTGAGATGCCTTTGGTGCCGCTGACTTTGCCACGTTCACTTTTATTTCATCTCCTGGGGGGACACTCCAGGGAAAATCCCATTGGAACCTTCTGGAGCTGATGGGGACACGGGGTGGGGGCTAAAGAGCCTTTCCTGTGAGGGGGTGAGGGGCTGGGCTGGAATTCCCAGAGCAGCTGTGGCTGCCCCTGGATCCCTGGCAGTGCCCAAGGCCAGGCTGGAGCCACCTGGTCTACGGAAGGTGTCCCTGCCCCACGGTGGCACTGGATGGGCTTTGAGGTCCCTTTCCGCCCCCAAATCCATCCAGGATTCCATGTGCTGGTTTAGATGGGATTTTGGGAAGGAATTCCTGGCTGTGAGGGTGGGGAGGGGCTGGGCTGGAATTCCCAGAAGAGCTGGGGCTGCCCCTGGATCCCTGGCAGTGCCCAAGGCTGGGTTGGAGCAGCCTGGGGCAGTGGGAGGTGTCCCTGGGCATGGCAGGGCTGGCACTGGGTGGGATCGAACATCCCCTTCCAACCCAAACCCTTCCAGGGGTCTGGGATTCCAACTCTGCCCTTTTGGATACAAACCAGTAAATCCCAAAGTGCACAAACCCCTCCTGGTCCCCGTGGGTTTGTGCAGGTAGAGCTTTCAGCCCAAAGGCAGAGGAAATGTGTTCCTGCCCTGAAGAAACGTGCTGGGTGCTCCCTGGGGCAAGAACTTTTGGAGGAACCTTTTAGTGACCTCAGGAGAAACATTTCAGCACTAAAAACCTGGGAAAACCCACGAAACTGCACTTTTCACTGAAATCTTCTTTCTTCAGCCAAATATCTTTGCATTTCTTGCATTTCTCCCTCCTAAATCCCAGTCCTGCCCATTCCTACCGTGGGGGCAATCCCAGAGTTTCGTGCTGTGCTGAGAGTTCAGGAATCTCTGTCCTTGTCTAAACTTTGCACTGCAGGCCTTGTTTATGAGCTGTCTGCAGAGGAGCTGCGAATCAATGGGGCATTGTTCAATAAATAATAAAAGCCAGACACCACCAGGTTCCTTTTTATCCCCGGCTTTTCCCGCAGGAGACGCTCCATAAAAATTCCTGCTGGGTAAGGACACGGCTTCCTCCTCTGCGGAGTGGGATTTAAACTCATCCCATTAATTCCCACTGACACCCCAGCACCTGAGGTGACTTGTGGCATCCCGTGGAACATAAAGTTGCTTTGTAAAATGGGATTTTGGGGTGATTTAAGTCCTTTTCTAGGAAGCTGTAATTAATTCCTGTCAGGGTGATAAATATAAGTGCTATATAGATGTATTTTGATATATTTTGCTTCATGTTTAATATCAAAGAATTAAACAGCCGTTTTTGGGCTGCCTCACCTGTGCTGGAGAGGGGCAGATCTGAGGGGTTTCCTCCTCCTCCTCCTCCTCCTCCTCCTCCTCTCAGTTTATCCCAGTGCCAGAGCAAGGGGTGGCTCTGTCCCTTTGGAAATGGTCAGATTCTGCTGCTCCTGGTGTAAAATCCAAAGGGAATTGTGCTGCTCCACCACCCCTGGGCTCCCTGCTGGTCACTGATGCTGGGTTCCACCGTCCCTCAGAACACCAGGAGCAAACCAGGGTTACGTGGAAGGTGTTTAAGGGAAAATTCCCTGGGATTGTCCAAAACTGAGGAGTTGTGGCGCTCTGGGCCACGGCTGAGTGGGCAGGGGGGGTTTGGCCCAAGGCTGGGCTGGATCTCGGAGATCTCTTCCAACCTCAATGATTCTGTGATTCTCCAAAGGGAATGAAACCTCGCATCTTCCCCAAATCCTCCTCCTGAGCAGCACAGCTGGGGACAAACCCATCGGCTCTTCTCATTCCAGGAAATTCCCCGTTTTTTAATGAAATCATTCTCTTTTTGCATCAAAGTCCAAAATTGCAGCCTTTGCCCCTGTGTTTTTTGGGTTTTCCACACTTCCCTGGGTCAGGTCCCCGCTGCCCATCTCCATCAGCTTCATCCTCCTCGTTAATTCATGTGTTTGATGAGATTTAATGGGAAAAGGCTTTAAGATAACACGGGATCGCCTCTTGGAATAGGAGATAAGTGATATTAGGAATGAAATGGTCCATAAATCATCTTTGTCTGCACAGCTGGATGGGATTAAAGGATCCAGGTCACAGAGATAAGGACAAATCCTCACCTTGGCATCGGTGAAACATTCAGGAACAGCAGCTGAGCCACCCCAAATCCACCTGAAGGTGGGTAAGAAGTGAGGCCAGGGGGCAAATTCGGCTGGATTGGATAAAATTCCGGGTGTTCCCAACCTCACTCTGGATGGGTGTGGCTAAAACCTGGAATGTCTGTAAGTCCTGACAGAGAAATCCCACCTGGAGCTTTGGATTGGGGTTTTCCTTACAGAAACCTCCTTCAAGCATGTGTGGGACATTTGAGGTTAAAGTGGGAGACAGAATTAAGTATCTGGTTTAAAAAACCAGCTAAAAATGGGCTGTTCAGGGGTCAAATCCACATCTCCAGTCTTGGCTGGATCATTCTCACAGGACTGGGAATTTCTGGCAGGTTTTAGCTGGGAAAACTCCAGCCAAGCCTGGAAGTGTCTGTTCTCTTCTACTCCCATCTCCCCCAGAAACCAGCTGGGATTTTAACAACTGGAGAATCCCAGGTCTCCAAATATCCCTGCATCCATGGAGGGCAGGGAGAAAAAGGAGTCTGAACCCAAAATATCTGGGAAACAGCAAAAAGGAGGTTCCGTGGCTGAACTGGGTGGACTGAGGTGGAAAGTCCAGCTCCAAGAGCAGGAATTGGGAGCAGCCGGTTCTGGGAGCTTCCCCACGAGCTCTGCCCCATTCCCAGCCCTGTTCCCAGCCCTGCTCCGAGGAGGGGCTGCCTGGGAGGTGCTGAGAATGCTTGGGAGCATTCCCAGGATGGGAAACAATTCCTAAGTGGGGCTTCCGAGCCCTTCCAGGGACAGATCGCAGTCACGGTCCGGCCTCTGAGCACAGCGCGGCACTTCCAGCAGGATCTGCAGGAATTGTGCAGCTCCCAGGATTTCAGCGTTTTGTCTCCTGAAATGAGCAGAAAATCAGGCCTCATGATGGGAATTTTTCTGATACTGCAGAGCTTCCTAAACACAGGAGGGGAGGGATAATGATGGCAATAAAATCAGAGCCCTGATCCCAAGTGGGGCCAGTTCCGTGCAGTCCCTGCTGCCTCCTCCTCACCCTGGATGACTCCAACGCTTTTAAAAAGGGAATTTACCTAGAAAATACCATTTTTTGTTTATTTTGGGTGTTTTTTGTGGTGGCCAGATGAGAGATTTGCAAAGAAATGTGGGAGATTTCTGGGGGCGTTGCACACCCCGAGTTCCAGGTAAGATGTTCCGGTAAAGAGAATTTTGGGAGATGAGGGAACAGCTGAGGTGGGACACATAAATCACAGCAGGGAATCACAGCACGGAATCATGGCATGGAATTATAGCAGGGAATCATGGCATGGAATCACATCATGGAATCATGGCATGGAATCACATCATGGAATTATAGCAGGGAATCATGGCATGGAATTATAGCAGGGAATTATAGCAGGGAATCACATCATGGAATCATGGCATGGAATCACATCATGGAATCATGGCATGGAATCACATCATGGAATCATGGCATAGGATTATAGCAGGGAATCATGGCATGGAATTATAGCAGGGAATCACATCATGGAATCATGGCAGGGAATCACATCATGGAATCATGGCATGGAATTATAGCAGGGAATTATAGCACGGAATTATAGCAGGGAATCATGGCATGGAATTATAGTAGGGAATCACATCATGGAATCCCAGCATGGAATCATGGCCTGGAATTATATGAGGGAATCACATCACGGAATCATGACCTGGAATCATGGCATGGAATCACAGCAGGGAATCCTGGAATGGTTGGGTGGGAAGGACCTTAAATCCCATCCAGTGCCACCCCTGCCAGGGCAGGGACACCTCCCACTGTCCCAGGCTGCTCCGAGCCCCTCCAGCCTGGCCTTGGGCACTGCCAGGGATCCAGGGGCAGCCGCATCTCAGGGTCTCCGTATCCCAATAATTCCCCCATCAGAGGAGAAATGGCTGATTCAGAGCCAAGGAAAAACCCTTTTGTCCTTCTGTCTCTCACCCAGGACTGTCTGTTTAATTGATCCACCTTCATTACGGTTTCCAGATCCTCAGGGTTACGGAGCCTCGGTTCCCGTCTCCCTGAGGAAAGGGATGCAGCCAGGGAAGGGAAGAGGGGAGGGAAGGCGGCTCTTGCTGGATGTTTGCTCAGGTGCAGGGGAGGGGGACGCGGTTCGCAGCCAAGGACATCAAAGCAGGGAGACCCTCCCCAGGCCGCCGGGCTGGGTGCGGCTCGGCCGGAGGCGGGCAGTGACTCAGAGGGACGGGAGCGGTGTTTGTGTCAGCCGGAATGGGAAGGAGCCTTTGTTTGGGAACCTTTGCAACTCCCCGGGTGAGTTCATCCCGGTGAGGTCAGCGGGCAGAGCGCATCGGGGACAGGTGGAGAGATGGCCCCGGCTGTTAAACTCTGGGGTTTGGGGACATCTGGGGGGGGTTGGTGTGTGCTGGGAGCGGTTCTGTCTGAGGGCAATCAAATCCTAATCCAGGACCTTTCTTTGATAGAGTCCTTCCATCCCAAAGCTCCATTCACGCAAGGGCAGGACCTTTGGTGCCTTGAGGGGCTGCCTCCAAACAGAGGGCGGACGGAACGAGGAGAATAAACGCGGTTCTGTCTCTTGAAGGGCCTCCAGGTGCATTCAGGGCACCCCCAGGGGCTACACCCACAAATGGACCGCGGGCTCACGGCTTTGCACACTTTTATGGGTTCGGTCCGTTTGCATATCGGGGTTAATCCTCCGATTACAGCTGCAGGTAATGAAGTCATTTACTCCGAGTTTGCTCCCCCCCAGCTCAGTGCTGTTTACATTTCTCGGGGCCTGGGGCCCTGAGGTGTCCTGGAGTCACAGGCCTGGAGAGGAATCGTTTTGTCTGACCAAAACCGGAGAACTGCAGCTACCAGGCTGTGCGGAGCTCAGAGCTACACACGGAAGAATTGCAGGATCACAAATACATGAAAAATACAAAACCTAAATTCCTGAGGCAGCACCTTCCGAAGTGCCTCGGCGGGGTGTCTGCAGTCCCAGCCTCGTGCTGGAGCCACCAATCACTTGGGAACGAGGAATAAACACCAGCACCACATTTACCCCCAAAACGGGCGTGGCTGGGAAGAGAATCCCCCTCTCACACCAGCAGGGTGGGTACTTTGGGCTGTGCAGGAGATTGGGTGGCACAGCAGGGAGTGGAACCCAGGGACACGGGAACCCTCTGCCCCTCCCTGCATCCCTTCACTTCGGGCACAGCGACTGCCAGCACAGGAGGGAGATTGGGAATTCTGGAGGGTGGGTTTGGAGCGCTCTGGAGCTGATGGAGAGAACAGTTTGTCCCGGAGCAGGGGAAGTCAGGGTGGGACGCAGCTGTCCCTGACCTGGTGGTGGCCCTGATTTGCCATTGTCTGTCCCATTGTCCGTTGAAACGCGGAGCTCTTGGGGCACCATCGCTGTTTACACAACGGGGCCCCGATTTCCAGAGCGCTCCCGGTCATTATCCAACACAAATAATCCCAGGGATGGAGCAAGGCCTGGCTCCGGAGCTTCGGATTGGGGTTTTCGTTACAGAAATATCCTTCGGGGGTGTGTGGGATTCTTGAGGTTAAAGTGGGAGACAGAATTAAATATCTGGTTAAAAACAGCTAAAAATGGGATGTTCAGGGGTCAAATCCACATCTCCAGTTTTGGCTGGATCATCCTCACAAGAATGGGAATTTCTAGCAGGTTTTTGCTGGGAAAACTCCAGCCAAGCCTGGAAGTGCTGGTTTTGTTTTACCCCCATCTCCCCCAGAAACCAGCTCGTCACCAGCTGCCCTGCCGGTGACTCTGGTTTGATTGCAGCAGTGCTATGAAGAAACCCAGGATGATTCAACCCTTTATTTTAAATATAAAGCCTAAATATCCAACAGTCCCAAACACCCTGAGCCCTTTCCTTCACCCCAGCTGGCTGCATCCTCCCGCAAACACAAACACTTCACCCAGCACCAAAACCTGAACGCTGGGATTCTGGTGTTGCAAGAACCTGAGCAGCAGCAGCGAGGCCTTGGCTGGCTGCCAGCACTTCATCACTTATTCCTTCTTTTCCTATAGCCCTTGGCATGGCTGCACCGGCTTTAATTATAAACGGGAATGAAGAAGCCGCAGGAGGAAATCATCCGGCACTGGGGCCGGAGAAGTGGAGCTGCACTGATTGCACCGGGCTCTTATCACTGCACTGATTGCACTGGGCTCTTATCAAAATTGCCACAGCACCGGGGCTCAGCTGGGATTGAGCTGGGACTGGGATTGAGCTGGGATTGTGCTGGGAGCCATGTCTTGAGCTGGCATTGAGCTGGGATTGTGCTGGGGCTGTGCTGGGGTTGTGCTGTGACTTCTGGGACTGGGATGGTGCTGGGGTTGTGCTGGGGCTGGGACTGTGCTGGGGTTGTGCTGTGACTGCTGGGACTGGGATTGTGCTGGGATTGAGCTGGGACTGGGACTTGGGTTGGGATTGTGCTGGGGTTGTGCTGGGGCTGTGCTGGGATTGTGCTGGGACTGGGACTGTGCTGGGATTGTACTGTGACTTCTGGGACTGGGATTGTGCTGGGGTTGGACTGGGATTGTGCTGGGACTGGGATTGTGCTGGGGTTGTGCTGGGACTGGGATTGTGCTGGGATTGTACTGTGATGCTGGGACTGGGATTGTGCTGGATCTGTGCTGGTTCTGTGCTGGGATGGTGCTGGGATTGGGCTGGGGTTGTGCTGGGAGCCACGGGCTGTGCTGGGAGCAGACGTAGGAGTGGTGTCATCCTGCTCACTTCCATTCCACGTGGAGAATTCCCTTTGTTTGTGTCTTGGGGTGTGTAGCTGTGTCAAACCATGACATTTTGCTCTCTCTCCCTCTCTCCCCTGCACGAAGGAAACAGGAGAAAAGCAGAGATGGGGCCTGGGAGATGGAGAAATAAGAGAAGTGTGGAACCTTTTCACTGCTCCTTTCAAAGTGTGGCAGGAGGAGAGGAAGCCGAGGTCTGACAGAGATGAGCTCCGAGATGACCCAGGCTGCTCCTGGAGCCAGGAGAAAACTCCTGCATCCCATAAATTCCCTCCCAAGAAGGGAATCACTACTGTTTGTTTGTCTTGCCAAAGCCTCTCCAGTTCTCTGGAAGAACTCTCGGCCCCACCTTCTCTGTAGGGTCTGAGGAGCTCACCCTGATCTCAGCTCTGTCCCTGCCTTGTGTGCGCTGTCCCCAGTGCCCCCAGATCCCTGGGAGTGTCCCAGGCCAGGCTGGACGGGGCTTGGAGCCACCTGGGACAGTGGGAGGTGTCCCTGCCCGTGTGTGTTGGTTTAACACAGCATGGTTTTAGTAGGTGAGAGAGAAGTTCCTCTAAACTTCAATGTCCAGCACAGCGCCAATCACTGGAGGCTCTGACAATGGGCAGGTTATTAGCCCAATTAGAGAAGTTGGTAACGCCTCTGTGATGACATATTTAAGAAAGGTAAAACTGCGGGAAGCACTCTTTTTTTCTTCTCCTGAGGGGTGGTGAGGCGAGCGCCAGGGCCCATCCCACCGGGGGCTGCCGGGGCTTTCCCGAGGCCAGGGCCGCATGGTCAGGGCCTTCCTGAGACCGCATGGTCAGGGCCCTCTCGGGGCCAGGACTACGCAGCCGGAGCCTTCTGAAGTCTGAGACTGTGCGACCAGAGCCCTCCTGAGGCCGGGACCGCGTGGCTGAGGCGCTCCCGAGGCTGGGACCACGTGGCTGAGGCTGGGGCGACATGGCTGAGGCACTCCTGAGGCTGGGGCCATGTGGCTGAGGCGTTCCTGAGGTCAGGACCACATGGCTAAGGCCAGGGCCGCGTGGCTGAGGCTGGGACCACACGGCTGAGACTGGGACCACGTGGCTGAGGCTGGGGCCACATGGCTGAGGCACTCCTGAGGCCGGGACCGTGTGGCTGAGGCTGGGGCCACGTGGCTGAGGCGCTCCCGAGGCCAGGACCATGTGGCTGAGGCGTTCCTGAGGCCAGGACCACATGGCTGAGGCCAGGACCGCGTGGCTGAGGCACTCCTGAGGCCGGCACCGCGTGGCTGAGGCACTCCTGAGGCCGGCACCGCGTGGCTGAGGCACTCCTGAGGCCGGGACCACATGGCTGAGGCACTCCTGAGGCCGGCACCGCGTGGCTGAGGCATTCCCGAGGCCGGCACCGCGTGGCTGAGGCATTCCCGAGGCCGGCACCGCGTGGCTGAGGTGCTCCCGAGGCCGGAGCTGCCCGTGTGCTGCTGGCGGAAGACCACGCGGTTGGGGCTGGCCGTGCGGCCGGCAGCGAGAGACACAGCGAGCGATTCCCTGATGTGGAACCCGGACGAGATCAACCTCTCAGTTACGGCTTCCAGACACCGACTTTGTTCCAAGTCAGAGGAAAAGGAGCAGTGAGGACACAAGAGGAGAAGCAACGCGGCGGCACCGAGGTCAGTGAAAGAAAGGAGAGGGAGGAGGTGCTCGAAGCGCCGGAGCTGAGCTTCTCCTGCGAGCCGTGGTGAGGACTATAAACACCAAAGTGTGTCCCTGTAATTGCTGAGGTGCAGGGGGGGCAGAGATCCACGCGCAGCCCGTGGGGAGCAGTGCTCACGCTGGAGCGCGTGGGTGCTGAGAGCTGTCATGTAGCGAGGAACTCGAACAGAGACAGGACCTTGCTTTTGGAGACACAGGAACAGAGCCTTCGCTTCCAAACTGGAACAGCTCATCCTTAAGAGACTGAACCCCAGGAACTGGAATGACCCACGCTGGGCAGTTGTGGGAAGACTGCTCAGCCCGTGGGAGGGACTCAGGTTGCAGCAGGTTTGGGCGGGACTGCTGCTGCTTGTGGAAGTTCAAGCCACGCTGGAAAAGTTCACACAGAGCCATCTCCTTTGGGAGGGATCCCACGGCACAGCAGAAGAAACTCTTTTCCTTAAGCGTTCTGAAGGAAGATTTTTAAGAAGTGAAATACTGACCAAACTCCCGTGGTTTTGTTTCCTTGCGCGGTCGGTGGAAAGAGGGAGGGACTGGGAAAGAAAAAAAGATGTCCTGGAAGTTCACTTTGGTTTTTTTACTTCTAATTCTGTCAATAATAAATCTTCTTTACGCTGTTGAAGTTTTGAACCTGTTTTGCCTTAAAGTGGTTTTCTTTTTTCCTCAATAATCCTCATCTCAGCTCATGAAGTTTTAATTTCCCCTCCTCTGCTTAGCTATAGCAGAGGAAAATGAGTGCAGGTTTTTCGTGAGTGCCTGGCACGTGGCCAGCACCAAACCACGACAGAGATGAAGGGCAGAGCTTGTAGTGAGCTCACTTTCTGCCTGTACAGTCTCATTTCTTGCTTCCTCAGGACATTTCTGATAATGGATTCATTTCGTGAGGAAAACTCTCAGTGGAAGGACCAAAATGTTTCCAAATTGCTGCTCCAAACACAGTCCCAGGTGGGAAAAATGGGGGGAAAGGGAGGAAAAATAAGAAAACCCCTCTCTCCTAACAGGTGGAAGCTCAGGGGAATGATCTGACCCTGCAAACTCCCCCATGTGCGCTTGATTTTAAGCATGACTGGTTCCTAAAAGTCTGGGATTCAAGGGATTGTTCCTGCTTAAATTGAAAGCCTCGTGTCTGGATCCAGGAGCTGCAGCTTCCAATTTCTGGGTGTGAATTGGCCACTTTTATCTCCTGATAAACACCGAAATCTTACCAGCATGGCCAGGGCTTGGAAATCACCTCACACCTCCCAGATCCCCACAGTTATCTTCTAAAAATGAGGAGAAAATGAGCATTTAAGCTCTGTTTTTTCCATCCTCGTCTCCTCCCTGCACCTCTGGGCTCCCTGAAGTTTCATTTTTTGGGGGATTTGCTTCAGCCAAGGAGCAGAAAGAAAATTTCCCCGCATTTTATTCACCTCCCCTCAAAGGGTTTTCCTTCAAACCCTCCCGTTCTGCCTCTCCTGTCGGGTTTGTGGGATGTTACTGATGGCTTTGGGTCTGTTTTGAGGCCAGAGTAACAATTCCAGGCGAGATCGAGAACAGCTTTCCTCTCCCAGCTCAGATGTGCTGGGAAGGAGGAGGATGTTGGCACCGGGTGGAAAATGATGCTCCCCCCCAATGCCCAGCTATTAAAAACCACTCTCAATTTGAAGCAGGAGAGTTTAGTGTTCTTTTTTAAACCTTTACCTGGCTTAAAACTGCCTTTTCTTTCTCTTTATTCACATCTAAGCTCTTAAAATCCTCCTACGTGTCTTCAACAGTATCTCGCAATAATGACTCTAATTCGGATTTTTTTTTCCTCTCAAAGCTTTTTTTTTTTAAAAAAAAATAAAAATGGAAAGTGGAAAAGTTCCAAGCCAACCCCAGGGCAGCTCTGGGGAGTGTGAGCAGCGGCTTCATCCTCTCCCAGCAGCTGATCCTGATCCCCAGCTGCTCCGTGCAGGAAGCAGGGAGAGGAACTGGGCACTGGAATAAATCCGGGAGTGGCCTCACCTGCCCTGAACTCGCGTTTTTCAGTGCAGGGTGGTGCAGTTTCGCTGGTTTTGGAGAAAACTTTCAGCCTCCCGTGCCAGGGGTGTTGGAGCAAAGCGGAGCCCTCAGGTTCTGCCATTCCCGGGGCTGATTTCCCAGCTGGAGCCCGGCACGTCCTCCAGAGGAAAGGGAAAATGCTCCCTCCTGCCTCGTTTGGGAGGGAATGGGGAGCCCGCTCTGCCTGCAGCTTCTGATCCAGGCAGTAAATGAATTTCCTGAGCTCTGAAATTGTCTGGCACAGTTTTATTGTAAATATCAATACTGAGTGAGCAGAGATTCAAAGGAGCGGCTCCGAGGGCTGGAGCCCCTCTGGAGCTGGGCTGGGAGAGCTGGGAATGTTCACCTGGAGAAGGGAAATTCCAGGGAGAGCTCCGAGCCCCTTGCAGGGCCTAAAGGGGCTCCAGGAGAGCTGGAGAGGGACTGGGGACAAGGGATGGAGGGACAGGACCCAGGGAATGGCTTCCCACTGCCAGAGGGCAGGGATGGATGGGATATTGGGAATTAGGAATTCCTGGCTGTGAGGGGCTGGGATGGAATTCCCAGAGCAGCTGGGGCTGCCCCTGGATCCCTGGCAGTGCCCAAGGCCAGGCTGGAGCCCCCTGGGACAGTGGGAGGTGTCCCTGGGCATGGCAGGGGTGGCACTGGGGGATTTAAGGTCCCTCCCAACCCAACCCATTCCAGGATTCCCTGATTCACTCCAACATCATTGGAGGCTTTTCCCATTTTTCCTCCTGCAAGAGAAGTTGCAGGAGTCTGGGCTGAGGAGGAGGCAAGGGCAGAGGGTGTGGAACATCTCAGAGGGGTCAGGTTGGATCTTTGTCTTGCTGGAGAGAATTCCTGGAGCTGCAGCCGAGCCGGGGCTGAGTCCGGCACAGGAATCTCTCTCCGGTGTTCAGCTGAGGCAGAAGGATCCAGCACAGCTCCGGTGTTGTCTCTTTTCCCTGTCACAAATTTTTGCTCTTTTCCCACATCCCTCTTGTTTCCTTTCCAACCAACCAGCCCCGTTCCAGACACAGTGACGTCGTTAAACCCCAAAATTCACCTTTTTTCTCCAATTTTATTTTCCAGGGGGGCGGGGAGTGCTGGGAAATCTCCCCGAGTGATCCTTTGCAGATGGAGATGGGCAGCGGGGACCTGACCCAGGGAAGTGTGGAAAACCCAAAAAACACAGGGGCAAAGGCTGCAGTTTTGGACTTTGATGCAAAAAGAGAATGATTTCATTAAAAAACGAGGAATTTCCTGGAATGAGAAGAGCCGATGGGTTTGTCCCCAGCTGTGCTGCTCAGGAGGAGGATTTGGGGAAGATGCGAGGTTTCATTCCCTTTGGAGAATCACAGAATCATTGAGGTTGGAAGAGATCTCCGAGATCCAGCCCAGCCTTGGGCCAAACCCCCCCTGCCCACTCAGCCGTGGCCCAGAGCGCCACAACTCCTCAGTTTTGGACAATCCCAGGGAATTTTCCCTTAAACACCTTCCACGTAACCCTGGTTTGCTCCTGGTGTTCTGAGGGACGGTGGAACCCAGCATCAGTGACCAGCAGGGAGCCCAGGGGTGGTGGAGCAGCACAATTCCCTTTGGATTTTGCACCAGGAGCAGCAGAATCTGACCATTTCCAAAGGGACAGAGCCACCCCTCGCTCTGGCACTGGGATAAACTGAGAGGAGGAGGAGGAGGAGGAGGAAACCCCTCAGATCTGCCCCTCTCCAGCACAGGTGAGGCAGCCCAAAAACGGCTGTTTAATTCTTTGATATTAAACATGAAGCAAAATACATCGAAACAGGATCCAATACATCGAAACAGGATCAAATACATCGAAACAGGATCAAATGCCCCAAAACAGGACCAAATATATCGAAACAGGGATCCTTTGTGGGGTTTGGAGCTGCGGCCAAGCTCTGCAGCCCTGCCCTGCTCACACAGAGGAGGCTGAGCCAGGCTCAGGCCGTGCCTAACGAGCAGAGCCCGGCCCTGAGTGCCGAGGGTTTTATGTAACGTGGGAGAAAAGGGGAGCCCAGTGTGCAAGGAGGGAAAATTGCTCATCCCATAATGACTGCTCTGCCTGGGACAGAGTGGAGTAATTAGGGTTTCTTTTCTCCTTAATTAGGAAACGGCAAACACAGATTAATCAATTACAAACGCCTCTTTATGCCGCGGTGCACCGCAATTAACGTTACTTAACTGTGTTCACCAAGTAGAAGGCCTGCATTTGGGAAGCCACTTCTCGCTGGTTTTCCTTCTTTTCCCGGTTTTCCAGCTCCCGAAGTGGCTGAACCCTTCCCGTCTCCCCTTTCTCCCACTCCTTCTGTGGGGGTTTAACCATTCCAGGGGAGGTTTTAAAGTGTTCTAAATCATTAAACACCTCTGGGGTTGATAAGGCCGAGGCAGCTGGAGCTCCACGGAGCTGCCACAAGGGCCTGGGGGGAAGCAGAGCAGGAATTGGGATCCCAAAGAGCAGCTCCTGCTTTGGAAGGGCTGGGATGCAGCAGTTACATGGAAAGGACTGGGAATGAGGCTCTGGGGTTGTGCTGACCCCTCAGGAAAGGATTTGGATCTGCTTGTTGGGGTCAGGCTGCCTGTCCTGGATCCTCATCCTATTCCCATCACATCTGTCCATTAGTAAAACTGCCTTTTCCCAAAAAAAAAGCCCTTTTGGAGAGCTGGAGTAGTGAAGTAGGGGAGACGAGGAGTCAGGACTTCAGCGGGGTCGCACCCCACAAGAGCAGGGTGAAAATCCAGGAGCTACAATCACTTGATTCATTCCTGGCTCCTCACACCGCTGCCAAAAGCCTGATGAAGTCCCGAAGGGTTCGATTCGGGACACGGGGGAACAAAACCTCCTCTCCTCGGACAGGGCCATTCCCAGAGCACATCCAGGGCTGCACTTCCCAACAAAAGTAGGGGAGGATGGACCAGGAGGGTGAGGGGAAGCTCGGGGGAGAGAGTGCAGCTTCCCAGGGCACGAAAAATGGGGCAGGGAGGAGGGAAGGCTCCAGAAGAAGATGCTTCAAAGGCTCTGGCAGCTCATCCTGGCCCTGCTGTATCCCAGGGATGCTCCAAAGGCTCTGGCAGCTCATCCTGGCCCTGCTGCATCCCAGGGATGCTTCAAAGGCTCTGGCAGCTCATCCCGGCCCTGCTGTATCCCAGGGATGCTCCAAAGGCTCCGGAAGCGCATCCCGGCCCGTTCTGCATCCCAGGGATGCTCCAAAGGCTCCGGCAGCTCATCCTGGCCCTGCTGCATCCCAGGGATGCTCCAAAGGCTCTGGCAGCTCATCCTGGCCCTGCTGCATCCCAGGGATGCTCCAGAGGCCGGAGCTCGCCTGCGGGGCTGGAGCGGGGCCTGTCTGCTCCAGGCATTGCTGCCATCTATTGGGAGGAATCGGCTCACTCGCATCCCGATCCCTGCCCGGAGCCGAGTTTTGGGAAGGGGATGGCGCTTCCAGCCCTGCTGGAGGTGTTGCTGTGCCCTGGGGGGAATCTTCAACCCGCGCTGCTGCACGCGGAGCTTCCAGAAAATCCTGGAATGGTTTGGCTTGGAAGGCTCTTAAAGCTCATCCCATCCCACCCCTGCCATGGGCAGGGACACCTCCCACGATCCCAGGGTGCTCCAAGCCCCCTCCAACCTGGCCTTGGATGCTCCCAGGGATGGGGCAGCCACAGCTTCTTGTGTTCTTCCATCGATCTTTAGGAATTTTGTGGTAGCCCCAGGTGCACTCCCGGACTCCCGGTGCTGCTGGCACAGCCTGGAGGGAGGCACTTCTTGAAAATCTCAGTTTTGTGGTGTAGGAGATCAGGGATAGGTGGGATATTGGGAAGGAATTCCTCCCTGGGATAGTGGGGAGGGGCTGGGATGGAATTCCCAGAGCAGCTGGGGCTGCCCCTGGATCCCTGGCAGTGCCCAAGGCCAGGCTGGAGCAGCCTGGGACAGTGGGAGGTGTCCCTGCCCATGGCAGGGGTGGGACTGGATGAGTTTTAAAGTCCCTTCCAACACAAACCATTCCAGGATTCTGTTATTCCAACGATACCGGAGCTGAGCACACCCGGAGTGAGTGACCCCCTGAACTGGGCCCTCAGGAAGGAGCCCCACGGACTCTCTGGACAGATTTTATTTTTTTAACCAGCCAAGATGTGCAGAGCTGGAGCTGGAGCTGATCAGGGTGCTCGTATCAAGTGTGTGCTCCCAGTTTGGGATGTTCCTGGCCCTGCTCCCGGGAAAGAGGCTTCGAACTGGAGCAGGGGCCTGGGGCTCCCCATGGCTCTGCTGACCCAGGACGAGATTTTGGCTGCTTTGGGACAAAAGTGCTGCTGGGAGGGGTTGGTCCTGTCAGAGAATCCTGGAATGGCTGGGGTTGGAAGGGATTTTAAATCCCATCCAGTGCCAGCCCTGCCTTGGGCGGGGACACCTCCCACTGTCCCAGGGTGCTCCAGCCTGGCCTTGGGCACTGCCAGGGATCCAGGGGCAGCCCCAGCTCCTCTGGGAAAGCTGTGCCAAGAGGAAAATGTTCGAGGATGCCAAGGCCACCACTTTGTTATCAGATCATTAAACACCTCTGGGGTTGATAAGGCCGAGGCAGCTGGAGCTCCACGGAGCTGCCACGAGGGCCTGGGGGGAAGCAGAGCAGGAATTGGGATCCCAAAGAGCAGCTCCTGCTTTGGAAGGGCTGGGATGCAGCAGTTACATGGAAAGGACTGGGAATGAGGCTCTGGGGTTGTGCTGACCCCTCAGGAAAGGATTTGGATCTGCTTGTTGGGGTCAGGATGCCTGTCCTGGATCCTCATCCTATTCCCATCGCATCTGTCCCTCAGTTTTCAGCGAGGACAGAGGCTTCCCCCTGGAAAAAGTTTGAGAGCTGTCATTAATGGGGTAAATTGAGGGATGGAGGGTGAAAATCCCCTGTGTTCACCCCGATTTTCCCCTGGGTGCTTGAGATTAACTTCTCTCGGGTTTATCCTCTTGAGAACTAAAAAGGCAAAGCTGAAGCAACCCCTGAAATTTGGGGGCAATCCCATTTTCCTGCGTGCTCAGCAGGAACTTGTGCTGCCCACATCCCACAGCCGAGGTGTGTTTCAGCAGCTGCTTCGTGTGCATTTCTGTAATCACTTAATTGGAAGGGGAGATTAATTTTGATGTTCTGGATGCCTCCATTTCCTGGAAATCTCAAAGCAGCAGCTCCTGCTCAGGCCTTTTTTGGTTATAAAAAATGAGCTCTTGGAGGTCAAATGCACGGAAGATGCATTTTGAGGTTCATCTGTGAGAAGGGCTGGATTTATCCAGCAGAACCCGGGCACTGAGGAGCTTTTTGGGAGCCGGGAATTTTCTTGTAGGCACCTAAAAAACCAGAGTTTCTTGAACAGGAATCTTTTCCTGAAAGGAACAACTCGCAAAGGGACCGAAATAGCCTTGGACACAGCTCAGGTTCCAGCTCTGTGTGCTTTGTTCACCAGGAATTTGTCTGGGCTCTGACACATCCCCGAGAGGCTGCAGGCAGCTCCGTCAGAAAGTGCAGGAAAAGCTGGATTTGAGGCTTTTCTCGCCCAGGAATTCCCAGTCTGGTCCAGAGCTTCTTGTTTCCCACCATAACCATGCTGGGGGAACCCTGATTTAATTTATTTCGTTATAAATTCGTGTTTCATGGGAAAGGGAGGGTGTGAAGTGTTTTCTGAGGATGGAGGGATAACCAAGGGAATTCCTGGTGATCCCTCATCCACATCCCATAAAAAGCAGGGAGCAGACAGCCGGGAGATGTCATTCCATAGGTTTTGCAGCAGTTCCTGGTGCTGGGCACAGCCGTGCCGTGCTCCTGGGTGGTTTTAGGTGTGAACTGCTGGGTTCCACCCTCCCAAAATCCCGGCCGAGGAGCCTTTTCCTGGGCAGGTGATTTGGGTGGATTTGGGAAGGGATCGGGGCTGCCGGGATGCTGAGGCTGCCTTTGGAGGCAGGAGGGTGATGAGGGACGAGGGATGAGGGATGAGGGACGAGGGATGAGGGACAAGGGATGAGGGACGAGGGATGAGGGATGAGGGATGAGGGATGAGGGACAAGTGCTGCTCTGTTCAGCAGCTCTAACGAGGGAGCTGAGCCTCGAAGGGGGGAGGGATGGGAAGGCAGGAACGGGGCAAATCCTTTGGAGCAGCCACTGGAATGTGTTTAACCATCATCCAGGGAAGCCCAGGCCGTGTCTCTCATCCCATTCTCGGTTGTCCCAGGCTGCTGAGTCCCTCCCGGAGCTCCAGGAAATCCCTGTGTGAATCCCATCCCTAAAAATCCCTGGGCTCCATCACAGGTGATTTGAGGCCAGAATTTTATTCTTTTCATTTTATCCCTGGAGCCTCTGGAAAGTCCAAGGAATCCTGGAGGTGTTTGGGCAGCTTGGATGGAAAAGGGCTGATTTCACCCCAATTCCACGTTCCTTTGGGCGTGGATGGGGCAGGACCCAGCACTGCAGGCAGGGAGGATTCCCGAGGGATCAGAGCTGCCCCGAGGGATCAGAGCTGCCCCGAGGGATCAGAGCTGCCCTGGGCTGTTCCCGGTGTCCATGGATATATTTAGGTGGGATTCTGTGCCTGGATTAGGGCCTTTCCCTGCTTCCCAGCTCAGCATTCCTCGCATCCTTGCCCAAATTTGCACTTTAATTCCCGAGAAGCCGCCGACTCCGGCGCTGCTGGAGGGGATGATTGTGCAGATTTTGCTGCCTGGTGGCTCTGGGCCCAAAAATAACCAAAACTCGGGGCTATTTTTGGAAGCAGAGCATTCTCCAAAGCTTCCTGCCTCGATTTCCCTGCCTCCCCCTGCTTATTGTTCACTGCTCGCTGCTATTCCAAGAGTGATCCCGAAATCATCCCTGCCCCAGGGGGAAAAATCCTCATTTTCTGTGAACTGGACTCTTTAATTACATTTTTGTACTCACCGTTCTTCCAGGCAGCAATTAAGCGCTGTTAATTAGCCAGCCTTCATCCTGCAGCTCCAGGAGATATTTGCTGCCCCCAATCCAGACCTTGGCAAGCATTTCCGAGTGGAAATTTTCCTTTAGAAAAGATCTAAGCAATTTTCACTCATTACTCTTTTCTCCGGTGAGCAGGAGGCTTCCGGCATGGCTCTGAAATCCCTGGAATTAACACCTGGAAATGCCCGTCCATGAGAAGTTCTCCATAGGAAGAGCTGGGAAATCAGGAAATTCCAGGGTTGCCAGACGCTTCCCAGAGTAAATTCTGTGGGTCAGCAGCTGCTCCTCTCCACGGGGGAGAAATTCCCTGGATTTGGGGTGGGTTTGGTGGTTTGGATTTGACAACCTTTGATAATTCCCTGCTACAGCAACTGAGATCTCCAACCTTGCCAGGGCTTTCTGCAGGGAAGGACTGGGTTTAACTGGGGGCAGAGTGGGAATTCCCAAAAAAACAGCCAAAAGGTGAGGTGGAATGGGAAGAGCAAGGACAAAACGATGCTCAAATCCACCAGCCCACCCTTTCTGGCACAGGTTGGTTCTCAGTTTCCTCAGGCTTTGTCCAGCCTGTTTTAAATATCACCAGAAATTCAAATTATTTTTCCAGCCGGGAATATTCAGAGTTGAAGGGAGCAGCTCTGGAGGCTCCGTGGGGTGTCCGAGGATCCCGAGACACCCCCGGGTGCCTGTGGTGGGAAGGCAGCTGGCAGGAAACGGCTCCTTCCTCGGGGCAGAAATGGGAATTTCCTTGAGCACAGGGATGAACAAAGCCTGGATTCCCACAGATCCGTGTCTGGTGGGAATTGTGAATCACGGGGGAAGCTTTTCCCATAAGTGGGATATTGGATGTCCCACTTCTTCCCCCATGGAGTCTCTGGCATCCAGGGAGGGGTGAGCAGGTGCTGTAGGGTTTAAACTGAGTGGGTTTGGGGTTGTTTTCTACCAATCTGGCACCCCAAAGGTGTTCCCAAGTGTCCTGGGGATAAAAGACCTCCGAAAACTCCTTCTATTCAAAATGAAATCTCGGAGCTAAACCAGTGGAGCTTCCCAGGAAAAAAAAAGCCCCCTTGGTGTTCAGGAGTTTGTGACAGACAAAGTCCTGTCCTAAACCACAAATCCCTCCCAGTTCAGTGGCTTGGGTTGGGCCAAATTCCCAGTTCGTGTGAGGCCTGGGAGAGGCGGATTCCTGAGGCTGGAGATCACCGGATCAGTGACAGTCGGAACAATCAGTGTGTGCCTGTTCCCCTTTCCCTTCCCATCTGACGCAGTCTGGGAGAGAAATCTGGGATTTGGGACCACGAAGCAATGGTTTTCCATGGATGAAGCGCTGCCAGTCACTGGCACTGGCCCTGGAAAGGGATTGTCCCCTCTGGAGAGGGCTCTGTCCTCCTACAGCTCTTCAGAGGCAGCTGCTGAAAAGTAAATGAATGGAGATTATGGATCCTGGGATTCCCTGGAAGTGCCCAAGGCCGGGCTGGGCGGGGCTTGGAGCACCCTGGGGTGGTGGGAGGTGTCCCTGCCCATGGCAGGGGTGGCACTGGATGGGATTTAAGATCCCTTCCCAAAACCATTCCAGGATTCTGGCATTGCTGCTGTTATCCCACCTCTTCTCCCTTCCCCTTCTCAAGCTCCCGAAAACTTCACCCATTTGCCTCGACACGGTTGGAATATTTGAAACTCTGCTCTAGAAAACCTCCCCTCCTCCTGCTTTTAGGGAATGGTGTGAGAAAGGAAGAACCTGCTTTTAAAAATGTGCACCCTGGAGCTGTCGGAAAACAGCTGGAGGTGAAAATTCCCTTGGGAAGCACAGAAAATCTCCTTGGAGGGAGAGGACAGCTCAGATCCTCTGTCACCCCCAGTGTCCTTTATCCTTTTCCCTTTGGTTTGATGCACTCCCAGGATTTCAGGTTCCTTCCTTCACTCCCATCCCCAGGCCTCTCCTTTGGCTGCTTTGGGAACACCTTTTCCTGCCTCTTTTCCTAAAAAATGGATGGGAACAGCTCTTCTGTCTGAGCCAAAATCCCGTTCTTCCCTGCTCTGGTTCCTGCACGAGGGAAAGCCGGGAGCAGCTGTCAGATATTCCCAAAACCCCTTTTCCTCCTCTATTTTCTGTTCAGTTTGCATCGAAAAGAGGGTGCAGGGAGGAAAAAAGGGGGGATAAAAAGGACAAAAATCGGCTTGGAACCGGTGGAATTTCATCCAGGGCCCTGAGCTCGGGGTGCAGCACCCAGAGCAGCAGATGGGAGCAGAGCAGGGCTGGGAACAAGCAGTTCCCGGCTATTCCCGCTGGGATTTCACCTCCCAGCTGGAATGGGAGGAGCTCCATGCTCAGCCCCAGCTCTGGGCCCTGTGTGACAAACGGGACACTGGGGGTGGCACAGGGCAGGGACGGCACCACCTGCACCAGCTGGAGGTGCCTGCTGCTGCCTTTCCCTCCAGGAAGAGCAATAAATGGGAAATCCTGACATTTTCCAGGGAAAAGGAGTGGAATTGTGGCGGCTGAGTTCGTTTGGGAAGGGCACAGGGGACGGTTTTGGTTCTGACACCAGCACTGGGAAACCTGGGCTGGTGGAATTGGAGCAACCGTGGCAGGGGTGGGGCTGGATGGGCTTTTCCCACCAAAATTATTCCAGGATTTTATAATTCTGTGATTTTGCAGAGCCCTAAAAGCAGGAGAACGGCTGAATCGCTGATGCGGAAACTCAGGGAAATAGGGAAACTTCCCCGATTCTCCTCTCAAAGTCCCTGTCTGGGTTCCTGCAGGAGCCACCTGGGGATATTTCCGGGTGGGGACTGGGACAAGAAGCTCCCAGTGACCTGTGCCTTGATTATCCCAAAATCCAGGAGATCCAATGAGTTCCAGGGATCTTCAGCTGCTGCAGTTCTGGGGTTTCATCCCCCTCTGGCACAGGCCATAATCCCCAGGGGAGTTTTCCCGTTTCCTGCCCATATTTTATTTATGCCCTCTTCACTCAGCCCCTCTTTCCTCACTGCTGTTCAGGCCTCAGCAATTAAAAGTCCCTGAGAATTATCTTTCCATCTCCTGAAAAATCCCGGGGAAAGAAGGATCCTCATCTCAAACAGCTTTTTGTCCATGCAGCAACCAGAATATGTCATACACCAACCTCAAATCTGTGAGCTGTTACTTTAATAGAATTAAAAACCACCGATCGCCCCCCTGGCCAAACAAATCCCAGCGCGGCTGGAAAAGTTCGAGGGGAATTTCTCGGGAGTGGAGGGAGGAGGCTGCCGTGTCATCCTCCCCTCTTTTTTTTTTCCTTTTTGGGATTTCTTTTGAAGGAGCTGCTGTGCCGATGGAAATGAATCCCACCTGATTCCTGCCGGCCTCATTCCCCACCTGGTGCTGAGCTGGGAATGCTCTTCCCTGCCTGCGGAGAGGAGGAAGCGCTCGGTGCTTTAGGATTTGGGCTTCTGTGTTTTCCATGTGTTTGTGATGCCGCGTTCTCCGGCGCGTCGCTCTCGACTCCGCGCAGCCTCCACGCAGCTGCTGCTCTCCCGTTCTGGCTGTTGCCTTTCTCTGGTCTTCAAATGAAGAACCAGACACGGTTTAAGGGAAAAGGGGGTTTTACCTCGGGGTTTGTTTAAGGAGCCTTAAAGGTGCACGGCTTTGTCCAGGTGGAGTGCGCAGAAATGCACCCCGAAAATGCACCAAAGTGCACCCCAAAATGCACTAAAATGCACCCCGAAAATGCACCAAAATGCACCCCAAAAATGCACCGAAATGCACCCAAAAGGCACTGAAATGCACCGGAAAATGCACTAAAATGCACCCCAAAAATGCACCGAAATGCACCAAAATGCACTGAAATGCACCTGAAATGCACTGAAATGCACCTCAAATGCACCCAAAATTCACTAAAATGCACCCAAAATGCACTGAAGTGCACCTGAAATGCACCCAAAATGTACCTGAAATGCACCCCGAAATGCACCCGAAATGCACTGAAATGCACCGAAAATTCACTAAAAGGCACCCAAAATGCACCTGAAATTCACTGAAATGCCCCCAAAATGCACCAAGATGCACCAAAATGCACCCCGAAATGCACACCCCGAAATGCACACCCTGAAATGCACGGAAATGCACCAAAATGCACCCAAAATGCACCAAAATGCACTGAA
This sequence comes from Coloeus monedula, assembly GCF_965178545.1. Taxonomy (NCBI): domain Eukaryota; kingdom Metazoa; phylum Chordata; class Aves; order Passeriformes; family Corvidae; genus Coloeus; species Coloeus monedula. Next base: position 2,043,664 of record NC_138808.1, on the reverse strand, counting down.
ATGCACCCAAAATGCCGACAGATCGCGTATCCGATTTACAGCCCTTGCAGATTAGCGCATCTATCAACGACTCCCTAATGAGCCGCTGCAGTGAGGAGCGCGATATCCCCATCCCGAGGAATTCCCGCCGGGACGGGCCTGTCCCAGTTCCCAGGATGGGCTCCCGAGAGGACCTCGGATCCTCAGGAGGGCGTGGGGTGCATAAAAGGTGTATAAAAAGTGTATAAAGGGTGCATAAAAGGTGTATAAAAGGTGTATAAAAGGTGCATAAACGGTGCAGAAAAGGTGTATAAAGGGTGTATAAAAAGTGTATAAAGGTTGCATAAAGGGTGCATAAAAAGTGTGTAAAGGGTGTATAAAGGGTGTAGAAAAGGTGTATAAAGGGTGTCGAAAAGGTGTAGAAACTGTATACAAAAGGTGTCTAAATGTATATAAAAGGGTTTATAAAAGGTGTATAAAAGGTGTATAAAAGGCGCATAAATGGTGTAGAAAAGGTGTATAAAGGGTGTATAAAAAGTGTATAAAGGGTGTATAAAAAGTGTATAAAGGTTGCATAAAGGGTGCATAAAAAGTGTGTAAAGGGTGCATAAAGGGTGTGTAAAGGGTGCATAAAGGGTGTAGAAAAGGTGTATAAAAAGTGTATAAAGGGTGTATAAAAAGTGTACAAAGGGTGCATAAAGGGTGTAGAAAAGGTGTAGAAACTGTATACAAAAGGTGTCTAAAATGTATATAAAAGGATTTATAAAAGGTGTATAAAAGGTGCATAAACGGTGTAGAAAAGGTGTATAAAGGGTGCATAAAGGGTGCATAAAAAGTGTGTAAAGGGTGCATAAAGGGTGTAGAAAAGGTGTCTAAAAGGTGCATAAAGGGTATATAAAAGGTGTCTAAAATGTTTATAAAAGGTGCATAAAGGGTGCATAAAGGGTGTAGAAAAGGTGTAGAAACTGTATATAAAAGGTGTCTAAAATGTATATAAAAGGGTTTATAAAAGGTGTGCAAAAGGTGTATAAAAGGTGCATAAAGGGTGTAGAAAAGGTGTATAAAAGGTGAATAAAAGGTGTATAAAGGGTGTATAAAAGGTGTCTAAAATGTATATAAAAGGTGTATAAAGGGTATATATAAAGGGTGCATAAAGGGTGTAGAAAAGGTGTGTAAAGGGTGAATAAAAGGTGTATAAAGGGTGAATAAAAGGTGTCCAAAATGTATATAAAAGGTATATTAAGGGTACATAAAAGGTGTATAAAAAGTGTACAAAGGGTGCATAAAAGGTGTATAAAAGGTGTAGAAAAGGTGAATAAAGGGTGTAGAAAAGGTGTATAAACTGTATATAAAAGGTGTCTAAAGGGTGTATTAAAGGTGTATAACGATGTATGCAAGGTGCAGAAAAGAGAAGGCAAAAAACCACCGTGGCATCAAGGTCAGACAAAACGATTCCTCTCCAGGCCTGCGACTCCAGGACACCTCAGGGCCCCAGGCCCCGAGAAATGTAAACAGCACTGAGCTGGGGGGGAGCAAACTCGGAGTAAATGACTTCATTACCTGCAGCTGTAATCGGAGGATTAACCCCGATATGCAAACGGACCGAACCCATAAAAGTGTGCAAAGCCGTGAGCCCGCGGTCCATTTGTGGGTGTAGCCCCTGGGGGTGCCCTGAATGCACCTGGAGGCCCTTCAAGAGACAGAACCGCGTTTATTCTCCTCGTTCCGTCTGTTTGGAGGCAGCCCCTGAAGGCATCGCTCTTCCCGAGGATCCAACGCCAGCGAATCCACGCTCCGCGGACGCTCCGGCCGTGAGTCCCGCACAGAAATGCTCGGCAGCTCGAGGCAAGGGCCGTGTTTATTTTAACCTTTAAAAATGACACCAATTTCACAGCTGTTGGTGCTGGGAGGCTCCCGATGCAAATCCGCTCCGAGGCTGCTGCGTTTGGATGAGGGGGAGGCAGAATCTCCATATTCATGTGCCGAGATCTTTGTTCTGGAGGGTTCCTTGCTGCCCTCGTGAGGGATCCTCTGCCTGCTTCAGGCAAGCCTTTGCAAGAAGCTCCGGAGATCATTTGCTGCCGTCATCAGGCTCGGGAGCAGAGCAGGAAAATACCGGGATTTCGGGGGGTCCTCTGGGGTGAAAACTCCTTTGGGGGAGTCCCTGAGGAAAGGGTTTACCCAGAGCCCCTCCAATCTGGGGCTTGCTGGAGATTTTGGAGCTGCTGGGAAGGAGGTGGGACGGGAGTCCCACTCCAAACCTCCCTGGGCAGCTCTCTCCTATATTTAACACCCCTTTCACTCTGGGATTCTGAGGGCCTTCCTCCCTCTCTTCATCCTTTTTCCTGCTTTTCCTTCATGTGAGCAGCTCTGTCCCTGTGAGCAAATCCCGGAGTTCTGTCCCCAAAATCTTCAGCGGGCTGTGGGGTGACCTCCAAAGACTCTTTCCCTCTGGAAATGCCACTTCCCCACCTCCACAGGCCACGTCCTGGTGCTGTTCCTCCCCTTGGACGCTGCCTTGGGGCAGGAAATGGGGCTGGGTATGGGAATGGGCAGGGAATGGGGCAGGGACTGGGGCTGGGAATGGGACAGGAATGGGACTGGGAATGGGGCAGGGAATGGGGCTGGGAATGGGACAGGGAATGAGGCTGGGGCAGGGACTGGGGCTGGGGTTGGGAATGGGGCAGGAAATGGGGCTGGGACTGGAATGGGGCAGGAAATGGGGCTGGCACCTCCACCTGCTGCAGGGAAGGATTAAAAACCCTCTGGCTCCGTTTCCCAGGGACAAACCCAGTCCAAGCCAGCGATCCCCACGCTTGCTCAGCGTGGAGTGAAGCTTCCAGCAGTGCCTTTGGAGGATCTTCCCCCTCCTCAGAGGAGCGTTTGCAGTGCTGAGGTAGCAGGAGCCGAGTGCTGAAAGTTCCTGATGCGTCTCCTCCATGAGGCACATTTGGTTTGAATCAAAATCCCATCGGAACAGGCCGTGGGATTTCCAGCCCGGGATTAGGAGGAATTCCAGGTTATTATTAGCAATCACTTTCCATCAGGCACTGCAGCTACAAGATGCAGAACAAGCCCGGTGGAAAGGGACTGAAACAAGGGATTCCTGTTATTTAAAGAAAATCAAATTGTGTGAAGCCAATCAATGGCAATAATAAAGAAATCCTTTTCTTTGCCTTCGTTTGTGTTGCCAGTTCACTCGAGCACAGCAGAAGACAAAAATTCATGGAATCGCTGAGGCTGGAAAAGCCCTCCAGGATCATCGAGTCCAGGCTGTGGCTGATCCAGCCCAGAGCCCTGAGTGCCACGTCCTTGGACACCTCCAGGGATGGGGACTCCAAACCTCCCTGGGCAGCTCTATCCTATATTTAACCCTTTCCGTGCAGAAATTCCCACTGGTGTCCAGCCTCACCCTCCCCATGCCCGGCCTGAGGCCGTTTCCCCTCGTCCTGCCGATAATCGCCGCCTTCTACTGGGCACTGAACAATTGCAGCTTCACCGCGGCCACAATTAAACCCACCCTGACTTCCTGCACCTAAAGCTGAGATATTAAATCCCTTTTAATAATTTTTTTGCTCCAGGTTTGTGGCGCCTGTAGCCAGATCCAAGTGGCTCTGCCGGGGCAGACTCCCAGGTAACTCCTAAATTGCATCCTGCCTCTGGAACAAGTTCTGACACCGCTGCCCCGGTGCAGCCGGGGTTACTCACCCGGGCTGAGCAAATTAAAGGCTCTGCTCGGCCTCTCCCTTACTTTGCTTTTCTCCTGTCGGGGTGATTGCAGCTGCCGCCGGTTCCCAGCCCCGGGATGAGGAATCGCATCCCGGCAGCGTGCGGGGACGCGCCGGAGCCATGGCGGGGAGGGAGGAGGGGATGGAATTCCGTGGTCGGGCTTAATGTGCACCTGCCGGGGAGCTGGTCCAGCGGGCTGCGAGGGCGGCTGGCCGCGGGCCAGGGCCTCCACACAGCCAGGTTTGATCCCTGAAAATCCTGGAGTGCTTCCCAGGAGGTTGGGAACACCTTAAAATCACAATGAGGAGGAATCGCCTCGCCCTGCTGGGCACGGGTCCTGCTCCATGCAAGCCCGGAGAAGTTGTGGATTCCCCATCCCTGGCAAGGCTGGAGGGGACTTGGAGCAGCCTGGGCTGGTGGAGGGCGGTGGAATGGGATGGTCCTTGAGGTCTCTTCCCGGCCAAACCATCCCGTGACACCCCGGGTCCCCTCTGGGGTCCCGTGCCGCCCCTTTGCGGTGCCGGGAGCCGCCGGGGAAGGGTGGGGTGAGCCCGGCCCTGGGTGCCGAGGTGTCGGCGGAGCAGGGGCGGCGAGGGGAGCTCGGGGAGCTGGGAAGGAGCCGGGAATGTTGGTTCTCTGGGAAGGGAAGGGAAGGAGCCGGGAATGTTGGTTTGCTGGGAAGGACTAGGGAATTAGGGATGGTTCGCTGGGAAGCAGCCGGGCAGGGCGGATGGCTAGGAGGGATCAGGGAATGTTGGTTCGCTGGGAAGGGAGGGATCAGGGAATATTGGTTTTCTGGGAAGGGAGGGATCAGGGAATGCTGGTTCGCAGCCGGGCAGGACGTGCAGGGCCGGGCAGCGCAGCGCCGCTCGCTCCCGAGGTGCTGCAGTTGCTCACGTCCCTCCGGAGCGCAGGGAGCGGAGCGGTCCCGGCTGGGAAAAGGGGGATAAAGGTGGGAAGGGATCCAGTTACACAATGGGAGGGAAGCGGGGTCGCCCTCGCAGCGGGTCCCAGCCAGGAGCAGCTGAGCAGAACGCGGGGGGGTCTCTGATTTGGGTCCCCTTTTCTCTTTTTCCGCGTTTCTTTTCTCCTCCCCCTCGATTTTTTTTTTTTTTTTTTTTTTTTTTTTTTTTGAGTGAGTGAGGTTGGATAAAAATCTTAACACCTTGGGAACAGAGGAGCAGCGACACAAAAGGCCGGGCTGTGCAATTTAATAGGGTCTGCTGCCTGGGAATGGGAAGGAGAGGATGATTCTCCCAGGGCTAACAGTGCCTTTCTTTTTTCTCTTTCTGCTGATCCCGCCAGGAAAAGAAACCCTCCAGCATTTCACCTGTAAGGGAAGCCACAGGGAAAATCTTCCAGCACGTTGTGCCAAGCTTTTAGGAACAAACAGGGAAACTTTTGATTTTGGGGTTTTTGGGAGGTTTTTTATGAGCTCCCAAGGCTGTAGAGCAGGAGGGAGGAAGGTTTTTAGGGAAAACCTTTTCCCATAATGGGCGTTCTTGCATCCCTAAACCTTCCAACAACAGTTTTAAGGTCATGGCCCTGGAATGGGCAAACCACTGCTTTTGGGGCAGTGATTCCACCTGGCTGTTCCTTTTTCCCTTTAAAACCTGGTACAGGATTGAAGCCAAGCTCCTCTGCCACCAGACTCCTCGGAAATCCCACAGCGAGGCCAGAATGGAAGTTTCCAAGGAATTTCGAGCCTTTGCTGCCTTCGCTATGTAAAAGAAATAAAGCAATTGTGCTCTGGTGCTGCAGGACTCCGAGAAATTTGCTTGTACGAGCCCCCTGCCAAATCTGACAGCGTCTCAGAGCAGGTCCCTCACCCCTGAGATCATCCCCCCACTCTTTTAAAGCAAAATAATAAAAGTTCTGCCTCCACAGGGTCTTTTTGGAGCCTCCATAGGGTTTTCCAGGTGTTTTGATATTTGTGTTCTGGTCCTACACCCCTCACGGGGTCACTGTGCCCGTGACCCCAAACTGAGCCTCACCAACCTCCTGCTTCTGCTGCCTGTGGTTAAAATACGCAGCAGGTACAAACACCAAATATGGCCCTGACGGAGCAAATCCCTGGAAAAATGGCCCGAGAAAGAACAGAAAACGTGCTGGAATAATTAACTTGGTGTTAATTCCTCCCTGCGCTTGGATTCCCAGCTGGATGTGGACGTGCTCGGAGGGCCAGCACAACCTGCCTGGGTGTGCAGCCTCCTCAAAGCGCAGCTGGAAAAGCCGAAAAAGCCAAGTGGGAATGTTCACCTTGGGGGTGAAGGGGTGGAGGGATGGCGCTGGGAGTTTGCAATCCAATTGTGTGGAAAATGCAACGCTTCCCCTCCGGAGAGGACGGCGGTGCAGCCGTGATTCATCCCCCATTGAAGTCGCTGCCAGAGTTGCTTTTGATTTAATCAGGATCAAACCCTCTGGGATTATTCTCGCTTCCAAACTGGACCGGGGCTCTGAAGTGGAGAAACCACAACACTTTGCGGGGCTGCTGCTTCTTTTTCTTGATTTTTTTTTTTTCTTTATTTAATGAATTTGGCTCCGTGTCCCAAACCGGAGCCGAAACCCGAAACCCGAAACCCTCCTGTTTCAGGGCTTTTGGAGCGCTCTTGGAACATCTGGCACAGCTGTTCCTGTGACCCCAGGCAGGAGCACAGCCTCGCTCCTGTTCCCATTCCAAAGGGAGCCGACAGCACCGGGAATGGGGCAGCGCTGCCCAAACTGGGCTGGCAGCGCCTTCCTGGGAGAGATCAGAGGCAGGGATGGGCAGGATCCAGAGTGGCCCCGTTTTCCCAGGGAAAAGAAGGCAGGAATGAGGAAAAGCAGTGGGCACAGCTTCTGGAGCTCCGTGGGAAGAGCCTCCTCTGCTCCTCTTTAAATTCTTCCTTATCGCCTTTTAAATCCCGCTGCCACGAACCCGAACAAATGCCCCAAAGTGAGGGGTTTGCACCTCCACTTGAGTGGGATCTGTGGAATCGTTCGCCAAAGGGGAATTCTGTACCTGGGTGGATCCACGGATCCATCCAAGCTGCATTTCCTTGCCTGGCACCACCGAGCTGAGAGCCCTTCCCTTCCCAGAAAAGATCCTGGGGCTGGCAGAGGGAGCCCCAAGCATGCTCAGGATCTGAACTAGCTCAGCTCAGATCAGCCAGACCTGATCTCTAAATCCTCGGGTTTATTCCGAGCTGCAGGAACTTGTAACTTTTTCTCTGGAAATCTTTCTCGGCGCACCTTTCCCCATTTCCTTTCAGCTCGAAGGCTGAACAGCCCTGCTCTTCTTTCATCCCTGAAACACCCAGAGCTTGAAATTGTCTCTGGGATCCGGGACAATCAGTTCTCCGGCGTGTTAATCCTCGTTACGTGCCCATTAAAACCGAGATTAAATCAGACATTAGGGTGCCTCCTCCCGTTATGAAATCTGAAAAACAGGATTGAGTTTGGAGCAGGGAGAGGGGGGATGAGGAAAACCACGAAACACCTAAAAACTGGGTTTGGGGACGCAGCAAAAGCGAGGCTGAGGTTTGAATTCCTGATTTTATGGAGGGAATCGTGCAGGTGAGGGGAGATAAGGAGGCAGCCGGCGAGGTTCGGGGCAGGGAGGGGATTTGCATGTGCCTACGTGAGGGGCAGGGATGAGTCCCGGGGCTCACACGTGCCGGGGCAGGAGGGAGGCGATGAACAGGGAACGCAGGGAAAGGTGAGCGCCGGGGCAGGAGCGAGAGGGATCCCTGCCAGCTCCATCCCGAGCCCCCCCCCCCCTAGAGCCGCCCCTTCCCCCTCCCGAGCCGCCCTGACCCCGGGATCGCTCCCGGACGGATGGGGAGCAGCTTTTCCCAAAGGGCAGGTGATTTTCTTGTGGGGCGGGGGAGCTTCAGGTCGGCGCTGTCGTTTCCTCGAGCTCCATCATCCATAAGAAGCCTCCCCCCCTCCCCTCCCTTTCCCACCGCTCCTCCAAGGATGAACTTTTCGCTCATTGTTGTTTGGCAGGTACTTTTTAATGGGCTGGAAAATATCCTTCCTGTGAAGTTGCAGTTTTGTGGGGCTTGAATGAGTCCAGTCCTCCCCTGGCTCTGCCCAGCGCCGCCGATTGGCTCCGCAGCCCGGGGGGGACCGATAAGGGCGGCTATAAAACCCTCGCTGCTCGCGGTCCCCCAGCGAGCAGGAGCCAGAGAGGCCACCCGGATCCTCCGCACATCCCTGCGCTCATCCCCGGGCTCGCCAGGATCCTCCCTCGCTCCCTCCCTCCCTCCCTCCCTCCCTCCCTCCCTCCCAGCGAGCGCGTATCCAGCTCCACATCTTCGCTCAAGCCGGAGTGGAAGAGGAGAGGCGCACACATCCCAAAAAAAAAAAAAAAAAAAAAAAAAAAAAAAAAAAAGGGAAAAAAAAAAAAAGGGGGGGGGAAACCCAAGCCACCCAAAAAAAGAAAAAAAAAAAAACCAAACCCAACCCAACCCCACACTTAGCGGAAACTTGTCAGAGAATGCTCCTAAAGTCTGGTTTTCTCCTGCTGCTGCTGATCAGTGCATCCGCATCCTACGAAGCTGAGCAGAATGACTCTGTGAGCCCCAGGAAAGCGCGGGTGGCAGCCCAGAACTCAGGTAACGCCAGCGAGGAGGGCTCGGAGCCGGAGCCCCGATGCCTTAAACTGTCTCCGATTTCTCTGCTGCTGATTTTTCTTCTTCTTTTTCTTTTTTTTTTTTTCCTTGTTTTTTCCCTTATAAACTTACCGGCTGGCAGCACAAATGTTCCTTTCAGGGCTGGCAGGAGCTGCTGGTGCAGAGCTGGAGCAGGAATCTCCTGTAGGAGCTGGGGCAGGGAAGCGCTGTGGGGATGCAGTCCCGGCTCTCCCCTCCTCCCCCAGCTCCTCGATGAGTTCCGGGCACTTTTAATCATTTTTATTTCCCTGCTTGCATGCCTCCCTCTCCCTCCCCCGATCGCAGCGCTACTTTGGTGTTAAATCCCTTGCTTTTTAGGAAGTTGATAAAATGCGCGGCGCTGGGACTGAGCCATTGTTCTGTGAACATCTGTCTGCTCCGAGAGGGGCAGCCAGAGCCGCCACTTGGAAGAATGCAGTAACCTAGAAACTGTCCCCTGCTCGCTGCGATTGTCACAAACCGATCGCTGTCGGTCAGCTGGGACAGAAAAATACATTTGTGACATTTAACAAACTCGCTTCCACAGTGGAGAGAAAAAAAAAAAAAAAATGCTGGCGGGTCAGCGCTGGATGTCGCGACTTTGCCGCTGAGATAACTTGGAGACATTGTCTGGAACAATGGGAATTAAAAACCTGCCTTAAAGCGCGCTGCAAAGAGATGAAGGCTCTGCTTTGGAGCTCATTAACAGCTGCCTTATTTTAGATCCGCAAGGCTCTGCAGCGCTGGAGCGGGGTGTTCGCTCGCTTTGCTTTTGTATTGGGTTGCTATAGAAACGTGGGGTCTCCCTCTCGCACCGTGCCTAAAACAATAAAAGCTCCGCGCACGCCGAGCCTGCTGCGAGCGAAGTTCTAATTTGAACCTGTGGAAAGCTAATTACGGGGCTGGCTCGTGCTGCGGGGAGGTTGCGAGGCGGGGAGGGGATGAATTACCAAATATTCCTCCCTTCAGGCACGTCAGCAAGAGCGCGGAACGACGAGGGGTTAACTGGGTGATTTTTGAAATTTTTTTTTTTTTTAATATTATTTCTCCTTTTTTTCGGGAAAAATCCCGGTTGTAAGGAATTATCTTGAAGGTGCAGCTCGGCTCTGGGTGAGGTGTGCTCTCTCCCAGTAAAGCCTGGCTTTTCCCACAGCTCGGGGCTGGAGGGGGGACCCCGGGTTTGCATTTCTTCCCCGAGAATGTCTGGTAACATGAGCTGCACAAGCAATGAACGTGCCTTGCCCAGGCACGGGAGGGGACAGATGTTCGGCTCAGCCTGAAAGGTTAATCCCGGCTAATTTCAGGGCAATCATGTGGCAATTCTGCTGATTCATTGTTAAAATGCTCTGGATCTGCTCGGAGAAAGCCGGGATGACATGGATACCCCTCGTGCTCAGACCAACCGCTGCCTCCGGGCTTTTCATTACCCCCGGCAGCTCCATTACCTGAACTTTCTCTGCCCAAATCTCCCGAATCTACAGCAAAAATGACCTTTTCTGGCTACTCCGGGGGCAGTTTTAGCACCAAGCTGCTGAATCGAGTCCTTTGGAGTACTAAAAATTGACTCCCAAGCTAAAATCTCATTTGCAGGTAATTCAGGCTTTTCAGAAAGGCACAAATACCTCAAAAGAAATGCAATTTCCTGCAACTTGTTGGCATTTGCCATCGCTTCAATCTCATTTTCGGAATGGTTTTGAGAGCCAGGTGCTGCCTGGCTGCTCCTGTTGGACAAAGACCATGGAAGAGACCTCGGCACCCAGAGCTTTCCATGGGCCCATCCTCATCCCTCCTCCTTCTTTAGAGGGAGTTGGGATAAAGATGTAGATGCCTGCAGTCCGAACTGGGTTGGGATGGACATTTGGGTCTCCATCTGAGCAAGGACTCTCAGGTGTTGCCTCTTTTCGCCCATGGGTGACCCTCGAGGGGTTTGGTAGTGGGAGTTTCTGTTCCTTGGGGTGCCGGTCGTGTCTTCAGTTCAGAGAATCCCGGAGTTGTAGAATGCTGGGATTGTGGAATTATAGAATCCTGGAATGGTTTGGGTTGGAAGGGACTTTAAAGCTCATCCCGTCCCTTCCCATCCCACCCCTGCCGTGGGCAGGGACACCTTCCACTATCCCAGGCTGCTCCAACCTGGCCTTGGACACTTCCAGGGATGAGGAATCCCCAGCCTCTCTGGGCACCCTGTGCCAGGGCCTCACTGCCTTCCAAGTAAAGAATTTCTCCCTAATATCGAACCTAAATCTCTCCTTTTTTAGCATAAAACCTTTCCCAGTTATTCTATCACTGTGTATAGAAAAAGTCACTCTCCCACTTTTTTACAATCCGCTTTTAGGCCCTGCAAGGGGCTCTGAGCTCTCCCTGGAGCCTTCTCTTCTCCAGGTGAGCACCCCCAGCTCTCCCAGCCTGGCTCCACGGCAGATTTTGGAACATCTTCCCTTGGGCAGTGCCTTTGCCCTCTCTGCCTCACCCTCCTCCAGCTCGTCTGAGCCCAGCCTGACTTTCCCAGAAAGATTTGGCTGCGGGCTGGGATCCGTATCCATGTGCTGACATTCCCGTGCCTCTCTGCCCGCAGCCGAGGTGGTTCGGTGCCTCAACAGCGCGCTCCAGGTGGGCTGCGGCGCCTTCGCCTGCCTGGAGAACTCCACGTGCGACACGGACGGGATGTACGACATCTGCAAGTCCTTCCTCTACAGCGCTGCTAAATTCGACACTCAGGTACAGCCCGGGCACAAAGGGGACGGGAATAAAACCCGGCCCAGAATCAAACCCGGCCCAGAATAAAACCCGGCCCAGAATCAAACCCGGCCCAGAATCAAACCCGGCCAGGAATAAAACCCGGCCGAGAATAAATCGGAGCCGTCTTTTCATGCCCCCGCCAAGCCCTGCGGGTTCTAAAGCACGTGCTAAGAGCTCCGCTCAATGCCTGCCTTAATTTAAGCTCTGCTTTGGGCAGGATTAACCCTTCCCTCCCTGCAGCCCTTCCTGCTGCTCAGCTGCTCCGCTCAGCCCCCATTTTTGGCTCCAAACGCATCCTCCAGGGCTCTTTTTCCACCCGCTCCCTGCTCCGTGTGAGGACTTGGCAAGGAGGGTTCTGTGGGGCGGAGAGCGAGGTTTCCTCTCCAGGAGGAAATAGAAACGTTGTCCTGACAAAATAAATCTCCTGCCTGTGTGACCTGGCACAGGGCTGGGCTGGGAGCTGGAAGCGTTTGGGTCCGGGAACACGCGGCCAGATCGGCCTCTCCGGGGCTGCGGGGAGAATAAAGGGGATCGTACTGGAGGGCTGTGCCCTGCCAGAGCCCTTTTCCTCTGTGCCTTCTTCCCAAAATTCGCACAGCTCCTTGTTCCCTGTGCTCCCGAACCCAAGGAGAAATTTAAAAGCTCCTAAAGGCTCTCGAGGTCGGAAGCAGATGTGTTAAAGCACTGGCATTAAATTAAATCGGTCGGTGGGGCAGAACTGGCCCATCCCTGGTCCTGGCATTCCCAGGTCGAAGATTCCCACTGCCTAAATCTTTTGGGAATAGGAGCTCGGTTCATCCCAACTGCTCTGGGAGAGAGCTCTGCAGTAATTGGGAAATTCAAGTCCCATTTCCTGCCGTGCTGGGAAGGGACTCCCTGTAATTACAGGAGGGTAATTAACGCAGCCAGACCTGGTGGAGTATCCATAACTGAATTCCCCTGCTGTTGGATTCCCTGGAATTCCGGTGCAGTTTGAGGTGTTTTTCCTTCCGTTTGCAGGGAAAAGCTTTTGTGAAGGAAAGCCTGAAGTGCATCGCCAACGGGGTGACGTCCAAGGTGTTCCTGGCCATCCGCAGGTGCTCCACGTTCCAGAGGATGATCTCCGAGGTGCAGGAGGAGTGCTACAGCAAGCTGGACATGTGCGGCATCGCCAAACGCAACCCCGAGGCCATCACCGAGGTGGTGCAGCTCCCAAACCAGTTCTCGAACCGGTACGTGGGGCTTTCCTTGGAATATCGGGAATGGGAGTCGCAGAGGCAGGAAGGAGAGGGGCTGAGGTCCTAAAACAGCTTTGCCCAGTAAAGCTCTCTGCCTCTTCAAACCCTGCTCAGTTTAGCATCATTTTCCCTTCTCTTTTGGGGAAATACATTAATTTCTCTTTTGGGGAAATACATTTAAAAGCATCTCCAGAGGAGGGTCATTAAATGAACCACACATCCCTTACTCCAAAGGCAGGAGTTTGTTTAAATGTTAATTTTTGTGGTCTGAGTGCAGTACGATGGTCAATGATCCCAAATCAGGTTGATTAATTCAGCATCTCTGGCACATTGAGCACTTCAGAGCTGCTCAGAGAACCATGGAATCATGGAATGGGTTGGGTCGGGAGGGACCTTAAACCCCATCTCATCCCTGCCAAGGACAGGGACACCTCCCACTGTCCCAGCTTGCTCAGAGCTCTGTCCAGCCTGGCCTTCTCCATCCATTGCCACCTCATTCCCACACCACAGCCATCCCCTTCCTGGCATTTATGTGGCACCTGGAAAATGAGTCCTTGTCCTCCAAGTCACCAAACTGCTACAAAAACCCAGGAAGAGCCAAAGGAACCAGCAAAGCCGACCCGGTATAACCCTGCTGTGCCACCATCCAGTGTTTCTCATTTCTGGGGCTCTCCCTGGTCTGGTTTGGGGCTGTCTTCTGTTCCTCCTGCCTGCAGGGACAGGGATGTCACACTGCTGCCTGGCACCTTGCTCTGAGCAGGGACTGCCCTGTCCCCGTCCTCCAAGGACAAGGGGACACGGAGGCTTCAGGAGCTGCCGCAGTCTGCGCAGTCACGCTGCAAGGGCAGGGATTTCTTCCTCCAAATCCTGGAACAATCAGTGCTGAGTCTTGTGATTGGGATAAAAGGGACCTTTTGGAGCAGTTGGAGTAAATAAGCTCCAGGACTGGAGTGCAAACAGAGCCGGCTGCTCTGGGACTGGGGTTGGCTGTGGCCAAAGCCTCGGCTCCTCTGGGATGGCTTTGACTGGATCCAGAAGCATCCCAGACCTCCAGACCTGTCCCGGGACAGGTTTGCAGGTGCTAAATATATTTTATGTTGTATCGACCAGCAGAAATTTATTCCAAGAATCCCAGAATATCCAGAGCTGGAAGGGACCCACAAGGATCATGGAAATCCATTTCCTGTTGCAGAAAACTCTGCTGTAGATGGAGAAAATTTTTCTTGTCTATCCAGCAAACGGCACCTGTGGGAAGGCAAAATTATACTGGGGGAAGGTAAAAATGAAACCCGTGTGTCTTTTGCCTCTTCCCCCAAGGAAACTGGGAAGAGGACTGGGAGAGGAGCAGGCAGCTCTGTGACATTCCCAGGTTGAACTGATGGATTGTGGAGTGAAACAGCCTCGGAGGGGGACATGGGGACACCCGGGCAGTGCTGGGGATGCTCCTCTGAGAGGACCAAGCCCTGGAGCTCTGTCCCAAGGCGGGAGAACTCCTTCCCCAGCCCGAGGCAGGGGATATTGTGACACGGTGAGGAACAAAGGCAGCAGGATTTCCCAGCTCCGAGCTGAGGGCTCCCGAAGCATCCTGCTTTCCCAGCTCCCAGTTTATGCTGAGGGCTCCCGAAGCATCCTGCTTTCCCAGCTCCCAGTTTACAGTGGGCTCCTGAAGCATCCTGCTTTCCCAGATCCCAGTTTACAGAGGGCTCCTGAAGCATCCTGCTTTCCCAGATCCCAGTTTACAGAGGGCTCCTGAAGCATCCTGCTTTCCCAGATCCCAGTTTACAGAGGGCTCCTGAAGCATCCTGCTTTCCCAGATCCCAGTTTACAGTGGGCTCCTGAAGCATCCTGCTTTCCCAGATCCCAGTTTACAGTGGGCTCCTGAAGCATCCTGCTTTCCCAGATCCCAGTTTACAGAGGGCTCCTGAAGCATCCTGCTTTCCCAGATCCCAGTTTACAGTGGGCTCCTGAAGCATCCTGCTTTCCCAGCTCCCAGTTTACAGAGGGCTCCTGAAGCATCCTGCTTTCCCAGCCCCTGGCCCAGCAGAGCTGCGGGATCATAATGTGTCACTTGGCCTGGGCCTGAGGGGAAGTAGTTAAAGGTCATTGCATCTTCCTGTGATTTAATCTCGAGGCAGGAGCAGCAGGGGAGGAAAAGCTCTGGTCACAGCCCAGCTCCCGGCGGGCTCTGGGAAAGTGTCCGAGTGCAGCTCCAGCCTGGAAACCGCGGGGCTGGATGGGCTCTGTGTCTGGCCCTGGTTTAAGCTGGGTGTGTGGCTGGCTCAGCTTTGCTCATCAGCACTTCAGACCTCGCTCCCAGCCCTGCTGAGCCGGGCTCACAGCGAGCCAGAGCCTGGTCCTTTTGTGCAGCTCAGACTTTGACCTCACCTGACCTCCCCTGGCTGCTCCAAAGGGCAGAGCTGAGAGTTGGGAAAGGACTTTGAATGGGAACTCTCATTTCCCTCTTCCTTCCCCTCCTCCACCTGCAGGTTATTCTCCTCTCTGCTCCTGTGGAAAAATGTCACCGTGACCTTAAAGTGCTTAAAATAAGTTCCCCGACGTCCTTTCAGGCAGAAATCCCGGCAAACGTGGGACTGCCACTCTTTTTCCCAACTTTCTCTCCCTGAGAAGATGTTCCCTGGGGCAGTGAGGTGCCGGGTGCTCTCCCAGCCGTGCTGCTGGGGCTGTGCTGGGGCCCGGGAAGGAGCTTTCCTTTTAGGAATCCTCAGCAGGGCTGGGAATGCAGAGCAGCACCATTTCCTGGCTGCTCCTGGAACAAGGAATTTGTGCCCAGGGCTGCTGGAAGGGGAAGGTGCAGCTGGAGAGGGGCAGGGGAAGCCTCGCTTGGGATTTCATTCGTGGTGGGCTTGGAAGTGACAATGGATTGTGTGTCGTAAAGATGTGTCCCAGGGGAATCCGTGGATCTGCCAGGCTGGGACTGAGCTGCTTCTCCCTCTTCTGGGAGCTTACAGCTTGTAAGGGCTGTGCAGGGAAAGGAGGGAGAGGGAAAAGGGGGAATGGTGCCACAGGGATGGATCTGACACAGTTCTGCTCGGAGCAGAGGCCAGGCCAGGCTGGGATCCCGGCAGGGATCTGTCAGGAACACGAATTATTTCCCTTCCCAAAGCTCCAGGAACTCTGGTGTTTAGCAGAGAGTTAAACACACTCTTATCCCATTTCTGCATCTCTCAGCTCCTCGTTTTTCCCTTCCGGGTCCACCAGGATCACTCCAAACCCACTGTGCCCACTCCCTCGCCTCCCACAGCTGCGGCAGCTGCTCATTTAGGGCAATTCAACCCGAATTTGGGCAATGGTTTTCCTTCCCTGTACCAGGGGAACAGCACTGCCACGCCCAAGCTGCTTGGATGCAGTGACAGCAAGGTTGGGCTTGGTCTTGGAGGCCTTTCCCAACCCTAAAAATTCCGTGACAACACCGCCAGAAATCAACTCCAAACCTGCCCTGGATGAGTTAAGGATCCTGATTCTCGTGGTTCTGTCACCTGGCTCGGTGACACCGTGGGGCTAACGGGGTCCCTCTGCCGCAGGTATTACAACAAACTGGTGAGGAGCCTGCTGGAGTGCGACGACGAGACCGTGAGCACCATCAAGGACAGCCTGATGGAGAAGATCGGGCCCAACATGGCCAGCCTGTTCCACCTGCTGCAGAGCGACCACTGCGCCCAGGGCCACCCCCGCGCCGACCTCCTGCGCAGGAGGATCTCGGAGCCGCAGAAGCTGAAGCTGCTCCTCAGGAACCTGCGAGGTGAGGGCTCCGCGCCGGCCCACGCCAAGCGCGGCTCCGCCGAGCGCGCCTGACAGGGGTGGGGGAGGCCGAGCACGACCAAAGCTGAGGGCTCTGCTCTAGGAGAGTGCTGCACCCAAAGCCAGTGGACTGTCGGTATTTTCACCCCCGGGAGCTGGGTTTAGTTCCTTCGGGCTCGTTTAGTTCGTTCGTCTTTTCCGTTCCTCTCGAACAAAACTTCTGCATGGGTCTGTGTTCGGTGTCGCGGCTTTCCCGCCAGCCAAACGGCTCCGTCTCTGCTCTTCCCCACAAAAAATCAGTTATCCCAAAAAATCGTCGTCTTAAGTAGCTCCCTGCATTGGTTGGGCCTTCGGACACCAAACTCTGAAGTTTTGGAGGCCAAGGTTTGTCCCAAACTGTTGTGCTGACACCACCCAGGCCTGGAGATTCGGCACCGAGGGGAGGAGCCGCTCCTCTCCTGCGGGTGACGAGAGATGCACTAAAAACTCTCGCACATCCTAAAATTATCCGTGGAATTCATGTCATGAATCTGTGCTGGCCATGGACGAACATGAATGTCACCTTCCTGGTCCTGTAGTGTCACCCTTAGTCCCGATCCTTCCAGCAGAGCTCTGTGAACACGTTTAAACCGGGATTTACCAAACTCGCTGGATGGTTTTAGTCGCCAGGACCTGGCACCACGGTGCAAAATGAGCTCAAACCACCCCACAAACCCCAAAAGCAGGAGAGGGACGTGTTCCACCATTGCAAGAGGTGCCAGGCTGTGGCTGGAACTGGTCAGGAGGTCCCATAATTGTGCGTTGTATTTCAAAGCTCACATCTCTGTACTGTATTTAACTGCCTAAAGCTTTAAACGAAGCCTAACAGAAACAAAGCCTGTCTTAAGATTAGAGTATTAAAGGCCTTGCTCTAACTGTGGTATAAATAGTGCTGAAATCTGTCTGTACTGTACATAAACTCCACCAGAGTCTGCTTCACAGGAGCAGAACAGAATAACTTTATTGCCTAAACTCAGTTTTGTAAGCCAGCTCTTTCCTGATTCGTTTTGTTTTTCCTGGGAGCAGCATCTCTGTCATAGTCCAGAGTTCACGTCCTACTCCGTGGCCTTTTTAGAAAAGAGGGGAAAGGTTTAGGTCAGGAATTGCAGGGCCAGGAACAGCCGTTCAGAGCTAAAATTGAGGACAATTCCATAAAAAACCCAAGTTCAGGCTGGTCAGTCCTGTCTCCGCAGGGCTGCCGGGAGATGCACTTAGACCCATGCTGGGAATTTCAGGAATTATCAAGACACTTTGGGAATCTCACAGGGCAAAGCTCCCGTTCGGATTTCTGGGGAAAGGCAGGGAAAATCCTTCCATTCTCTCAAGCTCCAGCAGGAAAGCTGAGGACACGGAATGAGCACTCCGGGAGCTGCCTTTCCTCCATCCTCCTCCTCCTCAGCGGGCTCTGGGAAGAGGAGCAGAGCTGGGAGACCCCAAACCCGCTCCCCCCCATAGCCAGGCTGTGGTGAGCCAAAAATTCCACTTTGTGGTGTGGGATCCGCCAGGCCAATCCCAAATCCATCCCCTGGAGTCTCTGCAGGGTGGGTGACTCTTCCTTGGCTCGTTGGAGAGTTGATAAAGGAGGGATCTCCTTTTCTTTCGGAGACCTGAAGCAATAGAACTTCATTTTCTCGTGTTGTTTGGAAAACCACAAAGCCTTTAAACCAGAACCTGCTGCTAAAATATCGAAACCAGATGCCGTGGCAGCGTTTCAGAGGTTGCTGTCTTCACAAAACACAGCCCAAAAGTGCTGGCAGAGAATTGGAAGCAGCAAAAAAATGTTGCTGACATTGGTGGAGGGTCAGAATTCTGAATTTTTTTTGGGATACTCCAAACGGAGCCATCCAGGGCAAGGAAGATGCGAAGTTGCTCCTTCCTCAATCAGGCAGGGATTGAGAGGCCGACACAAAGAAGTTCTGAGAGGTGAAAGCCAAAAGCTGCAATATCCCGACCCTGAATTTGGGGGTTATATTTAGGAATTGATCCCAGGGGCGCATCCCTGACTTCCCACCCCACAGCTGTTGGGAGCCAGGGAATTCCGCTGGGCTTTGTGCATCCAGTCCTTGCTCCTGTTTGGGAATTGGTCACAGAAACTCCTTCCCTGGCTTGGGGCAGTGGCCAGACCCCACCTGGGAGGCTCTGCCGGTGCTCCAGAGCTCCCACTGGGAATTCCCAAATCTTCCACGAGCTCTCCCAGGACACCTGGCAGCCCCCGCCTTCCATGGGGATGGATATTCCTCATGGAAAGCAGCTTCTCCACCCACTCGTTTCTCTGGAACCTAAAAGAAGTTGCCTAAAGCAGATTTGGGGCCAGGGAGAAGCCTTGGACCTCCCAATCCCATCTTTTTTTGGGGTGCCATCCTTAAATTTCCCTTTCCAGTAGTGATTTAAACTTTTTCTCCTGAATATGGGTGAGAAGAGGAGCGGGAAAATGATTCCCCCTGGCGGGATTTGCTGTGGCGCCACAGGGAATTCCCCGGGAATCCAACCAAGGCTCTGCCGTGCCCCAAAGAGCCACAATTCCCAATTTTTGAGCTGCTTTGAGGCCGCTTTTGTCCCTGTGAAGGAGTAGGGAGGAATTTGGGAACGCTCCTCCCTCCCCTCACCTGAGCTGGGCACTGCCTGCCCGGGAGAGGGGATTTGGAGGCAGGAGAGGCTCTTCCCATCCCTGGGGAAGGATGGAACGGTTTGGATTGAGGTGTGAGAGACCCCTTGGGATGGGGAAGGATCCCCACGACCAAGTCCAACAATTTCACCTCGGAGTTCATCTCCGATGCTTGATTTTTTTAGTCTCACGCAGGGATTTTCTCTCGGGGGCGGGGAGGGGCTTCTCTGGGACGGTTTGCATGAATCTCGTCGCGATTTGTTTGCACTTTAGATGTCGTCGTGCCATTCTAAATCTGCGTTATTTGTATTTATAATTTAAAGAGACCTAGAAAAGGGAAAAGGGAGAGAGTTTGGGTTGGTTTTGGTTTTTTTTTTTTTGGGGGGGGTGGGTTTTGGGTTGTTTATTTTTTTTTTTCTTGCTGAGTACTGGAATAAGCAGTGAGCATATCTGGTATATGTCCTTATTTATTGTTTAAATGACATTTGTAAAGCTCCGTGCGTTCGTTAAAGGTTATTTGAGACATATCATAGCCAGGAGAGAGAGAGGCAAGTTATTTTCTTTGCTTATTTTTATAATTAAAGATGCACAACCTAATGAAGCCTACGTTGGATTTTCTTCTGCCATGAAATAAAATGTCCAATTTAAGGGGTTTTGGTGTCCGAGTCTTTATTGGGCTGGTGGTTGTGGCGCCAGCAGGATAAAAACGTTGGATTTTCCTTGGATTATTTTCCTTGGATTGAGAATCAGAGCTCTCCCACCTCCTCTGGCTGTTTAATAAATCCTTTGGCACTGGCCCGGCCCGGTAATTGCGTTTCATTCCCCCTGCTAATTAAGGCAGAACCACTTTTTAATGAACGCAGCTGCAACGCCGCTGCAGGGAAATAAAACCCCTGGATCCGTGATTTCCATGTGCATTCCCTTCTGTCAGGAAAGCTCGGATTTCCAGTGGAAGAGCAAAATAAAGTTTCATAATCAGCAGAGGAAAAGCGGGAGATTAATTCCAATTTCGTGCTGCAAAAGTTTAAAAAATCATTTTCCCCGTCACGTGAGGGTGTAAGAATAAATATTAGGAATATAATTGGATTAATAAAAGATCTCTTGTCGTAAAGTCATGGAATGGTTTGGGTTGGAAAGACCTTAAAGAATAATTCATCCCACCTCCTGCTCTGGTAGTGTTGCATAATTATTATTATCATTATCATTATCATCATCATCATTATCATCATTATCATTATCATCACTATTTTCACTCCTGCTGCAGCATAATTAATACTAATATTAACCTTGATATCAATAGCAATCTTAATTTTAAGATTAATATTTATCTCGATGATATTAATGTTAATATTAATGTTTCTATGACCATAATATTAATGTTAGTAGCCATGTTTATGATATTGATATTAATATTAATATTGACATCATTATTGACACTATTGGAAATTCCCTTGGATGTTTCCACTTGGAGCCCCCAACGTTCCAGAATTTCAACAACTTTTTCAGAGTTGGGAATAAAATGGACACGTTTAGGTCAGTGCAGAGGGGTCGGATCAAACCAGGATCCGTGGTGGAAAAACTGGGAGGAAAATAGTCCTGGAAAAGGAAATTCCAGCTCAGTGATGAAGAAAAAAGTTCTGGAAAAGGAAATCTGGGCTCGATGATGCGCAGATGATCCAGCGCACAAAGCTGGATTTTCCAAGGCTGATTCCTCCCCAAAAAAAGCCAAAATCGATGTTGGAAAGGCCATCAGAGAGGTTTTCTGTGACCCCCCCGATCCCGCCGGAGAGGTTGGAGAACCTCAGGCACAAATACCTGCGAGAAACTCGGGAGTTTTATTCCAGGCCCAGCTGGAAAAACCAGCAAAACCTGTCTGAGCTCATGGGGGATGGAATTATTTCCACACAGACGGGGAGGTTTTGTCTATTTTCCCTCCTCGGTTTCAATTTTTAAGCCAAGTGAAAGTCCAGGAAAACCTGGATTGTGGCTCCAAAGGATGAGCCCTGGTTCCTGCGCATCCCTGTTTCCCTCTCCAGCCTTTCCCCTGCTCCAGATGGATGCTGTGGGTCCAAACACACAAACCCAAATTGGTGCTGGCGTTTTTTTTTAAAGAGGAAAAAAATCATTTGGTGGAGAATTCTCTTCCCGGTTTTCTCAAACTGGGGGAAAATTCCACTTGGTTCCGTGGCTTTTCCTCCAGGGTTGTTTTTCCTTCAGGCTCGGAGGGGAAAACAAATCCCTGCTCCTCTCAGGATGGGCTGTTTGGTTTGGAGGAATCCTCAGCTCCATAAAATCCTCAGCCGTGCCCAAATCCCAGCGGGATCCAGCTCTCCAGCGGGAATTCAGTGTCGGATCCAGCAGGAAGAGCCCAGCTATTTATTTTTATTCCTGCGCTGATAATTAATCCTGGAAGTTTTCTGGGGGCTTTTTAATCATTTTCTGAGCTGTTGTTTGCTTTACGGGTGTTTCTTAGAACCGCTTCCATTTTATATAAACTATAAAACATATAAATACATTTTTATAAAAATATAAACTATAGAAAACTATAAATACATAAATATAAAATCACGTAAAATGAAAAATATATTACATATATATTCTGTATACAATACAGAATATAATAAAATTATATAAATAATAGAAATAAAATACTAGGAATAAATATATAAGATAAAATAAAAATAAGATAAAAATAAAATAAAATAAAATAAAATAAAATAAAATAAAATAAAATAAAATAAAATAAAACAAAGAAAATAAAATTATATAAATAATAGAAAAAAAATACTAGGAATAAATAGATAAGATAAAATAAAAATTTAAAAATAAAATAAAATAAAACAAATAAAATAAAATATAAAATATTATATAGAAATATAAAATATAGGAAATATAATAAAAATTTTTAAATAATACAAATAAAATTATATAATAAAAATTATAAAACTATATAAAAATAAAAATATATAGAATATAAAACATACAGAATATATAAAACACAGAATATGTGCTGTAACAAAAGAGATTAAAAAAATAAATAAAAAAATACAAATAAACCCATAATTCCATTTAAAAAAAAAATTAAATAGATCTGAACAATTCCAGAAGAATCCAGGTGTTTCCTTGGATTTCTTGTTCTTCCATCACATCTGCTGTGATCCCAGATTTCCACCAGCTCGGCTCCCTGTCCCAACCACATTCCCAAATATTTCCTGCCCGAGGGAAGCTGTGCTTGCACCCAAGGAAGGCACCCAAAAACCGGGCACGGCCGGATTCCAGCTGGGATTCCAGGCAGGGAGGAGCGGGAATGGGTTGGGGCAGAGCCTCATCTCTGCCAGCCCTTGTGGGGTTCCTTCAGCCTCTGGGACTCCTCCCCTCACCCCGCGCATCCCAGTACCGCTACTGGGGTGGCGCTGGGCAGCAAGGAACCAAACTGGGCTGGGAACGGCCCCAAACTGGGCTGGGAACGGCCCCAAAATGGGATTGGGACACTCCAAAATGGGATTGGGACACCCCAAATGGAGCCAGCAAAGCTCCTCAGGATCCACATCCCCATTCCTGCTGGGAACGCAGTCCTGTGCTCACCCATTCCCAAAAAAACGCTCTCTGGGGTCACCAAAAACGACATTTCAGAGCAAGCAGGCAAGGAAAGGCTGATTTCACCAAATCCACCCAAAACGTCCCCGAAAATGGGATTGGGACACCCCAAACTGAGGCAGCAAAGCTCCTCCAGGATCCGCATCCCCATCCCAGCCCATCCTCACCCTCTCCCCAAAAACCTCTCTCTGGGGTCACCAAAATTCACATTTCAGCACGAGCAGGCGACCAAGGGCTGATTTCACCAATCCCACCCCAAAATCCGGGGGGGAATAATGGGATTTTTGGCTTCCCCCTGGCTCTGCTCCTCCCGGGAGGCTCCGCTGCATTCCCGGCTGGTTCCAGGAGCAGCCGGACGTCACCCGGCGCTGCCGGCACCGCTCTAAAGATAGATCCCAGCGGAGATTGTCGGCATTCATGGGAGGCAGCTGCTCTCTCAAGGGGTTTTTAAATAAAGAAAGAAACTTTGGGGTATTTTTAAAAGCCTTTTAAGTGAGCTGAGCTCCCCCCGCTCTGCCCTCGGGACGTGGGGTGGCCCTGGAGGGTCCCATTTGTCACCCAGCTCTCCCCCGCTGGCAGGGCCGGGACGCTGCTCCAGCCCTTCCCCAATCCCAAAGGAGAGCAGGAGAAGGGGCCGGGAGAGATTTCCCAGCCCTTGGGCACTTCCAGGGATGGGGCAGCCACGGTTTCTCTGGGAATTCCATCCCAGGGCTTCACCTTTGAAGTGAGGGATGTGCAGGTGCCTCAGAATTGCTGCCTGTGGTGTTTTGGTGCCCCTAAAGCCCCGAACTGGGCAAAATTTATAAAATGAGGGGAGGGAAAATCCTACGGGAGTGGAATTTGAGTTGTTCCCTATGCGACAGAGGCAGCAGTGGGTGCAAACACCGGGATTTGTGTTTATCCCACAAATGGAGTTTGGACATGGATGCAGCCTGAGGGAATTTCATCCACGTCCACGTGGGACAAGAGGCATAATCCCAGTTTGGAATTCTTGGGATGCTCCAGCTCTCCCAGCCATCCACAACCTGCGGATAAATTCCTGAATCTCGTGGAGGAGTTTCCAGCCCCTGACAGACCCAACTCCCACCCTTGTGGTCCGAAGGAGCCTCTTCCTCTTGGCAGCCTTTGGAAAATCCCAGCTCCCCTTCGGAGCCGTGGCTTTTAAAATTTTTTTTAATTAACCTAAAGGATTTTTAAATGAATTGAAGGAATTTTTTTTTTAATTTTGGGGGTTTCAATTCAATTCCAGCAAGGCCCAGCCCCACCTGGGCTGCTCGGGGTGACCTCCAGCGGCCTCGGGCATCTCCCAGCCCGGTCAGGAAGGTGCTCCCAGCCCGGGGATGGATTTGAAGGGTGGGGAGAGGGACAAATAGGAAATCTCGGCCAGGTGGTAGCTGAGAACTCCAGAGGCATTTCCGCTGCCCTGGGAATGCTGGGTTGGGATCGAAGTGGGATCCTGCCTGGGATTTCAGCGTGGGGCATCTCCAGAGGACATCAGAGAGACACGAAGGCAGCAGCTCTGCTGGGTTTAGGGCCTGATTGAATCCAGACATTTCCAGTTCCGTTTTGAGGCCGGAATCCAAGGGATCTTCCCTCAATGGAAGTAAATCCCCCTTTTTAACAAAAACAAACCCAGAGCCAAACCAAGCCCAACAGATGGGGCCGGAGTTCCGGAGCGGGAAGCAAATCCCAGCATGTCTGCCATGGCTTCGAAATCCCAGAATCATGGGATTCTGGAATGGTTTGGGTGGGAAGGGAACTTAAATCCCACTTAGTGCCAGCCCTGCCAGGGCAGGGACACCTCCCACTGTCCCAGGCTGCTCCAGCCTGGCCTTGGGTACTTCCAGGGATGAGGAAACCACAGATTCTCTGGGAATTCCATCCCAGTCCCTCACCACCCTCTGAGGTGGCTTTCCCATCAGGAGTTTGGGATACTCCAACCCGTTTTCCTGCCGGGAATCTCCAGGAGACACGGGCAAGGTTGGAAAGGACCCGCGCTCGGCCCTGCAGGGTGATCCAGGGCTTTTATCCCAGGTTTTTTTTTTTTTCCAGCCGCTCAGCCACGGCTCTTGTGCCATCTGCTGACCGCAGGCTCCGTGTCCCCGCGGCGCCACAGCTCCCGGAGCTTCCCTGCTCCCACCTCTCCCCTCTGGAATCTCCCAATTCCTTCCTTTCCCCACCTCTCCCCTCTGGAATCTCCCTGTTCCTTCCCTCCCTCACCGGCTCCCACCCCCCCCCCTTCCTCCCCAACCTGAAATCCTCCCTGGGAATTGGGATCAATCCCAGAAAACACGAAGATGAGGGAATTCTGCTCCAGGCTCCTCCCAGGCAGAGGAGGATGAGGCTGCACCTGGCGGCTTCCAGGCCTGATTTGGGGGAAAAGAGGAAAAAAGCAGGAAAAATCGGGCTGAACCATCCAAGAATGGGATCACGGGATGCTCCAGGTTGGGAAATGCCGTTAAATCCCCAAATACAGCCGGGAATCTCCCGCTCCCGGCTCCAAATGCTGGGAAGGGGCCGCCCGGCAGGGCCCTCCACGGGGCGAGGCTGTGCTCAGGGCCTCAGCCCGGCACTGCAGTGACCCCTGAGCAGCCCAGTATGGACCAGTATAGACCAGTATAGCCCAGCACAGCCCCATACAGCCCAGTACAGACCAGTATAGCCCAGCACAGCCCCATACAGCCCAGTACAGACCAGTATAGCCCAGTATAGACCAGTATAGCCCAGCACAGCCCCATACAGCCCAGTATAGACCAGTATAGCCCAGCACAGCCCCATACAGCCCAGTACAGACCAGTATAGCCCAGTATAGACCAGTATAGCCCAGCACAGCCCCATACAGTCCAGTATAGACCAGTATAGCCCAGCACAGCCCCGTATAGCCCAGTATAGACCAGTATAGCCCAGCACAGCCCCATACAGCCCAGTATAGACCAGTACAGCCCAGCACAGCCCCATACAGCCCAGTATAGACCAGTATAGCCCAGCACAGCCCCATACAGCCCAGTACAGACCAGTATAGCCCAGTATAGACCAGTATAGCCCAGCACAGCTCCATACAGTCCAGTATAGACCAGTATAGCCCAGCACAGCCCCGTATAGCCCAGTATAGACCAGTATAGCCCAGCACAGCCCCATACAGCCCAGTATAGTCCAGCACAGCCCAGCACAGCCCCGTATAGCCCAGTATAGACCAGTACAGCCCAGCACAGCCCCGTACAGCCCAGTAATGCCCAGTATAGACCAGTACAGCCCAGTACAGCCCAGCACAGCCAGGTAATGCCCAGTACAGCCCAGCACAGCCAGGTAATGCCCAGTACAGCCCAGCACAGCCCAGTGATGCCCAGCACAGCCCAGTGATGCCCAGCACAGCCCAGAAATGCCCAGTAATGGCCAGCACAGCCCAGTGATGCCCAGTGATCCCCAGTGATGCCCAGTACAGCCCAGCACAGCCCAGTGATGACCAGCACAGCCCAGCACAGCCCAGTACAGCCCAGCACAGCCCAGTAATGCCCAGTACAGCCCAGTGATGCCCAGTGATGCCCAGCACAGCCCAGTACAGCGACGCTGGAAAGGGCACAGAGGCAGAAATTCGCCTGCCTGCTGCAAACCAGTGGCTCCCAGGGGCAGGAGCCAGGATGCTCCCGCCAGCTGCTCCTCAGGAAAAGCGAGAGCCAAGCCCAAAACCCGCGATTTTCTGAGTTCCGGTCTCCTCCCTCCCCCAGCGCCGGGGGAAGCTGAATTATTGATGAGGCTTCACGGAAATAATCCCGGCTAAAAAGAACTCGGAGCCTGCTCAGAGCGCTTTGAATCCCGCCTGGATTTCATCTCCCGTGACACAGCAAAGCCCCAAAAATCCCCAATTGCTGCTCGCAGCCGTCCCTGCCCCGCTGCGCTTTAACCGCGGCGCTGGAGGAGCACAGCGGGGGTTTTTCCACCTTTCCAATCCTCAAGTTTGGGATTGGGAGGAGAAGCAAAGCTGCACATCCCGGCTGGCCAAGCAGAGGGCACTGCTGGCTCACGATTCGAGCCAGGGCTCTGCGCTGGAGTTTGAGTCCATCCCAAAGCCCTGGGAGCAGAAATCGCTGGAGCAGCAGCTGTCTCCACTTCATCCCCCTGATTCCAACCGCTCCTAAAAAATCCAGGAATAATTGGTTAAAAAATGGGGATATACCCCCAAAAAATGGGGGATGAAACCAGTCGGAGGGAGCAGTGATGGAGAGCAGGGGGGAAGTGCTCAAAATGGAAAAATTGGGAAAAAAAGTGATTAAATGGAGCACAGGAGATGAGACCCCGCCCCGGTTTGGGGGTTCACCAGGATGTCCTGACACCCAGCAGGGCAGGGAAGACCCCAGAGCCACCAAGCAGATTCTCCATAAAAACCCTCTAAAGTTCCATATTTTTATCCCGCAGATTCTGAATCAAAGCACCTTTTTCTGCTCCTTCCCCTGATGTTTATTAGGAAGCGCTGGGGAGAGAATCTCCTTCCCCTCACCCCCCTGCAGCTCCTTCTCACTCCCGTTTTCTGCACTTTTTGTTTTATTCCGCTGACGGAAAAGGACAGAAAGTAGCTGGGAAGAGGCCGAGGATGTAGAAAAAGACCCTTTTAAGTTTCATTCCAGCTGCATCAAAGCATCCCCAAACTCCTCGCAGGTGCCCACACACAGCTCTGTGCTTGCAGCCCCTGCGCATCCACCTCGCTCCTCACTCCCTTTATCCCCATTACACCCCTAATATTCCCAACGTCAATATTCCCATTATTCCCTCCCTCTTGACCGCTTAAACCCCAAAACCTGGCGGGACTGAAGCGCTTGGGGGGGGTATTGGTGCTCCTGGCAGGCGGAGTCGAGTTTCCAGAGCTTCGGATGCTGCTCGGACGCCGCATCGGGCTCCTGATGCATCCCAGCGATAGCTCCCGAAACCCGATACTTCCATCCGATACTTGCCATGGAAATCCTCCCGTTCCATCCCGCCAGAGGCCGGGAGCGGCTTTCTCCCGGTTTCACCTAACCTGGTTAAAAAGAGGAGTAATGGCCCCGCGGAGCTGTAACGGGATTAACCCCCCGCCCGAAGGGGCCGGTGATTTATGGCCGCTTGTGATGGATCCTCTCAGGCTTCTCCCCAGAAATTCCCCGGGGGCAGCTCCCTGCCGGAATGATCCGGCCCAGAGCATTGGGAAGCACTTGGGAAGGGTCTGATCCCCTTGAGAAGGGTCTGATCCCTCTGGGAAGGGTCTGATCCCCTCGGGAAAGGTCTGATCCCCTCGGGAAAGGTCTGATCCCCTCGGGAAGGGTTTGATCCCCTCGGGAAGGGTTTGATCCCCTCGGGAAAGGTCTGATCCCCTCGGGAAGGGTTTGATCCCCTCGGGAAGGGTCTGATCCCCTCGGGAAGGGTTTGATCCCCTCGGGAAGGGTCTGATCCCCTCGGGAAGGGTTTGACCCCCTCGGGAAGGGTTTGATCCCCTCGGGAAAGGTCTGATCCCCTCGGGAAGGGTCTGATCCCCTCGGGAAAGGTCTGAGCCCCTCGGGAAGTGCCTGATCTCCCTGCGAAGGATCTGATCCCCTTGGGAAGGGCCTGATCCCCTCGGGAAGGATCTGATCCCCTTAGGAAGGGCCTGATCCCCTCGGGAAGGGTCTGATCCCCTTGGGAAGGGTCTGGTCCCCTCGGGAAGGATCTGATCCTCTCGGGAAGGATCTGACCCCCTCGGGAAGGGTCTGATCTCTCCTGGATGCCGCTGGGAAAATCCCCAAAAAGGCTCCAGGAAGGCTCAGCAAGAGGTTTTGGTGGGGGAGCACCCGCAGGGTGATTTAGAAGCCTCATCCAAGCCTCTGGATGCTCCAGAGCCGTCTGCCAGCAAGGGAAGGCTGGATGTGGTCTGTGGGATGCACATGGAGAGGGATGGGGGCGGCCGGCACGGCCCCAAAGCCATCCTGGGCCACCGATCCTGCCCTGCCGATGGATTTCCCCCGATTTTCCCATGAAAATCCATTTTCCATCACTCAGCCCACCCAGCGCCTCGTCCCTGCGCGGGTCCCGAGAGCCAAATCCAGCCTGTCCATTAATCCCGGAGTCATTAGGGGCGGATGAAGCCACTTCCCCCAATTCCTTCCTGCTCGTCTCGATCCCAGCCAAGCATTTCACCTTGGCGCCAGCAGCGAGCCGAGGTGTAAAATTACCGCCTGTTTGCTCCGGCCCCAAACAAACCACCCAGACGTGGCCATGAATCCCGCCGGGCACCGGGAAAGGGTTGGATGCGAGAGGGATGCGGTCCTGGATTCGTGGAGGGAGTTTGGAGCAGGGAAACTGCGCCCTGGGAACACCGGGAAGGGCTGGCAGGGCAGGAGGAACCAGCCCGAGCAGCCGGGGATGGGTGAAGGAGCTCGTTCCTCTGTGGGCTTGGGGGTTAGGGGGTGTGGGCTGCAAGTGTGATAAGGTAAAAGTGGCAAAAAAGGGCAAAAATAGGGGAAAAGTGGGGGAAAAAAGAAAAATGAAAGGCAAAAAATGCAAAAAAAAAAAAAGGCAAAAAATGCAGAAAAAAGGGCCAAAAATGAAAAAAAAAGGCAAAAAAGGCAAAAAAATAGAAGGCAATAAAGGGCAGAAGAGGCAAAAAAAAAAAAGGCCAAAATTGAAAAAAAAAAAAAAAAGAAAGAAAAAGAGAAGTGAAAAAAGGCCCGAAAAAAAGGCCTAGAAAAAGGGCAAAAAATGAAAAAAAAAAAAAAAAAAAAAAAAGGAAGAGAGGCGAAAAAAGGCCCAAAAAAAAAAGGCAAAATGGCAAAAAATGGCATCTTGGAGGAGAATGCAGGAGGAAAGAAACCCCTGAGCAGGGCCCGGGCGTCCCCCACCGAAGGGATTCAGGAGACGCCGAGGATGCAGAGCCCTGAGCCTGAAACCCCCCAGGGGAGGCGAGCCCAGTGGTTCCCGTGATGTGCCCAGTCAAAACTTCCACTGGGAAACAGGAACCAGGGAAGCACAGAAAGGCTCGCGCTGGAAGATGCCTTCAATAAATCCCACGAGCAGCGATGTGCGGGGGCTGTGGCAGCACCCGGAGCTCAACCCACGGGCCCAGGGGCTGGGGATGAGCCCGGCTGCTTCCCAGGAATCCGCACCGACCTGGGGGGGGGCTCCGAGCACTTTTCTCCCCGAGCCACCGGATTTCTTCTCCCTCCCGTGGCAGCCCCTCGCTTCCTTGCCTGCCTCGGGGCAGTTTATTTGTTCAGCCTCCCCTCCCGGGCCGGTTGGGCCCTTTCGGTGGGGCGGGGGACCCCGACCCAGCCCCGACACCACCGAGCTCGGCTCTGTCAGGGCTGTCAGCCAACACCAGCCCTGAGGCCGGCCAGGAATTTTAATTGAAATCGCCGCTCCCTGCGCTCAGATAAGGCCCAGCATCACCCCAGGGGCTCCCCAGGGCCCCCCCTCCGCTGCCCCACGGGGTACCAGGACCCCGAAGCCGCTCCCCAAATTCACGTGGGGTGCCCTGAGCTGTCTCCATGCCCTGGCACGGCTCTGCCAGCTCCGCGGCCGCCCGCCAAGGCAGCGCTGGGACAAACTGGGAGGGAACCGCCCCGAGCTGTCCCCACGTCGCGGGGACTCCGCACCGTCCCCTCCCCGCCCGCCGGAGCTTGGTGGTCTGCGCTCCTTATCAGCGCTTATCTCGCGGAGCCGCTCGCTAATGCGACCTTAATGGAGCTAAAACGGACTCGATTTGTTTTATTGCGGCTCAGCCCAAAGCCCAGCGCCCTCTGCCCCCTCCCCGCGCTCCTTCCCGCTTCCCTTGTTTTGGAAACACGGCGGGAAGGGGCTGCTCCTTCCTCGCAGCTCAGGGGGCAGCGCATGGGGAGCCGGAGGGGCAGGGAGAGCCCTCCCGGGGACTGTCCCTCCTTCCCCTCCTTCTCCTGCTCCCCCCGAGCCGCAGGGACCCCCCGAGCCCTCCCGGGCTGCGGGGGCCGGGGGCGCTTCGAGGCCCGGGAGGGTCGGAGCCGGGAGCGGGGCTGGCAGCGCTCGGTGGCCGCGACACCCCCGCGCCCCCCCGGGCCTGGAAGATGCTGCCCACGCCCTTCTCGGTGAAGGACATCCTCAGCCTGCAGCGGCCCGAGCCTGCCGGGGGACCCCGCGCCGCCCCCGCGCCCCGAGCCGCCCGCAGCCCCGCCGCGGAGAACGAGCCGCGGCCGCGTAAGTGCCCGCGGGACCCTGCGGAGAGGAGAGGCGGAGGGCACCGGGGGGACCCCGCGGAGCCGCTTTCGTTCCCCCGGAGCGGAACCCCGAGGGCAGCCTTGCAGCCTCGCACACGCCGGTCCCGGTTTCCTCCTTTTCCTCCCTTTTTCCCCCTGTGATTTGGGGTTTTTGCAGTTGTTCGGGGGATTTTTCGGGCATCCCGGTGCGCCCCGGCGCCGCCGCGCATCCCCCGCGCATCCCCGCAGCTCCGGCTGCCCTCGGGAGAACGGGAGGGCTCGGGGGGTGGATATGGGATATTGAGGGGTTCTTCCTGCCGAGAGTCACCCATCGCTCCCGTTTTCGATGCCACCCCGGTGTCGCGCTCCGTGCATTGTCCCCGCTGGAGACACCGAGGCACGCCCGGCCCCGGGAGCGCGGAAGAGCCGCGGGGATGCTCCGGAGCCTCTCCCGAGGGGAGATCGGACCTATCCCGCTTCTCCCCGCAGCTAAAATCCCAAAAAGTTTCTTCTGCTCGTGTTTCCCTAACGCCCGGCGGCTGCAGAGCGGGGAAACGGGAAACCAGTAAGGGGAGAGCGGGAGCGCTGGGCAGCACTGGGATGAGGAGGGAGAGGGGTGGAGAGGGAGAGGGGAGCTCGGGGAGCTCGGGAACCCTTCACACCTTCATCCAGAGCCTTCCAGCACCCCGCAGCATCCCCTGGAATTCCCGAATTCCCTGCTCTGCCTGGCGGGGTATCCAAGCGCATCCCAGCCGGAGCTGGACCTGATCCCGGCTGCTCCTCTGCCGCACAAAATCCCAATAAATCCCCAAACCATCAACCCCTCTGCTCTTCTCCCAGGTTTAACAATTTTCCCTCCTCCATTCCCAGCCCCTTCGGGATTTTTGTTCTGCTGAAATTCAGAGAAATGTGGGATTCTCCTTCCCTGGAGCCGGAGGCAGATCCTGCCGGAGGTCCAGATTCCACCCCTGTGGAGCAGGATGGTGGGGAAAGGGGATTTGGGGTTTGGAATACTCGAACCTGCTGTGTGCCCCCTTTTCCTTGTCCTCCTCAGGTAACGGTGGCAGTCCCAAAACATCAGAGGAGTCATTAAGAGGGCGGGTGGAAGGAGATTTTATCCAGAATTCGTGTAACAGCCTGATTCTTTCAAAAAAAAAAAAAAAATAGGGAATTTTCTTGAATTCTCAGTAAACATCACAGGAAAATTCACACTAAATGTATCAATTTTCTGGAATTCTCAATAAATACCACAGGAAAACTCATGTTAAATTTCTCTGCTATCAGCCTTGACTTTATGAACTACCAGCCCTACTCCATCCTATTCCCAAGAGGAGCCGTTCCCAGTTTGACCCCCGCTCTGGAAACACCCTCTCGCTGGGCACTGAGCTGCATTCCGCTCTGACTTTGCTTTTTTCTCCCCCCGCTGCAGGAAAACCTCTTCTCTCGCCGAGCTTGGAGGCGGAGGAGAAGCCAAGGGAGCAGCAAGCGCTGCCCAGGCAGCGGCAGCGGCGGAAGCCGCGGGTTCTGTTCTCGCAGGCTCAGGTGCTGGAGCTGGAGCGGCGCTTCCAGCGGCAGAAATACCTGTCCGGGCCCGAGCGGGAGCAGCTGGCCCGGCTGCTGCAGCTCAGCCCCACGCAGGTGAAGATCTGGTTCCAGAACCGGCGCTACAAGAGCAAGAGGCAGCGGCAGGAGCGGTGCCTGGCGCCGGCGCTGCCCGCGCTGCCCCCGCGCAGGGTGGCGGTGCCGGTGCTGGTGCGGGATGGCAAACCCTGCCTGGGGGGCTCCCGGCCCTACCCAGCGCCCTGCGGGGTCACCGCCGGCCCTTTTTCCTACGGCTCCTGCTGCGGTGCCCGCGGCGGCGGCGCTTTCGGGGCGGGCTACGGCGGGGGATGTCCCGCGGTGCCCGCAGGTGCCACCCCCGGGGGTGCCCAGCGCCAGCCGCCGGCTCTGCCAGCGGGAATCAGCGCTGGGAGCTGGAGGTGAGAAGGGAAGAGGCACCAGGAAAGCTCCAGAGCCGAGCCCTGATGGGGACAGGAGCCAAATCCAAGGGTTTCTGCCAGCCTGGACAGAGGGACAATTCCGTCTGTGGAGAGGGGGACGCTGCCACCACCGCGGCGCTGAGACTTTGGGCACCCAACACCTCTAAATTATTTATTAATAAACACAGGAATTTGGAGTCTGGCCCTTCCTGCTCCCAAGGGATTTGCTCCTCCAGGATGTGAACGCTGCTTTTCTTCCTCAGGATAACTGGAAAACAGGGTCCGTGCACATCCCAGTGCTTTTGGGTGGACACTATTTAATGCTTTGCGTTCCTATAAGTTTTGAGATTTATTTCTGATTTGTGTTTCTTAATAAGTCCCAGCGCAGGTATCAGTTTCTGCCTTTATTAATAATTTTATTATTACTATTATTATTACTATTATTATTACTATTATTATTATTATTTGCAAGTAAAAACAAATTGGTGAAATTGTGTTTTCGCTCTCTTGGCATTTCCCACTTTGTATTTTGGATTTTCCCATCCGCAATTTGCACCTGAGCATCCAAACCTGAGCCAAAGAAAAATAAAAATCAATTAAAACCCGAACAATCCAGGCAGAAATCACCTTGTGGTCCAAGTTTGGGAATTCCCAAGGTTTAATCCCTCCAAGGTTTTGTTCCCCCCTCTTCCCACTCCATTCCCGAGAGCTCCTTATCCCGCAGCGTTTGGAAAAAGCCTTGCGGGAGGCAATTAAGCTTTTATCTCTCATCCCTCATCGCTCCAGCGCTCCCTCACTTCCCAAATGGGACATCCCTGACATCCAGATCAAACCGGAAAATCCCTGGCGGGGACAGAGGTCGCTCCTCATCCTGCGGCTCCGAGGCTTTGGGAACGCCGGGTGCTGCCCCTTCCCTCCCCTCATCCATCCGCACTCACTCAGGGATATCTGTCCCCGCTCTGGAGCAGCCGGCGGATCCACAGGGTCCCGTTCCCTGCGCTGGGAAAAGCCCTGGGCTCACCTGGAATCCCCAACAACACGGAGAGCTTTCCTTGGAGGTTCAGCAAAAAAATGAGGCAAATCCCAGGAAACTCCCCCAAATAACCGCAGAAATTAAGGAAGGGAATTGCTTCCCTCGGAAAAGAAAAAAAAAAAAAAAAAAAAAAAAAGCCTGGAAATGGGAATCGTGAGAGCTGGAGGAGCTCTGGAGAAAACCCTCAGGAGCAGGGCGGGATTGTCGGGATTGTCCTGGGCAGGGCCAGGATCTGGACTCGATGATCCCCGTGGGTCCCTTCCAGCTCAGGGTATTCTCCAATCCCTTCATAACTCTTCCCAAATTCCCTTTCTCCAGCTAAAACAAGGCGGAGCCATTGGCGCTCCGGAGCTTTTCCAAGCCCTCCGTGGGTACAATGGGGTAATTCCCAAGCCGGAGGTTAAAGAAGGGGAAAGGGTTGAATAAAGCCGAGTTCGGGGCACGTTTGCACAACCTGCTCGCGGCTCCGGGCGGCTGAAACCAAACACCTCCCACAAAATCAACAAAGTCCTCGGGGGATTTGAGGGAAATCTTTTGTTTCCCTTTTTAAGGGTAAAAAAAAACCAAACCAACCAAACCATGCCTGGGCTTTGCGGCTGAAGGGGCTGGGCTTGGGCGAAGGGTTTGGGAGTGAAAGAGGGGATCGGAGCTGATATTCCATCAGGGAAAGGAGTTTGGAGACAGCAGAGCTGGAGGAGGCCACTGATAAGTTCATAGGCAGACATTTATAGATATATTTAAATATAAAGTGCCCGCAATTCCCAGGAATTCTGCTCATCGCCGGCACCAGAGCTCCCATGGGATCTTCCCCACCAGATGGATTTGCCTTATGATGGGACAAGGTGAATTTTTGTTCATGCCTTGCCCACATCCCTGGAGCTCCGAGGCTGTTTGGGGTCGTTTTCCAAACAGAAACTCTGGAAGAACAACCCCAAATAAAGCAGATCCTCAGGAAAAGGATCTCTTGTAAGCAGCTCCACCAGTGGTTTTGGTTTGAATTGGGAAGGTTTTGCTCCTTTTGGGTGCCCAAGACTTTGTTGTTAAAGGTGTTCATGAATGAAGGAATTAATCTGAGGTTCAGGCCTAGACTTTCAGCCTTTTCCAAGCCAGAATTTGCCTCTGGAGCTGCTCTCCCTGTCTTTTACATCATCCCCAAGCCCTCGTTGGAGCGGCTTTGCAAAGCTGACAAAAACATCTTTGACATTTTCCCCGTTTTCCAACAGGCTCAGAGTGCATCAAAGTGGAGAAGTTTGAGAAAAAACCCTCAAAATCCATTAAAAAAAAAACACCCAACCCTTTTATTTGTCAGCTTTTCCCGCTGAAAGCAGCGTTTTCCCAAAGAGCTCAGGGATAGAAATCGTTCCCGTGAGCGGGAGGAAGCAGAGCTGGGGTTGGGGCCATGGATGCAGAACATCCTCCAAGGATGCTGCTCCCTCTGCTCTCCCAGAAAAACCCACCCTGGACGCATTTTGATCCCCAAATCCACATCCTTGTCTTCAAATCCGGGGGGGAGGGGGGGGATTGCGAGCAAAGGAGGAGCTGAGGAGCGGCCGTGACCCCACAGATCCGTGGGGAAGGACGCCCTGAGCAGGAGGGGAAGGCAGCGGCCCGAAATCCAGCGGGAGCCAAGAGGCAGCCGAAGGGCGTAGACTCGTGCCGGGCTCTCCAATCAGCCCCGGGAGGTTTGGCTCGGGCCGGATAAATGCGGGCCGGGCTGGGTGGGAACGCGGCGAGCCCCGGGAGAAGGGGATGAGCTCCGGGGCGCGGCCGGGACGGCGGCAGAGCTCGGCCAGCACCCCCCCGGCAGCGATGAGCGGCACCCCCGGGGCAGCCCCGCAGCCCCGGCCCGTCCCCTCCCGGCCCCGCACGTCCTTCCTCATCCAGGACATCCTCTGGGATGGGGCCGAGCGCGGCAGGAGCGCAGGGAATGAGGAGCTGAGAGCGCCCAGCGAGGAGGGGAGAGGGGACAGCCCGGCCCCGGGACACCCCCCCGGGGGTCCCCATCCCCCGGGAGCGGCCGCAGCCTCGGGGACACCCCAGGAACCGGACACAGGTAATGGGGGAGCGGGAATGGCTGTGCTGGGGGCGGGGATGGATCGGGAACGGGTCAGGAATGGATCGGGAATGGTTTGGAAATGGATCAGGAAAG
Source organism: Coloeus monedula (assembly GCF_965178545.1). Classification (NCBI taxonomy): domain Eukaryota; kingdom Metazoa; phylum Chordata; class Aves; order Passeriformes; family Corvidae; genus Coloeus; species Coloeus monedula. The sequence continues at coordinate 2,008,040 of NC_138808.1, read as the reverse complement.
CCTGGGCTTCGTTTGAGGGATGGATCAGGAATGTCTGAGCTTGGATCAGGGAATGGACCAGCAATGGATCGGGAAGGGATCAGGAAAGTCTGTGCTTGAGTCAGGGAATGGATCAGGAATGGCTCAGGAGAGTTTGTGCCTGGATCGGGAACGGATCAGGAATGGATCAGGAATGGGTTGGGAATGGATCAGGAACAGGTCAGGGAATGGGTCAGGAACGGGTCAGGGAATGTATCAGGGAATGTATCAGGGAATGGATCAGGGAATGGATCAGGGAATGGGTCAGGGTATGGGTCAGGGAATGGATCAGGGAATGGGTCGGGAATGGATCAGGGAATGGGTCAGGGAATGGATCAGGAACGGGTCAGGGAATGGATCAGGAACGGGTCAGGGAATGGGTCAGGAATGGGTCAGGAATGGATCAGGAACGGGTCAGGAATGGATCAGGGAATGGATCAGGAACGGGTCGGGAATGGATCAGGGAATGGGTCGGGAATGGGTCAGGAATGGATCAGGAACGGGTCAGGAATGGATCAGGGAATGGATCAGGAACGGGTCGGGAATGGATCAGGGAATGGGTCGGGAATGGATCAGGGAATGGATCAGGAATGGGTCGGGAATGTCTGAGCTTGGGTCCATCAAGGGGCAGGATCCAGACCCGGCTGCTGGGGCCAGACACTCTTGGATTAAACTCCAGGAGCACCCGAGCTGGAGCAGAGGGATGAGGAGGAATTCAGAGACTGCATTCAAACCTTTCCCCAGAGCCCCAAAGGACCCCGAGCTCCAATGTCCCAAATGCCCAAAATGTCACTTTAAAAACCCCATTTGATGCATTTCTACAAAAACTTGGGAAATAAATTCCCTTTTAATGCAGATCCCAGAAAAGGCACCGTGGGCAAGGGGCTGCCCAGAGGGGGAGAAGCAACATCCCAAAATCCCAGTGGGACACAAGATTTTGGGATCAGTGCTGGGGCTGGGCTCAGCCTTTCCCTGCCTGAACATCCCGGGCTGAGTTTGGAATTCTCCAGCGCCGGCTCTCGCTTGCTCCGACAGTGCTGTAGGGGGAATTTTGGCATTAAAAGAAATTTGTACATTTCTGGGATTTCAGGGACAACCAGGATTCACACAGCTGGGAATTAAATCCGTGGCTTTTCTCTCTTCTGTTCACACCTTAAGGAAATAAACTGAGAAATGACCGAAAGCCCAAAAATGGGCTGATTTCCATCTGGATAAAGCACAGAAAGGGATTAACTCCATAAATAAATGTAACCGAGGGGTTTTGGCTCTCGTGGGTGGCACTTCCCGGGAGCTCAGCACCTTCCCGGGTCCCCACTCCGGTGATCCATCGGTGCCACAGGGAATTAGTTGGAGATCCAAGGCCAAGTTTGGGATGTAAAGGGTTAAAACTGCCCTACAATTTCTTGGCATCGCCTTGGAGTTATGGGATGGAAAAGGCAGGAATTCGTGCCCGATGCTCTCCACCCGAAGCCTGCCCCGAGCTGCTCGGAGGATTTGTTTCCTTTGGGAATTCCCATTTTCCCAGAGGCACGGGAGGACATTCCAAAGCAGGGCCTGATATGAATCCCGCAAAGCAAAAATTCCTTTGATATCCCTTGATGGATTGATTCCTTTTATGTCCATTTGGGGCATAAAACCAGAACTTTGGGATTTAGGGAGACCTCCAGCAGCGCTGGAAAGTATCCCTTTTTGGGGATATTATTCCATCCTCTCCTACCTGGGGATATTATTCCATCCCACCCTATTCTATCCTATCCAGGGATATTATTCCAGCCTATCCTATCCTATTTTATTTAGGGATGTTATTCCTGTCCTATTTTATTTAGGGGTGTTATTCCATTCTGTCCTTTCCTATTTTATTTAGGGATGTTATTCCTATCCTGTTTTTTTAGGGATGTTATTCCATCCTATCCTATATTTTTAGAGATGTTATTCCTATCCTATTTTATTTGGGGATATTATTCCTGTCTTATCCTGTCCCATCCATTCCTATCCTACCCCTATTCTTTCCCTATTCCTGCCACCCCTTGGATTCCCTGTTCCTACGGAATTCAGGAGGACGTGAATCAAAACCTGCGATTTAGGAAGACAAAACTCCCTCATGTGACTCTCACACCATTAAATTAAAACATTCCCAAGAAAATCTGGATTATTTTTTCCTCTCTGTAAGGGGGAAAACCAAAGGCATTTTGGTGATTTCCAAGCAGGATTTTGTTTCCGAGTGGGAATTTTTATCCAAGAGGGAATTTTTGTCCAAGAGGGGACTTTTCCAAGTGGTTCATTCCCAATTCTTCCCTTCCCAGACACCCCGGTGGAGCCTTTCCTGTCCGACTGTGCCCCCGCCGTGCATCCCATGGCTCCGCGGCCTCCCAGGCAGGGAAAACGTTCCCGAGCCGCCTTCTCCCACAGCCAGGTGATCGAGCTGGAGCGGAAGTTCAGCCACCAGAAATACCTGTCCGCCCCGGAGAGAGCGACCCTGGCCCGGCACCTGCAGCTCACCGAGACCCAGGTGAAGATTTGGTTCCAGAACAGGAGGTACAAGACCAAGAGGAAACAGCTGGTGGCCGGGATGAGCCGCTTGGACTCGCGCCAGGGAGCGGCCGAATTCCCGGGAATGTCGCTGCTGGCGCTCAGGGGGGCCTGGCCCTACCTGCCCTGCCTCTACTACGTGAATTCCTGGAGCCCCTCCTGGTAGAAAGGGCTTTTTTAGGTGGAAAATATCCGGTTTTTCCTTAAATTCAGAGGGCAGCGATTGGCAGCTCAAAGGTCTCTCATCCCTTACACTGAAATAACCAAAAGCAGCCCCAAATTTTAGTTGCAGCGCTCTGGGAATTCCCAGAAAAGCCTTGGCTGTTCCATCCCTGGAAGTTCCCAGATCCAGGCTGGATGGGGCTTGGAGCTGAGGGCACCTGGCACTCTTGAGTGGCTGGAGCCTCTCCTGGTAGAAATGGCTTTTTTAGGTGGAAAATACCCGGTTTTTCCTTAAATTCAGAGGGGAGCGATTGGCAGCTCAAAGGTCTCTCATCCCTTACACTGAAATAACCAAAACCAGCCCCAAAATTTAACAGCATTTAATTCACTGTGTTTGATTCCAAAGCTCTGGGAATTCCCAGGGAATCTGTGGCTGCTCCATCCCTGGAAGTTCCCAGATCCAGGCCGGATGGGGTTTGGAGCTGGGGGCACCTGGCTGTACCTGCCCTGCCTCTACTGCGTGAATTCCTGGAGCCCCTCCTGGTAGGAACGGCTTTTTTAGGTGGAAAAGATCCTTAATCTTGGATTTAAGGGATATTTCCTGACTATTTCCTTAAATCCAGAAGGGAGGCATTTCAGTGGCAGCATTTTGCAGCGGCAGCATAAAATTCTCTCACCACGGACACCGAAATAACCAAAACCAGCCCCAAATTTTAGTTGCAGTGCTCTGGGAATTCCCAGGGAATCTGTGGCTGCTCCGTCCCTGGAAGTTCCCAGATCCAGGCTGGATGGGGCACTCTTGAGTGGCTGGAGCCCCTCCTGGTAGAAACGGCTTTTTTAGGTGAAAAATACCCTTTATCTTGGATATTAAGGAATATTTCCCGAAATATTTCCTGGATATTTCCTTAAATTCAGAGCGGGGCGCGGGGGGGGGGGGGGGGTCACCGGCAGCGTTTTGTAGCGGGAACAAGAAATTCTCTCACCGCAAACACGGGGAAAAAAACCCAAAGGAAAAACCCCAAATGTTAACAGCATTTAATCCACAGTGTTCCATTCCAGAGCTCTGGGAATTCCCGGGGAATCTGTGGCCGCCCCATCCCTGGAAGTGCCCAAATCCAGGTCGCCACCCGGAGGTGCCCTGGATGCCACCCTGGCAGGGACAATGGGGCAATGACAGACGGGTTTTGCATATCCGGGTGTCGGCCCTGCTGCAGCGCTCCGGGGTTTTAAAGGAGCGGCAGCTCCAAGGCTCCACTTCCAGAGCAGCAAACCCCGTTTGCAGCTGGAATCTGGGGGTTGGAGCCGCCTTTTCCCGAGCCGAATCACCCCAGAATTCCGTGAATCAGCTCAGTTCCCGGCGCTGGGTCACCAGAACAGCAAGAGGATGATGCCAGCTTGTCGGTTTTAGGGGAAAAAACTCCCATTTGCACTTCCAGAATAGAAAAAATTGAATTTATTTTTTTAAATTTATACTTAAAGTGTCATCAATTCCATGGGGAAAGTGTGGGAGTAAGGGAGATTTCCAAGGGAGGAAATGCATTTTCTCAGCCGGAGTAACCTGGAGCAGATTTAACCTCCTGGAACTCAAATCTTCCCTGGGAAGCTCCAGGAACGTTCCTCTGGTTCCTGCTCTTCCCATTAAAATCCCAGTGCTGCCATTCCCTCCTGGATTAGGGAAACGCAGACAATAAATCCTGGGAAGGAGCTGCCTGGATTCGCCCCTTTTCCACAGCATTATTCGGGATCCGCCCTTTTGCCGGGGGACTCCTGCGAGCTCCCAGGCAGAGAGGCAAAAATTCCGGGGGCAAAATTCCAGGGAAGGGAGGACAGGGAGAGGAGGACACAGAACGGGAGCTCTTTGCAGGAATTATTAATTTCTCTCTTTGCTATCAAAGATTCTCCCTTAATTTGGAGGCCGAGCTTTGGAATTGTCTCAAAGTAACTTTCGCTATCTCCAGCTCCGTTTCCCTCCCAGCTCCTTCTCCCAGGGCCGGGAATTCCAGCCCGGATTCCAGCATGGAAGGCCATCTCCTCTCCGCTGTTGCAAAGTGTTTCCATCCCTGCCCTGCCCTTATCCACTCGGGAACAACAAAAATCCCTTTATTGACCTCAAAGCCGAGTTCCAGCCGGGAGTGACCCCCCCGCCCCGAGGGCACCTCCTGCCCACATCCCATGGATTTCTCTGCCAGAGCCTTGGGATGCTGCTGGAATCCGGGCAGAGACAGCAAATGTGCGCTAAAACCGCCGGGAAACGGCTCGGAGCATCCCGGTTTGCACGGGCGGGGGGGAATGTTCCACTGGGAAGGGCTGGGAAAATGAGATCTGAACTGGAAATTAACTCTGAACTGGAAATGGGATTTAAGCTGTAAATCAGATCTAAACTGGGAATGAAATCTAAATTAAAAATGAGATCTAAACTGGAAATGAGACCTAAACTGGAAATTAAATCTAAAGTGAAAATGAGATTTAAACTGGGAACTAAATCTAAGCTGGAAATTAAATCTAAACTGGAAATGAAATCTAAATTTAAAATGAAATCTAAAGTGAAAATGAGATTGAAACTGGGAATGAAATCTAAATTAAAAATAAGATCTAAACTGGAAATTAAATCTAAAGTGAAAATGAGATTTAAACTGGGAACTAAATCTAAACTGGAAATTAAATCTAAACTGGAAATGAAATCTAAATTTAAAATGAGATCTAAACTGAAAATTCAATCTAAACTGAAAATAAAATCTAAATTGGAAATTGGACCTAAACTGGAAATTAGAACTAAACTGGAAATTAGAACTAAACTAAGAATTAAATCTAAACTGGAAATGAGATTTAAACTGGAAATGAGATTTAAACTGGAAATTAAATCTAAGCGGAATCTCTTGGACGCCTCTTTGGGAAAACGCCGCTGTCACAGCCGGGTTTTTTTCCTGCTGGGGCTTTCCAACCCCAAATCTCCTCCTCGTGCTCCAGATCCCAACAGCTGCCCCCAGACTCTGCTGGGCCAGCCCAGATAATCCCGGTTTTATCCCTGGGCTTGGTCCTGTCTCCTCTGAGGCTGGGCTGGGATCCTCTGGAATAAAGGCTGCGGGATCTTTGCTAAGAACGAGCTGCTTCCGTGGGATTTTATCCCAGGTTTGGGGTTTCTATTCTGGGTTTGGGGGTTCTATGCCAAGTTTTGGGGTTTTAATCCAAGTTTTGGGGGTTTAATCCAAGTTTTGGCGTTTTTATCTTGGGTTTGGGGTTTTTATCCCAGGTTTGGGGCTTAATTCTGGGTTTGGGGATTTTATCCCAGGTTTGGGGATTTTATTCCATGTTTGGGGTTTTAATCCCAGGTTTGGGGTTTTTAGCTTGGGTTTGGGATTTTATCCCAGGTTTGGGGTTTTAATCCCAGGTTTGGGGTTTTTATCTTTGGTTTGGGATTTTTACCCCAGGTTTGGGGTTTTTATCTTGGGTTTGGGGTTTTGATCCCAGGTTTGGGGTTTTAATCCCAGGTTTGCGGTTTTTATCTTGGGTTTGGGGTTTTTATCTTGGGTTTGGGGTTTTAATCCCAGGTTTGGGGTTTTTATCCTGGGTTTGGGGTTTTAATCCCAGGTTTGGGGTTTTTATCCCAGGTTTGGGGTTCTTCCCACCCCCATTCCTGCTGTCAGTGACCCCAAGCGTCCCAGCAGCACCAACAACTGGGACAGAACTCCCCGGAGCGAGGTTTGAGTGAGAAATTATCCCCAAATCCTCATCCATCCCTAATTTTTGGTGCTCAGCACCCAATCCTGCCCCATCCCCCCTCCAGCCAGGCACGAAGTATCCCCGAGCGCCCCCTGATCCTATTTCCAGGGGATTATTCCCAAAAAATCCGAGTTTAGGAATGAAATTCCTTCCTTATCACCCCCAAATCCCACAATTCCAGCCCCATCCGGGGTTTTGGAAGAGCCATCCCAGTTATTTCTGCTCCTGCTTCCCCCAGCCAGGGCAGGTTTGGGGTTTTTTAGGATCATAAATCCAGGGATTTCTCCCGGACTGTGGATGTCGCCCCTCGGAAGGGGGAGAGGGGCTGGCCTTGCTCCCAGCTCTCCCTCCCTCCTTCCCGCTGCTCTTCCCGGATGGAAAATGAGCTCCAATCCCGGTTTTATTCCCAATTTAATTTTGTATCCTGGTAAATTAAAGCAAAATTCCCCCCAAAAAAGCCAAAGCAGGAATTCAATGGGAAAACGAGGCCTCAGGGGAGCTGGGAACGGATCCCACACCCCGATCCAGCTCTCCAGGCCTCGATCCCAACCCTCAGGACGGGAAAAGCTCCTCTCCAAGGGGGTTGGTTTCTCCCAGGCAGGGACACCCTCAGCCCTACAGGATTTAGGATCCTGAGCACCCCCTGATCCCATTTCCAGATGATTATTCCCAAAAAACCCAGAGTTTAGGAATGAAATTCTTTCCTTATCACCCCCAAATCCCACAATTCCAGCTCCATCCGGGGTTTTGGAAGCGCCATCCCAGTTAATCCGTGCCAGCAGCAGGATCCTGCTGAGCACCCCCTGATCCCTTTGGAAAGCTGCTGCACCCCAACATTTCCAGCCAAGAGGCAAAGTGCAGGGGAGATCCCAAAAAATTCTGGGATGAGCCCGGCTGGAGCAGGGATAAGGGAGCTTTCCAAAGGGAGCAGGGAAAAGGGGAGGGAATCAAGGACAAGGGGTGGAAATCATGGAAAGGGGGTTGGAAATCACGGAAAAGGGGGTGGAAATGGAGGAAAATGGGGTGGAAATCGAGGAAAAGGGGGGGAATCAAGGAAAAGGGGTGGGAAATCGAAGAAAAGGGGTGGAAATTGAGGAAAAGGGGTTGGAAATCATGGAATAGAAGTGGAAATCATGGAAAGGGGGTTGGAAATCTAGGAAAAGGGGTGGAAATCGAGGAAAAGGAGTGGAAATCGAGGAAAAGGAGTGGAAATCATGGAAAAGGGATTGGAAATCATGGAAAAGGGGGTGGAAATCGAGGAAAATGGGGTGGAAATCATGGAAAGGGGGGTGGAAATGGAGGAAAACGGGTTGGAAATCAAGGAAAAGGGAGTGGAAATCATGGAAAAGGGGGTGGAAATTGAGGAAAAGGAGTGGAAATCAAGGAAGAGATCCAGGACCCGGCTCTGCCTCCCGCCAAACCTCCCCCTGAGGAGCCAGGAATGTTTCCCACCTGGAGCCCAAACATTCCCGCCGCGCTGGGGGTTTCACAGTGGAAACATCCCAGTGGAAATTCCCTTTTTTCCCCCCCTTTGGAGCCCACCGTGCTCCAGGCAGAGCCGAATCCCTGGGATTATCCCGAGGCGGGGGAGTTGGGCTCCGGCAGCTGCCAGGGACAGCAAGGACGCGAGGGAGACTCCCGGAATTTTGGGATGTTCCCACTGGATGCCGCTGGAGCCGGGGGAGGACCAGCGGAGCCGGCGCGGGAGGATCCTCCCGGCTTTTCCCGCTTCTGTTCCCACCGAGGGCTTTTTCCAGCCCCGATTCCAGGATTTCCAGCCATGCACGGGCTGCCCGGGAATTCTTCTCATCCAGAGGTTTTTTGGGACAGCCAGATTTCCAAAGAAACGGGGGAAAAGCCCTCCACGCACCCCCTGCAGCCCTGCCTTCCCACCTGGAGCCTCCAGAGGGATATTCCCGGCTTTTCCAGTGCGGTTTGGTTTTCCATGGAACAGTCTGGATATCCCAGAACTCGTGAGGGTGGAGCAGGATCTCAAAGGAGGAGAAAGGGAATGGGATACAGTCCTGGGAATGGGATTATAGGAATGGGATCCAGTCCTGGGAATGGGATCCTGTCCTGGGAATGGGATCCTGGGAATGGGATCCTGTCCTGGGAATGGGATCCTGTCCTGGGAATGGGATCATGGGAATGGGATCCAGTCCTGGGAATGGGATCCTGGGAATGGGATAATGGGAATGGGATCCAGTCCTGGGAATGGGATTATAGGAATGGGATCCAGTCCTGGGAATGGGATCCTGGGAATGGGATAATGGGAATGGGATCCAGTCCTGGGAATGGGATCCTGGGAATGGGATCCTGTCCTGGGAATGGGATCCAGTCCTGGGAATGGGATCATTTACTGGGAACGGGATCCAGTCCTGGGAATGGGATCCTGTCCTGGGAATGGGATCCTGTCCTGGGAATGGGATCCTGGGAATGGGATCCTGTCTTGGGAATGGGATCATGGGAATGGGATCCTGTCCTGGGAATGGGATCATTGGAATGGGATTCTATCCTGGGAAAGGGACCAAGTCCTGGGAAAGGGGCCCTGTCTGGAGAAAGGGATCCTTTACTGGGAAAGGGGACACTGTCCTGGGAACAGGACCTTGTTCAGGGATCGGGATCCTGTCCTGGGAATGGGATCCTGTCCTGGGAAAGGGATTCATTCCTGGCAAAGGAACCAAGTCCTGGGAATGGGGCCGCGTTCTGCCGAGCCCGCGGCGCTGAAGGGGTAAAACCAGGGATCTGCGCCCTCTGGAAAATCCTCCCAGGGCACTTTTCCAGCCTCCGGGAGTGTCCCGGTGGCGCGGCGGGAAGCGCCGGGATCGGGGCAATCCCTGGGCAAACACAGCCGGGCTGGGAGCCGCTCCCGGCACTCCCGGAGCATCCAAGGGTCACCGGGAAAAGCTCGGGCTGAGCTCTCCCGGAGCCCTTTCCCACCGGGAGCCGCTTTCCCGTGGGGAACGGCAGCGCCCGCGCTCCCAGGGTGGGGATTGGGAGAATCCCAGGGAACAGAGCGAGCCTGGGGAACCCCCGGAGGAGCTTCCCTGCGGGAGAGCGCCCAAAGGCTCCACACACACGGATAAAGCTGGGATGGGGCCGGGATGGAGCAGGGATGGGGCTGCCAAGACGGCAGCGAACTCCAGAGGTGCCCCTGGAATGCGGGCAGAAGTTTTCCCGGAGCTGGGAGAACCTGGGATCCCTTTGGAGCAGCCAGATGATGTCAGTCCTTCTCCAGATTCCCTGTGGAGCCGGCCTGGAGCGCTGCCAGCATTCCCGGGATCTGATGGCTGCACGGTGCGAGGCAGGGAATTTCCCAGGGAAGATTCCAGGAGGAAAAACCAAGAGGTTTTTTTCCCCAAATATTGGGGTTTGAATATGGAAATCTGCGCCGTTCCCCAGCGGGCTGCCACCCCCTGCAGGTTTTGCCCCTCAAATGTTCCCTCATTCCAGGTTGTATCCATTGAAAAGGAGGGAATGGGGATAACCTGCAGCAATCCCGCTCTGTTCCTGCAGCGGATTCCCAGGAAACCCCAGAATTCCAGCTAAAAAAGGAGGGAATGGAGATTCCTTTGAAACTGGCACCAATCCCGCTCTGCTCCTGCAGCAGATTCCCAGAAAATCCCAGAATTCCAGCTAAAAAAGGAAGGAATGGAGATTCCTTTGAAACTGGCACCAATCCCGCTCTGCTCCTGCAGCGGATTCCCAGGAAGACCTAAAATTCCATTAAAAAAAGAGGGAATGGGGATAACCCTCAAGCTGGCATCAATCATTCCTTGCTCCTGCAGCAGGATCCTCCAAACCCCCCAAACTTCCATAAAAAAACCACCACGGGGGGCTCAGATCCCAAAAATGGGATCTCTCGGATGAAAAGAGCTCCAAGAGGCCCCAAATCCAGGAGGATTCCGGCCATTCCCACCCCGACTCAGGAGCCCCAATTCCATGGGGAGGTGGAGACGCTCACCAGGAAAACCAGGAGCAAAACTTGCAGGAATTATTCCAAAGCCACAGCACGGGGAATGTGGGAACTTTGGGGTTTTCCCAGCAATTCCTGAGAAAAGGAGGATTTTAGGGCCGAAATCCTGGAGCAGGAGCTGGGAATTCTCGGAGGCTCCTTTGCAGGAGCTGCCTCAAGGCCTCTGGAAGAGGAATTTATTTGGAATACCAAAATCTCCTCAAATTCCACCCATTCCCGCATTTTCTGGGCCCAGTTTTCCCCACTCCCACTCCCACCAAATTTTTTAGGAAGTGGCCGATATTCTGCTCCTCCCTCCGAGCTTTTCCTGGGGTTTTTTCCTGGCACCTCACGGTCCTCATCCCCTGTGGGAGCTGCTGGAAGGAGGAATTATTCCCTATTTCTCCATGATTTCTCCATGATTTATCCACAATTTCTCCACGATTACTCCACTCTTTAGCCACGATTTCTCCACAATTTAGCCATGATTTTTCCATGATTGTTCCATGATTTTTCCATTATTTCTCCAGTTTTTATCCATAATTTATCCATGATTTTTCCATTATTTTTTCATTATTTTTCCATTATTTCTCCACTTTTTATCCACAATTTATCCATAATTTATCCACAACTTATCCATGATTTTTCCATTATTTTTCCATTATTTCTCCACTTTTTATCCACGATTTCTCCATGATTTATCCACTATTTTTCCATTATTTCTCCACAATTTCTCCATTATTTATCCACAATTTCTCCACGATTTCTTCACGATTTATCCATGAATTGTCCACGATATTTCCATTATTTCTCCACTATTTATCCATTATTTCTCCGTGATTTATCCACAATTTCTCCACGATTTCTCCACTCTTTAGCCACAATTTATCCACAATTTATCCATTATTTATCCACGATTTTTCCATTATTTTTCCATTATTTTTCCATTATTTCTCCACTTTTTATCCACAGTTTCTCCACGATTTCTCCACTCTTTAGCCACCATTTCTTCACTATTTTTCCATTATTTCTCCATGATTTCTGCACTGTTTAGCCACAATTTCTCCACGATTTCTCCACGATTTCTTCACGATTTATCCATGAATTATCCACGATATCTCCATTATTTCTCCACTATTTATCCACGATTTCTCCATTATTTAGCCACAAATTCTCCATTATTTAGCCACGATTTCTCCGTTATTTAGCCACGATTTCTCCGTTATTTAGCCACGATTTCTCCATTATTTAGCCACAATTTCTCCGTTATTTAGCCACAATTTCTCCATTATTTAGCCATGATTTCTCCGTTATTTAGCCACGATTTCTCCATTATTTAGCCACAATTTCTCCATTATTTAGCCACGATTTCTCCGTTATTTAGCCACGATTTCTCCGTTATTTAGCCACAATTTCTCCATTATTTAGCCACGATTTCTCCATTATTTAGCCACGATTTCTCCGTTATTTAGCCACGATTTCTCCATTATTTAGCCACAATTTCTCCATTATTTAGCCACGATTTCTCCATTATTTAGCCACGATTTCTCCGTTATTTAGCCACGATTTCTCCATTATTTAGCCACGATTTCTCCGTTATTTAGCCACGATTTCTCCATTATTTAGCCACGATTTCTCCGTTATTTAGCCACGATTTCTCCATTATTTAGCCACAAATTCTCCGTTATTTAGCCACGATTTCTCCATTATTTAGCCACGATTTCTCCGTTATTTAGCCACGATTTCTCCGTTATTTAGCCATGATTTCTCCCCGATTTCCCCACGATTCCTGCTCCCCGCTCCTCTCCAGGCCCAGCAGCCCCGGGACCATCAATCCGCAGCTTTCCCTCGGCACCCGCTGCAAACCTCGCGGGGCCCGGCCGAGAGGGAAGAAAAGAAAATAAAAATAGAAATTTTTAAAAAGTAAAAATAAAAGTAAAAATAAAATAAAAATAAAAATAAAGGTAAAAATAAAAATAAAAGTCAATTTAAAAAAATAAAAATAAAAATAAAAATTGAAGTAAAAATAAAAATAGAAATAAAAATAAAAATAAAAGTCAATTAAAAAAATAAAATAAAATAAAAATAAAAATAAAAAATAAAATAAAACCAAAAATAAAGGTAAAAATAAAAATAAAAATAAAAATAAATAAAAATAGAAGTAAAAATAAAAATAGAAATAAAAATAAAAATAAAAGTCAATTTAAAAAATAAAAATAAAAATAAAAATAGAAGTAAAAATAAAAATAGAAATAAAAATAAAAATAAAAGGCAATTTAAAAAAATAAAATAAAATAAAAATAAAAATAAAAAATAAAATAAAACCAAAAATAAAGGTAAAAATAAAATAAAAATAAAAATAAAAATAAAAATAAAAATAAAAATAAAAATAAAAATAAAAATAAAAATAAAAATAAAAATAAAAATAAAAATAAAAATAAATAAAAATAGAAATAAAAATAAAAATAAAAGTCAATTAAAAAAATAAAAATAAAAATAGAAGTAAAAATAAAAATAAAAATAAAATAAAAATAAAAGTAAAGGTAAAAATAAAAATAAAAATAAAAATAGAAGTAAAAATTTTAAAAAATAAAGAATAAAATAAAAGTAAAAATAAAAATAAAAATAAGAATAAAAATAAATAAAAAATAAAAATAAAAATAAATAAAAATAAAAATAAAAATAAAAATAAGAATAAAAATAAAGGTAAAAATAAAAATAAAAGTAAAATAAAATAAAATAAAATAAAATAAAATAAAATAAAATAAAATAAAATAAAAATAAAAACAAAAGTAAAAATCCAAGTGTAACTAAAGGCGGGGGATGGATTCTCCGGATCCCTGGATCCGGGCCGGGCCGGGCTGGAATTCTGCAGCTCTGAGGAGTTTTTGGAGGGTTCGGCTCCTGCAGGAGATGGGAAATTGGGTTTTGCTGGGCGAACCTCGGAGCGGGTGGAAAAGGAACCGGGAGGAAATCCCAGTTTTCCTCTTGGCAGCCCAGACTGGGACCATGGAAGGGGAACGGCGGGAGGAGAGGGAGGCAAAGGCGGGGGATGCTCTGAGCGGGTCGGAGCTGCTGAATTCCAGGACGAAAAAGCCCCAGGCTGGCAACATTTAGGGCTGGAATTCCATCAGGATCTTTTTATTTCCTCGAGTTCCAGGGACAAAACTGCAGCGGCATTTCCCACCTGGAGCCTGCGCTGGGAACAGTGAAGAGAACACTTTTTAAATATTTTATTTTATTTTATTTTATTTTATTATTTTATTTTATTTTATTTTATTTATTTTTATTTTATTTTATTTTATTTTATTTTATTTTATTTTATTATATTTTTTATTTTATTTTATTTTATTTTATTTTTATTTTATTTTATTTTATTTTATTTTATTTTATTATATTTTTTATTTTATTTTATTTTATTTTTATTTTTATTTTATTTTATTTTATTTTATTTTATTTTATTTTATTTTATTATTTTATTTTATTTTATTTTATTTTATTTATTTTTATTTTATTTTATTTTATTTTATTTTATTTTATTATATTTTTTATTTTATTTTATTTTATTTTATTTTTATTTTATTTTATTTTATTTTATTTTATTTTATTAATTGCTATTTATTTAAGATTGTATTTCATTTTACTTTTTTTTTTACTTTATTTCTTTGATTTCTTTTCTTTTTTCTTTTCTTTTTAAATTTTATTTTATTCATTTTATTTTACTTGATTGTATTTTGTTGTGTTTTGTTTCATTTCATTTCATCTCATTTTTATTTAATTTTGATTTTTTACTATTTTGTTTATTTTTTAAGTTTTAAAATTTTTATTTTATCTTATTTTATTTCATTTCATTTCATTTTTGCCGAGGCAAAAAAAAAAAAAAAACAGACAAAAAGCAGATGAAGAATTGCAAAAGTTCCTCATCCTCCCTTAAATCCCTCCGTGTGTTTGTGGTGGAACGAGCAGCAGAACTGGGTCACGGACCGGGCTAAAATCCGGAATTTTGGGTCACGGACCGGGCTAAAATCCGGAATTTTGGGTCACGGACCGGGCTAAAATCCGGAATTTTGGGTCACGGACCGGGCTAAAATCTGGAATTTTGGGTCACGGACGGGGCTAAAATCCGGAATTTTGGGTCACGGACCGGGCTAAAATCCGGAATTTTGGGTCACGGACTGGGCTAAAATCTGGAATTTTGGGTCACGGACGGGGCTAAAATCTGGAATTTTGGGTCACGGACGGGGCTAAAATCCGGAATTTTGGGTCACGGACTGGGCTAAAATCCGGAATTCGAGCTCCGAATTGCAGCCCAACTTCCAAAGGCAAACCTGGAAGGGATCTTTGGGATGGGGAAGGGGATTTGGGAAGGGATTTTCCCAGCGGACCCAGCAGCACCAGTTGGAGAATGGGACCAGTTCCTGCCGCAGCCTCGCACCTCGGAGCCGCCGGGAAACGCTTCCCTGCTCCCGGCGCTGCGCAGGGAATCCAATCCCTTCCATTCCCGGATGTTTTTATTCCCTGTGCGCCCGAGCGTGGCGGAATCAGCCGGGAAGGTGCGGCCGGAAAATTGTTCCCTGCAAGAAAAACAGGGAGCGGAGAGAAAGGGGGAGGGGAGGAGAAGGAGAAGGAGAAGGAGAAGGAGAAGGAGAAGGAGAAGGAGAAGGAGAAGGAGAAGGAGAAGGAGAAGGAGAAGGAGAAGGAGAAGGAGAAGGAGAAGGAGAAGGAGAAGGAGAAGGAGAAGGAGAAGGAGAAGGAGAAGGAGAAGGAGAAGGAGAAGGAGAAGGAGATGGGGAAGGGGAAGGGGAAGAGGAGGAGCGTGGGCAGCGATCGCACGCGCTGAGCAAACACAGCCCGGATCCGGGATGAATCCAACGGCAGCGCCGAGGAGTTGGGATTTGCCTCGGGAATTTGTGGCCACTCCATCCCTGGAAGTGGCCGAGGCTGGGCTGGATGAGGTTGGGAGCTGCTGAGGTGGCTGGGATGAATAAATCCCATTAAAAATCCCTTCCAAGGCATAGGGGAAGCTGTCCCTGGAAATGTCCCTTGGGAGTTCCTCGCCTCCCTGGGAAAGGGATCCTGTCCTGGGAATGGGATCCGGCCCTGGGAATGGGATCCTTCATTGGGAATGGGATCCTTCACTGGGAATGGGACAAGTCCTGGGAATGGGATCCTTCACTGGGAATGGGATCCTTTATTGGGAATGGGATCCTTCACTGGGAATGGGATCCTTTATTGGGAATGGGATCCAGCCCTGGGAATGGGATCCGGCCCTGGGAATGGGATCCGGCCCTGGGAATGTGATCCTTCATTGGGAATGGGATCCTTCATTGGGAATGGGATCTGGCCCTGGGAATGGGATCCTGTCCTGGGAGAGGGAACCTGTCCTGGAAAAGAGGATTTTATCCGGGGAAAGGGATCCTGTCTGGGGAATGGGATCCTGTCCTGGGAAAGGGATCCTGGGATAGGGGAAGGCGTCCCTGCAAATGTCCCTTGGAAGTTCCTCCCCTCCCTGGGAAAGGGATCCTGTTCTGCAGAGCCCGTGGTGCTGAAGGGGTGAAATCAGGGATTTTCCGTTCCCATATTCCAGGATTTCTCCTTCCACCCCTCAGGCTCGGAGTTCTCCCAGATATTATTACATCTTTCCCCATCTCTTCCACGCCCTCTTTTCCTCCAGACCCGCAGGAAAAGCAGGAGTTGGGAATTCTGTCCCGCGCAGCCCTTCCCTGCAGGAAATCCCGCGGCTCCCAGGAGCTGCTGAGGTGTCTGGGATGAAGAAATCCCATAAAAAAAAAACCCTTCCCAGGATATTTACACAAGGATTTGTCCCGGTTCCAAAGCAGAATCCGATGCCGCTCCCAGGGCACAGCAACGCCCGGCCCCGAGGGGCCCGGGCTGGCACCTCCAGCTGCTCCTCCCTCCTCCCCGGAGCCATCCCGGGAGTTTTATGGGATTGGGAAAGTTGGGAAAGACCTCCAGGAGGTGGAATCCGTGGAGGGATGGAGGGGCTGCGGTGATGCTTTGGTTGCTCCTTGGCCCACTCGCAGGACCCATCCCGGATCCCGCAGGCAGGAATTCCCAACTTCTGGAATTCTCAATTTCTGGCATTCCCAACTCCTGGAATTCTCAATTTCTGGCATTCCCAACTTCTGGAATTCCCAATTTCCACTTAAGGGCCGTCAACAAAGCCAGAGGGAAGAGAGAGCCACCCGTGCTGCTCTGCACAGCTCCAGCCTCTCCATCCAGGGAAAAATCCTCCCCTTCTCCCAAATCCCGGAGCGCCCGGGCTCCAGCGCCTCTTCCCAACCCGGCAATTCCTACATGGACGTGAATTATCCCCAAAACTCTCCAGCGGCTCCTGGAGGAGCGTGAACCCAAGGAGGAGCTGCCAGGCTGGAAAATCCCTCCCAGCATGGATTTTCCTCCTCCCAGAAGGGATTTTCCCCCTCGCAGGAGGATTTTTTTCTCCTCCCAGAAGGGATTTTTCCCCTCTCGGAATGGATTTTCCTCCTTTCAGAAGGATTTTCTCCCTCCCAGAATCGTTTTCCCCTTCCCAGAATGGATTTTCCTTCTTCCAGGATCAATTTCCCCTTCCCAGGATGGATTTTCCTCCTCCCAGAATCGTTTCCCCCCCACCCCAGGATGGGTTTTCCACCTCCCACGGGATGAGGCTGAAGCGCTCAGGCAACGCTAGACGGCACCATTCCCTCAGGGATGAGCCAGCACCTCCCTCAATCCCAAGGAAAAACACAAAAAGGACTAAAAAGAAAAATCAGGATATTTTTATTTCCTCGAGCTCCAGTGACACAACGGTAGCAGCATTTCCCACCTGGACCCCGCGCTGGGAAACAGTGAGAAAATCCACTTATTTTAGTTTTATTTTTATTTTTTATTATTATTTTCTTTCTTAGATTTTTTAAAATTTTATTTTTGCCGAGGCAAAAAAAAAAAAAAAAACAAACAAAACAACAAACCCAAACAAAAAGCAGATGAAGAATTGCAAAAGTTCCTCATCCTCCCTTAAATCCCTCCGTGCGTTTGTGGCGGAACGAGCAGCAGAACTGGGTCATGGACTGGGCTAAAATCCGGAATTTTGGGTCACGGACGGGGCTAAAATCCGGAATTTTGGGTCACGGACTGGGCTAAAATCTGGAATTCGAGCTCCGAATTGCAGCCCAACTTCCAAAGGCAAACCTGGAAGGGATCTTTGGGATGGGGAAGGGGATTTGGGAAGGGATTTTCCCAGCGGATCCAGCAGCACCAGTTGGAGAATGGGACCAGTTCCTGCCGCAGGCGAGACCTTTGGCTTTGTTGGACATCCAGGGTGATCCAAGTGCTCCTCGCCCATTCCCAGCCTGAGGAAGAGCGAATTCCCAACAAAACCTGGCTGATCATTTCTGTTCCCATCCCTCGGGAGGTTCCCAGGCAGCTCCCCCTCTCCGAGGATGCCCAAACACCCTCCCAGCTGCCCCTATCCAGGAATTTTGTGTCTCCCTGCTCCCAGGTTACTCCGAGGAGGAGCTGAGGTGCTCCCAGGGCAGAAAGATCCAAGGAGCAGCCAGAGGAAAAGGAGGATGCAGCGGGAATTGCTCCAGAGGCTGCAGCAAAAGCTGGCATCACCCACGTTATCCTACAGTTCGTTCCTTTGGCATTCAAGCGATCCCAAAATTCCATCTCCATGGGAATTTCCCAGCGCAGTTCTGGCCGTGGCAGCGACTCTCCAGCTTCTCAAGGAAAAACTCCAAGGCTGCCCCCAGCTCTGAGACCTCCAAACCCACAAAAACCAGGAGCATCCAGCTGGATTTTCCCGCTTTAAGGAGGCTCCAGCTGGATTTTCCCGCTTTAAGGCACAGGGAGCCTTTGGCACAGGGATTCATTCAGGTTAAAACACGAAAAAAAGGCATCAAAAAGCTCATTCCACACCTGAGGCACCGGGATCCTTCCCACAAGGCACATGTGGCACCCCCGAGAGGGGATCTTGGAATTTCCTGCTCCAAAAAATGTGGGAGAAGGATGGGATCTGCTCAGTGTCACCCTAAAAACCACACCTGGATGGTGGGAGAGCTCCAGGGCCACATTCCAGCCCCAGAGATCCCAAGCCACATCCCGGGATGCCCAGCAGGGAGGGGACAATGACATCCCAGGGAGGGGGGACACAGATCCTGCAACTCGGATTTGCACATCCAGCATCCCAAAACTCCTTCCTGAGCATCCAAGGGAGGGCTGAAGGATGGAATTTGGTTTGGGAAGAGCCATTCCCAAAGGGGACATGGATCCTCTGACTTGAATTTGAACATGCAGGATCCCAAAAATCCCTCCTGATCCCCCAAGGGAGCAGTTAAAAGCTGGAATTTGCTTTGGAAGAGCCATTCCCAAATGGGACATGGACCCTGGGACTTGAATCTGCACATCCAGGCTCCCAAAAACCCCTCCAGGTGGGATTTTGGGATGAGCAGCAATTCTTGCCAAGCCCAGGCTGGGAGGTGCCTTTGGAGCTGCATTGGGATTTTCCCAAGGATTTTGTGCTGCTTTGGAGCTGCCAGGACCTGACCCCTGGGGCTCTGTAAACTGTAAACAGCAGCTCCAGGACCTCCCTGTGCTCCAGGACTTCCCTTTCCCGGGATCTGAGCAGCTCCAGGCACCCACTGTGATCCTGGGAGAGCTCCTGGAATGGGATCAGGGCTTTAGGGGGGAAAAAGTGGGAATAAACTCCGGGAGGATGAAGGCTGACCAGCATCACACCCCATAAAAAGGTACCTTGAGCAAGTTTGCAGAATGATTTGGTTAAAAATCGACGTCTTCAAGAGCTGGAAAAACTGGAATTGAGTTTTTCCCCCTCTCCCCCACAAAGGGATCTTGGGATGCCATCCCAAGGCAACGTCCCCATTCCTTGTCCCCTCAAAGGGCTCCCAAGTACCTTGACACCCAGAGGAGCACCCAGGCCACCACCTGGGGGGTAAATTCGGGGTAATTCAAGCCAATCTGGCCATAAAATCAATGATTTTGGGTGTTCCTTACACAGGAGGGAAGAACGGAGTCCTTTTTCAACAGCTTTGCACTCAGCTGTAAAAGCATCTAAAAACCCACCCAAAAGCCTCCATAGAAAAATAAAGGATAAACATTATCCAGCTGTTTTCTATTGCTATAAAAATCCACTTCTGTGCCAGGACATTTTGTTTCTTTGCTGTAAAAATAAAAAATTAAAAAAAAAAAAAACCAACCAACCAACCAAACAAACCCAGCTTAGGTTGGATAACCTAAACCTTCAGCGAGGAGTAAACTCCATTTCCCATCTTATTTCCCAGAAAAAGAGCAGTTTGCAATTGCACTGCTGCAAAATAAAATTATTAAATATATATATATATATATTAATATAAAAGTCTGTATAAACTCTTCTGTTGTTGTTGTTTAAGGAAGGGAAGGGGGGCACTCAGTGACCGGGAATTCCACGGGAATCCCTGGGGGCAACTCAGTGACTGGGAATTCCATGGGAATCCCCTGAGGACACTCAGTGACCATGGGAATCCTTGGGGACACTCAGTGGCCACAGGAATCCCTGGGGGCAACTCAGTGGCCGAGCACCAGGAGAATCCCAGGGGACACTCAGTGACCATGGGAATCCTTAGGGACACTCAGTGGCCACAAATCCCAGGGGACACTCAGTGGCCATGGGAATCCTTAGGGACAGTGACCACAGGAATCCCTGGGGACACTCAATGACCCTCAATCCCTGAGGACACTCAGTGACCCTCAATCCCAGGGGACACTCAATGACCCTCAATCCCTGGGGACACTCAGTGGCCACAAATCCCACAGGAATCCCTGGGCAGGGAGATGCAGAGATGTGAATCCACCAGAATCCCAGCTGGGCTGGCTGGGAGGAGGCACAGGGAGATTCCCACTCCTTTCTCACAAGGATGTTCTCTTCTCCAGCGTGTGCTTGGTGAGGAAGTACTTGAAGAACTCATACACGGACCAGGCGATGGCCGTGGAGGGCATCTGGTAAATGACCCGAGCTTGGACCCCCTTGAAGAAGCTGGGGAGCCCTCCCAGCTGGTACACGGTGCTGAAGGCGTTGGCCATGCCCGACAGGTGCCCCCTGATGTTGAGGGAGCTCAGGGCCGTGTTCTCCTGGGTGTTGAGCAGCGTCTTGCACACGTCCAGGGGCGTGGTGGCGGCGGCGGCCACGGCTCCGGCCACGGCGCCGGCCACGATGTGGGAGCGGGGGTTGTACTCGCGGTGAGGGTTGAGGTGCTCCTGCAGGAGCTCGTAGGTGATGAAGTGGATGGCCTGGAAGGGCACGTTCATGGTCAGCTGCGTGGTGTAGCTGCGGTAGAAGGCGCCGAAGCCCTCGGTCCTCTGCACGGCCCGCACGCAGCCCAGCACCGACGTGTAGGGAGAGTTGAACATCTGCAGGCGCTGCTTCACCACTGCCGGGGACAGGACGGGGACGGGATGGGAACGGGATGGGGATGGGGATGGGGACACAATGGGAACAGGGACGGGATGGGGACAGGGACACAATGGGGACAGGACAGGGACACGATGGGGACACAATGGGGACAGGGACATGGACAGGGACACGATGAGGACGGGGACACAATGGGGACAGGGACAGGACAGGGACACAATGGGGACAGGGACACGATGGGGATGGGATGGGGACAGGGACAGGGACACAATGAGGACGGGGATGGGGACAGGGACACGACAGGGACAGGGACACAACGGGGACAGGACAGGGACACGATGGGGACAGGGACATGATGGGGACACGATGGGGACACGATGGGGACATGGACATGACGGGGA
Organism: Coloeus monedula; assembly: GCF_965178545.1. Lineage (NCBI taxonomy): Eukaryota > Metazoa > Chordata > Aves > Passeriformes > Corvidae > Coloeus > Coloeus monedula. The sequence goes on along the minus strand of NC_138808.1, from coordinate 1,986,847 downwards.
CAGGGACAGGACAGGGACACAATGAGGACAGGGACACGATGGGGACATGATGGGGACAGGGACACAACGGGGACACGATGGGGACGGGATGGGGACACGACAGGGACAGGGACACAACGGGGACAGGACAGGGACACGATGGGGACAGGGACATGATGGGGACACGATGGGGACGGGGACACAACGGGGACAGGGACAGGGACACGATGGGGACACAACAGGGACAGGGACACAATGGGGACAGGACAGGGACATGATGGGGACAGGACAGGGACATGATGGGGACAGGGACATGATGGGGACAGGGCTCAGCTGTGGGCTCTGGCCTGGCTGGCACAGCCCTCAGAGTGACCCCTGGGCCCAGCCCTGCACACACAGAGCCAGCCTCCCCTTCCCCATCCAAACCGATCCCCCCGAGCTGCCCAGCGCCCCCAAAACTCAGCACAGGGAGGGCACGGCTCAGAGATCACTTCTTAATGAACCCCTTTCCTCAGGCTTAATTAATGACCCTCTAGCTCTAATGAACCCCTCCCCTCAGGCTTAATTAATGACCCTTGAATTCTAATGAACCCCTCTCCTCAGGCTTAATTAATGACCCTCTAGCTCTAATGAACTCCTCAGGGTTAATTAATGACTCCTCAGCTCTCACCATTAAGCCAGACTGCTCAGGACCCTCAGTGGGGATGCACAATCGGAGCCAGCAGGGATGAGGGGGGAAGGTGGATGAGGGCAGGAAGGCCAATTCCCACCTGAGCATCACCTGGGGGTGCCACCCACCCCCCCAGCCTCACCAGCTGCAGTGACTTCCACTGATTTAAGAGGCCAATTAATTTAATCAGGGTATGATTAAAAGGATTTGATACACAGGAGGTTTCTGGGCCCTGTCAGGAGCACAGCCCGGTGACCCTGAGGAGCTGGCAGGTCACAGCACTGCCATTCCAGCTGCATCTTCCTGTTAAATCCTCATTTTCCTGAGGCCTCCTCATGCCACTCCCCCTCCCCAGGAGTCTCACAGTCCCTCCGTGTGCTCATCCAACAACCTGAGCTCAGCTTGGTTAGTCCAAAGCCTCAGGAAAACCGGAACCACTTCCCCAAGGAGCAGCGGAGTGGTGACAGTAAGAAGAACACCAGTAAGGGGGGACACCAGTAAGGGGGGATGCCTTTCCTGGAAAGTCACAGTGCACCACAGAGATCCAGGGATAAATCCCTCCTGGCTGCTCTCCCTCTCTTCCCAAGGGACAGAGGAATGAGCCCCTGGGTTCGGAGCTCTCCGAGCTGGGGGCAGCCCTGGCTTTGTCCTGTTCTTCCCAAGGGATGGAGGGAGAACAGCCAGGAGGGATTTGTCCCTGGATTCAAGCTGGGCAGGGGCACTGGAGGCTCTGGGTGTCCTTACGGGAGCAGCACATGCCAGAATCCCGGGAATTACCTTCAGCAGGGTTCATGACGGCGTCGTGGAGCAGCGTGGCCACGCTCCCAGCGATGCCTGCAGGGCAAGAGCAGCCTTGAGAAAACAAATCCTGGCTCAGAAGGGAGAGCTTGTCCTGGCACTGCCATCCACAGGGGCTCCATCCATGGGGAATTCATCCATGGGGGGCTCCATCCACGGGGGGCTCCATCCACGGGAGATCCCATCCATAGGGAATTCATCCATGGGGATTCCATCTATGGGGGGCTCCATCCATGGGGGGCTCCCATCCATGGGGGGCTCCATCCATAGGGATCCCATCCATGGGGGGCTCCATCCATAGGGATCCCATCCATAGGGAATTTATCTATGGGGATTCCATCCATGGGGGGCTCCATCCATAGGGAATTCATCCATGGGGAATTCATCCATGGGGAATCCCATCCATTGGGGGCTCCATCCATGGGAGATCCCATCCATAGGGAATTCATCCATGGGGATTCCATCTATGGGGGGCTCCCATCCATAGGGATCCCATCCATGGGGGGCTCCATCCATAGGGATCCCATCCATGGGGAATTTATCTATGGGGATTCCATCCATTGGGGGCTCCATCCATGGGAGATCCCATCCATGGGGAATTTATCTATGGGGAATCCATCCACGGGGGGCTCCCATCCATAGGGAACCATCCATGGGGAATCCCATCCATGAGGGACTCCACCCATGCTCAGGGAGCACCCAGATCCCACATCCAACATTCCCAGGCCAGGAAACTCATCCTGAGAGAAATCCACTCCCAGCCCCCACCTTTGCTCTTGCCAAGAACAATTCCCAAGGTTTTGTCTGTCCCAGACACCGCCGGCGTCTGAGCGAGCCGTGAGCAATGCTCCTCATCCCCTCGGCACATCCCTAATTAGGGATTTTCACCCCTCCACTCACAGCCTGCTTCCCAACACTCCTTGCCCCGGGTCTGCCAAACCCAGCCAGCCCTGACCCATCCCGCACTCGGCTCCGGGATGAGGCTCTCCAGCCACACCTTCCCTTTGATGTCGGCTCCCACCTCCAATTCCCTCTTGCCCAAATGACTTTTGGTCATTCCTCATGAAGCCACGGCTCCAGTTTTCCTGCTGGCACCTGTAGCTACTTGAAAGGCAAACTCAGGAATGTGTTCCCGGCAAAGAGCAGCGAGGAGAAGGAATTTTATTCTCTTAGCTGAGTTCAGTGGCCCCATGGAAGATTCCTACCAACACATCCCAGCAAAACCATGGAAATCTCCCCTTTGGTAAAGCCCTGGCTGCTCAATTCCAGGGTTTCTCCTGCTATTGGCTTGCTTAGTCCAAAGCCTCAGGAAAACCAGAAGCACTTCCCCAAGGAGTTTAGAAGTGGAATATTCCAGAAGCACTTCCCCAAGGAGTTTAAAAGTGAAATATTCCAGAAGCACTTCCCCAAGGAGTTCTAAAGTGAAATATTCCAGAAGCACTTCCCCAAGGAGTTTTAAAGTGAAATATTCCAGAAGCACTTCCCCAAGGAGTTTTAAAGTGAAATATTCCAGAAGCACTTCCCCAAGGAGTTTTAAAGTGAAATATTCCAGAAGCACTTCCCCAAGGAGTTTAAAAGTGAAATATTACAGAAGCACTTCCCCAAGGAGTTTTAAAGTGAAATATTCCAGAAGCACTTCCCCAAGGAGTTTTAAAGTGAAATATTCCAGAAGCACTTCCCCAAGGAGTTTTAAAGTGAAATATTCCAGAAGCACTTCCCCAAGGAGTTTTAAAGTGGAATATTCCTGCTAAAAGTTAAAGCACACAGAGGATGGAGTGAACTCCGTGCTCCCGGGACACCTGAACTTCAAACCTCCAGAGGTTGAGGCGATGCCTTCATATGGTCACATTTTTGGTGATACCTTCAAAGCTGGGATTTGACAATCCTGAAGGTTTTTCCCAACTTTAAGGATTCTGTGATAAGATAGGAACAGCACAGCTGCACCTGGACACCTTTTGCCCACTAAATTGATGATTTGTGCCGGAATAATTTGAAATTAACCAGGAATTTAGATTGGGAGGGACACCAGGCTGAGTGAGAAGCAAACAAGGGACAGCTTGCTAACCACAAACGGAGGGGAGGGGTTTTTTTTAGTGAAAAACCCCAAAAATACCATTGGCCAAGTGGCTGTTTCCTCCCTGCTGGAAAATATCACTGAGAGACTTTTTCATTTTCTCATAGCAGGCGAAGTACATGGCGTGGGCAGGGCCAGCCCCCAGCACGGTGACATTAATGCCCCGTAAGGGCCTCCAGAGCCCCTCGGTCAGGACCATCTTCTTGAGGGCTCCGTACACGCTCCTGTAGCGAGCTTTGGGGTCCGGCTGCAGGCTCTGCATCCGCGTCTGCAACAAAGCACACGAGGGGAGAGGCCTTGGTTACCCAGCCGAGCGCAACCAACCCCACCCTTCAGAGCTACCACAGTTCCCAGGTCAGTGAGGGGTCAGCTCAGTCTGTGGATGTCCCTTATTTATCCCTTTTTTTTTTTAACCGATTTTTTTTAATTTTTATCCTATTTTTTTTTTAATTTTTATCCTATTTTTTTTTAATTTTTATCCTATTTTTTTTTAATTTTTATCCTATTTTTTTTTAATTTTTATCCTATTTTTTTTTAATTTTTATCCTATTTTTTTTTAATTTTTATCCTATTTTTTTAAATTTTTATCCTATTTTTTAATTTTTATCCTTTTTTTTTAATTTTTATCCTATTTTTTTAATTGTTATCCTATTTTTTTAATTGTTATCCTATTTTTTTAAATTTTTACCCCATTTTTTAAATTTTTATCCCTTTTTTTAATTTTTATCCCATTTTTTAAATTTTCATCCCTTTTTTTAAATTTTTATCCCTTTTTTAAAATTTTTATCCCTTTTTTTAAAATTTTTAACCATTTTTTTTATTTTTAACCCATTTTTTTAATTTTTAACCCATTTTTTTAATTTTTAACCCATTTTTTTATTTTTAACCCATTTTTTTATCCCATTTTTTTATTTTTATCCCATTTTTATCCCTTTTTTTTATTTTTATCCCTTTTTTTATCCTATTTTTTTCCCTTTTTTATCCTGTTTTTTTATCCCTTTTTTTATCCTATTTTTTATCCCTTTTTTATCCTATTTTTTTATCCCTTTTTTTAATCCCATTTTTTATTTTTATCCCTTTTTTTTCAATTTTTATCCCTTTTTTTTCAATTTTTATCCCTTTTTTTTCAATTTTTATCCCTTTTTTTTCAATTTCTATCCCATTTTTTTTCAATTTTTATCCCTTTTTTTTCAATTTTTATCCCTTTTTTTTCAATTTCTATCCCATTTTTTTTCAATTTCTATCCCATTTTTTTTCAATTTCTATCCCATTTTTTTTTCAATTTCTATCCCATTTTTTTTTCAATTTCTATCCCATTTTTTTTCAATTTTTATCCCTTTTTTTTCAATTTTTATCCCTTTTTTTTTCAATTTTTATCCCTTTTTTTTTCAATTTTTATCCCTTTTTTTTTCAATTTTTATCCCTTTTTTTTTCAATTTTTAATCCCTTTTTTTATCCCATTTCTTTTTATTTTTATCCCATTTTTTTATTATTTTTACCCCTTTTTATCCCTTTTTTTTTTATTTTTACCCCTTTTTTTTTTTTATTTATCCTGCCGGATGGAGTCCACACTCCCACTGCGACACCCAGGCTGCTCCGGGAGGGAAGTGTAACCTCTGCTCTGGTTTATCCATGGAAAGTCTGAGGAACGAGGCTGCTGTGGCTGCTCCAAAGGCTGGGTGAAGAAATCCAGGGAAGGCTGTAATTGCCTCCTGCTTTCAACACCCTGACTCTGCCCCAGCTTGTCCCTCCTGCAGCTGCCCAGCAGCTTGGGACAGTTCCTAGAAGGGCGAGCTGGGAAAACTGGGAACGGGCAGGAATGGCCCCAAAAGGAGAAAAGGCGGAGCCGCTGTCCCCCAATGGCTCTGGGAGGTTCCTCATCCCTGTTTTCCCCTCAGCTCCCAGAGCTCTGCACCCACCGAGGGCCTGGCCAGGGAATCCCAGCTGCATTTCTGTCCCTCAGCTCGTTTTCCCCCACAGATTTTAAGCCAGCTGAGCTCCTGCCATCCAAACCTGCCCCAAACCTCACTGCCACCACTCCCTTACACATTTTTTCCCTCAGGAAAATTTCCTTGGAGCTCCTTGAAGGCGTCTGCAGACGATGCCGTGGCACAGCAGGGCTCAAAGGCCTGAAGGTGACAATGACAACGTGGGAGGGGTCCCAGGACCCCAACCAGCACTGGGAAAGCTCAAACCTCCACAGCCATCCCAGAAAGATGATCCCAGGAAATCCTGAGCAGCAAAATGCCCACAGATCCTTCCTGTCCTGCATGTGGGAAAGGGTTAAACACTGGGACAGGTCATGGAGTCACATCCCTGGAGGTGTCCAAGGAAAGCCTGGATGAGGCACTCCATGGTCTGGGCTGGGGACGAGGTGGGGATGGGTCACAGCTTGGATGGGATGGCCTTGGAAGGCTTTTCCAAGCTCAGTAATTCCATGATTCTGCAATTCCAGCCCAGAGGGACACGGCCCTTGGAGCAGCCTCAGCCTGGAAACACAAACACTGGGAAAGGGGTGCTCAGCAGCCTCTGGAATCCATGCTTTTCCAAGGAGAAGCTTGAGAGCTGCAGGAAGGATTCCTTCCTCGGCAGGATGCCCTCCAGCTCATCAAGCCCTTCATTAATTAGCCATGAGGCCACACTGCAGCTCAGCCTTGAGTCCATAAAACCTTTTCAGGTTTGAACCTTGGAGCCCCCAAACCCCTCAGCAGGAACCCCAAAGCACTTCCACAGCCCCTCCGTGAGCCCAAGGAAGAGATCAGAGCTCAGTGCAGGACTTTCACCCGGAATAACAAAACCAAGCCGGGTTTACTTAAGCCTAAAGCAACCAATTTACAGAATTTGCAGTAAATCCTCTAAAAACCCCCTAAAAATCACACAGGGATTCTTTGCACGGAGACTTGGCTGGAATTTCAGACTCCAGCATCAGCTGGCACTCGTGAAAGGCATCACCCTCCAACAGGGAATTTGGCAGCCTCGTGCAAAGCTTCCTGTTCCACAGCCCCACATTCCCTGGGAGCACTGAACGCTGCTGGAAACGAACCCAAAGGCTCAGGAAAATCCTCCTGGGAGGGCAGCAACGCACTGAATTCACTGGGAATTAAAAGCAGGTTTTAAACCCAGCTGTCAGGCAGTCTTGCAAGCCCTCACAGGTCTCTGCACCTTCCCATCCTATGGATGCTGGTTAGGATTTCAGGAGGAAAAATCCCAGTCTCGCCTCAGGGTAGCCACGGGAGCAGCAGGTGACATTTCTGTGCAGGACCAACGCGGTTTTGGGAAGTAAAGCCAAGGATTTCCACTGGATTGATGATCCAGTTTTTCCCACTTTCACCATGGCAGTTCCCATGATGGAACAGAACCTCCTGTACCTGGCAGGGGCCACACACAGCCCCAGGAAAATCAATTTACAGACTCCCTGCTGCCCCAGCTTGGTGAGGAACAGGGCAAGTTTTCATGGAAAAGGGGTGCAAGGTGGGTAGGGCTCTCACATGAGAATGGATAAATGGGATTTCTCTTTTTTTGGTGGATCTGAGCTGCTCTGAAGGGGTTCAAAACTCACCCCACAGCCCAGAGGAGCCCACACAGGCTCAGCTTGCATCAGCCATCCACCACCTGTGGGTAGAACAGGACTAAGAGCCCAAGGAGCAGATAAAACCAGGACTAACAGCCCAAGGAATAACCAAAAACAGGGACAAACAGCCCAAGGAACAGATAAAACCAGGACTAACAGCCCAAGGAATAACCAAAAACAGGGACAAACAGCCCAAGGAGCAGATAAAACCAGGACTAACAGCCCAAGGAATAACAAAAAACAGGATAAACAGGCCAAGGAATAACCAAAAACAGGATAAACAGGCCAAGGAATAACCAAAACCTGGGTTCAACAGGACAAACAGGCCAAGGAGCAGATAAAACCAGGACTAACTGCCCAAGGAATAACCAAAACCTGGATTTAGGAGGATAAACAGCCCAAGGAATAACCAAAGCCTGGATTCAGGAGCACAAACTGCCCAAGGAATAACCAAAGCCTGGATTCAGGAGCACAAACTGCCCAAGGAATAATCAAATCCAGGATTTAGGAGCACAAACTGCCCAAGGAATAACCAAAGCCTGGATTCAGGAGCACAAACTGCCCAAGGAATAATCAAATCCAGGATTTAGGAGCACAAACTGCCCAAGGAATAACCAAAGCCTGGATTTAGGAGCACAAACTGCCCAAGGAATAACCAAAGCCTGGATTTAGGAGCACAAACTGCCCAAGGAATAACCAAAGCCAGGATTTAGGAGCACAAACTGCCCAAGGAATAACCAAAGCCTGGATTTAGGAGCACAAACTGCCCAAGGAATAACCAAAGCCTGGATCTCCCGGGTGGTGCTGCCGAGGCAGAGGCCCGGAGCAGGTCCAGGCTCTGTGTGAGGGAGCTGAAGTTTATCAGGGCTTGGGGAGACGATTTCCCTGAGCTGGGCAGTGCCCCCAGCTCCCCTCACCTATCTGGAGCCACCAAGCAGCTCCTGGAGCCTCACCCCTGATAAGCAGCCAAGAAATTCTTCTCCACCTACTTCAATTAATCCCCATTGCATAAGGCAGCGGGGAGGCCAAGGCCACAAGTGCCCTGCTTGTCCTGGCTGCAGCTTGGGCATAAAAAAACCACCACCACAAGCAGCAGGGTCAGGTCCAGGCAGTTCCCTGCTCTCTGGGAAGAGCTCTGTCCTGCTGGATGCAATTTGGCAAGAGCACCGGCCCTCCTGCATTGTTTTCTACCCAGAATTGTTTTCCTAGCAGGAGTCAGGTCTCTCTTTTGCATATCCTGGCAGAAGGTCACTGCTTTGACACCCTACAAACACCCTCAGACTTCGTTTGCCTTTTGTTTTGGGGTTTTTTATTGATTTTTCTCTGAGCACAACCTGCTTTTCCCGGCTTCATGTGGCAGCCCCAGCCTGCCAAAGGCTCACCAAGGGAACACAAAATGCTTTTAGCAGGAAACGAGCAGCGGTTCTGCAGGGCTCCAGGCAGATCCTGCCAGCTGGACAGGGCACGAGGCAGGAGCAGGCTCTGAACCCCCCCAGTTTTGGGGGCAGGTTCAGCTGGAGCAGCCCCCAAACGAGCAGTAACCCATGGGAGGGGAGCCAAGGGTCAGCCCAAGAGGTTATCCAGGAATTCCCAACATCCCAACGCCCCCCCTCAGCTGGAACACGAGGAACTGCTCCTCCTGGAGCTGCTGGAGATGGGGGGATGCAGAACCTGCCACCACCAAACCCCAAACAATCCACAGCCCTACCTCCCTCACGTGTTCTGCTGTGCTTCCAGGACCTTGGTGACCAGCAGGGAAGCTCCAAAGGCAGGCCAGGTTTTCATGGAAAAGGATTTTTTTTGTCCCTAGAGCCATTGCCACCTTCTGCACGAAGAGAGGTGCCAGCTCTGCACACCTCCAGTTTCTCCCCCCAGCAATTAATTAATCCCCAGGGGAGCAAAACTGTTCCTCACATCCCCAAAGGATCCCAGCCTTTGGGAAACCAGCTCCAGCAGAAAAATCACCAAATGGAATAGGGAAGGAGGAGGAGGCTCCTGAGGAACCCTCCAGAAACTCCTTTTTTGCTGCCATCAGGAGGCCTTGACACGCTGATCCCTCCAGATAATTTGGGGACGGATCAGGGTTCCCAGCACAGCTGTTTGCAGCAGCTACAAACAAAAACAAGCCTGAGAACTCTGAGAAACACCAGCAGCACCAGTAAAAATCCAGCCCAGAGTGCCCAAACAACCAGTGCTGAGGGGGAGAGGCAGAGGCAAAGTGAGGCCAGAGCTTGAGGGGGCTTTGCCCAATGGATTAAAAAACCTACTTTTTATTATTTAATATTTTATTTAACAATGGAAATTAACAGAAAGGAAAAGAGTGTAGATTTAGAAGGGGGTGCAGATTTAGAGTGCGATTTAGAGGGTGCAGAGGAGCTGGGATGGAATTCCCAGAGCAGCTGGGGCTGCCCCTGGATCCCTGGCAGTGCCCAAGGCCAGGCTGGAGCAGCCTGGGACAGTGGGAGGTGTCCCTGCCCAGGGCAGGGCTGGCACTGGGGGATTTTAAAGTCCCTTCCCACCCAAACCATTCTGGGATTCGTGACCCCACTGAGCTCAGGGGTTGTGCAAGTGTCTGCAGCAGCAATTCCCCAAATTACGACATTTTCAGTTTCTCTTTGAGAGGAAATGACTCGCTGGAACCCAGACTTTTCCCTCCGAGCAGGAGCTACCCAGGTGCTCTTTCTGCACATCCAGAAACCCCGACCTCCTCCAGCCTGGAATTCTGATCCAGGAAGTGCCACTGAGGAGAAGCTTTGCTCCCTTTCTGTAGGAACGTGGCCCCTCTCCCACGGTGAAGCAAAAGAGCTGCTCTTAGGGGCTGAGTTGCTATTGGATTACCACCAAATTAAAAAAACAAAAGCTCTTTAGGGATCCAAAAAATCCCTTTTTTTGGGTTATTTATCACCTTTTCCCAAAGCAGACAGGTAGAAGAGCAGCGAGCGCCCAGGGCAGGAGTGGGATCCCAGCCTGCAGCTCGGGATTTCGCTCTGCCCCAGAACACGGAGCGACCTTGGCCACGCTCCGCAGGAGTTTTCCAGCGGCAGCCGGAGCGTTTTATCCTCTCCCCAGCACTTCCAGGCACTTGGCTGAGCGGAATTATCCCAGCCTAAGGCACAGCCCCGGCCCTGGAGCAGCCAGGGAAGTCACAACCCAGGGATTTTTCCTACAAAGCGCCTCCCCTCTCTGGGAAGCCCAGGCACACCACTTTCGTTTTCTCTCTCTGCTTTCCCCGCGGAGGAAATGCCCTCGGGATCAACTCTAGAATTCCGGAGTGACAACACCCACGGAGCTGCTCCCGCTCCGGCCGTGACTGGGCACAAAACACCTCATTTGTTTGTGCCAGCAGCTGGTGCCACGCTCAGGGTGGGCACCGACCCCACACCCAGCGGGGACGTCCCAAATCTAGGAGCCAGGTGCAGAAGGGACAGACCCAGAGGGAAAACAGGGTAAAAAAACCAGGGAATATTTCCTTTGAGTGCTTATCACATTGGCGGGACCTGCAGCCTCTCAAAGCCAAGGCATTTCCTCTCCTCTGCTCTTTCTGCTCTTTCAGGGAGCCCAGCATGAAAAGGAGGGATTGCAACATCTTGTGATTCATCCGCACCATCACCGAGGGAGTTCGGCTTTTCCCAGCTTTGCCTCTTCTTTTGAAGGCCCCACAGCAGCAAACTGCCACGGCAGAGGGAGGAAATATCCTTCAGGATGCTTCCCACCACTCTGGAGACACTGGGAAGCCTTCCCTGAGTCTGCTCAAGCATCATCAGCTCCAAAACCCAGCCGCCAGCCCCTCTGCGAACACCCTGACCCCAACAAAGCCACGTCCGTGCCACTCACCCCATCCTGGTGTGGGCACTCCACCCCATCCCAGCAGCTTTTTCCTCCTGCGCTGGGATTCCAACGCTCCCGGAGGGAAGAGCTGCCCACGGAGCTGCTGATCCAGTTCCAGGCCAGGAGGGCACTGGTGGCATCTCCCAGTCCAGGGAGCAGCACTGGGACGTCACCTTTGCACCAGCGGTTGTGCAAAGCTCCCCGGGGCTGAAGGACGGGGCCGGGGGGGGGGGAGCAGAGCTCCAGAGCCACAGGTGACACCTCAGGGACTGCCCAGCGCATTCCCTGTCCCGGGAACCTCGTGCATCCCAACATTCCACTTTCCCACACGTGCACCCCGACACTCCCTGCACACTTTGCCCCTCTGCATCCCAGGATTCCTTACGCATTCCCACCTTTCTTGCGCCCCAACACCCCTTAAACATTCCCCCCCATTTGCACCCCAACACCTCTTCCACACTTAGCCCATTTACACCCCACACAAACTGCTCCCTCCTGCATCCCAACACTCCTCACACGCTCCCCCCCTCCTTGCACCCCAGTTTCTTGCAGACTTTTCCCTTTTGCACCCCAACAACTCCTACACATCCCTTACACACCTTTGCACCCCAACAACTCCTACACATCCCTTACACACCTTTGCACCCCAACAACCCCTTGAACCTCCAGCACTTCTTGCACCCCAACAACTGCTTACACACTTCCCCCTTTGCACCCCAACAGCCCCTTGCACCTCCCTCCTGCTCGCAGCCCAAAACCTCTTATGTTCTCTCCCCTCCTTGCACCCCAACAACCCTTTGCATCCCCCTCTCGCCCTTTGCACCCCCAGCACTTCTTACACCCCAACTGCTCGCACACTTCCCCCTTTACACCCCTCTTACAGTGCCTCCCCTTGCACCCCAGAACCTTCTGTACCCCAACACCCCCTTGCACACTCCCCTCTCCTTGTCCCCCGAGCACCCCCGGCACCCCACGCGTGTTGTCCCGACCGCAGCAGCATCCCCCGGGTACCCCGCCCGCGTCCCCCCGGCACATCCCGGACCGAGCGGGTCCCCCGTGCCCGCAGCCCCCGGGCACGCCTCCCCCGCCGCTCGCCGCTGTCCCCACGCACCTTGACCGAGTCCACGGGGTACATGACCGTGTGCTCCATGATCCCCGCCACGGCCCCGGCCACCATGTGCGTGCCGAGCGCGGCGCCGCTGGGCAGGCTCTCGTAGTCCTCGCCGTCCATCAGCCCGGCCCCGGAGGCGGCGGGGGGCCCGGGGCCCGGCGGGGCGGCGGCGCTGCCCCCCATGGGACAGCTCAGCTCCATCCGCCGGCACCGGGGGGACACGGGCCGGTACCGGGGGGACACGGGCCGGTACCGGGGGGACACGGGCCGGTACCGGGGGGACACGGGCCGGCACCGCGAACACCGCGACGGGACAAGGGAGAGCGCTGGGACCGCGCGCCCCCCCAGCCTTAAAGCCGCGCTCGCCACGCCCTTCCCGGCTCCACCAATCAGCGCGGCGCGTCTTCGTCACATCACTGGGCGGGAAAATGATTGGCAGGGAAGTTAACCAATGAAAGGTGAGAAGCGGTGGAGCGCTGGGCTGTGATTGGCTGTAGTGTTGGGGGCGGGGCGTAGCCCTGAGGGGCCGGTGGTGTTGTGGGAGTGCCGCTGTGGGGAACGGGGCTGTGGGAGCTCCAGTGTCACTTGAAGCGACAAATGCGGTGCCACACTGAGTCAGCGGCAGCGATTTAGTGCCTGTCGGAGGGGAGAAAGGTGTGGTAATCCGGTGATTTGTGCCATGGGGAAAGCTGGGGGGAAAGAAGGCGAGATTTAGCAGTTCCTGTTGTCGGAGGGGTTTTTGTCGCAGCTTGATGGTTCCTGGATGGCGGCGTGGCTGGGACTCCCGAGGTGTCATCTCTGGATGTCCCGCGTCCTGTGCAAGCTCACGCCCCTCCTGAGAACCGGTGCGCCCCTTAAAGCTCACAGGCACCCCTTGTGCAAGGACGGGCCCCTCATGAAAGGACGGGCACCCTCATGGAAGGGCGGGCATCCTCATGGAAGGGCGGGCATCCTCATGGAAGGGCGGGCATCCTCATGAAAGGACGGGCCCCTCATGAAAGGACGGGCCCCTCATGGAAGGACGGGCCCCTCATGAAAGGACGGGCCCCTCATGAAAGGGCGGCCCCCCTGCAATCCCCCCCTGGTGAAGCAGGGGAAGGTGGAATCAGACCTGGAGCTGGAGATTCCGTGGGCACACAGGGCTGTTTTTCCTGCAGGGTCCCCAGAGCAGCCCCGAGTTGTCCCCAAAGCACAAAGGGGCTGAGCTCAGGGGGAGCTGCCTAGAGCGTGGTTTATTTGGGGTTGGTTTTTGGGTATCTCTGTGCACACAGCCCCGTGTCCCCTCCTGTCACCACGACAGGAGGAGGTGCCACAGCCTCTCCCCTGCCTGGCCTTTGCCTCACTGTGGGGGGAAAAAAGCTCATGGAACAGCTTAGGAAAACTTCCTGTCCTTCCCAAAAGAAGGGATCCACAGCATCCACATCCCTCCCTGCAGATCCCACTCCCTGTGTGTGGGGTCTCCCCCCATGTCCCTGCGCCCCAAAAACGCTTCTCTTCCCTCATGTTTTACATGATTTCCTTGTTTCACCACGAAACCAATCCAAACCAGGTGAATTCGGTGCTCTCCAGGAGAAGGAGGCAAAGTCTTTGTGGCCTAGGGAACAGCCCCAGCTTTATTTCATTCCTCTCCAAAGGATTATTTGGAATTCGACCTTGCAGGGAAGGAGGTGTTGCATGAACTCAAATCAAGGTTAACCATTCCCATGATACTGCAGGGCAATTTATTGCTGCCTGGCCCTTGGGAAGGAGGAAAACCATCCTCAGAGCCTGGAAAAAGCAGGGAAATAAAGTGTTGGGTTTGGAAAGGAGTACGCACGAGGTGGGAAAATCCAGCTCTGGTCATATCCTGGTACCTGGAGAGGTGCTGGAGCCAGCACGTGCTGTTCTCCTTCCTCTTTCCCATATTTGTGCTGGGAAGCCTCTGTTCCCCGTGGGAACACGGAGCTGCTGGGGAAAACAACCACAAATGACAGCGTCACGCATGGGACTCACTCCTGATTGATTCTGGGGACCTGGCAGCGTTTCCTGCACTTGGAAAAACACTTGTCCAGGACGTGGGAGGGCTGCAGGTGACACCCAGCTGCTGTCCCGGGGTGTCCCAGCCATGCCACCATCGCTGAGACCAGGAAACCCTGACCTGTGGAAAGCTGAGAGTGTAAAAACCCTTCAGCAACCCTTCAACAAAATTTAACCCAGGAATTGCTTAAATTTCCATTTCCTTGCCCCCCTTCTTGCCCTCTGGAAGAAGCCACGGGATTATCACACCTTTATTTCCTTGGAGAGAGACCAAACCTGTGCTACTGGCAGCATTTGTCACTTGTTTTCCAAATTAAATGACATTGTGGAGCCGGAGAGCCACATCCACACCCATAATTCCAGCAGATAACAATGATCCCCAGACACAAACCGGGCACAGGAGCTTCCCTTTCTGTGATCCGTGGAGATAAAACTGGCAGGGATGCATTTCCCAGGATTGCTCCACGGGGTTTATCGAGGTTTTCCTCTCCCTGAGCAAGAACTGACGGCGCTTTAATCGCAAGGCTGGCAAGGGGAGTTACAGCGTCACCTTAATGAGCCCTTCCTCCTGCTGTCTCGACTCTTGCTCCCTGAGAAGGACCTGGACCAGGCTGGAATTCTGCTTCCAGGTTATATTTTAACCCTGGAGCCGTGCCATGAGGAATCCTTCCTGCTCCTGGAGCTCAGGGAGCTGCCACGGGCACAGGTGCCAAAGCAGAGGCTCGGCCTCAGGGTTTCCCCGTGTGCCTGCGGATGGGATGGGATGGGATGGGATGGGATGGGATGGGATGGGATGGGATGGGATGGGATGGGATTATCCGTGATTTGTGCCAGGGGAATGGGGCAGAGAGGTCGTGGTTTGGGTGGTCACGTGTGCCACAGCAGGAGAAGGAGCAGCCTGTGTCCCGGGGATGGATTTCTGCCAGCCCTGCCTGGCAAAGAGGAGTCATCCCTGCAAAAGGGAACTCAGCGTCCTTGAAGGAGCTCCCTTTGAGACCAGGCTTGTGCAAGGATTCCCTCGTTCTTCCCTTCCCACCTGCATCCCATCCCGGATTCCCTGGGCTCAGCGCATCCCTCGGGTGCTCTGCAAGCCCCAAATCCCATCGGAGCAGGGAAACAGGGAAGGGCAAAGCTCCTTGTGCTGCTAAAAGCACATCTGGGCTGCAACAGCCTCAGCCTGGGAGCGTCCAGGGCCAGCTTGGATGGGCTTGGAGTGACCTGGGACAGTGGGAGGTGTCCCTGCCCATGGCAGGGGTGGCACTGGATGGGGTTTAAGGTCCCTTTCAATGGAAAATCCATGATTCCATTTTCCCATCCCTCTGCGGGAGTTGCAGCCCTGGACACGGGGAATCTGGTGGGCAGGAAGGCCTGGAATGCCAGGGCAAGGGGAATGGCTTCCTACTGCCAGAGGGCAGGGCTGGATGGGATATTGGGAAGGAATTCCTGGCTGGGAGGATGGGGAGGGGCTGGGATGGAATTCCCAGAGCAGCTGGGGCTGCCCCTGGATCCCTGGAAGTGCCCAAGGCCAGGCTGGAGCAGCCTGGGACAGTGGGAGGTGTCCCTGGGCATGGCAGGGCTGGCACTGGATGGGATTTAAGGTCCTTCCCACCCAAACCATTCTGGGAATCCATGACTTTATGATTTACATCCCGACGAGTCGCAGCAGAATCCCCTAAGTGCACCCACGTTCCCTCTGTGCCCGCAGCCAAACAAACCCAGGAATCGGAGACGCAGACCCACGGCTGGTCCAGCTCCTCCCTCCCGGAGCTCTGCCCCCCGGGGCAGCCGTGGGACAGCGGGAGCAGAGCCCAGTGCCAGGAATGTCAGGAAAAAAGAGAAATACCCAGGCAGTGAAGCGCTCCTGGTGGGCTGGGCCCCTCCAGGGCAGGTGCCACAGCCCCTGCAGCACCTCCCTGCCACCCCCAGCTGATAAGGGGGACCTGGGGCTCCTTATCAAGGCTCTCACCGGGCAGGAGGTGCCAGACCCAGCAGCTGCACCCCGGCTGATAAGGCAGGAGTGTCCAGCTGCGAGATGGGCACCCAAATTGGGGCTTATCTCCAGCATCCAGGGGGATTTATTTATATTTTTTTCACTTTTCAAATCTCCAAGTTCTCTAACAGCTGAGCACCACCTGGCTCGGGGGGTTTATCCTTCCCACCAGCGGCTCGGGGCTGCCCTGGCAGCTGCCAAAGCCACCGAGCAGCAAATTCAAAGTTATTTCCTTTTAATTGGCAGGTTCAGCATCAGATAATTGTGTTTTTCTTCCCTGGGATGGAATTCCCAGAGAAGCTGTGGCCGCTCCATCCCTGGAGATGTCCAAGGCCAGGTTGGAGCAAGCTGGGATAGTGCGAGGTTGCCCATGGATGATTTTAAAGGTCCATCCCAGCCCAAACCATTCCATGATTTTAATGTGGAAAGGAAAAGGCCCAGGTTTCTGGCATTTTATGAAACCTTTAGAAAAGGGATCAGAACAAATAGAAGTGGTTAGTTCATTTTTAATCTTATTTGCAGCACAACCAGCTGGAATTTCATGTCCCCTCAGCTTTTTTTTTAGCAAGCTTGGGTGCCAGAGCCTTGTAGGAAAGTTTTCACATGGGAACCAATTCCCCATCCCACAGATCAGCTCCTTCCCAGCACATCCCAGCCTCATCCTTCCTCAGGAACACCCAAAATGCCCCGAAATACAAATTAAACTCCGAGTCTGGACCTCACTCCCAGCCCCATCTTGAGATCCAAGGCAGCGTCAGCCTCAGGAGATTCCTGGAAAAGGGTCCAGCCTGGGTTTTCCTGCCCGCCTGCATCCTGGGAATGCGGAGCCACGGGGAAATTCATCTGCTTGGAAACCTGGGGTGTCCCAGTTATTTTTCAGATTTGCCAGCTCCGGGAATATAAACAAACAGCGTTGTTTTGTCTTCGGGCTTGTCTGACCCACTTTTGGGAGCAGCAGCCCCCGGTTTGAAGCCTTCATGAGGTGCTGGAGTTGGGATTGGTGCTGGAAAATCAAGGGAAACAGGAATTCCTGCTCTGCTACAAGCTCGGAGCAGGGGTTAATGCGGCTTTTTTTTTTTTTTTTTTTTCCCCCAAAAAAAGTGGTGGAGCCCATCGGAATTAAACAATTTAATCATGACCCTGCAGGCAGAGCAGGATCGTTCCCAGCTTTCATCACATTCCCCGAACTTTCTCCTTTCTGCCTGAGTCACCGAGGGATTGGTTCCGCAGCCAGGTTTTTGTGTAACATCTACACGGGGTGAGCTGGTGCCAGGAAGAGCCACCAGCAAAGAAAATTCGGGAGAATTGAGCCCTAATCGTTCTCCAGGGGGTTCTTCCAGCCCCAAACCATCCCAAAACGGGAAAAGACAGCCCTGGAACTCCAGCAAAACCAGGCAGGGAGCTCCAGCCCCCCTGACTTTGTGCCAGCTCCGAGGGGAAGGCGCGGACTCCGGGAATTTGGCCGCTGCGTTTTCTTTCAGCGCTCACATAACCTGACCTAATTCCCCCTTGCCGGGCGGGCTGGGTGGCACAGGGAGAGGCAGTGCCCGCTGTGTGTAATTAAACTGCTTTGGGATTATTTCCTGCACCGAAGTTTGTTGGTTTTTGGTTGGTTTTTTTTCCCCCCAACTCGCCTTTCTGGTTTGGAGCCCTGGGGAAACAATGGGAGGGAGGAGCTGGAGGTGATTTCAGGAGGAGCTGGAGGCGCTGGGCAGAGGAGCCCACAGGGGTTGGGGCTGGAGCTCCTGGTTTTGTCCTGGCTTTGTTTCCAGAACTCGGCAAAATTAGAGCCAGAAAGGAGGGGAAAGCCTGGCTTGGGATTCAGGGAATGGGAATTTTGGGGAGAGAGAAGAGGGAAGGGAAGGGAAGAGGGAAGGGAAGGGAAGGGAAGGGAAGGGAAGGGAAGGGAAGGGAAGGGAAGGGAAGGGAAAGATCTGGGGAGAGCTCAGAGCCCCTTGCAGGGCCCAAAGGGGCTCCAGGAGAGCTGGAGAGGGACTGGGAACACGGGATGGAGGGACAGGACCCAGGGAATGGCTTCCCACTGCCAGAGGGCAGGGATGGATGGGATATTGGGATGGAATTCCTGTCTGGGAGGGTGGGGAGGGGCTGGGATGGAATTCCCAGCGGAGCCGTGGCTGCCCAGGGACCCCTGGGAATCTCCAGGGCCAGGTTGGACGGGGCTTGGAGCACCTTGGGATAGTGGAAGATGTCGGGATTGGAGCTGGATGAGCTTTAAGGTCCTTCCAACCCAAACCATTCCAGGGTTCTGTGACCCTGCTCATGCCCCTCGCATGGCCTCGGTGACATTGGTTAATTCTGATGGGCAAACAAACGTGATTAAAACGGGATTAAAAGATGGTGAGGGAAAAAGGCTGCAATGAGGACTCAGGTGGGGTCTGAGCCTTCTCCCAGAGCCCAAGCAAAGAAAAACTCCCCTTTATTCACCCCAAAGCCAGCGCAGCTTCGGGAGCTCGGGCCGCCGCTCCAGCTTTGAAACGGAAACGGGAACCTTTTGACGAATAAACCCAGAAATGCCGGGAGGAAAATCCTTCTGGGAGACCCTTCCAGCCGCGTCCTCTCCTTTCCACACCCCGCGGCCGGCCCCGGGCTGCTCCCCGCCATCAGCAGCGCCAGCCCCGGCTGCTCCCTATCGGCGCTTCCCGGTGCCGCCGATAGCCCGGAGGGTGCGGCCGGGGGCGCGGGGTCCCCGAGATAGGGACCCCCACCCACCCCCACACCCCGCCGGGGCACAGGAGCGACCTGTCCCTATCCCTATCCCAGGGGTGGTTTCTCCTTGGAAAAGCCCAATTCCCAATGCTGCTCCAGCTCCTCCTCCGAGTCTCCCCATCCCGCCCATCCCCAGCACGGCTCGGTCGCAGCTTCTCCCAGACCGCACAAAGCGGGATCGGGTGCTTGGAAAGCCCTTCCTGCCGCGCTCCTCGGAGCTCCCGAGGCGGGATTCCAGCGGGAGCCGCTTTCGTGCCGCGGAATGGGATCATTCCCAACATCCCGCGTTCCCTCCGGCCCGGGGAGCGCAGGCAGCTGGGAATGATCAGCGCGCACCAGAGCCCGCACATCCCTGCAGCCTCCGTGCTGTGCCGCCCGCAGGCTCTGCCAGCCGCGCTCCAGCGGCAGCTCCTCTCCCGTTTTCCCTGTTTTCCAATATTTCTGCCCCCCATCCTGGCCCAGAGCAGCCCCTGGGCAGAAATCGCTGGAGACACAGAAACCTTTCCCTTTTTCCTTTCCATTCTTTCCCTTTTCCCTTTCTTTCCCCTTTCCTTATTCCTTCCCTTTTCCCTTTCTTTCTTCCTTACTCCTTTCTCCTTTTCTTTCTCTTTTCACCTTGCCTTTCCCCTTTTCCCTTTCATTATTTCCTTACTCCTTTCCCTCCCCCTTTCCTTATTCCTCTCCTTTTTCCTTTCCTTTCCCCTTTCCTTATTTCCTTACTCCTTCCCCTTCTCCTTCCCTTATTCCTTCCCCATTTTTTCTTTCCCCTTCCCTTATTCCTTTCCTTTTTCATGTTTCCTTCCCTTTTTCCTTTCCTTCTTCCTTACTCCTTTCCCCTTTTCTTTCTCTTTTCACCTTTCCTTTCCCCTTTCCTTTTTCCTTTCCCCATTCCTTATTCCTCTCCTTTTTCCTTTCCTTATTCCTTTTCTTTCTCCTTTCCCCTTTCCTTTTTCCTTTCCCCATTCCTTATTCCTCTCCTTTTTCCTTTCCTTATTCCTTTTCTTTCTCCTTTCCCCTTTCCTTATCCCTTATTTCCTTACTCCTTTCCCTTCTCCTCTCCTTATTCCTTTCCCATTTTTTCTTTCTCCTTCCCTTATTCCTTTCCTTTTTCCTTATTCCTTCCCTTTTTTCCTTCCCTTCCTCCCTTGGAATAATTTCCCATCCCAAATCCCTTGCTCTCCTGCTCACACCCAGCCCCGCCGGGGATGGGTTCCACATCCAGCCCAGCTTTCCCTGCAAATCCATGAGGTTATTCCCGTTATTCCCGCCTTATCCTTGCCGGGATAAACTTTCTCCTTCCATTTCTCCAGAGAAATCTTGGAGCGGGCACAGGCGCTGCTGCCGCTCAGCGGCAACGCCCGGGAGGGTTCTCCTTTTCCCCATGGATTTCCCGCACCTTCCAGGCAAGGAAAGGCTCTTTCCTCGGATTTTTTTTCTTAATCAGATTAATTAATTTAGTCTTTATATCGTAAATATTTAGATATTTATTACAGGTGCTACAACACCATTGTATATTTATAATAATGTAATGATGCAATTTATAATAATGCATTTCAGAATATTGGCACACTCACAGCTATAAATTGAATTTATTCCAAACTATTGGCATATTGATAACTATAAACTTTATATATTTCAAAATATTGACCCGTTTATAGCTATAAACTGAGTTTATTCCAAACTATTGGCATATTGATAACTATAAACTTTATATATTTCAAAATATTGACCCGTTTATAGCTATAAACCGAATTTATTCCAAACTGTTGGCACATTTATAACAATAAAGTTTATATATTTCAAACTGTTGGCACGTTTCTAGCCATAGCTCCCTATTTCTGCGGTTAAACGCCGGCTTTGTAGCGATTTTTGGCTGGTTTTACCCCAGCGCACCTGGACCCGTGGCCACGCCCACTTCGCGCGGCCACGCCCATCTGACCACGCCCCCTCCCAAAGCCACGCCCCCGGGGAATCCCTTCCCGCGTCCGCCGTGACGTCAACGCGCACTGCGTCACGTCCGGCAGCGCACCCGGAAGTGGCGCGGGGCCGGTTGCCATGGGGCCGCCCGGGAGGTGAAGCGAGGGGGAGAGGGCGGGGGGGGGACCCCGGGATCGGGAATGGGATTGGAAATGGGATTGGGATCCCGGGACACACCCCGGCCCCCGCAGGGCCGCGGGCATTGGGGGGAGCCGAGCCGGGCGCTGCGGGATGCTGGCGGCCGTGGGGACGGGCGGGGGGCCTGGAGCAGCGCGTTCCTCTCCGCGTCCTTTTCCCGTCCCTGTCTCCATCCCGTTCCCTCATCCCCGTCCCCGGGCGGCGGCGGCGCTGCCGGAGCAGTCGCGCTTTGCCTTCGTGGCAGCGCGGGCGGGAGCTTCCCTCAGGATGCGGCGGGGGCGGGAGGGAGAGGCAGCCCCGGGCTGTGTCCGTGTGCTGGCGTTCCCGCTTTTCTTTTGGAATATTCCGGATGTTTTATCGTGTCGGGGGTCAGCTCCTTGTCGGGACTGGCTGTGCGGGGTCACAGAATCCCGGGAACCTCAAAGCCCATCCAGTGCCAGCCCTGCCATGGGCAGGGGCACCTCCCGCTGTCCCAGCTTATCCCAGCCTGGCCTTGGGCACTTCCAGGGATCCAGGGGCAGCCCCAGCTCCTCTGGGAATTCCATCCCATTCAATACTTTCCTCATCCTTGTGGCCCTGCTTGGTCCCACAGACGATCCCTTTATTCCTCATCCCGGAATGCCCAGCACTGGACCCGCGTCCCGGTGCAGCCGCAGCAGCGCTGAGGGAAGGGGAGGGATCCCATCCCGGGCTCTGCCCTCAGGAGTCTTCCCAGTGCTGGGCAGGGAGCAGCTCGGTGTGGTTTTCCCTCAGGAGCAGAGGAGGGATGGCTTTGGGAAGGTTGGATGTTCCCGGGCCGTCCGAGGCCACCGGCTGAGGCTCCAGCAGCAGCTGCTCCTTGTGCTGCCCCGATCCCAAAATGGGCAGGTGAGGACCCCAAAGGGGCTGTGGGATTAACTGGGCTGGCTTTGGAGTGAAGGGCAGGGAACCTGATCAGGAGTTCCAGCGTGGGAATGGTGTCCTGAGTCCGCTCAACCCAGAACAGAATCCTGCAGTGGGTTGGGTGGGAAGGGGCCTTAGGGATCATCCCATTCCATGCCCAGGGACACCTCCCACCATCCCAGGGGGCTCCGGCCTGGCCTTGGGCACTGCCAGGGATCCAGGGGCAGCCCCAGCTGCTCTGGGAGTTCCATCCCAGCCCCTCCCCACCCTCCCAGCCAGGAATTCCTTCCCAATATCCCATCCAGCCCTGCCCTCTGGCAGTGGGAAGCCATTCCCTGTGTCCTGTCCCTCCATCCCCTGTCCCAGGCCCCTCTCCAGCTCTCCTGCAGCCCCTTTAGGCCCTGGGAGACTGCCCTGAGCTCTCCCCAGACCTTCTCCAGTATCATCCCCAAATTCCCATTCCCTGAATCCCAAACCAGGCTTTTCCCTCCTTTCTGCCTCTAATTTTGCCACGAGTTTGAAATAAAGCCAGGATTAAAAAAGGAGCTCCAGCCCCAACCCCTGTGGGATCCTCCCACCCTCCTCAACCCAGACCACTCCCAGCAACGGGGCAGCTCTGGGAATTCCATCCCAGCTCCTTCCCACCCTCCCGGGGAATTGTTCTGACCCGAATCCATCGCTCCGTGCGGTCCTTTATCCCCCTCTGGATTGCAGGATCAGCATCTCCTGCCTGCTGCCAGCCTCGTGGCACTTCAGCCTGTCCCCCGTGGGCTGCCCCCGCATCCTGGGCACCCCCCTGAGGCAGCTGCTGCTCCTGGGGGCCGCGGCGCTGCTGCTCTGCTCCCTGCTCCTCATCCGCAGCAAGTACGGCCGGGCCGCCCGCGACAGGAGCTCCCAGAGGTGAGGGGAAGGGGGGAATTCCGGGGAAATTCCGTGGGAAAGGGGGAAATGGGGAGAGAATTCCGTGGGAAAGAGGGAAATGGAGCTCTGGGAGAGAGGGAAATGCTCACAGGTCTCCCTGCTCCTGTCAAGTACGGCCGGGACAGGAGCTCCCAGAGGTGAGGGGAAGGGGGGAATTCCGGGGAAATTCCGTGGGAAAGGGGGAAATGGGGAGAGAATTAAATGGGAAAGGGGGAAATGGGGAGAGAATTCTGTGGGAAAGAGGGAAATGGGGAAAGAGGGAAGTGGGGAAAGAATTCCTTGGGAAAGAGGGGAATGGGGAAAGTATTCCATGGGAAAGAGGGAAGTGGAGCTCTGGAAGAAAGGGGGAAAGAATTCCATGGAATAGAGGGAAATGGGGAAAGAGGGAATGGGGAAAGAATTCCGTAGGAAAGAGGGAAATAGGGAAAGAATTCCATGGGAAAGAGGGAACTCCCTGCTCCTCATCTGCAGCAGCCCGGGACAGGAGCTCCCACAGGTGAGAGGAGGAGGGAATTCCATGGGAAAGAGGGAATGGGGAAAGAATTCCATGGGAAATGGGGAAGTGGGGAAAGAGGGAATGGAGAAAGAATTCAATGAAAAAGAGGGAAGTGGAGCTCTGGGAGAAAGGGGGAAAGAATTCCGTGGAATAGAGGGAAATGGGGAAAGAATTCCTTGGGAAAGAGGGAAGTGGAGCTCTGGAGGAAAAGGGGGAACACTGATGGGTCCCTGCTCCTGATCCACAGCAGCCCGGGACAGGAGCTCCCACAGGTGAGGGGAGGGGCAATTCCAGGGAAATTCCGTGGGAAAGGGGGAAGTGGGGAAAGAATTAAATGGGAAAGGGGGAAATGGGGAAAGAATTAAATGGGAAAGAGGGAAATGGAGCTCTGGGAGAGAGGGAAATGCTCACAGGTCTCCCTGCTCCTGTCAAGTACGGCCGGGCCGCCCGCGACAGGAGCTCCCAGAGGTGAGGGGAAGGGGGGAATTCCGGGGAAATTCCGTGGGAAAGGGGGAAATGGGGAGAGAATTCCGTGGAATAGAGGGAAATGGGGAAAGAGGGAAATGGGGAAAGAGGGAATGGGGAAAGTATTCCATAGGAAAGAGGGAAATAGGGAAAGAATTTTGTGGGAAAGAGGGAAATAGGGAAAGAATTCCATGGGAAAGAGGGAACTCCCTGCTCCTTATCTACAGCAGCCCGGGACAGGAGCTCCCACAGGTGAGAGGAGGAGGGAATTCCATGGGAAAGAGGGAATGGGGAAAGAATTCCATGGAAAAGAGGGCAATGGGGAAAAAGGGAAGCACTCACGGGCTGTGTTGGGGATAGAGGAGAAGAGGCTCTTCCCATCAATCTTTATCTTTCCTGAAAGAAACCCCTTCCTGCTTTTTTTAGGAATCTCTCCTTTATCAGCAATTCCTGTGTTCGTATTTTATGTCTCCGTAGCAGCTCCAGCGGCAAAAATTCTCCGTAATAAATCATTTTGGGAATTGCTTCCGGCATTTCTGTGGGAATTCAGTCCTGGAGGGTGGCATTTCCCTTGGAATTTTCTGTTCAGTGGGGACAGGACACAGGGAATGGCTTCCCACTGCCAGAGGGCAGGGATAGGTGGGATACTGGGATGGAATTCCCAGAGCAGCTGTGGCTGCTCCTGGATCCCTGGAAGTGCCCAAGGCCAGGCTGGAGCCCCCTGGGACAGTGGGAGGTGGCTCTGGAAAGGTGGGAATGATCCTGGATGTTGTGTGGAAAGCTCACAGCACTTCCATGTGGGAAGGGAAGGGAAAATCTGGGAAGTGGAGAGGGATTCCTCATCAGGAAGGACAAGGAGTGAAGGGTTTGAACTGGAAGAGAGGAGATGAGGTTGGATTTATGGAAGGAATTCCTGGCTGGGAGGGCGGGGAGGGGCTGGGATGGAATTCCCAGAGGAGCTGTGGCTGTTCCTGGATCCCTGGAAGTGCCCAAGGCCAGGCTGGAGCCCCCTGGGACAGTGGGAGGTGTCCCTGGGGGTGGCCCTGGATGGGCTTTAAGCTCCCTTCCCACCCACCTCATTCCGAAATCCCCTGAAATGCTGGAAAACATCCCATTTCCAGTCGGATTTGGACCGAAACACCCCATGCCTGGAATTCCCTGGAGCAATTCCCATTTTTTTTTTTTTTTTTTTGTTTCCCCCAGGTACCTGGCCAGGGTGACGGACACGGAAGCCACGGACACCAAGAACCCCAACCTGAACTACGGGATCGTGGTGGATTGCGGCAGCAGCGGCTCCAGGATCTTTGTGTACTGCTGGCCCCGGCACAACGGGAACCCCCACGAGCTCCTGGACATCCAGCAGATGAGGGACAGCAACAGGAGACCCGTGGTGATGAAAATCAAACCAGGTATTGGGAAAAACTGGGAAAAACCATGGGATTTTTGTGTGTTTTCCTCTCCTGTCTGTGCTTCCTGCGCTCCAGAGTGTCTGGATTAGGGGGATTTGAAGCTCGTGAGCGTGGAACAGCTCTGGGGTGTTTTGGGATTGGTTTGCAGGGATTTTTTTGTGGAGTTTAAGGTCTGGAATGGGGCAGGAGGGAGAGGTTTTTCCATGGATAAGGCAGGAGCTGTCCCCACGAGCTCCTGGGCATCCAACAGATGAGGGACAGCAGCAGGAGAAGGTGGTGATGGAAATCAAACCAGGCACCGGGAAAAATCAGCTCCATGTGGGAATTTCTCTGTGTTTTCCTCTCCTGCTCTTTGGAGTGTGTGGATAAAGGATATTTCCAGTTTGTGAGCACAGAACAGCTCCGGGGTTTTTTGGGAATTGGTTTGCAGGGATTTTTTGTGGAGTTTAAGGTCTGGAATGGGGCAGGAGGGAGAGGTTTTTCCATGGATGAGGCAGCTGTGTCCCCATGAGCTCCTGGGTGTCCAACAGATGAGGGACAGCAACAGGAGAAGGTGGTGATGAAAATCAAACCAGGTACTGGGAAAAACTGGGAAAAACCATGGAATTTCTCTGTGTTTTCCTCTCCTGTCTGTGCTTCCTGGGCTTCAGAGTGTCTGGGTAAGGGATACTTCCAGCATGGAACAGCTCTGGGGTGTTTTGGGATTGGTTTGCAGGGATTTTTTGTGGAGTTTAAGGTCTGGAATGGGGCAGGAGGGAGAGGTTTTTCCATGGATAAGGCAGCTGCTGCTCCTGTTACCATTTAAAGGAAAAAGACATTTTTATGGAAGTTTTTTTATAGGAACCGCCATGGAATTCTTGGGGTTTGGGGATTTTTCTGCTCTTTATTTCAGGAAGGAATAATTGGCTTCCTGTCAAATTATTTGAGCTAATTATTATTAATAATTACCTAATAATAATTATTATTAATTATAAACCTAATCACATCTAAGTTTAGTTCATGGTTTAAAGGAACCCCAGCTCTCCCCTCCACCCTTATTTCCCTGGTTTTACAGCTGATTTCCCACTTGACTTATTCATCCCCCTTCCTGCTGCTGCTCAGGATTTTCCAGGGAACGTTCCCGGGATTTTCCAGCCGGAGCTGCCTCGCTTCCCAGCATTTCTGTTTTCCCAGGAATTTCGGAGTTCGCCGGCTCTCCCGACAAAGTCAGCGATTACATCTCGCCCCTGCTCAGCTTCGCCGCCGAGCACGTGCCCCGCTCCAAGCACAAGGAGACTCCTCTGTACATCCTGTGCACCGCTGGCATGAGGATCCTGCCGGAGAGGTGATTCCCTGCCTTTTTTTGGGGAGGTTTTTTTTGGGTTTTTTGGGATTTCCAGCAGCGGTTTGTAACCCTCCCCGTGGGGTTTTGCAGCCAGCAGAAGGCCATCCTGGAGGATCTGCTCACGGACATCCCCGTGCACTTCGATTTCCTCTTCTCGGATTCGCACGCTGAGGTGATTTCAGGGAAGCAGGAAGGTAGGTGGAGCTTGGAAAAGGTGTCTGGGGAATGTTTAGGAATTCCAAGGGATGCTTTGGGGTGGTTTTGGTGCTTTTTCAAATCGTGCTTTGCTTGAGAGCCTTTATTCCTCAGGAGATCGGGAGTGTGGGGATGATGTGAGCTCCTGACTGGCCGGATCTTTGCTAATTATCCCTGAAATTTTAATGGAATTTGTTTCCTCTGCCTTTGGGGAGGGAGAGGGAAGGATCAAGCACCACATTCCTGATGGAGGGAGCTTTGCAGGCTGAAGTGATTTCGAAAGCAGAGATCACCAGAGCCTTAAAATCCCTTTAAAAGTGAATTCCCTGAATTTCTTCCCTGAATTTTACACGTGGAAGTGGCTTTAATTCATTTAATCAGGAATTTTATCATGGCTCTGACCTGGGAGTGGAGATAACAGTCAGGAATTCTTGATTCCTCAGGAATTCTTGATTCCTCAGGAATGTTTAACTTGTAAGATTTTATAAAATAAAGTAAAAAAGAGCAACAGCAGAGCTGAACTCACACGGGGAAAAAGGAATTCAAACGTTTCCATTTGCTTTGAAGTCAAAATTCCAGCTGTTCCTGCTATCCCTGAAATTCCAGATGGGTTTTCTTGCACCTGCAGGAGTCTATGCGTGGATTGGGATCAACTTTGTCCTTGGAAGATTTGAGCACACGGACGATGGTGAGGATCTGAGAGAGGAGCTGGGGCACGGGGGTCGGTCCAGGTGATGATTTTCCAGCCAGATGTTGGAATTCCAGCCATGGGAATTGCATTTCCAGATGTTGGGAAGGTGTTCCCAGCCAGATGTTGGCCCCACTCCCACCCACACCTTTAACCACGAGCAGCAGCTCCTCTGGCCCCCTCCTGCCTGGATCCCAGGGATTTTTCCCGGGATCCTGGTGAATTTTCCCTGTTTCCAGGTGATTTCTCCCTATTTCCCACTGATTTTCCCTGTTCCCCAGAGGATGAAGCCATGGTGGAGGTGCAGATCCCAGGAAGTGAGCGCTGGGATCCCATTTTCCCTCCCTGCCTGTATCCCAGGGATTTTCCCACTGATTTTTCCCAATATCCCAGGGATTTCTCCCTGTTCCCCAGAGGATGTGGCCATGGTGTGGGGGCAGATCCTGGGAAGCGAGCACGAGGATCCCATTTTCCCTCCCTGCCTGTATCCCAGGGATTTTCCTGCTGATTTCTCCCTATATCCCGGTGATTTTCCCTGTTTCCCAGAGGATGCAGCCGTGATGGAGGCGCACATCCCGGGAAACAAATCCCAGTTAATTTTCCCTGTATCCCAGTGATTTTCCAGGTGATTTCTCCCTATTTCCCACCGATTTTCCCTGTTCCCCAGAGGATGAGGCCACGGTGGAGGTGCAGATCCCAGGAAGTGAGCACTGGGATCCCATTTTCCCTCCCTGCCTGTATCCCAGGAATTTTCCCACTGATTTTTCCCTGTATCCCAGTCATTTTCCAGGTGATTTCTCCCTATTTCCCACCGATTTTCCCTGTTCCCCAGAGGATGAGGCAATGGTAGAGGTGCAGTTCCAGGAAATATCCCGGTGATTTCTCCCTGTATCCCATTGATTTTCCCTGTTCCCCAGAGGACAATCCTGGGAAGCGAGCACCAGGATCCCATTTTCCCTCCCTGCCTGTATCCCAGGGATTTTCCCACTGATCTTTCCCTATATCCCAGTGATTTTCCCTGTTTCCCAGAGGACAAGGCCATGGTGTGGGTGCACATCCCAGGAAATGAGGATGGGGAGCTCCTATTCCCTCCCTGCCCATATCCCAGTGATTTCTCCCTATATCCCAGTGATTTTCCCTGTTCCCCAGAGGACGCAGCCGTGATGGAGGCGCACATCCCGGGAAACAAATCCCAGTTAATTTTCCCTGTGTCCCAGTTAATTTTCCCTGTATCCCAGTGATTTTCCAGGTGATTTCTCCCTATTTCCCACTGATTCTCCCTGTTCCCCAGAGGATGAGGCCACGGTGGAGGTGCAGATCCCGGGAAGTGAGCGCCGGGATCCCACTTTCCCTCCCTGCCTGTATCCCAGGGGATTTCCCACTGATTTTTCCCGCATTTCCCCAGAGGATGAAGCCATGCTGGAGGTGCCCGTTCCAGGAAATATCCTGGTGATTTCTCCCTGGATCCCATTGATTTTCCCTGTTTCCCAGAGGATGATCCTGGGAAGCGAGCACCAGGATCCCATTTTCCCTCCCTGCCTGTATCCCAGGGATTTTCCCTCTGATCTTTCCCTATATCCCAGTGATTTTCCCTGTTCCCCAGAGGACGCAGCCGTGATGGAGGCGCACATCCCGGGAAACAAATCCCAGTTAATTTTCCCTGTGTCCCAGTTAATTTTCCCTGTATCCCAGTCATTTTCCAGGTGATTTCTCCCTATATCCCACCGATTTTCCCTGTTCCCCAGAGGACGAGACCATGGTAGAGGTGCAGTTCCAGGAAATATCCCGGTGATTTCTCCCTGTATCCCAGTGATTTTCCCTGTTCCCCAGAGGATGAGGCCACGGTGGAGGTGCAGATCCCGGGAAGCGAGCGCCGGGATCCCATTTTCCCTCCCTGGCTGTATCCCAGGAATTTTCCCACTGATTTTTCCCTGTATCCCAGTGATTTTCCAGGTGATTTCTCCCTATTTCCCACCGATTTTCCCTGTTCCCCAGAGGATGAGGCAATGGTAGAGGTGCAGTTCCAGGAAATATCCCGGTGATTTCTCCCTGTATCCCATTGATTTTCCCTGTTCCCCAGAGGACAATCCTGGGAAGCAAGCACCAGGATCCCATTTTCCCTCCCTGCCTGTATCCCAGGGATTTTCCCACTGATCTTTCCCTATATCCCAGTGATTTTCCCTGTTTCCCAGAGGACAAGGCCATGGTGTGGGTGCACATCCCAGGAAATGAGCATGGGGAGCTCCTATTCCCTCCCTGCCCATATCCCAGTGATTTCTCCCTGGATCCCATTGATTTTCCCTGTTTCCCAGAGGATGATCCTGGGAAGCAAGCACCAGGATCCCATTTTCCCTCCCTGCCTGTATCCCAGGGATTTTCCTGCTGATTTTTCCCTGTATCCCAGTGAGTTTCCAGGTGATTTCTCCCTATTTCCCACCGATTTTCCCTGTTCCCCAGAGGATGAGGCCACGGTGGAGGTGCAGATCCCGGGAAGCGAGTGCCGGGATCCCATTTTCCCTCCCTGCCTGTATCCCAGGGATTTTCCCACTGATTTTTCCCTGTATCCCAGTGAGTTTCCAGGTGATTTCTCCCTATTTCCCACCGATTTTCCCTGTTCCCCAGAGGACGAGGCCATGGTGGAGGTGCAGATCCCGGGAAGCGAGCGCCGGGATCCCATTTTCCGGAAGAGGACCGTGGGGATCCTGGACATGGGCGGCGTTTCCACGCAGATCGCGTACGAAGTCCCCCAAAGTGTAAGCGTTGCCTCCCCGCAGCAGGTCATTATCCGTGCAATTCCCTCTTCCCTCGGGAATGATTTTAATGCCTTTTCCTTTCTTTCCCATCCTTCGGAATCCTCCATCCCATCCCATTCCCAAAGCGAGAGAGACGATGGCAGCGCGAGGCCTCCGCCAGCTAAGAATTCCTTTTGTGTTTTCCATCATTCCCATCACTCAGATCCTGCATTCATCCGGAATTTTTTTAGTCTTTTTTCCAGACAATTTTCAATCCCTTAAATTCCAAATTCTGCATCCCGGAGCTTAAAACCCCCAAAATCCCTGGTGGTTCCTAGAAAAAAACTTCCATAAAAACGACTTTTTCCTTCCGTTTTTGGGAGCAGTGGAATGAGCGGTTGTGTGAATGTCATGGAATTGCTTTGTCCCGAGTCTTAAATGGGACATAATCCGCTCCAATTCCATGGAATTCTGGAGGAATTCCTGAATATTTTAAGCTGAACATCCCATGAAATGAATTGGGAATCACCTAAAGGAAGAACAGCAGAAAATGCCCGTGTTTGGCTCTGTTCCAGGAATGGATTTTTGAAATCCTGTGGAATATTTTCCTAATTACGGGGTTTTAATTAATTTGGAATTAATAAAATCTGGATATTCAGATCCAGTCAGAAATTAACTGGGAATAGGGATGAAAATTCCTGGCTGTGGGGTGATTTTATCTGAGCAGAAACGGGTGTAAAATAGGGATTTTGGTCATGGAATCTGTTCTGGGAATCGGGATTGGGAAGGGGGGGAAGTGGAGCAGAGAATTCAGGAGCCACAACTCACGTTTTCCCATGGGAGAAGAAAATTCCAGGCTCCACAGGAGCAATTCCCAGGCTTTGCAGCTCCTTGAGTGTCAGCAGGGCCGGGAATCTGGAATTCCAAGATTTTGCTCTCCGTATGAAATGATTTTTCAAAATTATTTGGGAGATGGTCATTCCCGAGGAAAACTCCTCAGTTTTGCTCTCCCTACGAAATAATCTTGGATTTTACAATTACCATGGGAAATGATTATCCCAGAGGAAAACTCCTCAAAAACCTGGGCTCTCCAGGGATGGAAAACGTTGGAAAAGCTGCCCAGGGCAGCATAGAGTCCCCATTCCTGGGAATACCCAAAAACCCACGGATGTGGCTCTTGAGGATGTTGGATCGATGATCTTAAAGATCTTTTCCAACCAGAACAATTCCACGATCCTGTGGATCGGGAGATGAGCGAGGGCTGAATTTAGAGGTGTCCAGGACATCGGAAAAAATTCCTTTCAGGGTCGGGATCATCCCGTTCATTCCTGATTTTGCTGCAGGAGGAAGTGGCCAAGAATTTGCTGGCGGAGTTTAATTTGGGGTGCGACGCCCACCAGACGGAGCACGTGTACCGGGTGTACGTGGCAACATTCCTGGGATTCGGTGGGAATG
Source organism: Coloeus monedula (assembly GCF_965178545.1). NCBI lineage: Eukaryota > Metazoa > Chordata > Aves > Passeriformes > Corvidae > Coloeus > Coloeus monedula. The sequence goes on along the minus strand of NC_138808.1, from coordinate 1,955,401 downwards.
CGGCCCGGCAGAGATACGAGGACAGCCTGTTCTCCAGCACCCTGCTCAGCAACAGGTACCGGGAATTCCCCTGGGAATTCGGGGCTGATCCATCCCTGGAAGTGTCCAACTGGAATTGAGGTTGGATTTATGGAAGGAGTTCCTCCCTGTGAGGGTGGGGAGGGGCTGGGATGGAATTCCCAGAGCAGCTGCGGCTGCTCCTGGATCCCTGGAAGTGCCCAAGGCCAGGTTGGGATAAGCTGGGACAGTGGGAGGTGGCTCTGGAAAGATGGGAAAGGTGGGAATGATCCTGGATGTTGTGTGGAGAGCTCACAGCACTTCCATGTGGGATGGGAAGGGAAGGGAAGAGGAAGGGAAGGGGAAGGGGAAAAGGAAGAGAAGGGAAGAGAAGAGAAGGGAAGAGGGATTCCTCCTCAGGAAGTGAAGGACAAGGAGTAATGGGTTCAAACTGGAATTGAGGTTGGATTTATGGAAGGAATTCCTGGCTGGGAGTGTGGGGAGAGGCTGGGCTGGAATTCCCAGAGCAGCCGTGGCTGCCCCTGGATATTTCCATCCCGTCAGCAATGAATTCATTCACCAATCCAACCCATCCACTGAACGAAGCAAACCCCAATTTCTCCCCATTCCAGGGAAAACTCCCCAACTTCTCCAGCCGAGCCTGGCTATTCCCAACCTCTCTTCCCTATTCCCCGCAGGCTGCTGGGCAGGCAGAGCGGCCTGAGCCCGGATTCGCCATTCCTGGATCCCTGCCTCCCCCTGGATGCCCGGGACGAGCTGCGGCAGCGCGGCCTCACGCTGCACCTGCGCGGCACCGGCGACTTCCAGCTGTGCCGGGAGCTGCTCCGGCCGCTCCTCAACCGAACCAACGGCACCCGGAGCTCCCTGAACGGCGTTTTCCAGCCGCCCGTGCGCTTCCAGGACAGCGAATTCTACGGATTCTCCGAGTTCTACTACTGCACCGAGGACGTGCTGCGCATGGGCGGCGACTACAGCGCCGCCAGGTTCACCAGGGCGGCCAAGGTGGGGCGGGAGGAGAGCCGGGATTGAGCCGGGATTGATTTGGGATTGATTTGGGATTGATTTGGGATTGAGCTGGGATTGATTTGGGATTGATCTGGGATTGATCTGGGATTGATTTGGGATTGAGCTGGGATTGAGCCGGGATTGATTTGGGATTGATTTGGGATTGATTTGGGATTGATTTGGGATTGAGCTGGGATTGATTTGGGATTGAGCTGGGATTGAGCCAGGATTGATTTGGGATTGATTTGGGATTGATCCGGGTTTGATTTGGGATTGATTTGGGATTGAGCCAGGATTGATTTGGGATTGATTTGAGATTGAGCCGGGATTGATTTGGGATTGATTTGGGATTGATCCGGGTTTGATTTGGGATTGAGCCGGGATTGATTTGGGATTGATTTGGGATTGATTTGGGATTGAGCTGGGATTGATTTGGGATTGAGCTGGGATTGAGCCAGGATTGATTTGGGATTGATTTGGGATTGATCCGGGTTTGATTTGGGATTGATTTGGGATTGAGCCAGGATTGATTTGGGATTGATTTGAGATTGAGCCGGGATTGATTTGGGATTGATTTGGGATTGATCCGGGTTTGATTTGGGATTGAGCCGGGATTGATTTGGGATTGATTTGGGATTGATCCGGGTTTGATTTGGGATTGAGCTGGGATTGAGCCAGGATTGATTTGGGATTGATTTGGGATTGATCCGGGTTTGATTTGGGATTGATTTGGGATTGAGCCAGGATTGATTTGGGATTGAGCCGGGTTTGATTTGGGATTGAGCCGGGATTGAGCCAGGATTGATTTGGGATTGATCCGGGTTTGATTTGGGATTGAGCTGGGATTGAGCCAGGATTGATTTGGGATTGATTTGGGATTGATCCGGGTTTGATTTGGGATTGATTTGGGATTGATTTGGGATTGAGCCGGGATTGATTTGGGATTGAGCTGGGATTGAGCCAGGATTGATTTGGGATTGATCCGGGATTGATTTGGGATTGATCCGGGATTGATTTGGGATTGAGCTGGGATTGAGCCAGGATTGAGCTGGGATTGATTTGGGATTGATCCGGGTTTGATTTGGGATTGATTTGGGATTGAGCCGGGATTGATTTGGGATTGATCCGGGTTTGATTTGGGATTGAGCTGGGATTGAGCCAGGATTGATTTGGGATTGAGCCAGGATTGATTTGGGATTGAGCCAGGATTGATCCAGGATTGATTTGGGATTGAGCCGGGATTGATTTGGGATTGAGCTGGGATTGAGCCAGGATTGATTTGGGATTGATTTGGGATTGATCCGGGTTTGATTTGGGATTGATTTGGGATTGAGCCAGGATTGATTGGGGATTGAGCCGGGATTGATTTGGGATTGATTTGGGATTGATCCGGGTTTGATTTGGGATTGAGCCGGGATTGAGCCAGGATTGATTTGGGATTGATCCGGGTTTGATTTGGGATTGATTTGGGATTGATTTGGGATTGATTTGGGATTGATTTGGGATTGATCCAGGATTGATTTGGGATTGATCCGGGTTTGATTTGGGATTGATTTGGGATTGATTTGGGATTGATCCGGGTTTGATTTGGGATTGATTTGGGATTGATCCAGGATTGATTTGGGATTGATCCGGGTTTGATTTGGGATTGAGCTGGGATTGAGCCAGGATTGATTTGGGATTGAGCTGGGATTGAGCCAGGATTGATTTGGGATTGAGCCGGGATTGATTTGGGATTGATTTGGGATTGATTTGGGATTGATTTGGGATTGTTCTCCGGGGTTTTAACTCCCCGCGGGGTTGGAACGTCTCCGCGCCGGGGTTTGGTCGCCGGAGTCCCGCGGGAAATGCTGAATTTCTGTAGGGAATCCTGAATTTCTTAGGGAATGCCAGATTGCCTTAGGAAAGCCCAGATTTTCTGAAGAAATCCCAAATTTCTTGGGAAATCCCAAGTTCCTTTAGGAAAGCCAAGATTTCCTTGGGAAATCCCAAATTTCTTAGGAAATCCCAAGATTTCCTTAAGGAATCCCAGATTTCCATAGGAAATCCCAAATTTCCATAGGAAATCCCAAATTTTTTTAAGAAATCCCAAATTCTCTTAGGAAATCCCAAATTCCCTTAGGAAAGCCCAGATTTTCCTAAGAAATCCCAAATTTTTTAGGAAATTCCAAGTTTCCTTAAGAAATCCCAAATTTCCATAGGAAATCCCAAATTTCTTCGGAAATCCCAAGTTTCCTTAGGAAATCCCAGATTTTCTTAAGAAATCCCAAATTTTTATAGGAAATCCCAGATTTTCTTAAGAAATCCCAAATTTCTTCGGAAATCCCAAGTTTCCTTAAGAAATCCCAGATTTCCATAGGAAATCCCAAACTTTTTAAGGAATCCCAAATTTTTTAGGAAATCCCAAATTTTTTTAAGAAATCCCAAATTCCCTTAGGAAATCCCAAGTTTCCTTAGGAAATCCCAGATTTCCTCCTCGGAACTCCCCGTTCCTCACCCAAGGCCAGGCTGGATGGGATTTGGAGCCACCTGGGATAGCGGAATTGATCCCTTCCCATGGAAGTGCTTGGAACCAGAGAATCCCTGAATCCCTTGGGACCCCAAACAATTCCATGGCTCCGTGATTGGACTTTCTTGGAAAACAGGGATTTTCAATGATAAAACAGCAGAACCAGGAAAATCCATTCGGCATCCTTGTTGTTTTTTAGGAATGTCTGAATTAGTGGGAAAAGACTGGGAAATCCTTGGGAAAAGACTGGGAAATTCTTGGGAAAAGATCCTTTTCCTCTTCTTTTGTGCCCTTTTCCCGGTGTTATTCCTGGAGAATTCCGTTTTTTTGGAAGCAGGTGAAGCTACAACACACAGCAGTGAGCCAATTCCCAAAAAACAGAGCTTCGCTTTCCCGCTCCCAACAACATTCCCGAACATTAATTCCACCCCAAACTCCACGCACGGCTTGAAACATTCCCCCAAAATTCGGGATCCGCCTTCCTGCCGGCGCGAGCTGCTGTTGTTTTTTCACGTCGGGAATTCCAGAGCGTTTTATCCGCTGGGATTTCCCTTCTCCGGGCGGAAGGAGTGCTGGGATCGACACCGAACCGTGCCCTAAATCAAATCCCTCCTGATGGGAGAGAATTTACTGAAATCCTTGCAAGGAGTTTCAAAGATAAACCCAGACTTTTCCTGGAGTTTCAGTGCTTCCAGAGAGTTCTTTATTGAGTCTTATCAGAGGAACAGAGCCACCAGCGTGACCCAGGTACAGCATGGAAGGAAGAAAAGTAGGAATGAGTCCAATTATCAAGATTTGCACGGCCTTTTAAAGATATTTTAACCAATAGTTACTAAAAACGTGCATTATTTTCACTTTCCTACCCATTATTCAGTAACACGGGCAGGAACTGCGGAATTCTCTATCCCATCATCCCAAACCACTTTTACTGCAGAACATGGAGTGGTAGAAGAAGGAGAAGAAGGTTTAGAGAACAACAACAATCCTCCACTTGGATCTTTTTTACTCTCATCTCTTTACTACAAAGAGAAGCCCAAAACCTCTAAATTTCCACCCTGTGCCAATCTCTCATCGTCGTCCATCACCTCATTCCCACCACTGCATTTTCCAGTTCTTCTCTGACTGTTGCTAATTTTTTCCAAGGTTTGAAGCTAAACCAGCGTTGTTCAGGGGGTTAAAAACCCTTAAAAACAGGCAGAGAAATATTCCCGGCACTCTGCGTTCGTACAGGGATGATTCCCGTTTTCCCTGTTTTCCCTTTTTCCCTGTTTTCCCGCAGGAATACTGTGCCACCAGGTGGTCGGTGCTGCGGCAGCGCTTCGAGCGCGGGCTCTACGCCTCGCACGCGGACCTGCACCGCCTCAAGTGAGTCCGAGCCCGGCCCGGGCCCGCTCCGGGCATCCCGGGCAGTGGGGGGAAAACTGGGAAAAGCCTGGGAATTCTGTGTTTGGGTGTGCCTGGTGGTCATGGGAATGCTGAGCTGAGCTGATCCCGCTGTTGCTGCCTGATCCTGCTGTTCTGGCTGAGCCCACTGAGCCCTCTGTCCCCCACTGACCCCACTGACCCCTCTGTCCCCCTCTGTCCCCCTCTGTCCCCTCTGTCCCCACTGACCCCACTGACCCCCTCTGTCCCCCACCGACCCCTGTGTTCCTCACTGGTCCCTCACTGGCCCTTCTGTCCCTCACTGACCCCACTGACCCTCACTGACCCCACTGACCCCTCTGTCCTCACTGACCCCCTCTGTCCCTCTCTGACCCTCACTGACCCCACTGTCCCCTCTGACCCCTCTGACCCTCACTGACCCCACTGTCCCCTCTGACCCCTCTGTCCCCCTCTGACCCCACTGACCCCTCTGTCCCCCACTGACCCCTCTGTCCCCCTCTGACCCCTCTGACCCCACTGACCCCTCTGTCCCCCTCTGACCCCACTGACCCCTCTGACCCTCTCTGTCCCCCTCTGTCCCTCTCTGGCCCCACTGACCCCTCTGTCCCTCACTGACCCCTCTGTCCCTCACTGACCCTCACTGACCCCACTGTCCCCTCTGACCCCTCTGTCCCCTCTGTCCCCACTGACCCCTCTGTCCCTCACTGACCCCTCTGTCCCCCTCTGTCCCCCTCTGTCCCCCTCTGACCCCTCTGACCCCTCTGTCCCCACTGACCCCTCTGTCCCCCTCTGTCCCCCACTGACCCCTCTGACCCCTCTGTCCCCCACTGACCCCTTCTGACCCCCTCTGTCCCCCTCTGTCCCCCTCTGTCCCCCTCTGTCCCCCTCTGTCCCCTCTGTCCCCTCTGTCCCCCACTGACCCCCACTGACCCCTCTGACCCCACTGTTCCCGCTGTTCCCAGGTTCCAGTGCTTTAAGTCCGCCTGGATGTTCGAGGTTTTCCACCGGGGATTCTCCTTCCCCGAGAGCTACGGGAGCCTCAAGACGGCCCTGCAGGTCTATGACAAGGAGGTGCAGTGGACCCTGGGGGCCATCCTGTACCGGACCCGCTTCCTGCCCCTGAGGTACCCCTCCAAAACCCGGGAAGAGCCTTTGGAATGGGAATTTTGGGATGGGAAGAGGTGGTGATCCCTCAAATTGTGCTTTTTAGAGCCCGTTCCCCAAAATGGGCTCTGATTCCTGCCCTGAGCCACGCTGGAACTGGAATTTTGCCTCAAAAATTTGCCCGTTGTCCCTCTGCTCTTTCCCAAGGCTCTCAAAAACCCAGGAAGAACCTTTGGGATGGGAATTTTGGCATGGGAACAGTGTGGTGATCCCTCAAACTGTGCTTTTTACACTCTTCCCCCCAAAACGGGCTCTGATTCCCGCCCTGAACCACGTTGGAATTGGAATTTTGCCTCCCAAGCTGTGCCCATTGTCCCTCTGCTCTTTCCAAGGTTTTCAAAAATCTGGGAAACATCTTTGGGATGGGAATTTTGGGATGGGAGCAACGTGGTGATCCCTCAAACTCTGATTTTTAGACACTCTTCCCCCAGAATGGGCTCTGATTCCCGCCCCGAGCCACACTGGAATGGGAATTTTGCCTCCCAAGCTGTGCCCATTGTCCCTCTGCTCTTTCCCAGGGCTCTCAAAAATCTGGGAGCAATCTTTGGGATGGGAATTTTGGGATGGGAGCAATGTGGTGATCCCTCAAACTCTGATTTTTAGACACTCTTCCCCCAGAATGGGCTCTGATTCCCGCCCCGAGCCACACTGGAATGGGAATTTTGCCTCCCAAGCCGTGCCCGTTGTCCCTCTGCTCTTTCCCAGGGACATCCAGCAGGAGAATTTCCGTGGGAGCCACTCCCACTGGAGGAGCTTCTCCTTCGTGTACAACCACCACCTGTTCTCCGCCTGCTTCCTGGTGGTGCTGCTCTCCATCCTGCTCTACCTGCTCCGCCTGCGCCGCATCCATCGCCGCCTCTCCCACGGCGCCTCCTCCCCGGCCCTCTGGATCCCGGAGAAGATCCCGATCCCACAGAAGATCCCGGGGCCCCTGTGAGATTTTGGGATGATGGGAGGGGCGCTGGGGGGGGGTTCATCCACACACACCCACACACGTAGAAAACAAAAAGCCATTTTTGCCTCAGGGTTCCTCCTTTTGTTGCCCCTCGGATCCGTGGGATGAGCAGAGAAATCCGGGAAAAGGGGGTCGGGAGGGAAAAATGCCAAAAATGACTTTGTTGGGAATGTTGCACTTTGGGGTGTGCAGGGACTGGGCAGAGGAGAGGATGAGTGGGAATTCCCAGCTTTGAGAAGATCCCAAATCCCGGGATGAGCGAGGACTGCTGGGATTTGCCAGATTCCAGCATTGCCATCCCTGCTCCCAGTTTGGAGCCTCAACGGGAATTCCAGAGGTTCCAAAAGTAGGAAAAAAAAACCCTTTTAGGACACTTTATGGGATTTTCCCTTCTGGAATCACTCCCCTGATGGAGAAGGAAAAGGTGCCTGGGCAGAGGAGAGGATGAGTGGGAATTCCCAGCTATGGGAGAGGCTGAAATCCCAGGATGAGCGAGGACTGCTGGGATTTGCCAGATTCCAGCATTGCCATCCCTGCTCCCAGTTTGGAATCTCAAAGAGCAGGAATTCCAAAAGCAGGGAGAAAACCCCTTTTAGGACACTCGATGGGATTTTTCCCTTCTGGAATCGCTCCCCTGATGGAGAAGGAAAATCCCTCGCATCCAATGCTGTGCTTCCATAAAAATCCTCTCCAATCACTTCGGCCCCCTCGTGCCAGCTCCTCCTTTTTCCTTGGAAGCTTTGCCCTCCCGCTGGCACCAGCTGGATCCTTCATTTCTGTTCCATGACCACGGAGAGACCTCCCGGAGACGCCGGGAACGGAGCTGGGAAACCGGAGGGGAGCGCGCCCGGGGTCTGCCCGAGCCCCTGGAAATTAATTTATATTTTATTTAAAGCTCTCGGTTTTACTTGAAAGGAACTTTGTCCGTGATTAAAAGTGGGGTTTGTACGAACCTGGGGGCCCTGGGTGTTTTCTTGGATCGCTTCTGCAGCTGGGAAACTTCCTGCTCTTCTGGAAAGGCAGGAAAATGCTGGGAGACGGGGTGGGTTTATTGCTGGGGAGCTGGGTACGTTGGTTCTGGGGTTTTTTAATCATCATTAATCCAAAACTCAGGGTGTTTCAAATTTCCATTGTTTCATTGCCTGGGTTTGATGCGGTTTTACCTTTGCACAGAGAATTGAGGCTGGAGCTGCTCGATTCCACCTAAATTTGGGTGCTGAACTCCTGCTCCTCCCACCCAGCTGGAGTCAGAATTCCCTGGATTTGGGGTGGAATTTTGGAGCAGAATCCTGCCCTGGATGTTCAGAACTCACAAATGTCTTCCTTTAAAAAGGATGGTTTGGAGCAGAGTTTAAATCAAAATCTGGTTCAGTTTAAATTTAAATCTGATTCCGTTTAAATTAAAATCTGTTTTAATTTCATTTTAAATCTGTTTTAATTTAAATAGGAATCTGATTTAGTTTAAATTTCAATCTGATCTAATTTCAATCAAAATCTGATCTAATCTCAGTGAAAATCTGATTTAATTTCAATCGAAGTCTGATTTAATTTCAATCAAAATCTGATTCCGTTTAAATTTAAATCTGATCTAATTTCAATCAAAATCTGATCTAATCTCAATGAAAATCTGATTTAATTTCAATCGAAGTCTGATTTAATTTCAATCAAAATCTGATTCAGTTTAAATTAAAATGTTTTAATTTCATTTTAAATCTGTTTTAATTTAAATTAAAATCTGACTTAGTTTAAATTGATATCTGATTTAATTTCAATTGAAATCTGATTTAATTTCAATCAAAATCTGATTTAATTTCAATTTCATTCCAAAATCCTTGGATATTTTTGAGTGAGGGATGAGGAAATCCAGGGCTGGCAATGGGGTTCAGACCCAAACTGGTAAGAATTATCCCAAAGCTGACACTGCCAGGGCTTCCAGAGCCTGAATTTCCTGCTCTGAGCTGCCCAAACCTCCAATTTTAGGCTTAGATTAAAAAAAAAAAGCCATGGTGGGGAAGGGTCTGTGGGACTTGGAAATTCCCAGGCAGAAGTGGCAGGGTCTGGAATCCAGCAAGGGAAAAAAAGGCCCTAAAAAGCCATTTTAAAAGGCCCAAAAAACCCCATAAAAATGGAACAAAATCGGGGGAAAAAACGAAATAAAAAATTGTAAAAAACCACTTTAAAACCTTTGGAAGGGGAATGGTTCAGCCCTAAAATAAAACTTCCTTTCGGCGGAGGGGGGGTCACGGAATTCCGGCCTGGTTTGGGTGGGAAGGGACCCTAAAGCCCATCCGGATCCGTGGATTTCCACGGGCAGGGGCAGCTCCCACCATCCCAGGCTGCTCCGAGCCCTTCCCACCTGGCATTCCCGGGATTTGTGGCACCTCCGTGTCCCTTTTCCCACCCCGATGCCGCTTCAAGCACAAGGGGGGGCCCAGATTTCCCAGCCCGGTGCCAACCCCAAATCCCTGGATCTGAAGTTCTTTGGGAGCTGGAGCTGTGCCATGAGGAGGGTTTGGGAATCCAGCTCTTCCCTCCTCTCAATTCCGCCTGTAGAGACCCAAAAATTGGGATTCTGGTGGGGTTTTTTTTGTTTTATTTTTCCTCCTTCTTTTTCCCCACCCTGGGATTTGTAGGATGGAGGAGGAAGGACTTGGTGGCGTCTCCTGAGGAGAAAAGGAATCCCAGATGATTCCCGCAGATCTTTTTGCAGCTCCAGATCAAGGAGAAAACCCCAAGGAATCCTTTCCCTGCGTCCCACGGGATTCCTTTGGGATTCAGCCTGGTGCTCCTCGGGTTCCCAATCCACGCTGGGAATGTTGATCTGTTTGGAGTTCCCTGCACTATAAAGTTTCTTTTCCTCCTCCCCCTCCTTTCTCCAGGTGTTTTGGGGACAGGAGGGCAGGGAAGGGGAGGGCACTGGACCGGCAACGGGGCAGGGAACGATCCCAAAGCTTTTCCTGGAACGATCCCAAAACTTTTCCCTTCACGGCCCCTTAAACCCGTCCCTCTTCCTTTTGTTGTTGTGATTTTCCGTGTGGAAAACGCCCTAAAAACGGCCCCAAAAGGGAGAAGTGAGTGTGGGACCCACGGAGGGCCGGGAATGATGGAAAGGGAGCTCCTCTGGGAAGCCCGTGGGGAACAAAAGGGTTTTGTGTCCCCGCAGCTCTGAGGGAAGGGGACCCTCAACAGCAGCGCCTCGGCGGCCTTTGGGGCGGGGGCACCTCGTCCCCGTGCTGCTCTCGGGCCATTGTCCCTCCCGAATCCCATTGTCCCTCCCGAATCCCATTGTTATTCCCAAGGTCCCGTTGTTATTCCCAAGGTCCCATTGTTTGGGCCATTGTTGCTACCAAATAACGCGTGAAGCTCCCGGGGAGCCGCAATGAGCCTGGAGGGCTCCTCGTGTCCCTGTCCCTGTGTCCCTTCCCCGTGTCCCTGTCCCCGTGTCCATGTCCTTGTCCCTTCCCTGTCCCCGTGCCCCTTCTCTCTGTCCCTTCCCCGTGTCCCTGTCCCCCTGTGCCCATCCCCATTCCATCCCCGTCCCTATCCCTGTTGCCCATCCCCATCCCCGTTCCCATCCCCGTTCCCATCCCTGTTCCCATCCCTGTCCCCATCCCTCTCCCGGTCCCTTTTCCCGTTCCCGTCCCTGTCCGGACCCGTTCCCTGCCCGGCACAGCCCAGCCGAGTTTTCCCTAAAGGTTGCGGAGGGATTTGGGATTTCCCGGCAGTTCGGGACTCCGCTGTGGTGTCCTGGAGCCTCCTCCCTCTTCCAGAGCCCGATCCCGCTCCGTTCCTCCCTCTGCTCCCTTTTCCTTGGATGAGCCTTTCCCAAAACCAATCCCGAGGGAGTGGAGGCTTCCTGCGGGGCCCGGGGTGCCTTCCCTGGATCCTCCCCAGCTCCCATCCCTGGCTCCCACCTCTGGATCCCACCCCTGGATCCCCCCCTGGATCCCCCCCTGGATCCCATCCCTGGATCCCCCCCTGGATCCCATCCCTGGATCCCCCCTGGATCCCCCCCTGGATCCCCCCCTGGATCCCCCCCTGGATCCCCCCCTGGATCCCATCCCTGGATCCCCCCCTGGATCCCATCCCTGGATCCCATCCCTGGATCCCCCCTGGATCCCCCCCTGGATCCCCCCCTGGATCCCATCCCTGGATCCCCCCTGGATCCCCCCCTGGATCCCCCCCTGGATCCCACCCCTGGATCTCCCCCTGGATCCCACCCCTGGATCTCCCCCTGGATCCCATCCCTGGATCCCATCCCTGGCTCCCACCCCTGGCAGAGCCCCGCTCCAGGAAGGGACTTTTGCTGCCTAGTGGGAAGGGATGGGAATCCTCTGGGACCTCTTATCCCGCAGGAAAAGGCCAAATGCCACCCCCATTCCCAGATTTTCCCTGGGATGTGCTCTGGGAATCCCGCAGCGCTGTCCCTGCCTCCCACTGGATTTCTCCCTTTTTTGCTTCCTCAGAATTCCCTCTCTCCGTGGTTTTTGCGGGAAAAACTTCATTTTCCCTGTTCCATCCTCACCTCCCGGGGGAGCAGCACAGCGGGAATCCATCAGGAATCTGGGAATGGGCTCGGCTTGGGTCTTTTGGGCCTCCTGCATTTTGTCAGGAGCTTCTGGGGGAAAGCCGCCTCTCAGCCCCCGATTCCTTCGCTCCCGGCTCATCCCTGAGGATTCCCAGGCTGGGCATGGATGGGAAGCGCTCATTGAGTGCCTCGTGCTGGGTTTTTCCTTGTTCTGGGAATTCCAGCAGCTCCCACTCCAGCCGGGAGATTCCAGCACTGACCGGGCTCCCCCCATCCCATTCCTGAAAGGTTCAGGAGGGAAATAAAGGAGGATTTGCTTTCTCTGGGAATGTGCTGTTGCCTGGAGCCATCTCTGAGCCCCTGGGCCTGCAGGGAAATGCTCCTGCTGTGAGGATTTCTCTGGGATTTGGGATTTTCCCTACCTTGGAACAGCCTTTCCAGAGGTTTGGATAATGGGGGGCTGCCCCTGGATCCTGGAAGTGCCCAAAACCAGATTGGAATAACGTGGGATAGGGGGACGAGTCCCTGCCCATGGCAGGGCTGGGATGAGATGATTTTATTTCCCTTCCCACCCAAACCATTCCCTGATTCCAAGCTGGAGAAATTCCCAGAGGGATTAAACATGTAAATTGCTTTTTGGGAAGGAAGCATTGATTTATTTCTCCAGAACTCTGGGATTTCTCAGCCTTTGGGTTGAGAATATTTGGAAGGAATATTCCCATTTATCCAGTGGGTTCCTGTTGGAAAGGATTTTCCAGAAAACTCTGCTGTCCATGGATTCTCCTCTGGGATACTCCTGCCCAGCAATTCCAGCTCCATCCCATTACTGAGGATTAAAAATCCGATTTTGAATCTCTTCAATCACCCATCGCAGGAATTCCCACCGGATCCATCGGGTGTGGAGGCGGCCACGTGTCACTAAAATTCCTGCCGATTTTTGGGTATCTCCGGGATAATCTCTGCAGGGAGCGGCTTTTAGGGAGCCGGAATTGGAGAGGTCGAGTCGCCCCACGGAGTCTCCGGGGTGCAAACACGAGGATCGGGAGGCAATGAGCCTTTTCCAAGGAACTGCAGATTAGGGAGATTACAGCAGCCAGCGGCCCGTGCCCCATTTTTGGGAGCAGGGAGCGTGACTGGGACTCCTCGCTCCAAGCCAAGGAGTGTCCCGAGGGCAGGAAAAAACCACCTGGAAAGGGATGAGAGCTGGAATGGGGGTGCAGGGTAGGGATTCAGCTGGAATTGGGACTCATGCAGGGATTTGGGGTGAAAAAATCCATGTGGGATGCTGAAAAGCGGGATCCACTCCTACGGAGCAGGCTCAGGGACCTGGCAAGCGCCTCCCCTCTTTCCAAGATCCAACTGGAGCAGAATTTTTTCCCTGTGTGCCTTTTCCTGGTGATTCCGACCCCTTTTCAAATCCCTTTGTTCCCCCTGAGGGTTTTTCCCTCGGTCTTAACCAGCTGCGGGATGAAGGGGGCAGCAAATTCCCCGAATCCAGCGCGGATCCTCGAGGAGCTGCGCTGGATTCCTGCTGGATGTTTCATCCCATCAGCTGGAATTTTTCACGGCCGTATCCTCGCCCGACCCGCGCTGGGCCGGGCTGGCAGCACCGACACATCCCTGCCTCCGGCCCCATTCCCGCCTGGAATTGTTCCCTGGAGCTCCTCCGGGGACACCTCTTCCCCCTGACGGCCCCGAGCCACGGGGAGGTGGCTCTGCTGATCCAATTCCCAGCGTTTGTCCTGTTCCCTGAGAATTCCTGGTGCAGGGAAAGGGGCTCAGAGCTCATCCCATCCCAATCCCTGACTGCTCCAACCTTGGGCGCTTCCAGGGATCCAGGAGCAGCCCCAGCTCCTCTGGGAATTCCATCCCAGCCCCTCCCCACCCTCACAGGGAGAAATTCCTTCCCAAAATCCAATTTATTCCCTTTAATGCTGGTGCCCAATCCAGCACAACTTCCCTTCCCAATGAAAGGTGCCCCCAGAACGTCGGGAACTGCTCCCAGAGCAGCTGGAATTGGAACAAACTCAGCTTTTCCAGTGCTTGGGGTTGAGAAGATGGAGTTGGGCCCTGAAGCAGGAATTCCCTGGTGTGGATAAATTGTTTGGGAAGCGATGGAAAAGCTGGGAAAAGGGAGAAGTCCCCAACAGGAATGTTCTCATGGGGGGGCACTGGTGGAATTGTGTCCCGAGCTGGGCATTAAGGCCTGGAATTTTTAATCCTCATTAATGGGGTGAAGTTGGAATTGCTGTGGAGGAGGATCCTGGGGGGAATCCATGGACAGCAGCCCTGGGCCAGGGAAGGGCTTGCTGGAAAATCCTCTAAAATAGGAATACACCGGATAAACGGGAATATTCCTTCCCGAGTTACCTTTTTTTGGGAATGCTTTTCTTCCCGTGCCCATCGGCTTCTTGCTGATTTATTTGAAAACCCCTCTGAGCAGGGATTTAAACACCCAGGGCCAAAGCTGGGGAGAAAATGCCAGGGAATGTTTTGGAATTTGGGAAATGCTGACGCTTCAGAAAGTGCTGCTGCCCAAAACTGGGTCAGGAGACCGAATTCCGGGTTCTTGTCGGAGATTTCAGAGATTCTGGGTTAATTTCAGAGATTTCAGAGATTCAGCTTCATGGCCAAGCTGAAGTCTTGGTTTCCTGTTATTTTCCCACTTTAAGCAAATGGGAATAAAGAGGATTTTTGGGATAAATCAAAATCCTGGATGAACGGGGTGACTCTAAACCCACAGCCCCCTCTGGCTGAGGGGGTGACCGAGGTTTAGTGGCCTCAGGAGGATGCGGGATTGATCCAGCCCTGTTTTTCTGGGAGAAGAGCTCCCAGTTTTTTGGGAGAAGAGCTGGGAATTCTCCAACCCAGGATTTGTTATTTTTCCACGAGGAATTGCTCTTAGCCCTTGGGACACTGAGGATTGTGGGGTGACTGCAGGGCGAGCTCGGTTTAATCCCCTGCCTTGCTGTAGGAGCGAGTTTAAGGAATTTCCAGCAGCTGGAAAAGCTGGAAAAGCTGCAGGGTTAAAGGCGGGGGAGCCCCGGGAGGTGACAGCGGTGGGAATTCCAGGATGCTGCTCCAGAACCCCCTGGAATTGTAGGGATTGGATCACCCCGGAGCCCTTACACAACGCTGCGACCCCGGGGGCCGGGATAACTCCCACCTTCCTTCCCTGGGAGCACCCCCAGAAAAAAAATCTCTGCTCCCAATCCCTTTTTTTTCCCCATTTTTTGGGAAGCGCGGCCGCTTCGCCCCGTTCTGCCTCCGCTCGGCTTTCGGGAGGAGCGGCGGAGCTGCGGAGGGGCGGCTCCTGGGAGGGGTTTGCGGAGTAAATGCAGTGAAATTTGGCAGGAAGCAGCAGCTCCTCGCTGCTCCCTTCCCCGCCTGCGGGAGGATTTTTCCAGCGCCGAGGGGACCGCGGAGCCCGGGAGGAAGAACTGGATGCAGCGGGACGGGGCTGAGCTTCCCCCCCAGCACTGATCGAGGTAAATTCGGTGCTGCGAGCCGCATTTGGGGTTTTATTGCCCCAAAACGAGCGGCTGATTTATTAATTTCAGCATTTCCAAGCCTTTCTTTCTTCGGGGCTGGAAGTTTCATTTCCCTCCTCCTCCTCGAACGGGTTTTTCTCCCTCTCCCCCCGTGATGTTGAGCCATAAAAAACTGCGGAGGGGTTGATAAAAATGGATCTTCCCCCTAATTCCTGTTCCCCCCCGAGGGGATTTGGCAGCCGAGGATTTTCAGTGTCACTTTTTAAAGCTGTGGTAACCGAGCTGGAGATTTTCTCCCTTCTTTGCTCCCAGCCATTCCCGGCTGGAATTGGAGACGTGCTGCAAACTGCCCGCGAGCTCGGGCAATGCCTGAGCTGGGATATTGTTAAAATATTCCTTTCCCCCCCCACCCCCCCCGAATTTCGAGCAGAAAACCCCGGCTCGCGCCGCCAGCCCCGGGGAAATGTTACCCGGCTAAATCCGGAAGGATGTCGGAGTTCTCCTCGTTGGATAATTCCCGGGGTTTTTTGGGAGGAAAAACTCCAGGGCAGATGTTTGGCAGAAGGTGCAAAACATGAACTTAATTAAGGATTTTTTTCTGCTGTCAGCGCTGGGGACTCGCAGCCCCTCCGAGGCTTCCAGCAACTCCTTAAAAGCTGCTTTATCCTGGTAATTTTGGGGATAACTCCGGGATATCCACCTGGAAAAGGGCCCCGGAGGAACGTGGGATGTTCAACCCCGAGCCGGGCTGAGCTCACAAGTGATTCCTTGTGATCGATATTTCCTCCCCAATGGATTTTTGTTGTTAATTAAATTAATCGCGGGTAGATGAAAGATCCAAGCCCAAGATAGTTTGGGATACTGGAGAGGAAGATCCAAGTTTAGAAATCCGGGAGAGCAGCAGGAAAACAATTCCTCATCTCCACAGTCAGCTCGTGAAGGTGACAGCGCGGTGCCTCCAATTTTTCCTGGATACAGGATGGAAATCCTGGATTTAGGGCTCCTCCTTCCCAGTTTTCCTTCACGCTGAGCCACCCACGGTGGAGGAATTTCCTCGGCTGGGGGGTAGGGAGCAGCTAAAAAACATTGAATGGAACAAAAGTGGGAATTGCTGGAATATCCGAGCGCTCAGGGAGAAACCACACCTTGGAGCGAGCGCCGGCTGCTCCAGGAGGGAATTCCGCTCATCCTGGTCCCAAGGGCAGCAGGATGTTGGGAAGCATCCCCGAAAACGGGCTGTTAAAGGGGAATTTCATCCCTGAATCAGGCAGTGCTGAGGCTCCCCGTTCCTCTCCAGTCCAAGCCAGCGGGAGCTTTTGGGTGCAGAGAGGAGAATTTTAGGGAGAAACTTCAGGGAATTTTCAGCAGCTCGGAAAAGCCGCCGGCATTTGCAGAGTCTGGGGGATGTAGCCCAGGGTGATGTTTCTGCCTGCAGCGGGGTGATTTAATGGAAAATCCATGGGGTTTGCTGGAATTGTCTCCTTTTACAGGCTGAGACCCCAAAATGCTTTCCCAGTAACGAGCTCTGGAATTTTTATCCCTAACTGGACTCCCGAATTCCTTGGTTTCACGGTACCTGTGCTCCCTTCCGCTTTCCTCGCTGTTCCTCCATTTCCATTTCTTTTCCCCTTTCATTCCCTCTCCTCCCGAACCCTTCCAGAGCATTCCTGGGGCGGCTTCAAACCAGAGCTCCCAGTTCCGGGCACTGGGATCATTCCCAGCTCACCCAGGTGCTCTCCAGAGCCCTTTTTTTGGCACTTTCCATCCCACGTTTCCCGTGCAAAAACCCCGCGGGAGGAGGAAAAGTACCGCTCCCGACCCGCAGCGATGCCGGCGGAAGTTTGTTATTCCAAGGGATTTTCCCCAGGAATAACAGCAGCCCGGTTTGGAGCCCCTCTGTCCCGCTGGTGGATTAGGGAGCGTTAATTAAGACAGCATCACGCAGAGGGTGAGGAACGATCCCCTCCGCTCGTATCCGCCTGGAAAGCGGCACCTCGGGAATCCGGGATGCTGAACCCCCGACCCAGAATCCCTCTCTGGGATTTGTTTTCCCCTTCAGATGAATTTTTGGGGTTTCTTTTGAGCTGATGTTGCCGTGTGGAGATAAAAAGATTCAAAGGTCAGGAGAGTTTAGAACGTTGCAGAGATCCTGGTTCAGAAATCTGGGAATGCAGCAGGAAAACTGCTCCCAATCTCCACAGGGAGGGATTTATCTCTCTAAGGAGAAATTTTTCTCCCTATGGATATATTTATAAGGAATATTGATGGTTTTAAGGATAAACGCCCTAAAATTTCCAAGGACACAGCAATTTTTCCGGGAATAACACCTGGATCCACGGCCAGCACCTTTCCCAAAGGGGCTCAGCTGAGCAGCTCCCAAATCCGGGCCGTGCCTCTTCCCAGATCTCCTTCAGTTCCCATTTGCTCCCAGTTGGAGCCCCTTGGGGTATCCCAGGAGGCACAAAAAGCTCTCCTGGGATGAGCGGGACGCGCGGAGCAGCTTCTCGCCAGGGCACCGCCGGAATCCAGCTCTGCTGCTCCTGGAAGCTCCTGATTTCCCAGCTCTCTTCCCTTTGCCTGGAGCGGGAGCAGGAGGAGGAATCGAGATGTGGATTCTGACTCTGCCGGGCTCCAGGCTCCTGGCTGCTCCAAGGACCTGGGAATGGGAACCAGGAATTCCCAGCTCCCCACGAACTGCAGTGGTGGGACAAGGGGGGTGGGCTCGAGCTGAAAGGGGGGAAATTTGGGAAGGAATTCCTCCCTGGGAGGGTGGGGATGGAATTCCCAGAGGAGCTGTGGCTGTCCCTGGATCCCTGGAAGTGCCCAAGGCCGGGTTGGAGCAGCCTGGGACAGTGGGAGGTGTCCCTGGGCATGGCAGGGGTGGAATGGGATGGATTTAAGGTCCCAAAGCATTCCGGGATTCTCAGCTCTAATCAAGCACTGATGAAAAGGGCCTCGATCATGGAATTTTCACACGGATCTCCCCAGGGCTGTAAATCCCTCTCTTTGCTCCCTGCCCGCCGCAGTTCCGCCTCCCCAGCCGGGCAAACATTCCCGAACACCCTGGAATGGGCTGCCGAGGGCAGCGGTGGAGCCACCATCCCTGGAAATTCCAAGAACCCCTGGATGTGGCCCTGGGGACGTGGTTTGGTGATGCTCTGAAAGGTCTTTTCCAAATTCCACCATTCCAAGGCTCTCCAGGCTTTTCCAGAGCTTTTATCCACCCGGGAAATCTCCGCTCGGACGCCGTTCCCTTGGCTCTGGATCTCTGCTGGACTTTGGGATTTGCTGCCAGGGTCGGTGCCTCTGCTCCTGCCAGGCTCAGGTTTTTAGGAGTGGGAACGAGGAGGGATTTAATCCATGGGGATTTAACCCTTGGAAAGCCCGGCCATGGCAGCGCAGAGACTCTCAGAGCGAAGGGATAAATAATCCAAAATCTTATCCCAGGGAATGGCGGGGCTTTATTCCCTGTAATAACTCTGGGCTGGGCAATAATATCAATTATTCCCTTTAATAATGCTGGAATCATTCTCCCAGTGGAGATCAGGCTGGAGAATTCCTCCCGTGGCACCCAGGAATCCTGTTCCCATCCCCAGGAATGCCCCTGGGGTGATGGAGCGTGGAGTTGGGAACGCAGGATTCCCGGGATTCCCGTTCCACACCAACGGTTCGGAGCTCCCGGGCCCGAGCCAGGGACAATCGGGATCATTGTCCTGCTCCCGAGGGATGTGGAGCATCGCTGGATCCTCGGGCACACAGGGCTCCCATCCGGCATTCCAGACTTTCCTTTGTGCTCCGGATGAGGATGGGACAGGGAAGCTCCTGGTCCCGGGGTCTGCCCGAGCTCAGCCACGGTTTGGGTGCTCGGATGGGATTAAAAAGGGGAATTTCGGCTGGGATTGGGCTCGGGAGGAGTGGGGTCTGTTACACCTGGGGAAGGAAAAGCTCAGGATTGGAGCCTTGGGAGGTCCATGGAAAGGAAGAAGAGGGATTTTTATATGGGCAGAGGGAATGGTTTGCGTGGGAATTGTTTTGGATACCTTCTCCCATCGCTCCGAGAGTCTCTGCGCTGCCATGGCCGGGCTTTCCAAGGGTTAAATCCCCATGGATTAAATCCCTTCTTGTTCCCACTCCTAAAAAACTGAGCCACAAAGGACACATGGAATGGTTTTAAACTGCTACAGGGCAGGGTTAGGTGGGATATGGGGAAGGAATTCCTCCCTGTGAGGGTGGGGAGGGGCTGGGATGGAATTCCCAGAGCAGCTGGGGCTGCCCCTGGATCCCTGGCAGTGCCCAAGGCCAGGTTGGAGCAGCCTGGGACAGTGGGAGGTGTCCCTGGGCATGGCAGGGGTGGAATGGGATGGGCTTTGAGGTCCCTTCCAACCCAAACCATTCCAGGATTCTCTGATTTGATTTTCCCATCCCTCTGTGGGTGCTGCAGGAACAGCCCTGGGCACTGGGAGCTGGCTGGGCAGGAGGGCCTGGAGGGCCAGGACACAGGGAATGGCTTCCCACTGCCCCAGGGCAGGGCTGGATGGGATATTGGGAAGGAATTCCTCCCTGTGAGGGTGGGGAGCGGCTGGGATGGAATTCCCAGAGGAGCTGGGGCTGCCCCTGGATCTCCGGAAGTGCCCAAGGCCAGGCTGGAGCAGCCTGGGACAGTGGGAGGTGTCAGGGTTGGAATTGGATGAGCTTTAAATCCCTTCCAACCCAAACCATCCCACGATCCCAGAACGATTCCATGTTTTTTCCTTGCCATCCCGCGCCTCTGTTCCCTTCAAAACCCGGGATTGGAGACCTGGAGAGGGCTGAGTCAGCAGCCACCAAGATCACTCCTGAAAGCCTTAAATTACACATTCCTGCGGGGCTGGATCTCAGCTTCCAGCCTGGAATACGGCACGGGGAGCCAGACCTGGAGAATTTCCTGCCTTCCAGCCTGGCTCTGCTCCAGGGCTTTTCAATGTTCTGCCTTGGATTCCTCTGAATGGAGAGACCAAAATATTGTCCTGACGTCAGGAATAAATCCGGAGCTTCTTAGAGGCTGTGAGGGGAGCAACGAGCCCAAAAGAACGGGAAAATCCAGCCCAAGCCAAACCTCCCGCAGATTTAAGCTTGGCTTTATTCTCAGGGAGCTCAGCACGTGCAGCTCCCTCGGAGATTTGGGGGGAAAAACGTGTCCAGATGTTGCTCCCGGCAGCAGAGCCGTGGTTTTTGCTGGAATATTTTCCATGTTAAGTTGTGTTATTGGGGTTTTCCCGGTGGCCCCATAAACGTGGGAGTGCAGTTGGCTCTGCCCGGTGCCGCCCGTGCCCTTCAAATCCTTTAAAGTGCTCTGAGTGAGGCTGGGGCTGGAGCAGCCCTGCGAGAATTGAAGGGAAGGGAAGGTTTTCCTTGGATGTCGGTGCCCTAAAATGTGTTGGAGCTGAGGAGGGAGAGTTTTCCTGGATATGGGTGCCCTAAAATGTCTTGGAGTTGTGGAAGGAGGTTTCAGGAGGAGGCAGGAAGGAATCAATCCAGGATTTCTGTGGCTGTGGAGAGTTTTCCTTGGATATCGGTGCCCTAAAATATCTTGGAGCAGAGGAAGGAGCATTTCCTTGGATATCAGTGCCCTAAAATGTCCTGGAGTTGTGGAGGGAGGTTTCAGGAGGAGGCAGGAAGGAATAAATCCAGGATTTCTGTGGCTGTTGTGCCATGGAGGGAAGGAACTGCCGGGCAATTTTCTCTGTTACCAATCCTCTAAACTAGTCCTGGTCTCGAATCCCAGGGAAAAGGGGCCTGGATGCTGTGGATCAGAGCCAGGGAACGGTTTGGGTGGGAAGGGACCTTAAATCCCACCTCATTCCACCCCTTCCACCATCCCAGGCTGCTCCAACCCAGCCTTGGCCACTTCCAGGGATGGGGCAGCCACAACCTGAGCTGTGCCAGGAGCTGCCCAGACCTCTCCCGTGCCAGAATTCCCTGTTTTCCTTCCTGTCCACTCGGGGTAGACAGAAAGCCGGGACCCCATTCCAGTGCTGAAACCTTGGGAGCTTTCCCTGGATGCTGCTGAGCTCCCGAAGTTTCCCCGTTGTAGCTGCAAATCCCGAATCACGGCTGCGGACAAATCCCTTCGGATTCCGCTCTTCCCGACTTCACCTGAGGAGTTTCTCCGGAGCCCCTCAGAGAGCAGGGGCTGTGGGAGCGGGAGGGTTCATCTGGGGCGATGCAGAGCCTGTGGAAGCTCCGTCTGCGGGGTTTGGGATCGGAGGGAACGCAGGGCGCGGCTGCTGTCCTGCTCTGGTGCGGAATTCCCCCAGAGTTTTTGCAGGAATGGGATTTCTGGGCGGGTTTCCAGTGCCTTCCCCGATCCCACACAGAGTTGGGACACGCTGCTGCTCGACCCGAGTGGTTTTCCTTAAGGAAAGGTTGGGAATGTGTTCCTACAATCTCGTTAGAACTCCCTTTTCCCAGCCGGAATTCCCTCTGTGGAGCTGGGAGCTTTGTCCTCCCTCCCCAGGATTTCTCCAGCCCTGGGAGTTTTCTCCTCTCCCTATGCAGGGCCAGGGGTTGGACTCAGATGATCCCTGTGGGTCCCTTCAACTCGGGATACTCGATGATCCCAAAATCCCTCCGTTTCGGGGAAACAAAATCCAGCCCTTTCCGGACTCAGAGCAGCCGGGCTCAGCAAGGCTTTGCCAGGAGCCCAAATTCCACCTCCCGGATGCGCTCTAATCCCAATTAGCGTCTCCCGGGCTAATCTCGGTCCCAATTAAAGCAACCTGGAGCTGTGCCGTGACCTTCCCCTCCCTTCCAGCTGCTCCCGAGGTCTCCCAGTGCCGGGATTCTTGGAAAGGCTCTGGCATCTGGCAGCGCTCGGCTCCTTGACACCTCCGGGAGCCCCGCGCTCGGCTGGGAGCCGCTCGCAGCCCTCCCGCGGGTGGTTTCCCCACATCCTTGTGTCCTTTGGCTCGAGTCCTTCGGGGAAACAACCGGAGAGGTTGGATCTGCGCAGGGAAAGGGCTGGCAAGTGGAATTTGCAGCTTGGAGTCGCTCCTTGATCCCGAGGGAGCCCCTAAAGCAGCGCTGACACGGGGTTGTCCTGGCACGGGGCGGCTTCTGGGCTCTTTGTGGAGGCTTTTCCCCTCTCAGATGTTCGGGTTCAGTGGGCGCTGAGCTTCCTGGGGGCTCCGAAATAAAACAAAACCGAGGCCCAGAGGGGAATTTGTTCACTTTCTGTTGGAGATGCTGAAGCGCTGCCTTGCCCCGGGAGGGTTTCACTGGGAGGCTGCTGCACTCTTTATCTGCATTTCCCTTCCCAAACATCCCTGGTGTGGCTGCAGGACCATCCAGAGGCTCCAGAAGGTCCCAGAAATAGAAATACAAATATTTACAAACAGAGCTCTGCGTTCTCGGAGTGTGGGACAGCGCTGGGAAAGCTTTAATGACCTTCAATAAAGTCATTTTTAAAGGGAGTTTTGGGGCCTCCTCAGCGGAATTTTTAGGGAGAGGTTCCTGCAGCCCAGCTTGGTTTGGGATCAGGATTTGCTGAGGCTTTAAAAATGCTGTTCCTGCAGTAGCAAGGAGCAGCCACTGAGGATGGAGCTGATTGAAGCAGGTGTCGGGGATGGAGGAGATCAGAACAGAAGTTTGGGGTGGAGCAGATCAAATCAGGTGTTTGGGACGGAGCAGATCAAATCAGGTGTTTGTTTAGGGATGGAGATGATCAAATCGGATGTCGCGGGATAGAGCAGATCCAACCAGATTTTGGGGATGGAGAAGATCAAAACCCGTTTGGGATGGAGCAGATTGGACCAGATTTTGGGGACGGAGCAGATCGAACCAGGTTTGGGGATGGAAGAGATGAAAACAGTTAAAAACAAAACCCAAACCCCCGATTTTTTGCCGTGGCCCTGCTGAGGCCAACCCCTCCCCTGGGTTGGCTCCTGACTCCCATCTGTCCTTCCCTATGATCCAAGGGGATTCCTGGAATTCTTTGTGCATCCATGAGCATCTCTGTGCCCCCGTTTGTGCCCTGGGCTAAACCCATCCCGTATCCATGACAACCATCCTGCGAGGTTTGTTCGGAGCCTGGTGCTGCTGGGCTCGGAGCCAGGAGGGTCTGACTGGTTCCAGTCCCGGTACTGGAGTGCCTGGATCCAGGAGCACTCTGATCCTGCCCTGCCAGCTGCATTCCCTCTGGGAAATCCCCTCTCCGTCTGCATTTCCTTCCTCTCATCCCTTCCAGGACCTGATTTTATCCCTCTCTCTCAGCCTCACCTCCTGACCCACAAAAAACTTGGCTCCTCGAGATCCAATGTTTATTTTCCAAGGTTTTTTCTCCTCCCCCCATCCTGATTTATGAGATCTGTTGGAAAACCTCCTCCTGCTTTTCCTGCTTCTCCTCCAGCACTGGGATTTTAATCCCCGTGCTTCGTTTTATTCCTCTCTTCCTTAGGCAAACACCTTTCGTTCCCAGCTCTCGGAGCATTCCAGCAGGGAATCTCCTGAGCACCATCCCTCTTTATCCACAGGGAAACTGAGGCACAGCCCTGGAAGTGTCCTGGCTGGGGTCACCCAGCAGGTCTGTGTTGGAGCTGAGGTTTGGATTGATGCCTCTGGAATTTTGAGTAACTTCCCTGGAATTCTGATCCATCCCCTCCTCAAGCAGCTTTTGAGGCTGTTCATGGATTTTGTGTCTCTGAGTGAGGATGTGAATTTTCCCGCTCATTTTTTTTTTTTTTTTTAAGGATAGACCAGATTTAGCTAAAATTCTGGAGAGTTTTAGTTTCTGGCTCCCCTGGCTTTGGAGCCAAGCCTTCCCCCTTCTCCCTCCCCTCCGGTGGCTGCCAGGAAATATCGGAGCTCCAGAGCTCTGGGGAGGTTTGTCCCACTGAGTTCTGGCATTGCTTCACTCGGAAACTATGGAATCCTCACCCCCCACATGTCCTGTTTGACCACTCCATGTGCTGGGATGCGAGCGGGAAGCAGGGAAAGAGTGGGATTTCACAGGATCTGGATGAAATTCCTCTCATGAGTCAGGAGAAGTTGCCTGTCCCTACCTTAAATTCTCCTTATTTAAGCCTTTGGATGGCAATAAATCCCTGTCCAGACTTCCAACCAATAATTGGAGACAGTTTCTGCTATTCCAGGATTATCCAAGGCTCCTGCCAAGTGTCCGGTGATGTTTTGAGTTGCTACAGATGGAACCAGACGTGCAGGAGCAGAAACAAATCCATTATCCCACTGGGAGCCCAGACTCTGGGATAAATCCCTCACTGCTGTTCGTGGTATTTCCCCACCCTCCTGGTTTTCCATCGTTTGGGACGGGTTTGGCTTCTTTAGGGAAGGAGCTGGGGGGGAAAAAACCAGTTCAGTTCTGTCCTGGGAGGATTTGGATGAAGATTTCCTGCTGGATTTATGGAGAAACAGGAAAACCACTTGCTACAACTTCCAACCTGGAGAATTTTACTGGGGAAATGTATTTTTTGGTTGAATTTGCCAAGTCGACCTAAACTTTTAAATGTTGGGGTCTTTTTTTTCATTTTGTTCATCCGCCCCACAAGAAACACCCGAGCTGAGTTCGGTTTTTCCAGCGGTGTTGGACACAACCTCTCAATTCCCAAGAGAGATCACATTGATATCAACCTTTACTCAAACTCTGATTTCCTTCTTTCCAGGACGGCCCTGCCAGCAGCGCCTGCATCGGCCCCTGAGGACGGTGAGCTCTGAAAATGGGAAGATCCCACGTTTTTCCCTCCAACCACTGCCTGCTGCTGCTGCTCCTCTCCTCGCTGAGCTGCGCCCAGTACGAGCACTGGCCGTACCTGCCCGGCTACCCCGAGCCAGCCCCTCAAGTGTTCCAGCCCTCCCAGAGAGCCCCAAACGTCCCCAAAATCCAGCTGAGGCTGGCGGGGCAGAAGAGGAAGCACAACGAGGGCAGGGTGGAGGTGTTCTACGGCGGCGAGTGGGGCACCGTGTGCGACGACGACTTCTCCATCCACGCCGCCCACGTGGTGTGCCGGGAGCTGGGCTACGTGGAGGCCGTGTCCTGGCTGCCCAGCTCCAAGTATGGCAAAGGAGAAGGTGAGGGGATCCCAGAGCAGCGTGGAGGGATCTTGCCAGCTCCAAATAATCCCTGATTTCGGTCTCATTGATGGTGGTGAGGGGGTTTCTCTCTCGTTGGGATCCGTGAGGTAAAAAAGGTGTAAAGTACTGGAAAGTATCCAAAGGATGGACACAGGGATGGGGAAGGGTCTGGAGCAGCTGAGGGCACCAGTTTGGGATCCCAGGGCACTGGGGGATCTTTCCAGCTCCCAGGAATCCCAGAGGTCTCAATTTAATTGGTGATGTTGGGGGGTTTCTTTCCTGTGCTGGGCTGGGTGGGTTTGGGATCTGTGAGGTAAAAAAGGTGTGGAATTATTGGGGAGCATCCAAAGGATGGACACAAGGATGGGGAAGGGTCTGGAGCAGCTGAGGGCACCAGTTTGGGATCCCAGGGCACTGGGGGGTCTCTCCAGCTCCCAGGAATCCCCAATTTCAGTCTCATTGATGGGTTTGGGGTGTTTCTCTCTCATGCTGGGCCAGGCAGAGTTGGGATCCATGAGGTAAAAAAAGTGTGGAATTATTGGGAAGCATCCAAAGGATGGACCCAGGGATGGGGAAGGGTTTGGAGCAGCTGAGGGCACCTGGAAAAGAGGAGACTGAGAGGAGACTTTTTGGGATCTGCTCCTCCCCAGGGGCAGCTCCGGTCCCTCTGTGACAGGGACAGGGTCCAGGGAAAGCCGGAGCTGCGCCGGGGTTGGATTTGGGTTGGGTTGTTCTGGTCTGGGGCTCCAAAGGGGTCTGGACATTTCGCATCCTCTGCAGGATTCTGTGGGAATAACAGTTACTGGATTATACAGGAATGACCATTTTGGGTGCCCTCAGGCTGTTCCTGTGAGGAAAAGCTGTTCAGCCCCATCCCAAATTTTATCTAATGGAATCATGGAATGGTTTGGGTGGGAAGGGAGCTTGAAATCATCCAATTCCCCCTGTGCCATAGCAGGGACACCTCCCACTGTCCCAGGCTGCTCCAGCCTGGCCTTGGGCACTGCCAGGGATCCAGGGGCAGCCACAGCTGCTCTGGGAATTCCATCCCAGCCCCTCCCCACCCTCACAGGGAGGAATTTCTTCCCAAATTCCATCTAAATTTCTCTTCTTCCACCTTAAAACCGCTCCCCTTGTCCCGGAGATGTGCTTTTCCGTGTTTCATTTTCCTTTCCTGCCCTTTTCACTTGCACCTGGTGGATGTGGGAGAAATCCCACCTGAATCCCAAACACATGCAGGACAAACACTTGGAAAGGAGGATATTTGGGTGTGACAGCCGTGAATTCCCAAACCCACCGAGGTGGAGAGGGAAAACTCAGACAGGACACAGGAATAGCAGCGTGTCTGGGTAACAGCGGGTACCCCAAGGGATTTGCCGGGATTTGGGATTGAGTGTTGTCCCCCAGAGGATTTTTCCTGCCCTTCCTGGATCCTAGCATCCCACAGGGATAAAATTCCCCTCAGGAGGGCCGAACGGGCTGGCTGGGCTGGTTTTTAGGACTTTTTGAGTGCTCACACCTATAATGTCCCACCAAAGAGCGAGCGCAGCCTGAGCAGTGACCGACTGAACTCGCAAACCTGGAATGTGCTCCCAAACTTGTGGATTTTGGCTCCGCAGGCAGAGCAGGAGATTCCCAAGCGAGGAAGAGGCCGTGACATCAGAAAACAAACCCGGTGGGAGGGGGCATTCCCAGGGAAATCCCAAGGCCTCGAGTCCCAAATCCAGGCTCTGGGGGGGCTCTTCCCGCTCTGCTTTTTAGGGAGCAGCTCTGGGGCTGCTGGAACAGCGCTGGGGCAGCCAAGGGAAACGAATTCCTGCGGAAAATCCCGGCAGCGCTTGCGTCCCAAGGGGGTTTTACTCTTGGGATTAGGTTGGAAAACAGCTCCCGGATTTCTCCTCGTGGAGCCTGAGTTGTGTTTTCTTGGCATTGCAGGGAAAATTTGGCTGGACAACGTGCACTGCACGGGCAAGGAGAGCAGCCTGGCCGCCTGCGGCTCCAACGGCTGGGGAGTGACCGACTGCAAGCACACCGAGGACGTGGGAGTGGTGTGCAGCGAGAAGAGGATCCCCGGCTTCAAGTTTGACAACTCCCTGATTAATCAAATTGAGGTAAACGGGGTAAAAACTCTCATCCAGAGTCTTGTGGGGATGGGGGTGGCTGGGACTTCAACACATTTATAATTGATCCTGTATTTATCCCATATATTTATCCGTATTATCAGTTGATCCCGTATTTCTCCCATATATTTATCCATATTATCAGTTGATCCCGTATTTATCCCATATATTTATCCATATTATCAGTTGATCCCGTTTTTATCCCACATATTTATCCATAATATCAGTTGATCTCGTATTTATCCCATATATTTATCCATATTATCAGTTGATCTCGTATTTATCCCACATATTTATCCGTATTATCAGTTGATCTCATATTTATCCCATATATTTATCCATAATACCAATTGATCCCATATTTATCCCATATATTCATCCATATTATCAATTTATCCCATATTTATTCACATTATTTATTCCACATTATCAATTTATCCCACATGTTTATCCCATGTTTATCCCACATGTTTATCCCATGTTTATCCCATGTTTATCCCACATGTTTATCCCATGTTTATCCCATGTTTATCCCATCTCTGTGGTTAAAACAAACCCTTGGCTGCTCCTGGCTGGGCTGGAGAGGCAAAATTCAGGTTCCAGTTTCAGAATGTCAGAGAAAGAATCAGAATTTGAAGCAGTCTGAGGGGTTTTTTTGGGTTTTGTTACTATGAATTATTCCAGTCCCTCAATCTATTTTTCAAAACTGGAAGCTGTTCTGTTAATATTTCAAAGGATGAATTTTGAGAGACAAAATGTGCACTTGATTAATCAAATTGAGGTAAACGGGGTAAAAACTCTTATCCAGAGTCCTGTGGGGATGGGGGTGGCTGGGACTTCAACACATTTTCAGTTGATCCCGTATTTATCCCACATATTTATCCAAATTATCAGTTGATCCCGTATTTATCCCACATATTTATCCATATTATCAGTTTATCCCGTATTTATCCCACATATTTATCCAAATTATCAGTTGATCTCATATTTATCCCATATATTTATCCATATTATCAATTTATCCCATATTTATTCACATTATTCATTTCACATTATCAATTTATCCCACATGTTTATCCCACATGTTTATCCCACATGTTTATCCCATGTTTATCCCATCTCTGTGGTTAAAACAAACCCTTGGCTGCTCCTGGCTGGGCTGGAGAGGCAAAATTCAGGTTCCAGTTTCAGAATGTCAGAGAAAGAATCAGAATTTGAAACACTCAGAGATTTATTTTATTTATTTTTTTGCTACGAATTCTTCCAGTTCCCCAATCCACTTTTCAAAACTGGAAGCCGTTCTTTTGGCATTTCAGAGGATGAATTTAGAGAGACAAAATGTGCGCTGTGCTCACAGAACTTCCAGCCTTTTTTCCATTCCAAAGGACAAAAATCCGCAGTTTTCTCTCCCCTTTTAATGCTGGGGCCGGGTTGGAGCTCTCTGGGATAACGGGGGCAGCAGGAAGGGCTGGATTTGGGGTGGGATAATTCCTCCAGCCGTGGTTGGGTTGACAGGGAAAGATTTAAAGATATTTTGGCGTACTTTGGAGGAGCAGTGACGGAGAAAGCGGGATAAAAGTATGGAATGTTTGTGGGAATGCGGGGTTCGAGCTGGAGGTGAGGAGGGGAAGCCGTGGGCCGCTCGCTGCTGTGGGGAAGGCTCGGGGCTGTCCCCGGTCCCACCGGGAGGCTGAGGGGGAGAGCCGGGAAAAGGCAGAACCGGAGGGCTCGGATCACATCCCAGTGGGATTTCTGCGGGAGAAAGGAATGAGGGAATGCTGGGCTGGAAGGGAGCTGGGATGAGCTCTTCAGAGGGGGGGAAAAAAAGGCTTTTTTCCCTTCAACTCCTCAGCTTGGGAAGTTTGTGGTGCCTCAGGCAGCGCCTCCCTTTTCTTGGATTTTTCCCTGTCTGAATCCCCTGGCTGCTCTTGGCCAAAATTTATGGAAAGAGCCCCCCCCACTCCCCGTAAGCGTTTTCCAGCTCC
Source organism: Coloeus monedula (assembly GCF_965178545.1). NCBI lineage: Eukaryota > Metazoa > Chordata > Aves > Passeriformes > Corvidae > Coloeus > Coloeus monedula. The sequence goes on along the minus strand of NC_138808.1, from coordinate 1,926,178 downwards.
TTTTAAGCAGCCAGGGAACATCCAGGATGTGCTGCACATCCCAGCGTGGTTCCCAGGGATGAATCCTTGGGTTTGTTCGTGAGCTGGAGCGGATCCGGGCTCTCGGGATGAGCGCTCAGCGTTCCAGGGAAGGGCTGCAGGTACAGGACGTGAGGGATTAAATTCCTTTCCTTGCCCTGACCTCGCTTCCCCTGGCTCGGGAGGGATCATCCCGAGCCGCTCCATCAATGGCTCCGTTGTGTCGCAGGGAATGAGGCGGGATCGTGGAACACCAGGGGTGGCTTTGGCAGCCCTGAAGCCACAGAGAGTCCTCAAAACACCTGGGAGAAAAACTGGTTTAGTCTAGACGGAGGTCACCTCACTCCCAGCTGCTCCAGAAATGAATCATGGAAGCGTTGGAGGGCTCTGCTTTTCCATGAGCTCAGCGCTGGGGCTGCATGAGCGGAGCACGTCGGATAATTGGGAACGAGCTCAGCTGCTGCTCTGGGGGTGCTGAAACTTCAGAGGGATCAGGAGGCTGAAGCGATTCCCGGAGCAGAAGCCCGGATCCATCAGCGGGATCGCTCGGGAGAAAGGGATGCGAAAGGGAGAAGGGGATTTATTTTTAGGAGCTGCACTGAGGGGGGTGGAAGTGCTGCAGTTCCCGGGCAGGGGCTGCTCTCACCCCCAGCTCGTCCCTGCCTGCCTCAACCTGACAGAAAACAGGTGAAAATTAGAGACTGGGGGAAAAACCCTTCCCTGGGAGGGTGGGGAGGGGCTGGGACGGATTTCCCAGAGAAGCTGTGGCTGCCCCTGGATCCCTGGAAGTGCCCAAAACCAGGCTGGAGCACCCTGGGAGCTGTCCCTGCCCATGGCAGGGGGGGGTGGCACAGGATGATTTCAAGCTCCTTTCCCACCCAAACCACTCCGGGGTTCTGTTTCTCCCCGAATTTCAGGAACCCTCCCACCACACCGCTGCTTCCACTCTGCAAATTCCAGCTGCTTTCCCCCCTCTCCCTATAAAATCCCTGGAGCTGAAGGGCTCCTTCCCTGCTGGTTCCCTTGCAGCAGGATTAAGGCTGGAGGTGAGGAGCTGGAATGTTTGGGATGCCATCGCGGGAGCTCCTTGCAGTCACAAGTGGCTGTCAAATGTTTCGGCTCCTTCCTCCTGTGAGTTTTCCTTCTCTTCTCTCTGCTTTATCCCCTCAGCAGCCAGTGGGGCACAGCTGGAGCCAGAAACGAGGAGCAGGGTGATTCAGGGGCTCACAAATCCACACCAGGGGGGTCCAAAGCCTCCTGTGAAGGCGAGTTTGGAAGTCTTTGCCCTTCCCAACGCGCCTGGGAATGCTGCAGTCATTCCTCGCGTTCATCGGGGGCTTGGGAGCCCCTGGGTTCCTCAGCCTGGAGCCCAGGGCTTGTCCAAGTGATGTTTTCTCTTTGGAATGAGGGGTGAGGGGGCTGGAATTTCCTCGGAGCCCTGCTGTGGTCAGGACTCTCCATCAGCTTCCGCACTGACAGAGCAAAGCCGGAGCGATCCCACCGGAATTCCCAGGGAGAGATTCCGGTCCGTGCTCCCTCCGCTGCTCAAACCAGGCTTTACTAAAATAGGCCTGGCTGGAGGTGCTGCATCGAGCTTGGCTGTCGGATTCCACCTTCCCAAGCTGCATTCCCACCCTGCTTGTGATTCCCAAACGGATCTGTTTGCTGGGAACAGGAGCGAGGGCTGATGCTGGGCGGGTGATCCCAGGGAGCGGCTGGAGCTGGGCCAGGGGAGGTTTAGTTGAATATTGGGAAAAGGTTCTGATCCTTGAGCGTGGCCTTGGGCACTTCCAGGGATCCAGGGGCAGCCACAGCTGCTCTGGGAATTCCATCCCAGCCCCTCCCAGCCAGGAATTCCTTCCCAATATCCCATCCATCCCTGCCCTCTGGCAGTGGGAAGCCATTCCCTGTGTCCTGTCCCTCCAGCCCTTGTCCCAAATCCCTCTCCATCTTTCTCTCAGCTCCTTCAGGCACTGGAAGGCCACAATGAGGTCACCCCAAAGCTTCTGAGCAATCCCAATTCTCTCAGCTTTTGGTCATCATTTACAAAATCTTAAAGCCCCTTTGGTGCAAATTCCCTGGGGCTGGGAATGTTTCCCACAGAAAATCAGGGGGTGGAAAAGCAGCCGTGACCCCACGGTGCCAGGGCCCTGCTCGGTGGCATTTTGCCCCAGTCTGGCTCAGCTCTGCCTCTCGAGGAGCCCCCACTCCTTCAGGAGCAGCTCGATAACCCCTGAGCCGAGTTTATTTTCCTTGGCCGCCGTGCACAGCTCCGCTTCCCGCTTTGGAAAAGCCGCGGGTCAGAGGGATAGGATGACGTTTTCCATGGCCATAAATCACCCGGCCATTCCATATGGATGTGCTCAGACAGATCTCTTCCCATCACAGCTCGTGTTTGGAGGGTTAGGTCACACCTCTTCCCATCCCGGAGCTTTTCCATCCTTTTTCCTGCTGGGAATGGGCAGTGCTTGACCTCTGCTCCTGCGATGGGCACAGGGAAGTGTTTGGGGGGAGGGTGAGTGATAAGGACGGGGGGGGAGACAGGCAGGAAGGGGTTAATCCTCCCGGCAGCACCAGAAATCCACCCCTCCCTTGTTCAAATTCCATCTTTTTTGCTGCTTTCCACCCCCACTGCAGCTTTCAGAGGATTCCTTGGAGGTTGACGGAGGTGCAGAGCCTTTGCTGGGTGTCAGGAGCTCAGAAATCCGAGCGATTCCCTGTGTGTTCCCAAAGCTGGGAATGCCATCCCTGCTTTTCCAACAGCTCCTGCAGTCACTCTGTGCTATCCAAACTCAGTCCAGACCCACCTGCAGCTGCTTTCCCAGCTCCTCCAGTGATTTAAAGGCCCCAGTGACCCGATTCCTACCTTAATTGATTCCCGAAATCAACGCCCCAGCGGGATCTGATTTAACGCACGCCCCAAAACATCCTTAACAAAATATTTGCTGTCAAACTCCTTCCTCTGCGTGCGCCCACACAGCCTTCAAATAGGCCAGGCTCTAAATATATTGAATTTCTGCAGCTTTTAGAGGCTCACAAATAGCTCTGGTACCTGAGGCCAGCCCAGGGCTTTGGCCAGACGGTGGCCAGACAGGTCTGGCTCAGCACGCCAGGCCCTGCTGCTATTTCTGGCCTTCGTTTCCCCTCTGGGTACTTGGGAGGCACAAAAATCTCACTTCAAAGCCCAAGAGGCTCAAAGGCTTTGGTTGTGCCGGGTTAAAAGTGGGTTGAGCCATCCCCGGAAGCGTCCAAGGCCAGGTTGGATGGGGTTTGGAACCACCTGGGATAGGGGAAGGTGTCCCAGGGGTGGGATGAGGTGAGCTTTAAGGTCCCTTCCAACACGAAGCATTCGGTGATTCTGCTAATTCCAGGTTTTTAACGAGCGGGGAGAGGCTCTGCCAGGCCCTGTTCAGGAGCTCGCAGTCAAACCAGGCTTTGGATGAGGCTGAACTGAGCTGGAAGGTGCAGGGAGGGAAGGGGGATGAGGTTGTGGTTTGTCCCCAGGTAAATCTCCCTCTTTTCCAGCTTTTTGCCATGAAAATCAGTGGAATCTCCGTCCCCACCATGGAGATTTGTCACACAGGTGCCCCCCACCTCATCTCTGTGTCCTGCAGCACTCGGTGTTTAATTAGAAAGGCTTTCCTCGCCTGTTTGTTGTGATGATGCCTCGATGTGGCTCCTGAAAACAGAGGCCAGACGAGAGTCAGAGAATAAAAGCAGGGATTGATTTGCGGGGCCTTCAAAGGTTCACCCTGGGCAGGCCAAAGGCTCCACCCAAGATGGACTCCGGGTTCCTCAGCCTTTTATAAGTTTGACCTATTTGCATATCAGGGTTAATTCTCCAATTCTAACCTCCGTTAATGATGTAATTACCCCAAGTTTGCCTCTCCTCTTCAGAGGCTTTTAGTTCACACATTTTGGGGGCTGGGACAATGGAGGTGTCCTTGGAGAGCAAACCTAGCGAGGGTTTGTTATGTGTGACCAGCACGAGAGAGCAGCAGCTGAGAGGCCACAGGAAACCTCAGAGTGACCCAGCAGGCAGCGCAGGATTGGAGAAATGTAAAAGTTCAAAAATCAGTGACAACAGGGTTTGAGTTTCGCCTCGCTGTGAATGTTTAATTCTCTAACCCAAAGCCCAAGGGCAGCACAAATTCTGCTGCTCTGTGGGCCTGGGAGGGTCTTCAGCACCTCCTGATGTCAGGGGAATGTTCATGGAGCTGATATGGGGGTAACCCCCGAGTTTTGGTGCTGTGAATTCAAAGGGAGAGCGATGATTTGCCTCAGTGGCCGCTTTGTGGCCGTTTGTGGCACATCAGGGTGTGGGAATCAGGGAATCAGGGAAGGGTTTGGGTTGGAAGGGCCCTTAAAGACCATTCTGCTCTTCAAATATTGAACTTGTCCTCAGGACGGAGTGGGATGGTCTGGGTGAGAAGGTGCTGATCAGTCAGAGGTTGGGCTTAACGAGCTTGGAGGTCTTTAGCAGAGATTTCATTTAATTAATTCGGTGTTCCTGACCTTGCTGTGCCTTGGCAATAAATTTTCCCCACTTTCAGTGCCTGACGCAGACACTTTGAGGCAGCTCAGCAGAAAGGAGACAGGGTCTGACAAAGCTGTGCCCATCAGGAACCCCCCCAGCCCTGCTGCTGCCAGGACAGAGCCATGTCCTGCCCTAAGCTGAGCCTGCCCTAAGCTGAGCCTGCCCCGTGCCAAAGCCTCTCCAGGCTCCACTGCTCCTGCTCTGCTCCCTCGCTGGTGTCCCCAGCCTTTCCCAGCGCTGTCCCCTCACTCTGCCCGGGCAATCAGGAGGCTCCTGGAGCCTTTCCCAGCTGAGCCAGGCTTTGTCAGCCCTAATCTGCACTGGGTTTGTTCCTGGCCCCTAAGCCTGACTCTGCTCCCCGACCCTTTTGTGCTGCTCTGGTCTGGCAGCCCCAGCCTGGCTGCTGTCCCCAGGGGCCACTGTCCCACCCCCCGGCTTTGTCCCATCCTCCCGTGTTTATTTTACAGCCGGGACCTTGGGGTGACTCAGAGGCTCAGCTCCAGATGTTTAAACCCAAACAGATCCCACCCATTCCGATGGATGTGGAGGGAAAGCTTTAAAAAGAGTCATTTTCCTTTGGTGGCTGAGATTTTAATGGAAGTGAAGGTTTTTAAGGTGCCCCTGGGATGGACAAAGCCCCTGTGGGAAGATTTTTGTGTTGAGTTGTGGATAGGAGGAAAAAAAATCAATTTCTTGTCCAAGTTTCACCCTTCATTCCCAAGGTTTGGAAGCAGAGAAATCCTGGAGCTCTGTTGGGAGTGAGAAAGGATGATCCGAATAGGTTTTATTTAAGGGGCAGTGGGTTAGGCCAGGCTTAGGGAAGGAAAGAGGAGTTTGAGAGGATCGTGGGGCTCTTAAAGCAGGATTGAGATGACAATGGATTATCCAGGGACAGAGCAGAGAGAAATCCAAACTCCAGGGTGATTCAGCACCAGGGCAGCGTCTGCAGCCTGGGATTTCTAGGAATAGGATCCTGTCCCTGGATGGATTCCTGAGCATCCTCCAAAAGGAAAGGGAACGGCTGGGTTTGGGCACGGAGAAGGCCCCAGAGAAACCATCCTGGCCATCCCCTGCCAGCACAAAGCCCGGGGCGAACGGCGCAGGCGAATATTACAAAAGTTGGGGGGGATTTTGCCGTCGGACCCGGAGCTGTGGGGAAGTTCAGAGGGTTTGGTTCAGAGGGTGGAAACAAAAGCAGCTGAGGCTCATGTGAAAACTTTTCCAAGCCAGGAATCCTTTTGTGAGGGCTCAAAAACAAACCCTTTCCTCTGGGCTGGCCCCGACGGCCGAGGCTCCGAGCCCCCGGTTTCGTAACGGAGCTCGGAGCCTCTGCCAGGGGTTTGTGTCCCGGCTGGAGAGGAGCAGCTCTGCGGGCCCTGGATGTGGCTCTTGGCAGGGAAAGGATTGGGATAGAGGAAATACGGCCCAGCACGGAAGAGTTTCACACATTTTTCCCTCATTTCTGTACTGATTTGTGCTGTAGGATGCTGGCAGTCCCAGCTGAGATCGTGGAATCATGGAATGGGTTGGGTGGGAAGGGATTTAAATCCCATCCAGTGCCACCTCCCGCTATCCCAGGTTGCTCCAACCTGGTCTTGGGCACTTCCAGGGATCCAGGAGCAGCCACAGCTCCTCTGGGAATTCCAGCCCACCCTCCCAGGGAAGGATTTCTTCCCAATGTCCCATCTCACCGTGCCCTCTTCCTACTCCAAACCATTCCCCCCCTCCTGTCCCTCCCTCCCTTATCCCAAATCCCTCTCCATCACATCTCTGCCTCCCCAGAACGAGGCATGGTGTAACCCCAGCTCCCTCTTGCTCCCAGAGTTTTCCTGGTTGTGGGAAGGCTCTCCACGTGTCCATTGAGCACGGAGAGGGGGATTTGGGGAATCTGCTTTATCCATTAGGTGTTGTTTGCTCCCAGTTTTTCTCTGGAATCTGTTTTCACCATCAGCCCAGCTGGAGGATAAACTATTCCTGCCTGGATTTTCATTATCGAACAGCCCCAATGTAACAAAACCTCCGCAGCCAAAGGAAACCATTCCACTCCCAAAGAATTACTGGGAAAAAGCTCTTGGCAGCCCTTTCTCCTGGAGAACCCTCAGCGTGCTCATTTTGATCCTTTGTTCTTGAATTTTCCAACATAAAGCCGAGCTCTGCAGTCTCCTGAATTCCCCTCTGAGGTTTCGCTCTTTGTTCAGAGCCGGAGCAAACCCTTGAGTTGCTCCATCGAGAATTCCCTGCTCTGAACCAGCTCCGGGAGGGAAAAGGGGACAGGATTGGGGTCGGTTTTGCTCTCAGACAAAATTCCCCGCTCTGAACCAGCTCCGGAAGGGAAAAGGAGACGGGATTGGGGTCGGTTTTGCTCTCAGACAGATGCTGAAAACGTCACTGTGGTCTGTTAGAGCCATCAGGAGACGAATTCCCTCCAGGAATGAAACGATGCCTCATTTCTCACTGCTTTGCTCAGGTTTTTATCCTCCTCGGCAAATTCAGGCCAAAAAAAAATGATGACAAAAGAGCTGGAAGCACCAAACAGAATCCCAGGTTGGAGCAGGATTTCTTTTTGTGCCTGAGTCAGCATCTCTGGAGGACAGGGATGGGATGGGATGGGATGGGATGGGATGGGATGGGATGGGATGGGATACCTCTGGAGAGAGCCTGAGGTGCCACACTGGCCCCAGGAATGTTTTCCCAAATCCAAGAGCAAAAATTCCATTCGCACCTTATTTTTCACTGCTGTAAAATAACCCACAAGGACGACCCAGACCAGTGAGTCAGGGGGAAAGAAATGTCCAAATGCGCAGCCTGGAGTGGGAAATACGGGAATTTTGAGTCCTGGAGTGGGAAATAGAGAGATCTGGAGTCCTGGAATGGGAAATAGAGGGATTTCGAGTCCCGAGTGGGAAATAGAAGGATCTCAAATCCTGGAGTGGGGAATACAGGGATCTTGAGTGCTGGAGAGGGAAATGCAGGAATTTTGAGTGCTGGAGTGGGAAATGCAGGAATTTTGGGTCCTGGAGTGGGGAATACAGGAATTTCGAGTCCCGGAGTGGGGAATACAGGGATCTCGAGTGCTGGAGTGGGGAATACAGGAATTTCGAGTCCCCGAGTGGGGAATACAGGGATCTCAAGTCCTGCTGTGGGTCTCGGGTATCCCATTCCTGCTGTGCTCAGAGCTCTTCTGGAAACAGATGGAACAACTCATTTGGATTTGTTAGGCTGCAGAAATAATTGCAAGAATAACAGGCAAATCCCAAAGTACCTCCCAGCATTCCCAAGCTTCCCATCTTTCGGGAGGTTTGCATTTTTTTGCCTCATTGCGACTTTTCTCTCTCCTCCTCAGCTTCAGTGGGTTGGTTTCTCTCTCTGCCTGATGCTCTGATGCCGTAAATCCCAGCATGGGATTCCCAGATCCATCCAGGGCTTTGGATCACTAAAATCCACCCTCTGGCTTGGAAAATCCGTGAGGTGGAGGTGCCTGGAAGCTGCAGGAATGCAGCAGGGCAGGATTGTTCTGCGTTACCCGGCTCAGTGCTCTCCCCTCAGCATCTGGTGCTGGCAGGGACAGGCCGGATGTCCTGGGATTTGGGGAACAGAGCTCCCGCCAGGCTGGGGGAGTGGGAAAAAGAGGAAAAACCCCAAATCTGTTGGATCAGGAGAGGAAAACCCAAATATCCTTGATCAGAAGGTGGCTGCTTTAGAGCTGGGGGTCCAGCTGTGTTCCCTGCTGCAGGAGGGATCCTCAGGAGGAGGTGGGAGTTGAACCCTCAGGATCCTGGATAGGATTCCCTGCCTTTTGGGGGCTCTGGAGAAGCAGTTTGCTCTCCCTGCACCTGATTTCCCTGCAGGAGGAGCTTGGGAATCGCTGGTCATCCCAGGAATCATTGAGGCTGGAAAAGACCTCCAAGATCACATCCAACCGAGTCCTTCGAGTCCTCTGTTTGCCTTGGGGGTTTTCCAGCTTTTCCACCTGGATAACATTCCCTGGGATGGCCCAGCAGCGAGAACAGGGATGTTTAATGATGAGTGAGAGGTGGAACGCGGGAATGCCGATCCTGGGAAGCACCGGGCAGATGTTCAACATCTGGAACGGCACGCGACTCAAGCGCGGTGAGCCGCGGAGCAGCTTCCTCACGATACACCTGGAGCAGCACCGCTGGGTGTGAGCTCATTCCAAGGAGCGGCTGTGGCCTCCAGCCCGTCTAAATCCAAGGAAAAGGGAAGGGGCTGACCAGTGAAAGCCACGGGTGGGCTTCAGCACGTTCCTGACGCCGGGTCCAGAAGGAAAATGTCCCATTTCTGTGACTTTAATGTGCAACAGGGCTGGTCCTCGCCTAACTACGGGTGTCAGACCTACTCAGGGTTTCCTGTGGGGTGGATGAATCCCCCAGGCACAGATGGAAAACTCCCTCTCCCATTTTCCCAGCTGCCAGTGCAAATTGCCTCCCGTTTCCCGTCTTTTCCCAGGTGCTTTTCCAGCGCAGTTCAAAGTGTTGGCTCCCTTTAATAGGATTTTCTTAAAAACCCTTTGAGATCTTCAGCACCCAGAGCTGTTTCCAAGTGGGTTTCAGGCTTTGATTAACCTTTTTCCCAGGTGAAGAAAATGAGGCAGGGTAGGGGAAGCAGGGGAACAAAGTTCCCTCTGACGGCCCTGGGTAAACACAACTTCTCCAGCAAGGGAAAAACGGGAAACATTTCCTAAACTGCAGCAGGGAAAAACGAGTTGCAGGGTTTGGAAAGCAGCCTGAGGAGGCCCTGGAATGCCCTGAGGCTCCGATACCTTCCTGACAGCACGTAGTCAAAAACTCTGCAAGATTTGAGGAGAAACTGCCAAGTTTTAGGACAAACTTTGTGCTGCAAATGGATTTCTCAGGCTCCGCTGGGGATGTTTTAAATCCCCTCTTACATCAGATCCTTGGAACACCTGAAATTGCCTCAGATGTAACAACTTTGGGTAGCACAGGGGTTATTTTTGATTCTTGAGGGCTACAAGAGCTTTCAAAACTGGAGCCCAGCCTGTGAACCCTGTTGGATAAATCCTGTGTTCCAGGGTTTCAGAGATGCTCCAGCACAGATTTTGGAGACTTGAATTCCTGCAGCTGAGGGGGAAAGAGGGAAAGAGTGATTTGCAAAACTGGGTGGCAAATGTAGACAAAAAAAAGACAGAAATGGGGGGAAAAAGAAGGAAAAGGAGGGGAAAGGCCTTAAGTGAGTTGTCCAAGGCGGTGTGAGCAGAGGAGCAGAGCTGAGGAGGAGATGCCAACCCCATTCCTTGCCTCGTTCCCTGACCCATTTCCTGCCCCAGCAGCCTCTTTCTTTGCCCTTCCCTGGGCTCTGTTTGTTGCATCAGTGCTGGTGAAGCATCTGGAGAATGGATGAGCCACGGAATCTGCAGGACTTGGCAGGTCCGGCTCTGATCTCCCTGCGAGCCCTGACCAGCAGCCCGTGGCCCTTTAAAGCTCCGGGCAACTTTTCTTTTCCAAGTGGTTGAGTCTGAGGATTCCTCAGTTCTGATGTAACCCCGAGCAGAACCACGTGGGTTTGCACATATTTGACAAGGAAAGGGCTCCTGGAGGGGAATTCATCCATTTTTCAGAAGCTCTTTTGTAACCGCTCGCCACAGAGATCTTTTCCAGCCTGGATTTGCCCCTGGAGTCCTGCAGGGCTGGTTTGTGCCCTCAGGGATCTTTTCCAGCCAGGATTTGCCTGGTCCAGCCTGAATTTGCCCTGAAATCCTGCAGGGTTGATTTGTGCCCTCAGGGATCTTTTCCAGCCAGGATTTGCCCCCTCCAGCCAGGATTTTTGTCTGCGGCTCTGCAGGGCTGGTTTGTGCCCTCAGGGATATTTTCCAGCCTGGATTTGCCCCCCTCCAGACAGGATTTGCCTCTGTGGCTCTGCAGGGCTCATCTGTGCCCTCAGGGATCTTTTCCAGCCTGGATTTGCCCCTGGAGTCCTGCAGGGCTGGTTTGTGCCCTCAGGGATCTTTTCCAGTCAGGATTTGCCCCTGAAATCCTGCAGGGCTGGTTTGTGCCCTCGGGGATCTTTTCCAGCCTGGATTTGCACCTGGAGTCCTTCAGGTCTGATTTGTGCCCTCAGGGATCTTTTCCAGCCTAGATTTTCCCCCTCCAGCCAGGATTTGTCCCTGGGGTCCTTCAGGTCTGGTTTGTGCCCTCAGGGATCTTTTCCAGTCAGGATTTGCCCCTGAAGTCCTGCACAACTGATTTGTGCCCTCAGGGATATTTTCCAGCCTGGATTTGCCCCCCTCCAGACAGGATTTGCCTCTGTGGCTCTGCAGGGCTCATCTGTGCCCTCAGGGATCTTTTCCAGACAGGATTTGACCCTGGAGTCCTGCAGGTCTGGTTTGTGCCCTCAGGAATCTTTTCCAGCCTGGATTTGCCCCTGGGGCTCTGCAGGGCTGGTTTGTGCCCTCACAGGTATTTTCCAGCCAGGATTTGCCCCTGGAGTCCTGCAGGACTGATTTGTGCCCTCAGAGATATTTTCCAGCCTGGATTTGCCCCTGGAGTCCTGCAGGGCTGGTTTGTGCCCTCAGGGATCTTTTCCAGTCAGGATTTGCCCCTGGAGCCCTCCAGGGCTGGTTTGTGCCCTCACGTAGGTCCCACGTGTGAAATCCATTTGGCTTCCATGACTCATTTGCTGTCCCAGGTTATGGAGGAGGAGCCAGAGAAACGCTGGAGTCAGCACGTTGGAATCCCAGATTCCACATGAAATCATGGCTTTGGATGAAAACCCCAAAGCCCTTCCCTGCCAGGGCTCCCGGCTCCCTGCACCCAGAATGAGTCTGTGATTAAGGCTGGCCCTAACAAAGCTGAGCTTGGTTTATTTCCACAGGAACAGGGACTAAATTAAGGTGAAAACAGCGCTTGGAATTGAAGTGACAAAGCAGATTTGTTATAGGGCTACCTTATAAAATAAATCAGAGCTGGTTTTTTTTTTTAATGAGAAAAAAGAATCCTCTTCCAGAGGATGAATTTACACAAGGTGGAAAGGTTTGTTTCATAAAATCCCAGAAAGGTTTGCATTGGAAGAGAGCTTAAAAATCACTTCATTCCACCCCCTGCCACGGGCAGGGACACCCCCCACTATCCCAGGGTGCTCCAACCTGGCCTTGGGCACTTCCAGGGATGGGAATTCCATCCCAGTCCCTGACAGGGAAACATTTCTCCCAATATCCCATCTAACTCTGTCCTCTGGAAGTTTGAATCCATTCCCCTTGTCCTGTTTGCCTCCCCACCCTGTCCCTTCCTCAACACCTCCTCCTTTCTGCCCTGCCTGACCACAGCTGGGCTGTGATCCCACCTGGAAGCTCCACGGCCCATTTCCCTACGATCCAGCGTCATTCCCGTTCATTTTCCGCCCACAGAACATGAACATCCAGGTGGAGGACATCCGGATCCGCGCCATCCTGGCCACCTACCGCAAGCGGGTCCCTGTCACCGAGGGCTACGTGGAGGTGAAGGACGAGGGCACCTGGAAGCAGATCTGCGACAAGCACTGGACCATGAAGAATTCCCGGGTGGTCTGTGGGATGTTTGGCTTCCCGAGCGAGAGGAAATACAACACCAACGTCTACAAGTAAGGGCAGGGCTCGGTGGGAGCCACGGACACTCCTTGGAACACTCGGGGCCCTGTTCCAGTTGGAAATTGTCAGGTGGCACCGGGGACCCTGGGGTAGGAAAAGCTGCGACTGCTTCGTTCCTCCAGCCAGGATTTTCTGTCTGTGTAAATATTCAGAATGTCCTGGTTTGTGCCCTCAGGGATCTTTTCCAGCCAGGATTTCCCCCCTCCAGCCAGGATTTGTCCCCTCCAGCCAGGATTTGCCTCTGGGGCTCTGCAGGGCAGGTTTGAGCCTTCAGGGATCTTTTCCAGCCAGGATTTGTCCCTGGAGTCCTGCAGGGCTGGTTTGTACCCTCAGGGATCTTTTCCAGCCAGGGTTTGCCTGGTGCAGGCAGGGGAGCCCTTTGATCCTCACCCTTTGGATGCAGACCTTGATGAGTATCAGTGTTTGACAGGGCCTGGAGTGGGACATGGGGCAGTTGGCCCAAAAAACCTTTTTATTTTGTAATTCCAGCTTGAGGATGAACATTTCCTCCAGCAGGGGTGGTTCTGTGTGGTGGGCAGGGGAGGGATGGGACCAAAGTGCTCCCACTGTCCCAGTAAATCCATCAGCTGCGAGAAAATCATGGAATGGTTTGGGTGGGAAGGGATTTAAAGCCCATCCAGTGCCACCCCTGCCATGCCCAGGGACACCTCCCACTGTCCCAGGGTGCTCCAGCCTGGCCTTGGGCACTGCCAGGGATCCAGGGGCAGCCATAGCTGCTCTGGGAATTCCATCCCAGCCCCTCTCCACCCTCACGGGGAGGAATTCCTTCCCCATATCCCATCCAACCCTGCCCTGTAGCAGTTTAAATCCCCCCTTGTCCTGTCATTCCATAATATACACAGTCTCCAACTGCTCACCCCATCCCTGTGCAGAAATCCAGAGGCTGGATCAGTTCTGGATGTGCTGGAAGCTCCAACCAAGTCCAAGTTGGAATAAAAGGAGCCTTTCTTGTGCTCCCTTGTGCCCAGGTTCCTCCTTCCCACCCTGAGCGCAATTCCTGCCTGTGCATCCCAGATGGTGCTGGGAGAAGGATCCTCCGGGATCTCAGCGTTGCTTTTTCCCCCTTGATTTGTGGATTCCTATGAAACGAAGGAAGAAGCTGCTGATTTATAGGGAGAACGTTGCGTTTTCCAGAGCTGCAAGCGGAAAGGTTTAGGCTGCGTTTCCTGTTCCTTGGGAGCCAGGAGCTCTGGATATTTTTTTGTTGTCATTGCTTCATTTTGCTTTTTGTCACCAGCCCTCATCCCAGACCAGGCTCTTCCCACACTGTTCCCTAGGAAAAACACCCTGCAGCAGATGTAAAACAGTTCAAATGGAATTCTGTCTCATTCCTTTCCTCCTCCGTGACCTGGGGAGCAGGAAAGCATCGGCTGCTTCAGGGGAGGGCTGAACGCTCCAGGCAGGAGCTGTGGTTTTCCTGCCTGCTCCTGCTAGCCTGTGGAATTGCTATTTCTGAACATTCCCTCTGGATCAGCCTGGCCACGTTTCATTTCTTTCATTAGCAAGATCCTGACCCGTCAGAGAGGTCCTTGGCTTGGAGTAGCCCAAAGCCAGCACAGGGAAAATGTAAAATAAAGAACCCACTGGGATTCTGTCTGCAGGATTCCCAGGGAGATGAGCAGGGCCTGGACACCGGTTTGAGGAGGGTTTGCTTTCCCTCAGACCCATCCCTGAGATTCCCATCCCCTGCAGGAGCAGGGAATAAATCACCTCCAGACAGACAAAGTAGATTTTTCCTGCTTCCAGTTGTGGCCTTTCCAAGAAAAGCATTAACTGGAGCATCTGGAGCCATCTGCCTTAAATAAACGGGTGCTCGGGAGCTGTCCTGTCTCTTGGACACATGGAAAAACTGACAGAAGGTTGTTCAGCATCAACTCAGCACTGCTGAAAATCCCACTGAATTGAGCTGGAATTAGGAATGTGAAGTGTTCCCAAATCCCAGCCCAGGAGATCTCTGCTGCTGAAGAGCCTCAGTGCCCCAAGACCTCCCTCCCGTTCCTTGTTTTTGGCCTTGCTGGGCTCCGGCACCCACAAATATTTTGGAAAACACGCTGAGCATTATCCCAGGTTGGAAAAAATGGGGATGGCATTTTATTGGATGGGAGAGGCTCGTAAAGTCTTGGCAGCTGCACGGTTTTGTTTGTCAGCAGAGTTTAAAAGCCGGATTCTTCCTCGGGCCGCTTCCCTTTGTGCTATGGGCGGATGCATCACGTCCAACTGGTGTTACTGGGGTGGGAAAGCTCCCACTTGTGGGCTGGGAGTGACCTTGGATTTGTGGTCAAGGGGCTGGGCTGATGACCAGTGGCACCTTCTCGCCCAGGCCAGGGGATGCTTGTCCCACATGGTTTGTTCTGGACAGGGAAAGGCTCATCCTGGAGCTAAACCTGCTCTCCCTATGGATGTGAAACCTCAGAAAAATCCTTTCTCCTCATTCCTCAGGCTTTGCTCCCTCTAATTTGAGAATCCCCTTCTCCCAAGGGCAGATCCTGCTCCTGCTCCTGCTCCTGCTCCTGCTCCTGCTCCTGCTCCTGCTCCTGCTCCTGCTCCTGCTCCTGCTCCTGCAGGGAGAAAGGCTGGGATCAGGTTTCTGCTGGCCAAGGCTGCCCCTTCCCACATCCCCCCGATCCCTCTGCCCCCGATCCCAGCCCTGCCTGCTGAGCTCTGCTCCTGCACAATGGTGGGAGGTGAAATGATTTGCAGATGGATCTCGCTTGAAAGAAAACAACTTAGTTCATCGTTGTCCCGCTGCCAGGGGTTTATTCCTGACTGTAACCCGGCCTCTGGAGCCGACAGCGCGATTTATGTTCGGAAATGAAACAAATCTAACGTTGATTCCCTGTTCTTGTTCGCTCCTCACCGTGGGTTTTACATAGGCACTGCTCTAACTCCTCCTCCCAGTCCCTGCTCTGTCTGGGAAAGCAGAATTTAATGCTTTTTGCTGCTGGAGAGAGGAGAAATCTGGGATCAGAGAGCTGGACCTGATGCCTTTTTGAAGCCTTTGTGAGTTGACAAAGGAATGGCTGGAGGAGCTCAGCAGCTCCAGGATCAATGTCAGTCCAAACCGCAGC
This sequence comes from Coloeus monedula, assembly GCF_965178545.1. NCBI lineage: Eukaryota > Metazoa > Chordata > Aves > Passeriformes > Corvidae > Coloeus > Coloeus monedula. The sequence continues at coordinate 1,910,934 of NC_138808.1, read as the reverse complement.
TCCCAGTTTAACCAGTCTGCTCACCCATTATAAACCCGCTCAGAGGTGACAGGCAGTTCAGCACTTCAGTTCTTGTAGCAGGAACCCTCCTGGTTTGTTTTTTCCCTGGAAAAGCCGGGATGTGAAGGGCTTTGGCAGGCCTGGCTTCCCTCCCTCCCTCCCTCCTCCCTGAGGCTGAAGGCAGCACCTTGTTAACTCAAGGAATTTCCCAGGGGTTGAAACCTCTGCTCACAGCCCCAAGGAGCAGCTCCCCAGCCTCTGCTCAGTGCGATTGGCGTGAATTTTCCTGAATTTTTTGTGCAATCAATTGTTTTCTGCTCCCCCAACTCATGGAATTGTGGAATATCCCGAGGGCTCCTTACCCAACCCCTCAGCCCTTCCTGCAGCCCTTGGGCTCCACCTGTGCTTTGCTCAAAGCTTTCCTGGGATGCAGATCCTGCTCTCCTCACCAGTAGAAACGGTTTGAATTCCAGCCTGACCTGGAACTGGCTGAGCTCTCCCAGCAGGAATGTTCATTCCCACCTCTGACCTGAGCAGCGTCACCCTGAGCTCCCACTGATTCCAGTTGGGCCCTTTTGTGCTAAAAATGAAACATCAGCAAAGCCCCGAGTTTCTGCCTGCAGAGATCAGCTGAATTCTGCTTTTTTCACATTGATTCAGTCTGGGGACACGAGGTGGGGCTTCATTTCTCCCCAGCCTCCCGAGGGCTGTTAATACCATCCAGATGTTAATGCCTCATGAAATTTCCAGGATGAGGTCATTGTTTGCTATTCTAAGGCATCCCCATCCCTGCTTCCCTAAGTCAGGCTGTTCCTTGTCTGCTCTGGAGCTCATGGAGCTCTCTGAACCCTCTGTGAGGGGTGAAAATGCTCCTGCAGGTGCTCCCTTCCACCCTGAGCGCAGCTGGGAAGTGGCTGCTGCTTTGTGTTGCCTCCTCCTTTGGTTTATTTCTAAAACTTGAACTCTATTCCTATTTTCCCATCCCTTTTCCCTCGATTCAGGGGTCCCTGACAGGTCTGAGGTGGGTTCTGACAGCCACTTTTCCCCACAGGACAGGCAGGGTCCTGTTGCTGCTGCCTGGGATGGATCCTGGCCCTGCTCCATCCTTTTCCAGCATCGTGGGATGCAATGGCAGCTCCCTCTCCAGCCCGGCTGGATCCATCCCCAACCTCTGCCCAGGGAGATCCGCTTCCAGCAAGGATTAGTCAGTGGCTGGGAGCCAGGAGAGGCTGGAGAAGTGCTGAGCTGAGCAGCAGAGCTCCGTGAGCAGAGGGGAGAAAAGTGTCCCCTCAAACATCTGTGACCCTGCAAAATCTGAATCCTATAGGGATCAGCTGGGAAAACCTGGACCTGCCCAGTGGAGTCCCCAAAAAACCTCCTCAGAAAGGCTCTCTGCCCCTCTGGAGCTGCTCCCCAGGCTCTCTGTGCTGCACAAACCAGAACTGCTGCTTTTTCTCCCCAAATTCCACCCGCCTCGCTGTGCCATTTATCCCAGCTAATCCCTGGATCCCGGCTCTGTGTGGCAGAGACTCCCGGAATGAGGAGCAGCACCGGGATCACACGGAGCCACGTGGAGATCCCAGCAGGACTTGGGCTCCCCTGAGCCTTCCCTGTGTTTTTAACTCCTTTCTCAGGCTGACCTGACCCATATTCCCATTCCCCCAGCTCTCAGCTCCGGTAGGATGGAGCTGGATTCCGGAATCCTTTCCCTTCCCAGTTTATCACACGTGCCCCTTCCTCCTCAGGAGTGCCTGGAGCAGCTCCAGGCAGTCTGGGAGCGAGAAGCAGGAGCTGCTGCCAACAACAAGTCAGAGGGGAACTGCTCCTGCTCTCGGAAATTGCTCTCAGGCTCACAGTTGTTAACACTGAGGCTCGGAGAGGCTTTGGATTTCTCCCAATCCCAGCTGATAGCTGCTGGTCAGCAAAAGGGGAAGTTTTTTTGGGAAGCTTTGGAAGTTTTTTTTTCTCCAGCCCACTCATCTGCACAAACCCTCTTTGTCCACTTGGAATTGGCTGATCCCTGTCCCTGCGTGGGGTGGGATCTCTGCTCCTGGGAATGTGTCATTTGCTGCAGCTGCACCTTTGGTTCCTACTCTGATTTCTCAGTTTTCGCAGGGGATTTATTTCCTCTCAAGTGGTTGGACTCAATGATCTTGGAGGTCTTTTCCAGCTGGAATAATTCCATGTTTTTAAATGTCACCTCAACAGAGTCATGGTGTGGATGAACAGATCAGCCTCCAAATAATCCTGTCCAATCCCCACTTCACCTCAGGGCGTTTTTCCTCCCAAAATTTAGCTCCATCAGTGCGCTTTTTTTTTTTTTTTTTTTTTCTGAAGGATTCCTAATTTTCCCCTTCTCCTCGATTCCTTTCAGGATGTTTGCCAGCAGAAGGAAGCAGCACTACTGGGCGTACTCCATGGACTGCACTGGGAACGAGGCTCACATTTCCAGCTGCAAACTGGGAAACCACCTGACGGGGGGCACTGGGAAGAACAGCACGTGTGACAATGGGATGCCAGCGGTCGTCAGCTGCGTCCCCGGCCGGGCCTTTGCCCCCAGCAGCCACAGCGGCTTCCGAAAGGCCTTCAGGCAGGAGGTGAGCAGGGAGCAGGCACAGCCTGGCCTGGAATGCCAAAATGGCTTGGAAAAGCCTTAAAAATCAGCTAATCCCACCCCCCGCCATGGGTAGGACACCTTCCGCCAGCGTTGTTCCATCCTGGCCCCTCACCACTCTCAAAGAGGACAATTTCTCCTGAATATCCAACCTAATCCTACTCTGATAAAAGCCTGGGAGGGAACGACTCTGGGAACAGTGGACCTTAAGCCCACCTTATCCCATCCCCTGCCATAGGGACACCTCCCACTGTCCCAGGGGCTCCAGCCTGGCCTTGGGCACTTCCAGGGATCCAGGGGCAGCCCCAGCTCCTCTGGGAATTCCATCCCAGCCCCTCCCCACCCTCCCAGGGAGGAATTCCATCCCAATATCCCATCCATCCCTGCCCTCTGGCAGTGGGAAGCCATTCCCTGTGTCCTGGCCCTCCAGGCCCTCCTGCCCAGCAGATTCCCAGAGTTCAGAGCTGTTCCTGCAGCACCCACAGAGGGATGGGAAAATGGAATTGTGGAATGGTTTGGGTGGGAAGGGATTTAAACCCATCCAGTGCCACCCCTGCCATGGGCAGGGACACCTCCCACTGTCCCAGGCTGCTCCAGCCTGGCCTTGGGCACTGCCAGGGATCCAGGGGCAGCCCCAGCTCCTCTGGGAATTCCACCCCATTCCCTCCCCACCCTCCCAGGGAAGGAATTCCTTCCCCATATCCCATCTAGCTGCCAATTAGAGCAGGAAACCTCTGGGGCTGTAACCATCCACCACCAGAATTCCCACAAGGTGCCGCAGCCACGAGGGCCCCTCTGGCATCCCCAGCACGCCCAGCTCAGCTCCCACCCGCACAGATTCCAGGCTCTTTCCTCCCTCTCCCACCTCCAAAGGGTGGGAGAGCGGCTCCCACGGCAGCTGGCAAAGCTGCGAGCGAGGAGTGACCAAATCCCGGGCTCTGGCTCCTATTGGAGCCGCTCGGGCCGAGCCAGCGGAGGCCGTGCCCGGCTGTGCTGTTCCAAAGGCACGGGAATTCTGCCGGATTGCTCTTCCCCGTGGAAATCAGCCGGCGTTTCCTCTGCCTCCGTGGCCTCGGCGAGGAAATGCCCTGAGGGAAAACACGGCGAGGTTGGAAAGCTGGGTTTGTTTAGTCTAGCGAGGTGTGAAAATCCCGGGAGGTGCAGAAGGGTTGGAAAACAAGGCTGGAGTTGGACATTCCCGGTGTCGGGGGCTAGGAAAGGACAGCTTAACATGGCAGAGGTGGGTGCCAAGGGAAATATTCCAGCTGCAGCCTCGGGATAGAGGGGGAATCTTGGGAGGTTTCTCACAGGAGGAGGTTTTGCTGTGGATTTTGTGGCTGCCCCCCAGGGCAGCTGTGCCTGGGTGGGTTTAGGGGAATCTTTGGGCTTTTTCCAGGTGCCAGCACCTCTGTGGTGGGAATAATGCAACCCCTGCCTGGATCCCAGCCTCCTGCCTTGCAGGATTTAGGCCCGGGAGGTGAAAGGTTTTGTAAATCATTGTTAATCTCCCGAGCCACACGCGCTGCCAAGTAACTCCTTAAGCCTTTGTTTAGGCTTTGGGTGTCCTTGGTGTGACCTCAGCCTGGAGAAAGTGCTCCAGGCACGCTCCCAGTCGGAAAAGTGAAGGATTTTTGGTGTTTTCACGCTTAAAACTTTGCTCCCACCGCCAAAACTCAGCTCTCAGGTGCAGCAGGAGTTGGCAGCTCCCTGCTTGGCATTGGGGGGAGGAGTAGGTGATTAACAGGTAATAATTAAATAATACAAACCCAGAAATGAGTGGAACTGGAGCTGCCACTCAGCTGGGTACTTCTGACTGCAAAAGCCGGATCTTTTATTCCACTTCTCATTCATTATTTACTATTTCTTTATTATTTACTACCATTCTTTATTAGATATTATTTATATATTATTATTGCTCAGAACCGAGCACTCAGGCAGGTTTTATGGGGCTTGAGCTCAACGTTGGTCCTGGATTAAGCCAGGAGCCTGGGCTGGAGATGTGAGCAGCAAATAAACCCTTTTAGGGCAGCCAGGGGCTGAGAGCTGGGCACTGGCAGGCTCAGGGCCATTCCCAACCCTCCTGCAAGGCTCCCAAGAGATATAAAACTGGTCTTTACCGTATTCATCCCAGGACAGGAAAAGGCTCCTAAGCCCAAGCACCTGCAGAGAACTGGGATGGGTTTTTTTATTCCCTGCCCACACGTGAGGTGTGAGAAACAAATCTGTGCTCACCAAAATCCCTGCAGAGGTTCCTGCCGTTGGAACGACGTGATGGGTGTTTTTAAGGTGTCTCAGGTGATTCTAGGAAAGGTTTTAGGCCCAGCTTTCCACAAATAACCCCCGTAAAGGATGGAGGTGCCACTCCCAGGCTGCGGTGACCCCACTCCTGCCTCTGTCTCTTCCAGCAACCCCTGGTGAGGCTGAAAGGAGGAGCCAACACCGGGGAAGGCCGGGTGGAGGTGCTGAAAAACGGGGAGTGGGGGACGGTGTGCGACGACAACTGGAACCTGGTGTCGGCCAGCGTGGTGTGCCGGGAGCTGGGCTTCGGCAGCGCCAAGGAGGCCATCACGGGAGCCAGGCTGGGCCAAGGTAAGGACCTCCACAGCTCCAGGGGCTCCTGGTGCCCTGAGTTACAGAGCATTCCGCCCTCAGAGACATCCCATAATTGAGGGCACAGCGGATTTTTGTCGGGATGTTCAGTTTGGGGATCAGGAATTTTTTCCCCTAACCTTCATAAAGTCTCTTGGGGCCAGACTGGAATTATGTGACTTAAAAAGATTCCCTGAAAAAAAGTCTGGGGATGATGAGTTTGACCTTTTGCTCAGGCAGCTGTTCCAGTAATTAATTGTTAATTATCTCATCTGCTGCTCTGAAATTCCCTTTGAGCCCTCTAGAACCACACCATGGAGTAATGCATTACTAGAAGGTTCCTGGCAAAAAACGAGTCCTGGAGCCAGACTTCAAATGCTCCAATTTAAGACCAGGACAGTAATTTAGCTCATTATAAACAGAAGGGCATTTGAGCAGCTCAGAGCCAGGTTTGGGTTTGGATTTCCTGTCTTTGGGAGTTGGTTTAAATTCCAAAATGTGGTCAGTGGTGAGTCAAAGGCGAGCTGAAACCACCTGGTGATTCCCACACCTTGTTCCCATGGTGGAGACCCAAAAAAAAAATGACACCAAACCCTCGTTGTGGGAATAACCCCAAAAAATGCCACCAAACCCTCGTTGTGGGAATAACCCCAAAAAATTACACCAAACCTTCGTTGTGGGAATAACCCCCAAAAATGACACCAAACCCTTGTTGTGAGAATAACCCCCAAAAAAATGCCACCAAACCCTCGTTGTGGGAATAACCCAAAAAATGACACCAAACCCTCGTTGTGGGAATAACCCAAAAAATGACACCAAATCCTCATTGTGAGAATAACCCCAAAAAACTGACACCAAATCCTTGTTGTGAGGATAAAGGAATGGGAGAAATTTTGAGAATGAAGGAATGGGGGAAATTTTGAGAATGAAGGAATGGGGGAAATTTTGAGACTGAAGGAAGGGGGGAAATTTTGAGAATGAAGGAAAGGGGGAAATTCCTTCCAGTTGGAGAAGGGGAGGGAAGGAAAAAACACGTGGGTGTCCCAAGTCTGGGAAGCTCTAAAACATGACCTGTCCGCTGGATTTGCCAAAAACCCTCTTGTGGTGGGATGGAATCTGCTGATGTGTGGAACGGGGTGGAGGAACCAGCTCCATCATCCTGGGGTGGGGGGAAGTGGCTGCCACGTGCAGGAGCAGAACGTGGAACACGCTGTTCCTGCCACATCCCACAGCCTGGAATCTCCCCCCACGCGCTTCCCTTTCTTTTAACGCTCACAATCCATCGGTGCTCCCTGTCAGGAGCATCCCTTGGGATGGGGGACGTCCCCCCGGCAGCCAGAGCGTCACGTTTTGGTTGGAAAAGGAGCTTTTGTTGGCCCTGGATGTGCAGGGAGCTCTCCAAGCTCTCAAGGCCGTGTCCCTGTTTGCACTTTTGTTTGGTTCCAGCTGCATCCCGGGGAATTTGGGTGTTCTGAGGCTGCTTTGTAGGATCAGCCTCACCGTGGGTGCAAAGGGGTTGAATTGCACAGGGTAAATCAGCTCCCAGTGCTTTAACTGGGAGTCCCAGTTAGGGCAGAGGGGGAGAGCAGAGCCTTCCACAGAGCTTGGGCTGGGGGAGGAGGGTTTATCCCACCTTTATTAATTGGCAACAATTAATTAACAACAGATTAAACAACTCATTCTTATTCCCGCAAGAGGGGAGACACTGAGCCCAGAGCTCATGGATGTGCTGATGTCCTGCAAGGGAGAGCATGGAATTCAACTCCAGGGAGTAGGTGAAGGCAAGTGTTGGATGGACAGGCCAAATCCTGGTGGTTTTAAGTGCGATGGCATGGGAGGAAGTTCAGTTTTCCTCACATTTCATCCCATTTTGGCTCCATTTCAGTGCCCCCATTGCCATAATTTCCCCAAGAAGAGCAGCGCTGCCAGGGTTCTGTGGCTCACTGAACTTGTCCTTTGTCATCTTTGTCATCCTCGTCATCCCACTGGAATGACTTTGCCAGGCTGGGAATGTCGGCCTGGATCCCTCCTGTATTCCTGGAACTTCCCCCTCCAGCTCCGGTCAAGGCACTCCTCCCTCTCAGCCCCTCGGTGGCTGCAGAATGACCAGGAAGTGCTGCCAGCTCCAGATGGGAACCACAAACAGGATTGTAATGAGAGAGAGGCAGGACAAAAACGGGACGAGATTCCCATTCCCCAGCAGCCTCCCCTGGGAATGTCCTCCCACCCTGCCCACATGTGGCGTGAGGGGTGGACACAGGGCTGCCCAAGGTGCCCAAACCTCACAGACTGTGGGTGAAATGGAGCCCAGCACATTCACATCTCCACCTTGGTTGTTCTTTCCCAGCACTTTTGGCAGTTCCCTTCCATGTTTTTCTGATGGAAATTCCGATTTTCTGCTGCCGCTCATCCTGGGAGGACCCAAATTATTCCATTTCTGTCCCAGCACCTCGAGCCCCTTCTCTGCAGTTGTTCACTGCTGTTTCCCTCAGTGCTGGAAGCCACGGCCTGCCCCAGATTTCTTTTCCTGACCCCTCATCCCTCCCCGTGGGTGTTTTATTCCCAGCCAATGTGCCGATGTCCCGGTTAAATGTCAGGCCTTGAGCGGGAACAGATCCCAGCACAAAGACCCAGCCAAAAGGTCACCAAATTGGTGAATTCCTACAGCTGAAGTTTGTAAATGATGGAACAGTGGAAATTTGGCTTTTCCTGGGATTCCTGCAAGCTGGAGTCACAGGGAATACTGGAAAGAATTTAACGGTGGAATTATTAACCATAACCTCACGGCTTTTTGTTTTATTTTTACAAGAAATCAGCGGATTTTTTCCAAGTTCTGAATGCTGGAGGTCACTGTGGTGTTAACAACCTGCTGGGGGTGTTCCCTCACCACCCAAAAGGACTTTTTTTCCCTGTTTTCCCCAAGGAATGGGTCCCATCCACCTGAACGAGATCGACTGCACGGGCTTTGAGAAGTCGGTCACGGACTGCAAGTTCAACACCGAGTCCCAGGGCTGCAACCACGAGGAAGATGCTGCTGTGAGGTGCAACGTGCCAGCCATGGGCTTCCAGAACCAGGTGAGGAGCTGAGGGATCCAGGTGTGAGGGAATTTCGGGCAGGAATCGGGCAGGAATAGTTTCACCCAAGCCATGAGTATTTGGTTTAGGTTTTCCCTAAAAAAGGAGGGAAAATGAGGATGATGCTCCCTTTTTGTGCTGAGTTTTGAGCTCCTCTGGACGTGCCAGAGGTTTATAAATGAGGAAGGCCAGGTTGGATGGGGCTTGGAGCAGCCTGGGAGAGTGGAAGGTGACCCTGCCCACGGCAGGGGGTGGAATTAAATGATTTTTAACCCAATTGTCAACCTTTTCCAACCCAGCCATTCCATGATTCTGTGCTGGCTGCGCGAACCAGACACAGACTCCTCTGAATGCTCCTTCCAAGGGTCTAAAGGAGCAGGGAAGGGAAGCTTTCCCAGGGAATGTTATTCCTGCAGCTGGTCCAACCCACTTTGAGCTGCTGGGCTTGGCTGGACCATCCCCTGCCAAAGTGAGAGAAGAACTGAACTCCCTGAGCTCAAGCCCTGAGGAGACTCCGATTCCTGCACGGTTTTCCAGTGCCTTTCCCGGGACATGGTGCTGCCCAACCCGAGTGCCCTGAGTCCTGTTCCCTAGGGATGGGTTGGGAATGTGTTCATGCAGTCTTGTCAGAATTCCTTTTTGCCAGCCAGAATTCCCTCCGGCGGGGGAAAACCCTCACCAGGATTTCTCCAGCTCTGTGCTAAAGGGGGACCTCTCCTCTCCTCTCCTCTCCTCTCCTCTCCTCTCCTCTCCTCTCCTCTCCTCTCCTCTCCTCTCCTCTCCTCTCCTCTCCTCTCCTCTCCTCTCCTCTCCTCTCCTCTCCTCTCCTCTCCTCTCCTCTCCTCTCCTCTCCTCTCCTCTCCTCTCCTCTCCTCTCCTCTCCTCTCCTCTCCTCTCCTCTCCTCTCCTCTCCTCTCCTCTCCTCTCCTCTCCTCTCCTCTCCTCTCCTCTCCTCTCCTCTCCTCTCCTCTCCCCTACTCCCATCTCCTCTCCTCTCCCCTACTCCCATCTCCTCTCCTCTCCCCTACTCCCATCTCCTGGATCCCTCCTGCATTCCTGGAACTTCCAGCCGTCACTTCCAGCTGAGGATATTCAATGATTCCAAACTCCCTACATTATTGAGGAACAAAACCTTCTCCCCCACCCGCTGCCCTTTCCTTTGGGGCTTTCCCGTGGATTTACGGGTTCTGTGTCCTGCAGCTTCGCCTGAGCGGGGGCCGCAACCCCTACGAGGGCCGTGTGGAGGTGCTGGCCGAGCGCAACGGCACCCTGAGGTGGGGCACGGTCTGCAGCCACAACTGGGGCACCGTGGAGGCCATGGTGGTGTGCCGGCAGCTGGGGCTGGGCTTTGCCAGCCACGCCTTCCAGGTGAGCCCCCGACCCGCCCCGAGCTGGGGGTCACATCTGGATGGGTGGGGTGGGGATGCTGGAGGAGGGTTATCCCAAAAAGAGCTTCGTGGGCTGAGCTGGAGAGACCCTGAGGGTGAAAGCTCGTTCCTGTGGAGGTGGGAATTTGGAGCAGAAGGAGCTGGGGCAGTTCTGTTGTTTTCTCAGAGCTCAGGTTTCCCGACATTCCCTGATCCCTGCTTGGGCTGGTGGCTGCGTGCAGGTTCTTGTCCCTCCCTGAAATGCAGAGGTCAGGTTCAAACTGGTGTCAGGGCACCTGAAAAAATGGGATTTTGCTCCTGTAGCTGCTCCAGTGTGCAGCCCTGAGCAGCGGGGCTGGATCCAGCTCCATGAATTGCTGGTATTCCCTGCTCCTCTCCTGCCCCAAACCCTCCCTGCTTGTGCCTGGCCAGGGGTGACACCTCAGTTTTACCCCATCCCTGGCAGTGTCCCAGGCCAGGCTGGATGGAGCTTGGAGAACCTGGGATGGTGGAAGGTATCCCTGCCCGTGGCAATGAGCTTTAAGGTCCCTTCCAACTCAAACCATTCCATGATCTCTGCCACCCTGGGCTCATGGACAGATCCCAACCATTCTCCATGGATCTGCCGGTCCCCAGGGCTCACTCTGGGGTTGGATACCCAGCAGGAAGGAGGCTGGAGCTGCCCACGTGCTGCTGCAGCCATTCCCCTGCTCCAGCTGGTTCCTCCAGCTGATTCCCCCCATCAGATCCCGGGAGCTGAGGATCTCCGTGTCCCTGAGCGCCGGCCTTTCCGACTGCCTGCCCCTGTTGACACAGCCCTGGGAGTCCAGCGAGGAACGAGGAGTTTTTTCCTTGAGCTGAGGCTGCTGGAATTTGGAACAGAAAAGGCCCTTATGCTGCCCCAGCTCCGGGAGCATAAAGCCCCAGTGTGCAGAACAGGGCAGCCCTGTGTGCTCCCGGCCTTCCCAAGCAGCCAGGGGCAAATGGGAGCCGTGGGACACCGGGGTTTTCTTTTCCTGGAAACGTCCTCCCAGCTTGGACACGGACAGATCTGATTGGATTTTTTTAAAGTTTTCTCCCCTCCCCTTCTCCCAAGCTTCGGGGTTGGGTGTTAATGTGGTGTCATTCCTGTTAAGTTTTGTAAAATGATGAGAAGCGATGGAATTTCATCAGGAAGTGGAATGATGGGACAAGGGGGAATGGCTTCCCACTGCCAGAGGGCAGGGTTAGGTGGGATTTTGGGAAGGAATTCTTCCCTGGGACAGCAGTGAGGTCCTGGGCTGGAATTCCCAGAGGAGCTGTGGCTGCCCCTGGATCCCTGGAAGTGTCCAAGGCCAGGTTGGAGCAGCCTGGGACAGTGGGAGGTGTCCCTGCCTTGGCACTGGATGGGTTTTGTAAGGATTTGGTGACAAACCTTCTGCTTCCCTGAGTTCCCTGCTCCAGCATCCTTTGGCGAGATCCTCCTCCTGGATAATGTGGGGTCTCGCCCTGATCTTCCTCAAAGGGAGAACCCACCTTTTAGGCGGGTAAATATTCCCCTAAGAGCCACCAAACCCCAAGCAATGTGTGCAAGTGCCTTTTCCTGCCTTTTTATTTTTGCCCAGGAAACGTGGTACTGGCACGGGGACGTCAGCGCTGACGACGTGGTCATGAGCGGGGTCAGGTGCTCGGGGACGGAGATGTCCCTGTCCCACTGCCGGCACGACGGGGCCCACGTGTCCTGCCCCAGGGGAGGGGGACGCTTCGGGGCCGGCGTGTCCTGCTCCGAGAGTGAGTCACTCGGGATTTCTTGCACCTCGGCACGAGGGGTGTGCCCGAGGAATGGGGTGACCTGGATACGTCAAACAGGCGGCAAATTCTTCCTCCCAGAGAGGCTTTGGCTGCGGCTGCCCCATCCCTGGAAGTGTCCAAGGGCAGCTTGGAGCAAGATGGGATTGTGGAAAGTGTCCCTGCCTGTGGCAGGGGGTGGGATGGGATTTAAGGTCAATTATTCCCATATAATGAATTGTTCCCCCCCCCCCCCCAGGTTTTTCCTACTCAGAGTAGGATTAGGCTGGATGTTCAGGAGAAATCCTTCCCTGTGAGGCTGGGGAGGGGCTGGGATGGAATTCCCAGGGGAGCTGTGGCTGCGCCTGGATCACTCTGGAAGTGTCCAAGGCCAGGTTGGGAAGGGCTTGGAGCACCCTGGGATAGCAGGAGGTGTCCCTGCCCATGGGATGGGATGGGATTTAAGGTCAACTATTCCCATATGGTGAATCATTCCTCCCCAGGCTTTTCCTACTCCAACTCAGAGTAGGATTAGATTGGAGAAACTGTTCTCTTTGAGAGTGGGGAGGGGCTGGGATGGAATTCCCAGAGAATCTGTGGCTGCCCCATCCCTGGAAATGCCCAAGGCCAGCTTGGAGCACCCTGGGATGGTGAGAGGTGTTGCAGCTGGAAGTGGCCGAACCTTGAGACCCCTTCCCACCAACCCATTTGCACAGCGCATCCTCCACCTCCAGCAGCCACTTTTGGGGTGGCTTTATTGAATTTATTGAATTTAAACCTTTCTTCCCTGCTCCAGCCGCCCCTGACCTGGTGCTGAACGCGGAGCTGGTGGAGCAGACGGCCTACCTGGAGGACAGGCCCATGTTCCTGCTGCAGTGTGCCCTGGAGGAGAACTGCCTGGCCAGCTCTGCCCACAACACCTCGCTGACCTCGGGCTACCGGCGCCTGCTGCGCTTCTCCTCCCAGATCCACAACAACGGCCAGTCCGACTTCAGGCCCAAGAACGGCCGCCACGCCTGGGTGTGGCACGACTGCCACCGGTGGGTGCCACACACGGGGCTTGGTGGCCCCGGGGCAGCGCAGTGGGGAAGAGACACCTCAGTTCTGCCCCGGTTTGCACCTCGGTTTGCTGGCTGTAAGCAGCATTCCCTGAATTTTGGGATGGTTTGCTGGTTGTAAGCAGCATTCCCTGAATTTTGGGATGGTTTGCTGGTTGCAAGCAGCATTCCCTGAATTTTGGGATGGTTTGCTGGTTGCAAGCAGCATTCCCTGAATTTTGGGATTGTTTGCTGGTTGCAAGCAGCATTCCCTGAATTTTGGGATTGTTTGCTGGCTGTAAAAAGCACTCCCTGAATTTTGGGATTAAATTTGCTGGTTGTAAGCAGCACTCCCTGAATTTTGGGATTAAAGGCACCTCGGTTTGCTGGCTGTAAGCAGCATTCCCTGAATTTTGGGATTGTTTGCTGGCTGTAAGCAGCATTCCCTGAATTTTGGGATTAAAGGCACCTTGGTTTGCTGGCTGTAAGCAGCATTCCCTGAATTTTGGGATTAAATTTGCTGGTTGTAAGCAGCATTCCCTGAATTTTGGGATTGTTTGCTGGCTGTAAGAAGCACTCCCTGAATTTTGGGATTAAATTTGCTGGTTGTAAACAGCACTTCCTGAATTTTGGGATTAAAGGCACCTTGGTTTGCTGGCTGTAAGCAGCATTCCCTGAATTTTGGGATTGTTTGCTGGTTGTAAACAGCACTCCCTGAATTTTGGGATTAAATTTGCTGGTTGTAAACAGCACTTCCTGAATTTTGGGATTAAAGGCACCTCGGTTTGCTGGCTGTAAGCAGCATTCCCTGAATTTTGGGATTGTTTGCTGGCTGTAAGCAGCATTCCCTGAATTTTGGGATGGTTTGCTGGTTGCAAGCAGCATTCCCTGAATTTTGGGATTGTTTGCTGGCTGTAAGAAGCACTCCCTGAATTTTGGGATTAAATTTGCTGGTTGTAAGCAGCATTCCCTGAATTTTGGGATTAAAGGCACCTCGGTTTGCTGGTTGTAAGCAGCATTCCCTGAATTTTGGGATTGTTTGCTGGCTGTAAGCAGCATTCCCTGAATTTTGGGATTGTTTGCTGGCTGTAAAAAGCACTCCCTGAATTTTGGGATTAAATTTGCTGGCTGTAAACAGCACTCCCTGAATTTTGGGATTAAAGGCACCTTGGTTTGCTGGCTCTAAGCAGCATTCCCTGAATTTTGGGATTAAATTTGATGGCTGTAAGCAGCACTCCCTGAATTTTGGGATTGTTTGCTGGCTGTAAGCAGCATTCCCTGAATTTTGGGATTAAAGGCACCTCAGTTTGCTGGTTGTAAGCAGCATTCCCTGAATTTTGGGATGGTTTGCTGGTTGTAAGCAGCATTCCCTGAATTTTGGGATTGTTTGCTGGTTGTAAACAGCATTCCCTGAATTTTGGGATTAAATTTGCTGGTTGTAAACAGCATTCCCTGAATTTTGGGATTAAATTTGCTGGTTGTAAGCAGCACTCCCTGAATTTTGGGATTGTTTGCTGGCTGTAAGCAGCACTCCCTGAATTTTGGGATTAAATTTGCTGGCTGTAAACAGCATTGCCTGAATTTTGGGATTGTTTGCTGGCTGTAAGAAGCACTCCCTGAATTTTGGGATTAAATTTGCTGGTTGTAAGCAGCATTCCCTGAATTTTGGGATTCTTTGCTGGCTGTAAGCAGCATTCCCTGAATTTTGGGATTAAATTTGCTGGTTGTAAGCAGCATTCCCTGAATTTTGGGATTAAAGGCACCTCGGTTTGCTGGTTGTAAGCAGCATTCCCTGAATTTTGGGATTGTTTGCTGGCTGTAAGAAGCACTCCCTGAATTTTGGGATTAAATTTGCTGGTTGTAAGCAGCATTCCCTGAATTTTGGGATGGTTTGCTGGCTGTAAGCAGCATTCCCTGAATTTTGGGATTACAAACACTCGCTCCCAAGGGAAAAATCAGGGCCTGTGACCACAGTCTGGAGATTAAAGTCTCAACATTCCATGTCCAGCTAATCCCAGATAGGCCCAGCCCAGCTGATGTTGTTGACAGAGTTGTCACATTCCCAAAGCACAGCATCCCTCTTTGGAGCTGGCTGTAAGCAGCACTCGCTGAATTTTGGGATGAAACGGTGCCATTTGTGGGGTTTCTGCAGGAATTAGGGCCGGGCCTCCAGCCTGTGCCCGGGGCTGGAGTGGAGGGAATTCCCTGGGTCTCAAACAGCCACTGGCACTGGAGAGGAGGGAAAGGAGAGGAATTCTTTCTGTCTGAGCTGTGGGAAAGGCAAGATGGGGAGATTTTGGGGCGTGGGGGAAGGTGGGGTTGTGGGGAATTAGAGATGGAGCAGCTCTGCCAGGAGGAAAGGCTGAGGGAATTGGGAATGTTCAGCCTGGAGCAGGGAAGGCTCCAGGGAAGGCTCCCAGTGCCTGAAGGGGCTCCAGGAGAGCTGGAGAGGGACTTGGGATAAGGGAGGGAGGGACAGGACCCAGGGAATGGCTTCCCACTGTCACCTCTGACAGCAGAGAAACTGCCTTAATCCAGTGGGAATTACAGCTAAAAAAACAGGGATATGGGCAAGAAAAGTGTGGAGCTTCCCTTGGGAGAGGTGTGTGTGCATGTCCCACCCCTGGAAGTGCCCAAGGAGACGCTGGACAGGGATGGGAGCAATGGATGTGCAGCAATTCCCCACCCTCTGATGCCACCTTTTATTGGGAAGGGAAATTGCACTGGGCTGGGCAACAGCATTAGAGGAAATAAATGGGATATTGGGATATTGGGATATTGGGAAGGAATTCCTCCATATGAGGAGGGGAGGGGCTGAATGGAATTCCCAGAGGAGCCCCTGGATCCCTGGAAGTGTCCAAGGCCAAGCTGGAGCAACCTGGGATAGTGGGAGGTGTTCCAGGTGGCAGGGGGTGGATGGGATGGGATTTAAATCCTTTCAACTCATTCCAACCCATTCCTTGATTTTGTGACGCCTGGGAACGCTGCACCCACCACATGCAGAAAAATGCAGCCACCTGAGCAGTTTCTCACCTGGAAAAGGACCCCAAAATGCTGGAATTCTGCATTTTCCATGCATCTCAACCCCACTAAAACTGTCAGTGGCTGGGAGGTGTTTTGTGCTTATTTTTTTATAGAAATTCACCCCATAAATGCATCGTTTTTCAAGGAATTCAGACAGTTTTGGGTAAACCAAGGGAGGAAAGGGAGCTGGAAGCCATCCAGGTGCTCTGGTGTGAAAGGAGGGCTGGTACAAGGCGGACTTTGCTCTATTTTGGGGGGAAAGGGAATGAAATAACTCCATGCACAGCTCCTGTCCTGTTTTAAAAACTGGGGAAACCACCAGAGTGGTAAATTTTAAATCTAAAAGTCCTTTCTAATCTTCCCAAAGAGCTGAGTGAGGTGAAAAAGGGGGGAACTCGGAGCAATTTTGGACACCGTGGAAGTGAGGTGGCATGGGAAAGGGTGAGGAGGAGGCCAGCAGCCATCTGTGCTCCAACCTGGATCCCGCTTGGACAGACAGGGATGAACTCAATCCCTCTTCAATCTTTCCAGGCTGTGAACAGGGAGTGTAAACAGCCCTGGAGTGAGTCAGACATAGCTCAGAAACTGAGTCAGGCTTGAGAAGCTCAAACTCATCAAATTCGGCGATTTGAGCCAAATCTGCCTCAGACCAACAGCCCGGCCTTGGCCTTGGGGCTCAGCTTTGCCTCCTGCCCCGGGAGCTCCTGTTTGCTTGGATTTGGATGTGGAAGTAGAATAAAAATGGGAAAGACCCCGAGCAGGGAGTGCGAAATGATTTCATTCTGGCAGGTGGCAATTTGTGGATTTGGGGTTTTTTTTAGTGAAGGGAAAAGTAGGGAAAATTTCCTCCCCTTCCCTCCTTGCTCCTCCCCTATCTGTAAATCCATGAGCAGTGGTGGGGAGTGGAAGTGTTTAAGCCTTGATTATTTTTCCAGCTGGGAAGGAGAGGATTTATGCCCCATTTTCTCCTTTTTAGAAAAAAAAAAAAAAATTAAAGCAATTGGTTCTGAATTAGGCCCTGTCTGGGCCTCACTCTGAGCTGAGCTTTGCAGATGGGCCCAGCTGGGTGTCAGTGCAGGGTTCCAGGGCTGGGATAGGCATTCCCAGAGCTGGGATACTCATTCACAAAGCTGGGATAGGCATTCCTAGAGCTGGGATAGACATTCCCAGAGCTGGGATAGGCATCCCTATAGCTGGGATAGACATTCCCAGAGCTGGGATAGGCATCCCCAGAGCTGGGATAGGCATTCCCATATCTAGGGCAGACATTCCCAAAGCTGGGATACCATTCCCATATCTAGGGCCGACATTCCCAAAGCTGGGATAGGCATTCCCAGATCTAGGACAGACATTCCCAAAGCTGGGATAGGCATTCCTAGAGCTGGGATACCATTCCCATATCTAGGGCAGACATTCCCAAAGCTGGGATACCATTCCCAGAGCTGGGGGTGACACTGATTTAAGGTTCCCCCTCCGGTTGTTTCCCTGTTCCCTCACGCTCTGGGTTTGCTCCCAATTCCAAGGCCGGGCTCAAATCCAAGGTGTTGCATCAGCATAACCTGCCCTGCTGTGCCCAGCCCTGACCACGTGGAGCCACAGCTGGGCTTTAATCCGGTATTTCCAGCTCATTCCTGCTCTGCCAATCCCATGGAGTCCAAGCTCAGCTTAATTCTCTGCTGAGCCAGCAGTGAGGCATAAAAACCCCGATGTCCCCCGAGTCCAACGTCACCCAAACCCTGCTGGGTCTGACTTTGCTAATCCGGGATCTAAACGCAGACTCTGGGCTCTCTCCTGGCTTTTGCTGTGCCCAGCAGTGCTGGAATGTTCCCCAGGCTGGGCTGACACCGACACTTCCCAGTTTAAAACCAGGAAAGGTCTCCTGTGTGAGAGTCCAGCTCTGAACAAGGTGAGAGAGAAGCTGGTCCAGAATGCTGATAAATTCACATTCTGCTGCTGAAAAGAAAATTAATACATTATAATTAATTAATTAATTATTAATATTGATTGGTTGGTGGATTGATTTAAAAATTAATAAATAAAAGCAGCTGGTCTGGGCACACCCAGCTCTGTGGGGAATATTCCTGGGGATGATGGGGCTGCTCCAAGGGATGACCTAGGGGATTTTTTCCCCCTTCCTGCCACTGTAAAACACCGTGATCCCACAAAGGCTGGAGCAGGACTCTTCCCTGGAACAGCTTTAGCACTTTATAAATGTCCCAGGCCAGGCTGGATGGGGCTTGGAGCAACCTGGGATAGGGGGAGGTGTCCCTGCCATGGACAGGGCTGGAATGGGATGATCCTTAAATCCCTCCCCATCCAACCAGTCTGGGATTCCATGTAAATAAACACCCAGGAGGCAGCAGGACGGGTGATGGAGCCACCCAGGATTATCCCCAGGGAATATTTCCTGGCTGGATTTCTCACACCTGCAGCTC
The DNA here is from genome assembly GCF_965178545.1 of Coloeus monedula. Lineage (NCBI taxonomy): Eukaryota > Metazoa > Chordata > Aves > Passeriformes > Corvidae > Coloeus > Coloeus monedula. The sequence goes on along the minus strand of NC_138808.1, from coordinate 1,893,026 downwards.
CACTCGGCCCCTCAGGCCTGGTAATGAAAGGGTTTTCCCTCGGGATAACTGTCCCTGTGTGCGCCCCACAGGCACTACCACAGCATGGAGGTGTTCACCCACTACGACCTCCTGAACCTCAACGGCACCAAGGTGGCCGAGGGACACAAGGCCAGCTTCTGCCTGGAGGACACGGAATGCGAAGCAGGTCTGTGCCAGAGCCCCGTGTCCCGGGAATTCCCTCCTCTTCCCAAGCAAGGGATGACAGCTGCCAAGGGCTGAAGGTGGCCTGGCAGGAGCCAGGAACCAGTCCTGGGAGGATGGGTGGGATGGAGGGAGGGAATGGAGGGATGGATGGATGGATGGATGGATGGATGGATGGATGGATGGATGGATGGATGGGATGGATGGACAGATGGAGGGATGGAGGGAGGGATGGAGGGATGGATGGAGGGATGGATGGATGGATGGATGGAGGGATGGAGGGATGGAGGGATGGAGGGAGGGATGGAGGGATGGGATGGAGGGATGGGATGGAGGGATGGATGGAGGGATGGGATGGAGGGATGGGATGGAGGGATGGATGAATGGATGGACCGAGGGATGGATGGGATGGAGGGATGGATGGAGGGATGGGATGGAGGGATGGGATGGAGGGATGGATGGAGGGATGGGATGGAGGGATGGGATGGAGGGATGGATGGATGGATGGATGGATGGATGGATGGATGGATGGATGGAGGGATGAATTGGATGAATGGGATGGGGTGGAGGAATGGGATGGATGGAGGGATGGGGTGGATGGAGGGATGGATGGAGGGATGGAATAGATCGATGGGACAGACAGATGGAATGAGATGTACAGACGGATGGATGAATGGAATGGACAGACAGATGGACGGATGGACGGACAGATGGGAACCCCAAGGTCCCCCGTTCTCTTTTCCACCCTCAGCTCCCTCCATCCCAACTCTGAGCTGCTCCAAAACCCCAACTGTGCATTTTCTGCTCCCTGCCAAGCGAGGAATCCCAGAAGCCTCCAGCGCACGGGGTTGGAAGGGGGCAGCTCCTTAAATCTCCCCCACACCACCACACCAGGACCTTAGCACTCCCACGGGGAACAGCCAGGAATTTTCTGGGAATCCAGCTGTGGATTTAACACTTTTTGCCTTTAACTCTCATTTAGATGTGCAGAAACAGTACGAATGTGCCAATTTTGGGGAGCAGGGGATCACTGTTGGCTGCTGGGACGTTTATCGGCACGACATCGACTGCCAGTGGATCGACATCACCGATGTCCCGCCCGGGGATTACCTCTTCCAGGTGGGAAAAACAGCATTTGTGACACTTGTCCTGCTTTTATCCTACCAGTTTTATCAAGAATTTACCAAATCAGTTGATTTGACACCTCCCACTTCTGTTTCTAAAGGGATTCTATTCCCAGATGCCTAAAAGGTAAAGGATTATCCAGCAGGATTACAAACACTCGCTCCCAAGGGAAAAATCAGGGCCTGTGACCACAGTCTGGAGATTAAAGTCTCAACATTCCATGTCCAGCTAATCCCAGATAGGCCCAGCCCAGCTGATGTTGTTGACAGAGTTGTCACATTCCCAAAGCACAGCATCCCTCTTTGGAGCTGGCTGTAAGCAGCACTCGCTGAATTTTGGGATTAAACGGTGCCATTTGTGGGGTTTCTGCAGGAATTAGGGCCGGGCCTCCAGCCTGTGCCTGGGGCTGGAGTGGGGGGAATTGCCTGGGTCTCAAACAGCCACTGGCACTGGAGAGGAGGGAAAGGAGAGGAATTCTTTCTGTCTGAGCTGTGGGAAAGGCAAGATGGGGGTTTGAGGGGAGATTTTGGGGCGTGGGGGAAGGTGGGGTTGTGGGGAATTAGAGATGGAGCAGCTCTGCCAGGAGGAAAGGCTGAGGGAATTGGGAATGTTCAGCCTGGAGCAGGGAAGGCTCCAGGGAAGGCTCCCAGTGCCTGAAGGGGCTCCAGGAGAGCTGGAGAGGGACTTGGGATAAGGGAGGGAGGGACAGGACCCAGGGAATGGCTTCCCATTGGAAAAGGGGAGATATGGATGGGATCTTGGGAAGGAATTCCTGGCTGGGAGGGTGGGGAGGGGCTGGGATGGAATTCCCAGAGGAGCTGAGGCTGCCCCTGGATCCCTGGAAGTGCCCAAGGCCAGGCTGGAGCAGCCTGGGACAGTGGGAGGTGGCACTGATGGGCTTTGAGGTCCCTTCCAACCCAAACCATTCCAGGATTCCCTGACTGAGCCTTTATTCCCTGATCTGCCTTTATCCAAGTCATTTCTCTCTCTTTGCAAAACAATCTGTATTTTTATTTTCTGCTAAAAAACAAAAAAACACCCGCTGTAAAAAACAACTGATTGTGTATCCTGCCAAATCCCCCTTTCCATAACCCCATTCCCTGTCCTTCCATCCCCTCCCAGGTCGTGATCAACCCCAACTACGAGGTGGCAGAGTCGGATTATTCCAACAACGTCATGAAATGCCAGAGCCGCTACGACGGGCAGCGCATCTGGATGTACAACTGCCACATAGGTGAGGGCTGCTGCCATGGGAGTCCTCCAAGAGGGACAGGGATGCTCCAAGGGTTCCTCTCACATAAGGAATTTCATGTTTTCCCCTCATGAAAAGCTCTGGTGCAATCCCAGTGCCGGAATAAGCGCCTCGGGAAACTCCTCCTTCCCAAAATTAAATTATTTTGCCAAGCTGGGAACGCTTCAGATCACAAAGCTGCTCTTGGAAAACAAAAGCAGCAGTGGGAAAGAGCCCTCTGTGCCTGGCAGGAATTAAAATGCCCCTGGAATGTCAGGGAAAACGCAGTTTTCTTGGAAAAATGTAGAATATTACCATTTGGCGTCTTCTTTAGGTTATGGAAATATCGAAGCCAATTTAATTTAAATTTGGCTTAGTCCATTGTCAAAACCCTTTAAAATGGAATTAACTTGGGGACTTTTAAGGACTGCTTTTACCACAGACAGTGAATTAACACAACTCCCTGCCCAGCTCCAAACACAACCAGCTTGGAAAATTCCCTTCTTCAAGGAACGTTTTTCCTGGAAAAACAACAACAACAAAATCCACATAACCACTGATTTTTCTCATTATTTTGTTGGGATTTTAGCAGAAAGTTCTCGTCTTGTGTGTCACATTTCAGATGTGACCTAGCTGAGAGAAGTGAAGCCCATTCCAGCTGTGGGATGGGCTCTGCAGCTGAGCTTGGAAATATTTCCAGTTCAAAATCAAGGTTTTAGCTCTCATTGTGCCCTAATTAGAGAGAAATTAGGGTTTGGTGCTGCTTCAGAGCACGCAGAGCCCTCGCACCCTCACAGGCCTTGTTAGGCCTCACTTCATATTTTCAGCACCAAACCAGTGACATTTGGGTACTTGAGTTTTGCAAATCCACAAAAGACTAATCCAGCTCTCCTGGGGACTCCTGGTCGTGCCACTTAGGCTAAGATTTAATTAAAGCTTAATTTAATTAACCCCAAACCTTTGAGGCCTTCATTTCCAGGGCGCTGGTTCCACCCAGTCCCGGTGTTCCCAAGCATTTTTCCTGGCCTCCCCCAGTGTTCCCAGGTGTTTTTCCTGGGCTCTCCTGGTGTTTCCAAATGCTTTTCCCTTCTCTTGCTCTCACCCTGTGCTCTCCCAGTGTTCCCAAGTGTTTTCCCTGGGCTCTCCTGGTGTTCCCAGGTATTTTCCCTGGGCTCTCCCAGTGTTCCCGAGTGGTTTTCCCTCTTCCTGCTCACCCTGTGCTCTCCTGGTATTCCTGAGTGTTTTCCCTGGGCTCTCCCTGGGCTCCCACATGCTTTTCCCTTCTCCTGCTCTCACCCTGTGCTCTCCTGGTATTCCAAAGTGTTTTCCCTGTGCTCTCCCAGTGTTCCCAAGTGTTTTCCCTGGGCTCTCCTGGTGTTCCCAGGTATTTTCCCTGGACTCTCCCAGTGTTCCCGAATGTTTTCCCTGGGCTCTCCCGGTGTTCCCGAATGCTTTTCTCTTCTCCTGCTCTCACCCTGTGCTCTCCCGGTATTCCCAAGTGTTTTCCCTGGGCTTTCCCAGTGTTCCCAAGTGTTTTTCCCTCTTCCTGCTCACCCTGTGCTCTCCTTGTGTTCCCAAATGTTTTTCCCTTCTCCTGCTCTCTTGATGTTCCCAAGTGTTTTTCCCTGGGCTCTCCCTGTGGGTGTTCCCAAGTGTTTTCCTTGGCTCTCCCTGTGTTCCCAAGTGTTTTTCCCTCTTCCTGCTCACCCTGTGCTCTCCCAGTGTTCCCAAATGTTTTCCCTGTGCTCTGTGTTCCCAAATGCTTTTCCCTTCTCTTGCTCTCACCCTGGGCTCTCCCAGTGTTCCCAAGTGTTTTCCCTGTCCTCTCCTGGTGTTCCCAGGTGTTCTTCCTGGGCTCTCCCAGTGTTCCCAAATGTTTTCCCTGGGCTCTCCCAGTGTTCCCGAATGCTTTTCTCTTCTCCTGCTCTCACCCTGTGCTCTCCTGGTATTCCCGAGTGTTTTCCCTGGGCTTTCCCGGTGTTCCCGAGTGTTTTTCCCTCTTCCTGCTCACCCTGTGTTCCTGAGTGTTTTCCCTGTCCTCTCCTGGTGTTCCCAGGTGTTTTCCCTGGGCTCTCCCAGTGTTCCCAGGTGTTTTCCCTGGCCTCTCCCGGTGTTCCCAAGTATTTTTCCCTGCTCCTGCTCACCCCGTGCTCTCCTGTGGCCTCTCCAGGTGGCTCCTTCAGCGAGGAGACGGAGCAGAAGTTCGACCACTTCAGGGGACTCACAAATAACAACGTGTCCGCCCGGTAGAATTCCCACTAATTTAAGGAAGGCAGGACTCCTGCTCCGGCCCTTCCCGAACCACTGCACCCCCAGGAAATCGAGCCTCAATCAAACTCTGAACTTCAGGGGAATCCTTCCCTGAAGAAGCCTCTCCCTCCCCGGTTTAGGTGCTCAGGCCACCCCTCGGTGCCTCCTGCAATTCCAGCCCCGCTCCTGGCGGGAGCTTCCAGCTCCCCTCGGCTCCGGCTCTTCACCATTCCAAGGATTTCTCCTGCACTTTGCAGCACCACCTTTCCTCACAGGCGAGCACCCCTCGCCTCGGGTTGGGTGCCAGCCACCTAAAAGTGCCTTTTCCCTTCATTTCCAAGGAATTATTTGGGAATTTCCAGCTCTTTTCCACTCTCACCGCCTCCGTTTGTGCTGCTGCTTCCTGCACTCGGCTCCTCCTCAGCACCGACTCCAGTTCAGCAAGGAAATACAAGGAAAGGGAACAAAAAGAAGGAAAAAAGGAGCAGCTTTTTGTGAGCAGAACAGCGTAAAGCTGAATTTAATAAGTGAAATGCTTGGATCCAACAGCTCCGGAGGGGAGCAAAGGCAGAACATGGAATTTCCCACGGAATCAGAGCTCCCTGAAGCCACCCCTCAGCACCCAGAACTCGGCAGATTCCCGAGGATGAGGCCTCAGGGCTGGGAATTCCCATCCCACAGGGATCATCCACCCAACAGATGCTGTGCCCATCCAAAAATCACCTCCCAGCTGGATATTCCATCTTTTCCTAAAGGATGAATCAGGCAGGGTGTTGTAGCCTCGTGCACCTTGCAGAGGGAATTCCTGGCTCTCATCCCCAGGGATCTGCTCCTGTGGGAATTCCCAGTGGTGCTCCCTGCGCTCCTCTGTTTGTTTGAGGACGCTTTTTTTTTTTGCCACAGAGCTCCAGCCACAGCTCATCCCATAAAAACCCTTTCCCTGGGGAAAAAAAAAAAAAATCACTTTAGAAGCCTTTGGGGTATTTCTTCTCACAATTCCTGGAAGTTTGGGGGTTTCCCCTCTTTTTCCACGTCCTGGATTTCCGGCTGATTCTGCAGGGGATTAAAACTGGCTGCAAACTTCCCCAAAACCCCACCTCACAGGGATGGTGTGAGGCTTAAAAATGCAGAAATATTTGGAATATTTGTCATTTCTCCAGTGGCCCAGAGGGCAGCTGGAAAAGGGCTTTAACCTCCTGGCAACTGGGAAACTCCATTTTTCCCTCAGAATTCCAGACTGGAGCACGAGCAGAGCCTGGGATGGGGGTGGAAGCTCATCTTAAACAGGCAAAGTCTGGTTTTCCTTCCCTACCGAGCAGATCCCCAACTTTCCCCACCACCAGGGCAAGGTCAGGCTCTTTAAACTCCATAAATAAGGAGAAAAATCCCTAAAACTTGCATTCCCTGCCTGTCAGTTTCCTGGGATCTCTGAACAGCAACATTACAACAAACATGGAACAGATTTTTTAACTCCTGCCCTTGCTTAAGACTTGAATTTTGGCCAAAAAACTCCAATTCCCCTCCTCTTAATTCCTATTTTTTTTTTTCTGGCAAAACAGAGCAGGAATAAGGAATAAAGACAATCTGCTGCCCCAGATGCTTTCAAACACCCAACAAAGAATTCCAGCACCTCCCAAAGCTCCGGAAAAAAACCCCTCCTTGAACAAGAAACTTCCCCCATTCCCAACTTTTCCAAGCTGGTGCTGATTCCATCAAGGATCACCCCCGTGGCACTGACTGCTCTGCGTGTGTTTCACTCCTTTCCTGGGAGCTGAGCCGTGTTATTGCTCCTGATCCAAGGATTCTGGCTGGAAAACTTCCATCCCCGTGGCCTCCTGCTGCCTGTGCTTCCAGCCCAGCGCGTGGGATACGAGTCTCCTGGCCACTGCTGTGTCCGTCTGCGGCCTCTCTTTGCCCAGGTGAAGGAGTTCTAGGGAAAAATGGGAAAAATTGATCCAGCTGAGGCTCGGGTAGGGAGCGATTGGTGGCTAAATCCCAAAAATCCGCCCTCTGTTCTGCTGTTTGGTTGTTTCATCTGCATCAAATCCTTCGATCGCTGTGAATAAATCGGGGTTGGTTGTTCCTAGGAAGATGCAATTCCGTGTTTTCTGGTGGAATTTCCAGAGGGGTTTGGTCGCTGTAAAGCTCCAGGTCTCTTCTGCTGGGGTGGAAAATTGTTTCCCATTCTCTTCCAGGAACCATTCCTGGCAAAATTCCCAACATCCCATCCCCGTGAAAAACCCGGGCAATTGATCCGTGCTCCATAAAGCTTGATCCCAACTTAAAACTTCTCAAAACCAGTGCCTAAATCCTTGGAAAACAGCAAGGAAAAGGGGGGGAAAAATAAAAAAAATCTGCATTTTAAATAATATCTAAATATTTGGGAAGCCCTTTGGTCAATGCCCTCCATCTCTTGGATTGCTGCAATTCCATCTGCAAGGAAGAAATCCACCAAAATGTTACCAAGTCCACAAGAATTTGGATTTGGGAATTCATTCGTTCATCCTTTATGAATTTGCAGAGAGTTTTTATCCACACAGCAAGGCAGGGGGAGAGGGCTTTGCTTGTTTTTCCAGGAGTTTCATTGATAAAGTTATTAAAAAATAAATCATTAAAGAGACACTGCCAGCTAATTAAAATCCAGATTTGTGTTTGGGAAAAGATCCATTTAAAGCAGATACCAGGAGAATTTCTGTTGAATTATTGTATTTAATGATTAATTTGAATTTAACCTGATTCACAAGAGTGAATAAATGAAAAAACAGGTGAAGGGGAGATGCAAATAAATCCAATTTTTGGCTGTTTCCCTTCAATCCAGCAGTGCTGAAAACTCAGGAATTTGTCACCATGACAGTGTCCCTTTAAAGCATTGAAATTGGAATTTATTCCCACTGCAGTGAGCTGGAAAATCCCAGGAATTGTTGGTTCAGAGTCTCTGCTGCTGCTGAGGTTCATGGCTTTGCTTTCCTGATCAATCTGATTGAAAAGGCAATGAAACCAATCAATCAATCAATCAATCAGTCAGCTGATGGTAATCAATCAAACGATGTTCATGGCTCAGCTTCACCATTTCTCCTTCCTGAATAAAATTATGCCAACCACAAGGACTGGGTTTGTCTCATTGGGATGGTGCAGGGGGAGAGGGAAGAGAAAATTCCTGGGAGATTTTATGGCTGGGGCCGTGCTTCCAAAAAATCCCAATTCCAGCACAACCCTTCCCTTCCACAGCCCCAAAAGAGCAGCAAATTACATCATAAAACGCCTAAATCTGAATTTCAGCAGAATTCCAGGCTCCACACCACAGCTCAGTGCCGATAAATCCACAAAAAACCAATCCAGCAGGGAAATAATTGGTCCTGAATAGGGATTTCCTCCTGGTTTTGTCACCTGGACCGACTCAGGAGTGGGAAATCAAAGGAATGTGGGATGAATTTTTGGGGAATCTTGTCTTACTTGGTCTCTGGAGTGCCTTGATCTTGGATTGTTTCGTTGCATGGATCAGGGGCCGGATCTTCAGGCAGGGATAGCGGCGGCCCAGGGCCTGCGACGCTGCAAGGAGCAGAAATTGCTGGAATTAACCCCAAAAAGCTCAGAATTCCATTCAGTAATTCGGGCATTTGCTCAGGACTTGGACTAAACCAGCTGGAGTCGTGCTGGGCACCTCGGGAAGAATCCCAAAAAATCCCAAAAAATGTTCTTTTAAAGGAATTTTGTCACTTTTTAGAGAAAATCCTCCCACCCCCAAAAAAAGAGCAAAACCTGCTGGGATACAGGAGGATGGAAACCCCTCCAGGGCTGGCTCTGACCTGAACTTGGGGTGTTTATCCCAAAAAAAAAAACCAGCTTGCCCAGAGTTTTGGTGCCATCCCACTCCCAAAGTCCCTGGGAGGTGACTGGATGTTTTTAGGAATTTTTCCATTAAAAAAAATAGGAAAAAAGTGAAAAAAGAGATGATGATGATGATTATTATCATTATCATCATCATCTTTAATTCCTAAGAGTGCACAAAGCTGCATCCAAGGCAATTCCAACCCAGTTCCCACACCCCACCCCAGAAATTCCAGCTTCCCAAAAACCTTCCAGGCTGGAAAGGACCAGGATAAAAAAAGATGGGATGAGCCCTGAGTGCCTCTGGCTGCGGCTCAGCCCAGCAAAAATCCCACTGCAAACCAGTTCAGGGCACTGGGAAGGGGCTGGGAGCTTTGGGATCCCTCAATCCCAGCCCCAAATACCTGTGGAGAGGCTGGAAAAGATTCCCAGGGCGTGGGTATCATCCACCCACTGGATTTTGAAGCCGCTCTCGCTGCAAGGAAGGAGAATAATTTTCATGAACATCCACAAAAATGAAGCCCCAATAAAACCCAGCAGCCCCAGGAGGGATTTTTAGGGTTTTGGGTGCTTTCCAAAGCATTATTCCCATTTTAAATGGGGGCAAAGAGCAGGAAAAGAAGGAACAAAGGACATTAAAAGTGCTCTTTTCAAGGCCACAGTAGAAAATTCCCCCAAAATTCTCCTTTTCCCCTCAAAGCCAAGCTCAGTTTCAGGGATATTGTCATTTTTGAAGTGCTTCCCAAACAGCCCCCAAGCTCAGGCACAACAGTAAAATCCAAGGGTTTATGAAGGGTTTCAGGGTGCAAATCCCATCAAGAGTCGGTGGGAAATGGGAATTTGGGAGCAGGAATCCAATCCCTGCTCCACTGGATCCACCCTTCTCCAGCTCTGCTTCACTCCCAGAGCGTGGAAAAACCAATCTGAGGAACACACACAGCAGGCAGGGATGGTTAAAATATGATTTTAAATCCTGATTTCAATGCCATTTTAAAACAGAATTTGTGGGGTTTCATTGAAGGGATCTGTAGAGGGAATGTTCACATCTAATCCAGGAATTATCCCAAGGGATGGAGAGAGGAAAAGAGGGAATGGTGCCTTTGACAGGAGCGAGAGGAACTCAGAGCTGGGCCCAGCTCTGCCCTCACTGAAGAATGATTTATTATTTATTTTATGTATATTATAGATAAATATATTTAAGTATATTAGTATTTATTTAATATTATTAGTAGTATTTATTTTAAGTATATTAGTTTTAAATCGTCATTTAAATGTATTTTTAAAGTAGAATTCATGGGGTTTAATTTATGGCAACTTTATATTAGTATTTATTAGTAGCATTTATATTAGTATTTATTTAATATTATTAGTAGTATTTATTTAAGCATATTAGTTTTAAGTCATCATTTAAATGTATTTTTAAAGCAGAATTCATGGGGTTTAATTTATGGCAACTTTATATTAGTATTTATTAGTAGCATTTATATTAGTATTTATTTAATATTATTAGTAGTATTTATTTAAGCATATTAGTTTTAAGTCATCATTTAAATGTATTTTTAAAGCAGAATTCATGGGGTTTAATTTATGGCATCTTTATATTATATTAGTATTTATTAGTAGTATTCATATTATATTAATATTTACTTAATATTAGTAGTAGTACTTATTCAAGTATATTAGTTTTAAATCGTCATTTACATGTATTTTTAAAGTAGATTTCACAGGGTTTAATTTATGGCATCTTTATATTATATTAGTATTTATTAGTATTTATTTAATATCATTAGTAGCATTTATTTAAGTATATTAGTTTTAAATCATCATTTAAATGTATTTTTAAAGCAGAATTCATGGGGTTTAATTTATGGCATCTTTATATTATATTAGTATTTATTAGTAGTATTTATATTATATTAATATTTATTTAATATTATTAGTAGTACTTATTCAAGTATATTAGTTTTAAATTGTCATTTAAATGTATTTTTAAAGTAGATTTCACTGGGTTTAATTTATGGCATCTTTATATTATATTAGTATTTATTAGTAGTATTTATATTAGTATTTATTTAATAGTAGTAGTAGTATTTATTTAAGTATATTCGTTTTAAATCATCATTTAAATGTATTTTTAAAGTAGATTTCATGGGGTTTAATTTATGGCATCTGTAGAGGGAATGTTCCTTTTCCAGCTCTGCTTCGCTCCCAGAGAGTGGAAAACTAAATTTCAGGAATCACACACACAAAGCAGGAAGAAAAGAATGATTTGTAACACAGTTGGAAATCCTAATTGAAATGTAATTTAGAATTCATGGGGTTTAACCGAAGGGATCTGCAGAGGGAATGTTCCCATCTAACCCAGGAATTATCCCAAGAGAGGAGGAGGATGTGGGGAGGAAAACGGGAGAGGAACTCCGAGCTGAGCTTTGTTCTGCTCCTGCCTTGATCCAACCTCATTCCCTGGATTTCCCGGGTAAATCTCATCCCCAGCAGCAGCACTGAGCCCTTTTCCTTGGAAACGCTGCTGGAATCACCTCATTCCACTCAGGAACTGACCAAAAACCTCCTAAAAAACACCTGGATAAAGCCAGGCTGTGGATAACTGCGGGTGCCAGAGCCCTGGAGTAAAGCTGGGCTTTAAACCAGGCCTAAACTGCAGGAAAAGCTCCTTTGAGGCACACAGAGAGGGGAAGGTAGAACTAAAATCCCCAGTTTTGCTCCCCTGGGGAGTTACTCACTGGAAATCTGAGAATATTTCCATGAGATCCTCGGTTTTCAGGGACGAGGGGAAGTCGTAGATCTCGGTCACGTGGCCGAAGTCGCCCTCGCTGACCTGGGCGTCGCCGTAGCCGGAATAATCCACGCTGATCCTCTGGATGCTGACGTCCTTCACCGTCAGATTCCCAACGATCTGGGAAGATCCCGACACAAGAATTAAAACCAAACCAACGGAGAGGGTGAGAGGGTTCCATCCCCTCCAAAACAAGGATTAAAAACCCAAACAACGAGCCAGGGGGACGGAGCTTGACCAGCTCCGAGCCCAGTCCTCACCTCGGCCACTCAAACCCCGTCTGCACCACCCAGGAATCCCAGGGATTCTCCTGCCAGGGACCGATTCCTTCCCTTCTTTCCCCAAAATTCCCTCAAGCCTCACCTCTGCCAGGAGCTCCGCTGTGCAGTCGTCCTCGAGGCTGCTCTGCCTTGTCCCCTCTCTGTCACCTGCAGCCAAATCCAGGCCCCTCCACAGCGCCTCGGCCACATCCGAGTGTTCCTTGTCCTCCTCCTCCTCCTCCCTGCTGTGGGAAGCACCCTCCGGAGCCGACGGATCACCACCACCACGGAGCAGCTCAGGAGCAGCCAGAGCCTCACCTGGGCCCTCCCCGAAGCTCTGGAGGGGTTTTTGCTCCACCTGGCCAGAGCTGGGGCTCTCCTGCTCTCGGCTTTCCAGCGTGGAAAAACTCCGGCCTTCCTCAGCATTCCCGGAGTCCTGGTCCCGGGCTGCAGGCGGGGATTTCTTCCTGCTGCTCTCCAGGCTCTGGGCAGCAGCACCTCGGGGTTCCAGCAGCGGTGACTCCGCCACAGCCGGCTCTGTGCAGCTGCCACCGCGGTTTTCCAAGGGGAAGGAGCTTTTCCCACACTCTGCCCCTCCGGCATCCCGGCTGGGTTGGTTTTCCTCTCGCGCTTGGCCCTGGGATTCGCTGCCTTCTGGAACACCAGTGCTGGCACAGCTCGAATCTTGCTCTCCTGCTTCAGGCGGCCGTGTGTCGTCTCCAGAAGGCAGGGAATGGGAACAGTCTTTATCCCGACTTTCCTGCTCACGGGCATCGCTGCTGTTCCCTAAGGATGGCGCGTTTTCATCGCACGGAGGACGCTCGGCGCTGCCTTTGCCTGGAACATTCTCTTCCCCAGGCTCCTGCTGCTTCCCGGGGCTGCCTCCATCCTTGCCCCCCTCCAGCTGGGTGTCCCCGCTGCAATTTTTGGGGCAGTTTTCACCTTCTGGAGCCGCATCCCCGCCCGGCTCCGCGCCGGAGCTCTCCCGCTCCCTCCAATTCGCCTTTTTCCGGATGCCCTTGGGCACGTACAGGGCTTTGTCCGGCTTCTTCCTGGGCGGCCTCGTGATCCTGCCCGAGCCCACGGAGGCCCGGGAGTTGTCCCCGTGGATGTCCCCAGGGTGGCGCAGCCGGAGCCCCCGGCCCCCCCGGCCCCAGGGCTGCGCCGGGCGCTGGGACCGAGGGGGGTTGGTCCCAGGTTTTTGGTCACTCGGGGTCTCGTTGGGAAGCCTGGGAATGAGGGGATGGTGGGAGGTGAGCGGGGGAAGCTGAGGGATGCGGCGTTTGCCGGAGGAAAAGGAGGAGAAGCAACGAATCCATAAAGAAGTCGGGACAGAGGGAAAATCCCGCTGTTCTTAGGGTCTGGAAGGTGCTGTTGGTAATGGAGACCTTGAATGGGACACGGTGACTTTGTGCTTGATCCAAGGGCTGGAGCCCCTCTGGAGAGCAGCTGGAGGGCTGGGAATGCTCATCGTGGGGAAGGGAAGGCTCCAGGGCCTGAAGGGGCTCCAGGAGAGCTGGAGAGGGACAGGACACAGGGAATGGCTTCCCACTGCCAGAGGGCAGGGATGGATGGGATATTGGGAAGGAATTCCTGGCTGGGATGGAATTCCCAGAGGAGCTGTGGCTGCCCCTGGATCCCTGGAAGTGCTCAAGGCCAGGCTGGAGCAGCCTGGGACAGTGGGAGGGGTCCCCAGAAGGTGACAAGGGGTGGCACTGGGATGAGTCTCGGGTCCCTCCCAGACCATTCCAGGATTCCGTGATCCTTGTCAGCTCCAGCCCAACCGGCCCCGCCTCACCTGACGGCCGAGTGACAAATGACCGTCCTCCTCCTCCAGCCCTCTCCCACCGAGAAGCTGCTCAACAATTCCATGTTTTCCACGGTCCGATGGATCAGGTACCTGAGGCGACTGGACAGGGGCGGGAACAGGAGCACCCTGAAAGGACAGAGGGCTCAGCAGGAAGGGATGGGAATGTAGGAAAAATTTAACAACCTCTTCCCCGAGTCATTCCCAGCACGGGACTGAAATCAGAAAAAAGCCCAGCAGGACTTTACGATATTAAAGAGCCCAAATCCCATCCCAGATGTGCAGCCAGACACATTTTACACATAAACTGGAGCATGGGGAGGCTGGGAATGCCTGACCCCAAGGCCTTGGACTCTCATTCCTGCCTGCATCCATCTGGGAAAGGCTGGGAAGCACCAGCAGAAGGCTGCTGCTGCTCCCCTTCCTCCCAGTGCTCCAGAAACTGGGAATAACACAAGAATGGATCAACAAACCCCACGTTCAATGTCACTGCTGTCACAGGGGGTTTGTCCCCAAGCGTTTGACAGCTGCACAGGTGATTTCTTTGCCAAGTATTTTACAAAAAAAAAAAGCACTGAAACAAATATTTAAGGTCACGAGAAGCTGGCAGGGAGCTGAGCCCGGCACTGCCACCCCCGCTCCCGTCCAGCAGCCTGGGCTTGGCCACCCCAAGGGCTCCAAAGGTCACTGGATCGGGAACAGATCCAGGCGAACCCAGGGTGAGCGGTGGTCAGTGTAAAAGCCACCGACGGCCACAAAACACCGCTTGAAGGAGCGACCAGAGGAGGGGATCCCACACCAACCCCAGGGGATGCTCCAAGCACCTGGAGCTCCACGGCCAGACCCCAAATGCTGCCGCTTTCACCCCAAAAAAATGATGCAAACCACGAGCCAAAAGTCCCAACGCGTCACTGCTGCTCCCATCGCCCCGGGACTGCCCGGGGAAGCAGGGACGGGTCAGCCCCGGCCACCCCCTGCCCGGGCTGGGCACCCACCGGTGATGCTGCCCCTGCACCATGAAGTGCTCCAGCTCCTCCGCGATCCTGCCCACGAACTCATCCTCGGTGGGCGACAGGAAAACGCCATCCATGGAGCGCAGCGCCAGGGTGGCAGCGGGGGGAGCCTGCCGGGAGACACGGACACGCGTGGAGGGACAGGGACACGCGGGGAGGGACGGCCACAACCCCCCCCATGAGTGCCCATCACCCCTGTAAACCTCACCCGCCCCCTCTGCTGCTGCACTGACCCGTCTGCACCGCCTTCCCTGGGTACCCCGATATCCCCCTGCCCTGGGCACCCCCGGCCCCCACCCCGCTCTCTGCATCCCCCCGCACCCCCAGCACCCAGCGCTGCCCCTCCTCCTCCCAGCGCCACGTGCTGCCTCCTGTCCCCGTCACCACCCCCATCCATCCCAGAGCCCCCATCGCCCCCATCCCCGCACCCCCGGACTCCCCGCGCCCTCCGCTCCCGCACCCCCGGTGTGCCCCCCAAAGCTCCGGCCGCCCCGTCCGGGGTGCCCCCGCATCCTCACCGCCAGGCCCGGCCGAGCGGCGGATGCCGGTGCGGCGCCTGCGCCTGGTCCCGGCTCCTCCCGCCCGATCCCGGCCCCTCCCGCCCGATCCCGGCTCCTCCCTCTCGGCCCCGGCTCCTCCCGCCCGATCCCGGCTCCTCCCGCCCGATCCCGGCTCCTCCCTCTCGGCCCCGGCTCCTCCCGCCCGATCCCGGCTCCTCCCCCTCGGCCCCGGCTCCTCCCCCTCGGCCCCGGCTCCTCCCGCCCGATCCCGGCTGGTCCCTCCCGGCTCTGGCTCTCCTTGCTTGATCCCATCTCTTCTCTCCTCGTCCCGCTCGGTCCCGGCTCTTCCTTCCCTGTCCCGATTCTGTCCTCCTCCATCCCGGTTCTGTCCCTCTCCATCCCGGTTCTTCCCGCCCGTCCCGGCTCCATCCGAGCCATTCCCACGCTGGTGCCAGGAGAGATCCTGGCTCTGCTCTGTCCAAAGCCTCCCGGCCAGGGTTAATCCCCGCTCTCTCCCCGTCCTGAGCGCTCCACAATCACCACCGAGATTGCGGCAGCCGCGCCGGATTTCTCAAGAGCCTCTGCCGGGCTCCTGCGGGCGCTGGGGACGCTCAGGCAGCCCTGACCCCGCCTGGAGCTGCTTTCCTGGGAAGCCATCCCGGCCTTTCCCTGAGGAGAGGAGCAGCTGAGGTCTCCAATTTGGAAGCAAATCAGGCAAGGCATCACCCCACAGCAGCCGCGTCCCGTTATCCTCCCCTGTGCTCGTTCCCCCCTTCCTCTGCTAAATCCGTTCTTCCTAAAATTCCTGATTTTTTCCTGCTGAAAAATCACTTTAAGGACAGCAGCCATTCCCTATCCCGGGCTGTCCTCCTGCAATTCCAGCTGGGAATGGAGCTGTGGACACAACTCCTCTCTTCCTGCCTGCCCCAGCCTAACACATTAAAATCATGGAATGGTTTGGATTAGGAGGAACCTCACATTTTTCCCGTCTCCCTGCTGACTTCCACACGGATTTGATGCTTTTCCTCCTTCCCCTCTTTTGCAAATATCTCCTTGCTTGTGTTCCTCTGCTCCCCACCCAAAACCCCAGAACCTGTCCCCAGGTCACCCATGGAAAATCCAGAGCTCCTGGAAGTGACCTGGAGGGTTTTTTTGGGATTAGAGGGCAGGATCAGGCACAAATCCTGACTCAATCCCTGCTCCGGGATCAGCCCCAGGTAGGAATAATTTCACTCACCTGAGTGTGTAATTTGGGACGGGAGGAGGAGGAGGAGGAGGAAGAAGATGAGGAAGATGCTTCCCGGTGGAATTACAGAGGAAACCTGTGCAGGAAAAAAGGGGGGAAAGCGCCGCATTCTGCAGCCAGGTAAACAAGGGACGTCTGTGCCCAAGCCAGCCCCAGTCACACCAGTTTGGAGCTGTTCCTGTTTCCCAGTCTGCCCGCAGGAATGTCTGTAACACGCAGGGATTTGTTCCAGAGCCTGGCAGGTTTGGGCTTGGCTCTGCCACCACCTCGTCCCTCTGCTGCCAGGCCCGGGGAGCTGCCAAGCCCCGGGTCACAGCTGCTGCAGGAAATGCAGAGTAATTAAACACAGGTAATAATTGGGCACAAAAAAAGGGTCACTGGAGCCTCTTCGTTGTCTTTCCTCTGCAGGTTCACCCTGCAGCTCGTCACAGACACCGAGCTGTTCGTTGTCCTCCGATCCCTTTACAAACAACCCTGGATTCAGCCCCCGACCTTTGCCACGAGCCTCAGGAAACTCTTCCAAAAGAGTTTTGGGAAAAGCTGGGCACTCCAATTCCCTCCTGCCGCCAAGCCAGGAGTCCCAAGTACCACACAACACCCTGATTTATAAATATTAATTATAACTATTAATTATAAATATTAATTATAAAATATTAATTATAAATATTACAGCGGCGTTCGGATTAAAATCAGTCGTTTGAGGGGTTCCAGATGATCGTCCCCATCTCAGACCAACAATTCCTTCTCTAAATCAGGCTGAAAAACCCCAAGGTTGTTTTGGATTGGCCCAAAATCCTCCTCGCTGTCGCACGGGGAGATGTCGTGGATGGTGTTGGGTGCTGTCAGTGCTTCCCTAGAAAAATCCCGAAGTTCCCCGCTCCCCTCCCAGGCTGATCCCGCTGTCCTGGGCTCTGTTTGATAATTAGCGGCGCTCTGTAATTAGCGCTGGCTGATTTCTCCCTTTGTTGCCGTTTGCCGGGGAGGGGGAGACGCTTTCCTGCCGTGCCGGGGAGCTGAGGGCGTCTGGGATTCCCGGCGGGGATGAGCCGGGCTTAATCAGGCGGGGATCAAAACCTGATCCTCCCCAAAGCCACCGTCACGGCTGGAACGGAGCGCCGGGAGCCGCTCCTGACCCCTCTGATCAGACAGAACATTCCAGAGGTTGATTGGGAGCACGGGGAGCTTCTCAAGAGGCTTCGTGATTTGAAATGAGAAATGAGGCAGCTCCGGAGGCAGAGCGGAAGGATCCGGAATGAAATGAAGCAGGAAGGGAATTAGGGGAGAAAAAAGTGAAAGGAGAGGGAACGGCCTCGGAACGGGAGGATCTGAGGGATGGAAGCGGTGGTGGAGGTGCAGAAATCAAGAAAATGTTGTTGATTTTCTGCTGTTCCCTCTGAAGGGCTCGGACACGCTCATTCCCAAAGGTTCCAAGCGTCCAAAACCCTGGATTTTAGGGATCAAACCCAGCTGTGGTCCCCGCCAGGACCACCCCCAGCCGGGCAATCCCAGCTCAGGGACGCTCCGAGGCTCCTGCCCCGGGGCCAGAGCAGATTTCCAGCTGCCAAATCCTTCCTGCAGCCCGCTCCAGACACAGCAGCTCCCGAGCAGAGCCCCGGGGCCCCGCGGGAGGCGGCGCGGCCCGGCCGGACCTGCAGGGCGAGTTCCTGAGGGTGCGGACAGCCGGAGGCGAGCCCGGGAGAGTCGCCCTGGCAAATCCATCGCCTCCTTCCCGCTCATCCCGCTGCTTTTCCGTGGCCGGAGGCGCCGCTCAGCATCGTCCACCGAGCTCCAGGCAGCTCTGGCCAGCTCTGCCAGCAGCAGCTGGCACCCAGTGGGCAGCTGGATTTGGCCAGTGCCCACCCAGCAGTCCCAGGCCACTGACCAGCTGGATTTGGCCAGTGCCCACTCAGCAGCCCCAGGCCAGTGACCAGCTGGATTTGGCCACTGCTCATCCAGCAGCCCCAGGCCAGTGACCAGCTGGATTTGGTCGGTGCTCATCCAGCAGTCCCAGGCCAGTGACCAGCAGGATTTGGCCACTGCCCATCCAGCAGCCCCAGGCCAGTGACCAGCAGGATTTGGCCACTGCTCATCCAGCAGCCCCAGGCCAGTGACCAGCTGGATTTGGCCACTGCCCATCCAGCAGCCCCAGGCCAGTGACCAGCTGGATTTGGTCAGTGCTCATCCAGCAGCCCCAGGCCAGTGACCAGTTGGATTTGACCACTGCTCATCCAGCAGCCCCAGGCCAGTGACCAGCTGGATTTGACCACTGCTCATCCAGCAGCCCCAGCCCGGTGGCCACAGGTCACAGGCAGTGGCCAAAGCCGCCGCTCTCCCCACAGGCACAGCTGGGTTTTCATTTCCCGACCACAGAGAGGCTCAGGAGACCACACCAGCTTTGCTTTCTCCGCTGGAGTCACCAGGAAAGTGAATTCCAGCCCTTCCATTTCCATCTCTTGCAGAAAGTGTTGGGTTTTTTTTTCCATGGGTGAACCGGAGAAAGCAGCAACACAAATCCCTGCTGCCCTCCTGGGCTGGGGCCAAAATCCAGTCACAAAAACATGGCTGGAGACACCTGGAAAACCAGAGGAGACCCCTGGAAAACCTCCGTGGCTGTTCCACAGCTGGCAATGCAACCAGAGTGGAACACCCACAGCATCCTCAGCTCCCCAGAGAACCGGCAGTGCCGGCAGTGTCCCAGCTTCCCTCTCTGCTGGGGACATTCCCACCCCCCTTTCCCACCCTGGATTCAGTGGAAGGCGCTGCTGGCCAGCGGGGGATTCCTCCCCAGCGGGATCGGGGTTCCACACTCGGGAATGCTCTTGTGAGGGGGAGAGGAGCCCGGAGATGCCCTGTCCAAGGACACCTCGTGGTTCTCCACCTGCAGCACAGCGTGGGGCAGCAGCTGCGGGTGGCCGAGGATCTCCTCAGCGCCGCGGTCAGTGCTGTCGGGGTGGAAGGACACCAGCTAGTTGCTGAAGGTCACCGTCTCCACGGCACTGCCCCAGCCCAGCAGGGAGGCAAAAGCCCTGCGGAATTCCGCGTTGAAGGCGTAGATGATGGGATTGAGGGCGGAGTTGGCCCAGCCCAGCCAGGTGAAGGCGCTGAGCACCGTCCCGCTGACGCACGGCAGCGCTCCCCGGCCCCGGAGCTCGGCATCGCAGAAGGGCACCAGGCAGTTGAGCACAAAGAAGGGCAGCCAGCAGCACACGAAGACGCCCACGATGATGGAGAGGGTCTGCAGCACCTTGGTCTCCTTTTTGAGGGAGTTCCTCAGGGAGGTTTCCCGAGGGCTGCCCGGGCAGCTCCGGCCGTGTCCGGCCGCCCTCTCCAGGGAGCAGATCCTGCGCAGCTGGCGCCGGGTGATGCGGAAGAGGCGGCCGTAGGTGCCCAGCATGACGGCGACGGGGATGTAGAAGCTGATGAGGGACGAGGAGATGGCGTAGGTCCTGCTGAGGCTGGAATCGCAGCTCCCCTCCTCCGCGGAGCCGTTCAATCCCGGCTGCGCTCGGCTGGGCAGCTCCCGGTCCTTGTGCCACCGCAGCTGCACGGGGATGAAGGAGATGAGGAGGGACAGCAGCCAAGCCACCCCGATGGCGACGAAGGCCACGCGCTGCGTCACCGTGCTCTGGTAGCGGCAGGGGCTGGCGATGGCCCAGCAGCGCTCCAGGCTGATGAGGCACAGGTGGAGGATGGAGGCCGTGCAGCACGTGATGTCAAAAGCCACCCAAATGTCACAGAAGGCCCCGAAGGGCCAGAAGCCCAGCACGTCGGTGGCAGCTCTCCAGGGCATCACCAGCACGGCCACCAGCAGGTCGGACACGGCCAAGGAGACCACGAAGAGGTTGGTGACCTTGGAGCGCAGGTGTCGGAACCTGAGCACGGCCACGCACACCAGGGCGTTCCCCAGCAGCGTGGAGAGGATGAGCAGGGACAGGCAGGCAGCTGTCACCACACGCAGGGACACCGAGGAGTGGCTCTGCTCTGCCCAGCTGGTGGCATTGGGCACGTCGTGCCCAGCTCCTCCTGCCGAGGGGTAAAACCCATCCATGGCTGATCCGGTCCCGCCGAGGTTTCTCAGCTGCTCGAGTCTCCGGCAGCATCCAAAGCCCGTTTTCTCCGCTGCCACGGCGTCTCCGGAGCCCCAGCTGCAATCCCGCCAGGGGAAAAGTGCTGGAAGCTCTCACTCCGTTCCAGGTCTCTGCTGACAGCGTTTGGATTCTCCCTCCTGCCCCCCACCCGCTTCCCTTCCTCGGCTGCTCCCGGGAGCCGGCACTCACCTCCGGGGGCTGCGAAGGCTCCGCTGCGAATCTTCCTCCCTCTCCTCTCTCCTCCTCACCTGCCGGTGATCCTGTGCCTCCTGCAGAATTCCCAGATCCTTTCCGTGGCCGGGCCGGGATTTGCTGCCGGGAGTAAAGGGAATCTGAGCTCCCTCTGCTCCTGCAGCCCCTCCCTGCTCACAAACCCCGCTGCTCTTCCCTCCGGAGCCAATTCCTCCGGATTCCACTCGGGTGGGATCTGACTCTGCCCCTCGGAGCTGGGAGAGCGCGGGAACCCGCAGGGTGAGTCAGTGGGAATTCGGTGAGAGGGGTGAAGGGGGAAATAACAAAAATCCAGTCGGATTTGAGGGTCCTCAATGCAAATGAGCCCAGGAATTTATTGTGGTCTCTGATTTCATTGCCCGGGCGCTGCGTCACAGCTCAGAGACGGCCCCACAGCAGCCACGGCCCAGAGATGGCCCCACACCATCAGAGATGGCCCCACACTGGCCACGGCTCAGAGATGGCCCCACACCATCAGAGATGGCCCCACACCATCAGAGATGGCCCCATACTGGCCACGGCTCAGAGATGGCCCCACACCATCAGAGATGGCCCCACGTGTTCAGAGATGGCCCCACACTGCCCACAGCTCAGAGATGGCCCCACGGCTATCAGAGATGGCCCCACATGTTCAGAGATGGCCCCACACTGCCCACAGCTCAGAGATGGCCCCACAGCAGCCACTCCTCCGTGCCCTGCACTGGTGCAAAGCTGGCATTTACTGCTCCAGTGCGAAATTCCTTCTCCAGGAAACAAAAAAAAGGAAAAAACCACATCTAAAAAGTCCTGTAGAAACCCAGAAGTTTTTTGTTTCTGAAAGTCCCACACAAAGCGGCCTCAGATCTTCTTTCAGCGCAGAACCAGGGAGGAGGTTGAACATCACCCGGACACGGCTTCAAATCCTTGATAAACGGATTTTACTTTCACTGAAGTGGCGTAAAGTCGCTTCTCTTTCAGGTTGATTCCTGAATTCCCAGCTCAATCCGCATCAGCTTTCACCTCAGGGATAACTGGAAACATCATCCAGAAAGTCAAGATGCTTTTCCAGGCAGGTGGGGATGTGGCACTTGGGGACACGGGTTGGGGGTGGCCTTGGCAGAGCTGAGGCCGCACTTGGTCCTGGTGCTCTCCAAGGCCTTTGCCAACCTTAACAATTCCAGGATTCTGTAGCTTGGAGCCCTAAGGAGGAGGAGGAGCTGCCCTGTGTCCTGAGGGAGGATTTCCTGGGAGCCTCCTGCCTTGGCATGGGCCACCAGGAGCTGCCAGTGCCAGCCCTGCTGCGATTTACTGAGGGGACAGATCAGTGCCACCCCGTCCTGTGTGCCAGATCAGTGCCACCGCTGTGTGTGACGAATCAGTGCCACTCCTGTGTGTGACAGATCAGTGCCACCAATGCCCTGTGTGTGACAGATCAGTGCCACCCCGTCCTGTGTGGGACAGTTCGGTGCCACCGCTGCTCTCTTGAGGAGAAAAGCCTCCCTGGAAAAGCGAGGTGGGGAAAAGCAGGACGAGCTTCGCGAATCCTGGGCACAAAACAAGTTGGTTCAGCCCTGATCCCGGAGCGTGGCCCTGGGGCATCCCTGACTCTGCCCTTCCCCGTCAGCTCAGGGGGAAAGAGCCACCAAAGCTCCCCGAGGCAGCTCTGCCGAGCCCGGGGAGAGCAGGAGCTGCCCCGAGCCCTTCCCAAGGGATGCGATATTCCCTGCGAGCACAGCCCGGGCTCGCCGGGCTGTGCGGGCGCTCGCCCTCCCCGTATCACGGCGCTCGCCCCGAGGTTTGTTAATTAAGCCTCATTAGCGCTGCTGCCGGGGCTGTTCCAGGGAGCGCCGGCAGGTGGCACCAGCGGCCGGCGCATGGAGCAGCCATTCCCTCGGGAATTCGGGATTCCCGCGGAGGGGAAGCGCGGAGGAGCTGGAGCAGGGCGGGCTCCGGCTGGAGAGCAGGAAAGGCTCTGCCGCAGAGGGCGGAATAAGCGCTGGGACAGCTCCGCAGGGAACGGGCACGGCCCGAGGCTGCCAGAGCTCCAGGAGCGCCTGGGCAGCGCTGCCAGCGATGCCCAGGGTGGGATTTTGGTGTTTCTGGGCAGGGCCAGGGGCTGGATCGATGATCCCGGCAGGTCCCTTGCCACTCAGGATATCCCAGGGCCCTGGCAGAGCCCTCATCCCCAGGGATGCTCTGCCCGCTGTGCCCCACGGGGCATTTTCCTCCCAATCCCCGCTCTGGGCACAGAGAACTTCAGGATCTCGGGGGGCAGAAACAAACACCGGGATGCTGCCACTGCTGTGGCACCGATCTGTCACCCACAGGGCATTGGTGGCACCGATCTGTCACCCACAGGGCAGGGCTGGCACTGATCTGCCACACACAGGGCAGGGCTGGCACTGATCTGCCACACACAGGGCAGGAGTGGCACTGATTTGTCACACACAGCGGTGGCACTGATCTGTCACACAGGACAGGGCTGGCACTGATCTGTCACACACAGCAGGGCATTGGTGGCACTGATCTGGCACACAGGACAGGGCTGGCACTGATCTGTCACACACAGGAGTGGCACTGATTCATCACAGCGGTGGCACTGATCTGTCACACACAGGGCATTGGTGGCACTGATCTGTCACACACAGCAGGGCAGGGCTGGCACTGATCTGTCACACTCAGGAGTGGCACTGATTCGTCACACACAGCGGTGGCACTGATCTGTCACACAGGACAGGGCTGGCACTGATCGGTCCCCTCAGTAAATCGCAGCAGGGCTGGCACTGGCAGCTCCTGGTGGCCCATGCCAAGGCAGGAGGCTCCCAGGAAATCCTCCCTCAGGACACAGGGCAGCTCCTCCTCCTCCTTAGGGCTCCAAGCTACAGAATCCTGGAATTGTTAAGGTTGGCAAAGGCCTTGGAGAGCACCAGGACCAAGTGCGGCCTCAGCTCTGCCAAGGCCACCCCCAACCCGTGTCCCCAAGTGCCACATCCCCACATTTTGAACCCCTCCAGGGTGGTGATTCCACCCCCGGGCAGCCCCTCCCAGTGCCTCGCTTTTTCCATGAAGGATTTGGTGCCAATATCCGACCCAAACCTCCTCTGGTACAACCTGAGGCTGCAGGAAAGGATCTCCCCTTAAACCAGAGCAGCCTTTTCGGGCTGCCTTGGTGTGGGAAGCTGCAATGGGATCCCATTTGTCCGATTTCCGTGCGTTTTGGAACACACCCGATGCAGAAAAACCTCCCTGAGGGCTCTGCTGCCGCAGGCAAAGCAAACCCAGCAGCTCCGAGTGCGCCCAGAGCAGCTCCTCCTGTGGGAGAGATCCAATCTCCTCCCCTGAGGAAGCTGCTTCATTTTATCATCAACACTTCAGCAGTTATTTTTTCCAGGCTCAAGTGAAGCCCTATTTTAAACAGCTCTCCAGCATGAAAAGATCCCGCTCTGGTGGCAATTCAGCTCGGGGTTTTTATATTTAATTTCCTCGCCCAGCAAGAGGCTGCCCTTGATTTTCTTTCCCTGCTGTCTCACCAAAATATCCTGAAAATTCTCCATTCAGGCACCCTGATTGCATCCCCCACTCCGCACCCAAGGCAGAAAATTACCAGCCACTCCAAATAAAGCAGCAGCTGCTCGGGTTTAACTCCTAAATGTCGCTCCCAGCACGGCTGATGCATCCCAGGATTACAGGGGAGCGCTCGTTCCTGCAGGAATCTCTCCGGATTTCCAGGGAAGGGACGAGTTCTGAGAGCAGGGCAGAAAGGAGGGAGAGTCAGGCTTTAAAAACAGAGCTCCGGGTTGTAGGTGAGACCTGAGCCCTGTGAAAAATCCATGGGAGCTCTCCAGGCATCGGATCAAACCTCAGCCAGAGGAAACAGCATCAACAGGCTGGGAATTCCAAGTTTAGGCATCGTGGTTTTAGAGGGAGGGAGGAATAATTGGATTTTTTATACACCAGGTTATTCAATTTACATTGATTTTCTTCAGGCAGAGGGAACACCAGTACCAGGCTCCCAGTCTGTGCTGCTGAATTACAACTGGAACAAGAAGCCAGGTGAAATCTGTCCCAAAAAATCAGCTTTGGGAATTGTCGGGTACAAAGCCAAGGAATTCAGTGGGAGAATCAGATTTCCTTTTCTCCATGGGCAGAGCAAGGTGGTTTAGGCACAGGGCTGTGACTCTGTGAACCTTGGAAGTGCAGGTCTGAGATGCAGAGTGATAGAAAAGAAGTGGGAAGATAAGGAAAAGCAGGTGGTGTGTCCAAAACGACACCAGGAATGAAGGCTGTGCCACCCAAAAAGCAGCAGAGGCTGCTCAGGAAAGAACCAAATGATTTAAAGCAGTCATGTCTAATACTGGGCTTTTCTAAACCCAGATTAAAGCCTGGTGGAGCAGTTGCTCAATTTGGGTTTGGATAAAGCAGCCCAGGATTATCCCTGGATTCCAGCACGGCTGGAACAGGGAAAAAGCACAGGAGGCCCCAGAGCCCCGCGGGTTCCTCCCCTCCCCTTGGTCACACACAGGCTGGAAACAGCGAGGTTTTTCTCCCGTTTACTTCCAAAGGAAAGGAACACAGAGCTTCGAGCCATTGTACAGCATTCCACGGACAGCCTGGGCACCGGAGAGCTGCAGCCACCCCCCGGGCCAGCAGGAGCCCGCGGTGGCCAGCGGCGACACAGGGGACACAGCCCCCGGGGACACCCCCACGGCCGGCCCTGCGGTGGAGCTGGGTGGGAAATCATTCCCAGGAGGAGAATTCCAGGCCTCGTTCCCA
The DNA here is from genome assembly GCF_965178545.1 of Coloeus monedula. Lineage (NCBI taxonomy): Eukaryota > Metazoa > Chordata > Aves > Passeriformes > Corvidae > Coloeus > Coloeus monedula. Next base: position 1,867,718 of record NC_138808.1, on the reverse strand, counting down.
TTGCCCCAAGCTGCCAATGAGCGCTGGAGCTTGGAGAGGCAGCCTGGAAGTGGTGCTGGGATGCATTCCGTGTGGTGTTGGGAATACATTCCCAGTGGTGCTGGGATACATTTCGTGTAGTGTTGGGAATACATTCCCAGTGAATGGAATACATTCTGTGTGGTGTTGGGATGCATTCTGTGTGGTGTTGGGAATACATTCCCAGTGGTGCTGGGATACATTCCGAGTCAGGGAGAGGGGCAGAGGGCTGCTAATCCATCCCCAGGCAGCCAGGCACTGCCCTGCCACGCTCAGGGAGCCCAGGGAAGGGCACATCCCCCTCCTGACAGCTCGGCTTTGCGGGGATCGCGCTTCCCGCGCTTCCGTGCGCACGCGAGGGATAAAGAGTGACCTGCAAAAGATGAGGGATGGGCTCGTGTGGGGAGGGACAGCCCTGGAGCAGCTGCAGGTGTGGTGCTCAGGGGTTTGTGCATGACAAACACACCCAGGGGCTGCGTTTGGGGCTTTCTGGGAGCACGCAGCCCTGAGGGATTGCAGCGCCGAGGCTGAAGGCAAAGCCAAGGCTGCTCCGTGGGGCTGAGCTCTCCTGAAGGGAAAACAAGGGATCCCTTCTCTTCCCACCCCAAATCCCTCCTCAGCAGCTCAGAGCTGGTGCCCTGCAGCTCCCGAGAAGTTTTGCTTACAGGGAGGACACAAAAATAGCCAAGAGCTCCAATTTCAAGAGGCAGCAGAAAAAAGCTGGATGGCAGCGCCACAAGAGCCTGAAGCTCCTCCAGGGGAATCTTTTGCAGGTCTCCCTTTTAAGGCCTTAACGTCACTGCAGAGAGAGGGATTCTTTTGTCTTGTGCTTGCCACTGCTGCCCTCTCCGAGCAGCACCAAAATCTCCCAAAGCTGCCCAGCTGCAGTGCCTGGCTGTGAGGGCAGGATGCAGACAGGGAGGGACACGACGACCACGGGGTGTTGAAGCTGGCTGCAGGAATGGCAAGGGCAGAACCGAAGTGCCAAGTGTTCTAAACAACCACACGAACAGCCAAATGTTGAGCCACTGCAACGCTGCTGCAACTCAGATTCTCAACATCAGCCACAGCAAAGGAAGAGAAATGAAAACCAAACCCAAAACTGAGCACTGTTATGGACACAGAAGAGTTTATCTCCACTGGAATTGCACTCCCAGGAGGGAAGACTGGATGTGGCAATGACTTGGGGCCACGAGTCAGACTGAGACCAGTGCAGATGTTGGCACAGAGATGACAAACACCAGCTGGGGCCAGGTCCAGAGTGGATTGTCACGGCAGGAGATCCTGCTGCTGAGCAAAGAGAGATCCAGATGGACACGGCGGTGTCACCCCTCTCCTCTCAAGTTCTGGTCATGAGTTAAGGAACATTAAGACAACTTCCCCAAACTGCAGCAGCAGGATTCTGTTGGCTCTTCAGAGATTCAGTCCCAGAGCTGTTTTGGGTTCAGAAGCAGCAGAGGGAGTATTTTGTGCCAAATCTGTGAAGAGAATTGCAACAGAGAAGAGATCAGAACTTATCAAACACATCCACAACTAAATAATGAAATTCCAGAGTGCCTCGGTGCTTCCCTGCTCAGCTCCATCCCTCGGAATCACACGTTCCATCCCCTTGGAAGCACGTGGCTCATGTTTGATGGGGAATTCTCTAGAAATTGAGGTTATCAGCTGCCCAAACAGGAGGAAAACTCCATGGCCAGTGCTGTGGAACTGCTCACGAGCAGATTCCCAAAAGGAAAGCTGAAGCTGTCCAAGACAGGTGTAGGGAAAGCTCAGTTCAAGCCCATAAACTCTGGTCATTCACTGCTGCTAAATCATAGGATATCCTGAGTTGGAAGGGACCCAAAAAGATCATTAATAAATCATGAAATAGGATTTATTTATCATTCTTATTATTTATTTACTTATCAGTAAATAAGGACCAGTTTAAGCAGGCCTGTCCCACTTAACACAGAGTCAGCATTCCAGGCCAGGAAGATGCTGAGTGCTGGACAAATCCTGTTTTATCCCTTCCAACACTGCCTGGCTTCGTACAACCTCGTTAAATTTTAAAAAGCAATTAATCCAGGCAGGGCTCCCTCCCAGAGCCTTCAGTTTTCCCTCCACCCCCAGGCAAAGGATCCAGGCAGAATTCCCAGCTCTCTCAGGCCTGGGGTTGAGCTCTGCTGACCCCCTTGGCTGCTCAGGGCTGTCCCAGCTCCCAGAGCAGTTCCCTCCCCGGCCCCGCTGCCATTCCCACCTCCAGCAGACAGAGAGAGCTTCTCCAGTTCAGCTTCCAGCTCGGCATCAGAGATGGGGGGACTCAGCACCTTCTGGGGAGCGGGAGGCAGATCCACGGAATCCTTACTCGAGTCCTGCAGGAGACTGTCCAGCTCCTTCTCCAGCTCCTCCGTGTCCATCTCTGCAGATGAAAGAAAACATTTCAGTTCCAAGGAGGATCCAGTGGCATCCTCACAGCCCAGACTGAGATCCAAGTGGAACTGAGCTGTTCTTCCTCCCATCCATTGTCACTCATAAGGAATTTCCTGCACTTCTTTAAAAGGACTGAAAACTCAATGCTGATCTCAGCGAGGAGAATTTTTTTTCCTCGTAGAAAAATTTTGCTGCTGAGGCCAAGAAGCTCTGGCACCTTTCAGCAGAGGCAAAAAGCTGCAGCAGCACCCAGGCCGGAGGAAAAAGCTCATCACTTCAAGAAAACAAAGCAGCAGCCACCCTAAAAATAGATTTCAATCAGCATTCCACAGCTTTGAACTGAAACCCAGCCCCAAATGGGGACCACGAGGATTTGGAGATGAATAAACACAACTGTCAGAGGGGAGAACTCCCTGCTCCTCATTCCCTTCAAGGCACCAACTTTGGGATTTCAGGAAGAGTTTATTCCCCCAGGAAGCTGCTAAATGTGGGGAGGGAGCAGAGGATAAAAACCCCAGGACATACCCAGACCATTGATCCCCACTCCAGCCAGAGTCTGGGCTACTTCATCTTGAGTATCACAAAGCTGAGGGAAAAGAAACACAATTAGATAGAGACCAGAAATTGATCTGATGTCTTACAGCAGCTGCTTTATCAAAAGCAGAAATATCAACAAACAACTCCAAAGCTGACCTAAAGGCAGCAGCAATTAGTTCAGAAGACATTTCCACCACGGTTTTCACAAAGAACATGAAGATTATTTAATAATAATAAATAACAAGAGCAAGCGTGGCACATTTGAGGATCGAACCTGAACCAGAATTTCACAGTGGAATTAAAAATATCCCTCTGATTTTGAGTTTTTTCACATAAATATTGAGTTGATATTGCAGCTTTGGCTACAGAATCAGGAAGCCAAAGACCAACACGTCTCAGCTACGACGTTTTGCAGCCCCTCAGCTCGTGAGCTGAAGTCACAGTTGGAGCTGATGGTGTTAAAAAATTAATCCTTGGCTGTTTTTCACACCAGCTTATGCAGCCAGACTGCTCTCTCCACTTCAGTTCCTGCAGAATTAACTCCTTTCCCTCACTGAAATGCAGGAGATTACAGAATTACAGAATTAAATAGGTTGGGAAAGACCTTTGAGATCATCAAGTCCAACCTATGGAAAAAAAAAAACCAAAAATGAAATGAAATTAAATATAAAAAAAAAAAACCCAAATAACATCAAATAGAATATAAAATACAAAATAACATCCAATAGACTATAAAATAAAATGAAACAAAAGAATAACACAAAATAACATGAAATAGAATATAAAATTAAATTAAATTAAATTAAATGTCAGGCTGTTTTTTGCACACAGTTGCATTCCAGCTTCCAAAGATTTGATTTGTAGTTTTAATACACCTCAAGACTTTCTAGGAAAGCTGGGTGCTTGCCCAATATTGCTGATCAAAAAAAACCCCTGAAATGCACAAATTTAAAGTAAATTAAAATGCATAAAAGCAAAAACACAAGACACAGAAATCTTTTTCTTGCTGATGTTTTAGCTCAAAATTAAGTCAGTTTGCTTTGGTGCCATAAAGGAAAGAAACGAAATAATTAAAAGAAACTAAAGAATTCAGAATTCATTAATATCTGGGCAGGTTTCTTGGGAATATCCACACCCCACTGCCTATTCCAGTACCTCTTGGATCTGATCCACCAGGTTCTCTGCCCTTTCCACAGTCACATCCTTCATGGACAGCTTCAGAGCTCCCACTCCAGCCTGGTAGGCATTAAACACCTGGAAATAAAAATAGAAAAAAGAGAAAAAATGCTCAGTGCTGCATGAGCCTGGCAGGCATTGAAGGTCTTGAAACAAAAACTGAAAGACTGAAAGATGCACAATGTTCAGGAACTCCAGCCTGGTAGGCATTGAAAGTCTTGAAATAAAAACTAAAGACAGAAAGATGCACAATGTTCATGAACTCCAGCCTGGCAGGCATTAAAGGTCTTGAAATAAAAACTAAAGACTGAAAGATGCACAATGTTCATGAACTCCAGCCTGGCAGGCATTAAAGGTCTTGAAATAAAAACTAAAGACTGAAAGATGCACGATGCTGGAGAAGAACAGCAGGAGCTCCTCTCCAGAGCTGCTTCCCAAGCAGGATCCTTGGAGAAACACCAGGACCCGGAGGCAGCTTTATCCAGAGGGATATTCCAGGGGTAAAGTCCCACCCCTCAGGCACAGGCGAGGGAATGGGTGGGAAGGGAGGGGCTGAAGGAGGAGCACGAGGGAGGAGCCCACGGTACCATCTGGTCAGTCTGGGAGGCGTAGATGCGATCCAGGATTCCCTGCACTGCATCCAGCTTGGAATGCAGCTCCTCGATGCGCCGCTCCGTCCTCCGCTTCGACTTGAGGCACCTCAGGGCCTGAGCGGGGACACAAACACAAAACACACACAGAGCCTCAGCTCAGCCTTGCACACACATCTGGCATTGTCTCCCTTTCCCTGGGATTGGTCCCACTTTGCTGAGTCCAAGAATTCCCAGTGGCACCGTGGGAAAACTGGGATGAAGCTCTAAAAAGGGGGAACAGCCAGGAGTCCTCCAGGCTGCAGCTGAACTCAGGGGGTTCATCCAGGTATTCCTGGATCACCAGGTTGGTATCCAGCAGAAAAATCCTGGATGCCTACTTTGGAAAGGTGAGGGCATCTAAAATATTCCAGTTGGCATCTGCAACGATTCACATTCCTGGTTGCTGAAGTTTCCTTCAGGAAAAAAAAGGAATCATTGTGGAATTTCGTGCTATTAAAAGCAGGTATTTGTAGCCTGCTGCATCCTACAGAAAGGAGGAAAAAGCAGAGAAAGGTTGTGAAATGGGTGTTTGTGTTTGTGCAAAACTTGGTCAGAAATGACCACGTTGAGAAAAAATATTTAACTGACAGATTAAAAAAATATATTAAAAAAAAAAAAGGGGCAGGAGTTGGATTTTGATGATTCCCAGTGGGTCCCTTCCAGCTTGGGAACATTTTTGTGCAAAATTTGTCCAAAAATGACCGTGTCAAGAAAAAAAATTAAACTGACAAATTTAAAAAATACTTCAAAAAAAGGGCCAGGAGTTGGATTTTGTTGATTCCCAGTGGGTCCCTTCCAGCTCAGGATATTCTGGGATTGGCAGTGTCATAAAAACAAACAGGAATCCCTGAGGCACACACAGAACAAGTGGGTTTAAGAGTTTATTTCCACTTGCCTTCATAGAAATAAAATAAATCCTGATCTTCACCTTAAGGAGAGCTTTGGCCCCACCTGAGCACCCCTGGGTTGAAGCCCCCACGTTTAACCCTGGGCATGATCCAGGACATTTCCCTGGCAGTTCCACTTACCAGCTGCTTCTTCCCAGCTCTACAAGCACTCCTGGCATCCTCTTTACACCTGGAAGATGGAAAAAGAGTGGGAAATTTATTCCTTGGCCAGCAGTGGTTATTTTACACACCACAACCACCCTGTGCCTCGCTCTGAGGGGACCACAAGGGAGCATTTTGGATGTAACCACCCTCAAACCGCTGTTGCTTCCCAGAAATCCTTGAATGCATTCCAAATCCTTGCAAACATTCCTCACAGCCATTCCCTGCACCTTGTTTTTGTGGGGACAGAGGGAACACAAGCTGGAAAAGCTGTCCCAGCACACGGCTGGGACCATTTTGTTTATGAACAGGGAAGAATAACACGACAACGCAGCTTCTAATTGTGGCCCAACGTTCTACACCCCACAGATGTTCCCACCACCCTTCCCCAAATTACTTCTCTGCTTCCTGGGAAAGGGACTCCACCTTCTGTGACAGCAGCTGCTCACTCTGCATCAGCTGATAAACTCCGATGTCCACGTCGTTCATCGGGGACACCTTGGCGTGGAGGCCTCGGGCAAACTTCACTATCTAAAATTAGATGGGCACAGGCTGGAGTCACTTCCCAAAAATCTGAGCCTTGCACCAGGAATACTTTCACTTGGAAGGAAGGAAAAGGAGTTTTTGCACTCCCCGTTTAGGCCTTGGAGTCATGAGGATGCCCCAGTTACCACAGCGCTTAATATGAAACTAGGCAGGATCAGGGATGAGCAGTGGAGATGGAAAGCCTTAACAGAACACCTGGGAGATTTAAAGCTGTCCCAGGGCCCTGGAAGTGGATAAATGGGAATGTCACACTTCCAAGGACTTCAGAACACTGCAGGGGAAGTGGAATCTCAGAGCTGTAGGTACTGGCAGACAGAAAAAGCTTCCACACAACGTGGAATTCCATGCTGATTCCAGAGGTGTGGAACGTTGTTTGTGTAGTTTGGAGTAGTCAGCCTGCAGGATCTGCCAAGCTTTGAACTCTTAAATTAAATAGCAACTATTACAAATGTTTGAAGAACCTGCCATGCAAAAAATGAGGATTTCATGTCACCCCCAACCAGGTAACAACGCTGGAGCACGTGGAATTTACCTTTCCAGACAGAGAGCAGCCATTTTAGCCACCAAAGTTTTCTCTCCAGGCAGATGGAATGCAAGACAGGGATGATACCACCCAAAAGCAGTCACCTTGACCCTGTACCTTCTCTCCGTTCTGTTCCAGGATGGTGACCCTCTTCTCCTTCTGCAGCTGCAGCAGCAACAAGTAGAAGGTCCTTTCATCCGGGCAGAGCCCGGCACAGAGGGAACGGAGCTCGGAGAGGGCGACCACGGGGTGGGAAGAGAGGGCAGAGTTCTGGTAGAGGCGATAAACTTCCTCTGCCTTCTCCTGCAAGGGATCCAGGGATGCTGTCAGCATCCCACACAGCATTCCTGCTCTTCCCAAACCCTCCCACACCTCCTTCCTCCCAAACTTGGACACTTCCTATTTTATTCCAGAGGGACTTTCAGAATGAGCTGTAGGGAACTCTCAGAACAGCTGTCCATGAAAACCAAGGCTCCGCTCTTGACATTCCCTGAAACGTTGTGGAACAGCACAGGAACCACAAAGGCAATCAATTGGCTTCCCCTGCACTTCCTGGAAATCCCTCCCCAGGTTTGAACCAAATAAAAATTCCTGCCTTTAAAGATTTCCTGCTTTTCTGCTGCACACAGTAACCCAGACACCACAGCAAGGCTTGGGGCTGCTTCTCCAGTCACAGAGGAACAGAGAGGGAAAAGGGGCTGGGACAGGATCCCAGGGCAGATCCAATCCCATGGGAATGCACACGCTCCCAGTGAAAGCAGCTTGGATAATGCCCAGGGAAGCTGGTGGGACATTGGATTACCAGGCTCCATCCCCTGTTCCTTCCTGGAACAGATGGAGCTCAGGCTGAGAGCTCCTCATGTCCTCAGCTCCAGCCTGGGATTCACAGCAAGCTCCCAGCACAGTTCTTGCCTTCCTAGCCAAGCAAGGAATCCCGTCCCTCCTTTCTCTTGGAGACAGTGAAAGGTCATTGTCAGAACCACGGAGTGGTTTGGGATGGAAGGACCTTAAAGCCCATCCAGTGCCACCCCTGCCATGCCCAGGGACACCTCCCACTGTCCCAGGCTGCTCCAGCCTGGCCTTGGGCACTGCCAGGGATCCAGGGGCAGCCACAGCTCCTCTGGGAATTCCATCCCAGCTCCTCCCCACCCTCCCAGACAGGAATTCCTTCTCAATATCCCATCCATCCGTTCACTCTGGCACTGGGAAGCCATTCCCTGTGTCCTGTCCCTCCATCCCTTGTCCCCAGTCCCTCTGCAGCTCTCCTGGAGCCCCTCCAGGCCCTGGAAGGAGCTCTGAGTTCTCCCTGGAGCTTTTCCTTCTCCAGGTGAGCACCTCCAGCTCTCCCAGCCCGGCTCCAGCCCTTGGAGCATCTCCCTTCATTTCAAGGAACATCAGTAGATCCAACTCACTTCTCACCCCCAAGGTCCTCCATCCATCTCTCTCCAGACTTGGAACACCTCAGGAGCACCAGTGAAGATCTGCTCAACCCTGACCCTTCCTCCCCAGCACACGGAGCGGCTCCTGGTTTTCCTGCAGGTGCACAATCTCGGGAAAGCTCTCCACAACACTCACCTGAAGCAGCTCCACGTAAATCAGAACCTCCTCTTCCTCGGGAATTTTGCTGTCCCCCAGCACGCTGGAGAGGGTCCACTTGAGGGGCTTCAGGATGAAAACTCCCACACCCCACGAGATCCAGCTGCTGTCTACACTGGCCATGAAGTCTGACTCCCTCTGGAGCTTCCCACGTCTAGGGAAAAGATAATTCACGTGGAACTGAACACAGTCAGTCTGAACCGTGGAAATCCTCCACATCCTCAATTCCAGTGGCATTTTCTATCACCAGATCCAGCTCAAACTTGAGATCTTATTGCTGGAAGCACACAGAGGTTTCCACTCCTCCTCACCTTCCTCTGGATCCCAAGTGCCTTTTGTTTACTCTTTCTCCCCTTCTGCAAGTTTCTCCCAGTTCTCTGACTCGAAACTGATGAGGCATCAAATGAGGAAATGAACAGGGAGGGTCAGTTTTAGGGTAATCAGCTATTTCTGGATAGTTCTGTTTCTATATTAAATTGCAACAACAGCTTCTCAGATCTCAGGTTTTGATTTTCAGGTCATCGACAGAGCTCCTGCTGTTTTGAGCCTCTTCGAGGTACCCAGGCTCCAGTTCCACAGCACAAAACCTCTGGTTGCAAACAGCAGCTCAACACATCCCCCGTGCCCCGGCAGCTGCGGCACCTCAGCATTCCAGGGAACACCACCCCGCTCAACACCAACATTCCTGCGGGATCCCCTGCACAACCTCCTGCGAGCCCCTGGGTGAGCTCTGATTCCCTGTCCAGCTTTACCTCCCACAGGCCTCCCAAATTCCACACACAACACAAACCGCAATTCACAGAATCCTGGAATGGGTTTGGGCTGTAGGGACCTTAAATCCCCTCCAGTGCCACCCCTGCCGTGGGCAGGGACACCTCCCACTGTCCCAGGCTGCTCCGAGCCCCGTCCAACCCGGCCTTGGGCACTACCAGGAATGGGGCAGCCACAGCTGCTCTGGGAAACCTGTGCCAGAGCCTCACAGTGCAGAATTCACCCTCCAGGCTCGCACAGCACGGATCCATCGCCAGCCGCATCCCCCTGACACCCCCCACACCCTCCCCAAGGCCGGCCCCGAGCTCCTTTACCTGAGCAGCTCCCTAAGGACGGTGCCCAGCCCCAAGGGGACGCTGCCTCGCCGCTCGAAGCCGTTCTGCAGCTCCCTCAGGCACGTCCTCACCGCGCCCCTCTGCCGGCCGCGGGCCAGCACCAGCCCGACCCAGAAGGCCATCTTGCTGTCCCACTCGGTGCTGTTCACCTCGCGGCTCTGCTTGAAGGCCGAGAACAGGAAGGCCATGCGCTCGTCATCTGTCTCCCACTCCGGGGGCAGGTCCCCGGCCGGGGCCGGCCCAGGGGGGGCCGCCCCCGGGCTGCACATCTACGCGAGCCCCCGGCTCGGCCGCGGCCTCCGCCCGGCCCGGCCGCCCGCCCGCCTCAGGGGAGACGCGCACGGCGCATGCGCGGTGCCACCCCCGCGCCCCCCCCGCCTCACTTGGAGTGGGCCGCGCCGTCCCCCCCCTCAGCCCCCGCGGTGGTACGGCCCGAAGGGGCTCAAGGGCTCCGCCCCTAAACCCCGCCGGGATCCCGCCTGGTGACGTCATTAGTGACGTCATTGGTGATGTCATCGGGGTGGTGGGGCGGAGTTTGGGACTATCTGGGTCTATATATAATAATTATATATATAATAGATGCTTCCCATACTTATAATATAGAAAGTCTATGTTCTATAGTATTAATTTTATATTCAACATTCTTAATAATAGCAACATTAATTTAATATTAATTTATTATTATTAATTTTCATCGTATACCACAAAATAATACTTATGATAATAACAGATAATAATAGATAATAATAGATAATATAATGTACATACAGCATAAACTATATATTAAGAAAACTTTGTTAATGAATGTATAATATCACAACCAAATATTAATTAGTATCTAATAATAGGGACATAATATAAGTACATTATATCATAGATAGGATATAATACTATATCATAGATAGGATATAATAGAATCTATTTATATTATATTATATAATGCATTATAGATATGATAGAATACTATATTATCATTAATTAATATATAATGTATCGAATTTGATATGTTATTATACAGTCTATAATAATCTATTATTATTCTATTATATCATATCACAATATATATCATATATGCTTGTATAATATACAATTTATAGAGAATTTTATGTAATATTATATATTTTAAAATATTATAATACATATTAGAGAGAGAGCTTTTATTTATATCTGTATAGTCCCTATAGATATAAAAAAGAATGCGTATCTTATAAAAATATTAATATTAATGTTAATATAATATTAATATAAATATAATATTAATATAGGTATAAATATGATATAGATATAGATATAGATATAGAATAAACATAAATATAATATATTCATATTCATAATCATATTTATATATGCAAATATGAATATGATAATGAGTATCAATATATGTGAATACAGATATAATATAAATAAATATAAATATAAATATAGATATAGATATAGATATAGATATAAATATAAATATAAATATAAATATAAATATAAATTTAACATAAATTAAATATAAATTAAATGTATATTAAATATAAATATATACCCAGGACACCTCTCCAATGCCTATTATTATAGTTATTATATTATTTTCTATATATAAATATCTGGGACCCCAGACCCCACCGTGGGTCCCACTCTGGGGCTTCTCATCCTTGTCCCTGTGTCCTCCTGACCCAGGCAGGAGCAGCCCTGTTCTCTGCTCCGTGGAATCCTGGAATTCCAGACTAGTTTGGGTTGGAAGGGACCTTAAATCCCATCCCATCCATCCCATCCCATCCATCCCATCCCATCCATCCCATCCCATCCCATCCCATCCCACCCCATCCCATCCCATCCATCCCATCCCATCCATCCCATCCATCCCATCCCATCCCATCCCATCCCATCCCATCCATCCCATCCATCCCATCCCATCCCATCCCATCCCATCCCATCCATCCCATCCCATCCATCCCATCCCATCCCATCCCATCCCATCCCATCCATCCCATCCATCCCATCCCATCCCATCCCAATCCATCCCATCCATCCATCCCATCCAATCCATCCCATCCCATCCATCCCATCCATCCCATCCCATCCATCCCATCCCATCCCACCCCATCCCATCCCTTCCCTTATCCCAGCTGCCTCCAAGCCCTGTCCAGCCTGGCCTTGGACACCTCCAGGGATCTGGGGGCAGCCACAGCTTCCCTTCCCTTCCCTTCCCTGTCCCTGCATCCCCCAGTCCCAAATCTGGGATTTTCCAGAGCAGGACTCAACGCTGCTGAAAAAGCGGGAAGCAAACAGGATCCTCTGGAATTTAGGGAAAAGCCAAGCAGCCCTCAGCGAGTCGGGACACGGAGCTGCTGCCATGGGGAAGGGATTTTCCGAGGCTGCTGAGCCGGCCTGGAGCTCACGCCAGGCTCTGGCAGCCGCGGGTGGAGCTGCTTTCCTCTCATCCCCGTTTTTTTCCACACTCGGAGTCTGATTCAAAGTGTCTTGGGGAGGAAAGGGAATTGAAATTGGAATGAAAAAGCCAGCGATGGTCCGAATTCCCCAGAATTCGGTGACACCACCTTGGCCCTGCTCCGCTGGCCAGCCCCAGATGCTGCAGGGACGGCAGCAGGTCCCAGAGCTGCCTCTAAAGCGATTCATGGAAATCAGGGAATGACTCAGCACACGCAGGGTTTATTTTTAGCTCCTTCCAAGCTGACATTTCTTATTAATCCCTCCACTTCTAGCCCCAAAAGAACACCATTTTGTGCCATTCCCACCTGAGGAGCTGGGATTGGTCCCACCAGAATCCAGCCTGGCTTTAAGGAGGGCGCATTCTGGGTGTTATCAGGGACAAAAAACCCGCTGATCCAGGAAGGAAAGGGCAGCACGGGATCACGAGGCTTTGTTCAAAGGAGGCCCGCGGGGCTCTGTTTGTCAACCTGAGGGATTTGGCCTTGATCCGGAGGCGGCTGGAGCAGGCATCACATGTTTGGGGGTAAAAAGAGCCAAGGATGATCTGATCCTGTGCTGCTCCGGATGAGAAACTCCCCGGAGTGGATGGATCCCAGCTGGAAGCTCAGCAGCCCCACACGGCTGCTCCCCCGCAGCGGGATGGGGAGAGATTCGGGAGTCCAAGTGGGAGAGGAAGAGACACTGAGATAGGAAATGCGGCTGTGGAAAAAAAACATGATGTAGTTTACAAGATATAAATTAAACCAGATTGGCTGGAGAAGGTATGCACGTGCTCTGAGAAATTTGGGATTAAAGGAATGCAAACCAAGGAATTCCTTCCCGGCTTCCCATGGCAGGCAGGTGCTCAGCCCTTCCCAGGGAAAGCAGGGATCCAGCACATGAATCTGGGAAGATAAATCCCGTCATTCCAAACGTTCCTGCTTCCCTTCTGCCCTTCCTGGGAAAGCAGGGATCCAGGGATCCCTGTGTTTGGGAAGATAAATCCCATCATTCCAAACATTCCTGCTTCCCTCTGCCCTTCCCAGGTGAGGCCCCACCTCAGAGCTGGCCTGGGACACAGCACAGGAAGGACATGGAGCTGCTGGAGTGATTCCAGAGGGGGATTCCCGAGGGATGGAGCAGCTCTGCTGTGAGGAAAGGCTGGGAGAGCTGGGATTGTTCACCTGCAGAGGATTTGGGGTGGCCTCATTGTGACCTTGCAGTGCCTGGAGGGAGGAAAAGTGGGAGGGAGACAATTTCTGAGGCATGGAGTGCCAGTGATGCCTTTTCCTGGTCTTAAAATCAAGAGTCAGCCACGGTTAGAAGGGGAAAAGGGATTTTACCTTGGGATTTATTGTAAGGATCCTTAGGTGCACACGGCCAGGTCATGTGCATCGAGATGCAGCCCACTGAGAGTGCCCCCAAAGATTGGGTAGAACATTCTAGGTGTTCCTAATTAGCAGATCTATCAAAGATTCCCCAATGAGAGGCTCAAGTGAGCCCCCCTCCCCAAGGAACCTTCCCCTGGATGGTTCTATCTTGGTTTACAGAATGTGTTCTGGAGAGCACCTTGGGCTCTGGGGCACGCTGATCCCTGGCTACGAAGCTTCTCAAATGTTGAGTCTCTCAGCTTGACAAACAAGTCCAAGAATGCAGGCAAAAAGCACTGGGAATACAGAAGCTGTAAAAAGGTCTAACAGGGGTATAAAAGAAAAGACAAAAAATCTTCGTGGCATCACCAGGACACAGGGAACGGCTTCCCACTGCCACAGGACAGGGTTAGGTGGGATATGGGGAAGGAATTCTTCCCTGTGAGGGCGGGGAGGGGCTGGGATGGAATTCCCAGAGCAGCTGGGGCTGCCCCTGGACCCCTGGAAGTGCCCAAGGCCAGGCTGCAGCACCCTGGGACAGCGGGAGGTGCCCCTGGGCATGGCAGGGGTGGCACTGGATGAGTTTTAAGCCCCCTTCCCAATGCCCAACCCATTCCATGATTCTCCACCAGCGTTACCCTGCTGAACATTCCTGTGGCCAGGATGTGTCCTGTCCCAGCTGTGTCCAGTCCCAAAGTCTCGTTTCCTGTCCCGCTGGAAGCAGGAAAAGCCGTGAGGTTGTGCGGCCCCGCTCAGCAGCACCGAGAACGCCTCGCTGGGAACGACCCCGGCTTCAGCACAGAACCCAAAACAGCTCCCGTGAGCAAAACTCAACAACTCTGGGCTCCCTCCCCAGCCCAAACCGGCACAACCCCTCCCGGGATTTCAGCGCTGGGAAAAGAAAACCAAACAAAAAAAACCCCCAGCGGTATAAATTAATTAACGAGATAGAAATGAAACCGGAGATTGGCTGGAGAAGGAATCCACGTGCTCTGAGAAATTTGGGATAAAAGATCCAGGGCGTCCTCAGGGTTTAACTCCCCAAACCCAATCTTTAATTTGCCTCTGGAGCTGGGGTTTGGGTGCAGGGTTTGGGTGCAGGGTTTGGGTACAGGGTTTGGGTGCAGGGTTTGGGTGCAGGGTTTGGGTGAAGGGTTTGGATACGGGGTTTGGATAAGGGGTTTGGATATGGGGTTTGGGTACAGGGTTTGGATAAGGGGTTTGGAAAAGGGGTTTGGACATGGGGTTTGGATGTGGGGTTTGGGTACGGGGTTTGGGTACGGGGTTTGGATACAGGGTTTGGATATGGGGTTTTGCAACACCCTCACCCTCTCCTTCATCCCAGAGCTCCTTTTATGTCCTGGTTCGTGGGGAGTGAATGGAGGAGGGAAAAGATCTGAGTTCAGCCTTTGCATTCCCTGTTCCTTTCCCCCGTATTTAGGGCTCTGGGCTGGCAGGGGAAGGACAAGGGTTCCTTTAAAGGGTTTATTGCCCACAGGCTGCCTGCTCGGAGGTTGGGAAGCTGCCTCAGGAAAGGGGAAGGGAGAAAGGATGAAAAATCCACCTGCTTGCCCCGAGCACCTCCCAAACCCCAAAAATAAAGCAGGCGAAGGGAGTGAGGGCAGAAATCTGAGCCCCCCTCGCCGCAGAGGGGAAACTGAGGCACGGAGGGCTGGGGTGGTTTGCCCAGGCTTGCCCAAGGAGGGAAGGAATTGAGCTCCATTCTCGTGCAGTTCACAGACTGCAAAGAGGGTTTGTTTTTTTTAGAATTATTTCTCTGTTTCAAAGAGGAACTTGGAATTTATGAGACAAATAACTCGTTTGGCGGGGGCGTGGGGGGGGGGGGGGGGGGAGAGGTCAAAATTATCGCGTGGCCTCAGCTCCCTCGCAGGCACCAAAACAGGCGGGAGGGAACAAAGAACTGGAGGTAAAACTGAGGCGTGATGCTCAAAAACAAAACCAGAACGGTCACGTACCCCAGAGCGGGCTGAGGGCCACGGCTCCGAGCGAGCCGCTCTGGGAGGGGAGATTAGAGCCTCCCACAGCCCCAGCTTTGGCAGAGCGGGATGTTGGACAAACAGACGCTGAGTCAGACGGGACAGGAACATTTGGAGGGTCTGAAGTGGCAGCGTGTGCCACAGGAGGAGCCTGTGTGGGGTTACCCATTAGCTGTGACCAGGCTCAGCTTCCCCAGTCACCCGTTTGTTATTGCTCCGTTCCCTGGGGGAATTTCAGGCTCCAGCCCTCCCTTCTCTCCACGGCCAGCAAAGCTCCAGCTCCAACCCTCCCGCTCGTTTCATTCTCCCCTTGCAGCAGAACTGAGCAAGCCAGGGGAGGATTGAACACCCCAAAACCACGCTGGGTCCCCGCTCTTCTTCTCAACGTGCCCAATTTCCCCCCAGGGTGGTGTTGGGGAGCAGCCTCCTGGCTCCAGGGGATAAGGAGGCTGGGGGTGATAAGGCCTGGAGGTCTGGCCCTGGCAGATAAACACGGACCCCTTTCTCACCCAGACAGCCTGCCCAAAACCCACCCGAAATGGAAGCCGCAGTGCTTCCTCCAGGAGAAGGAACGATGTGTCTGCCCAGTGTCCCACTCCTGGGGATGGCCAGGCACTGGGAGGGGCTGGCCCTGCTGACCTCTCTCCACAGCTTAAACGCCCTCAGGCCGGACCCTGAGCCGCCCTTGTCCGGAGCGGTGTGTAAACACCTCCCTGTGGTTTGTCAGCGCAGATAACTCAGGGCGGTTTTGTAAATGGGGAGACTGAGACAGAAAGAGAAAACCCTGAGGCTTCCCAACAAGTGTTTGGTGGGAGGAGGATGGGATCCCGAGCTCTGGATGCTGAGGGTCTCCCACTGCTGGGATTGATGCCTTAGGTTTGAACTTTTATATTTTCAAGCCCTGCACTGCCTGCTGTGTAACTCTGGAGTTTCCTGCAGCCTGTTCACTTCTGCTCTCTGTGCTGGGCAGACATAACAAAGCCTCTCTGGGCCTGCTCTCCAAGGACACCCAGACTGTCCTAGGCCCAAAATGTGTAAACCAAAAGCCTTTGAGAAGGGGCTGAGCTTGGGGAAACTCCATCATTAACTGAAGCTTTAATTGGGGAATTAACCCTGCTATGCAAAGAACCAAACCTATAAAAGTGTGAAGAACTCGTGACCTGGGGTCCACCTTGGGGCCCATCTGGGCAGTGGCCTCTGGCTCCCAGGGGTACCTTTGGAGGCCTTTCACATAAATACCCACCTTATTTCCTTACTCCTGTCCAGGCTCTGTTTTAGGTGGCCTCTCAAGGCATCAGCTTGGCCTGGGAGCCAGGACAAACCGCGGGGCAAACTGCGACGTTCCACCTCCGTGTGCCCCTTCCCGCACATCCCGATTTATCCCGGCTGACTTCAGGCACGGCAGCTCCCTAAAGAGCATCAGGCTGAATTTTCAGAGAGAGGATGAACAGGGTCCTGCCCCATCCCATTTGCACATTTATTAGCATTTAGTCCTAGGCCTAAACCTCATCCTAGTTCTGGCCTAACTGCAAAATGAATCATTCTCTAAGGACTGCGGTGACTTCAGCTGCAGTCAGTGGTATCCAAAGCACAGAGCACATGGTTTTGGTTAAACAAAAGGCCCTGCATACTTTTTGGGGCTTGTAATAGAAGTACCCACCCAGGAAATGAGCAGGAACGCTTCTTCTCCTCGAAATCACACTTCAGCTTCATTAATGGTGGTTGAAATAATTCCCCGTGCAAGGAGACAACCAGGTGGCCACTGTTTGATGAGTGCAGTCACCAAAGAGAATATCCCAAATATCCACATCCTGCATGGATGAACTCTGATCCTACCGATGCAGTTGGATCCGAGGAGCCTTCCTGCCTTCCTGCCGGTGGGATGATGGGCTCAGCAGCCCCTTGGCACCCGGGTTGTGGACGCACGGAGCCCTTTCCCTGGCGAGCAGCATCTCCCTGGTGAGCAGCATTTTCCCTGTAACCTTGCCTTAGTGCTGGCCCTGTTTTCAGGGACTCCTGGAATGTGTTACCTGCACATTCCTCTGCCTCCGGCACTGCTGAGGAAAGCAGCGCTGCAAACTTTTTAACAGCCTCCGGTGAGTCACCGGGGAGGTGACAGGAAGGGACCTCGGGACTAACGCGAGTTCAGGACTAGGAAAAGATTAACAAGCTTTCTTTGCCTCGGCTTTCTCTCAGAATCACGATCCTGGAACAGACCTGGAAACCTCTCCTGGAGCCCCTTTAGGTACTCGAAGGGGCTCTGAAGTTTCCCGTGCCTGTCCTTCCCAAAGCCCCTCCATTCCAACACTCCCGGCAGCCATCCCACCGCACCTTCACCATCCCAGTAAAATCAGACTTTTCTTGGAATTAATTTTTCTCCCGTGATAACATGCAGCAGCAGAGCCGTTTGTGTAACAGCAGAAAGTCCAAAGATTTAACTTTTTACGGTTTTTTCCCCTCCATTTCGAGTTCTATCCCACAAAAAAAAAAAAAAACAAAAAACAAAAAAAAAAAAAAAAAAAAAAAAACAAAAAACAAAAAACCACAAACGAGGCGGAATTTCCCCACTTCCCAGCTCAGGGGTGAGACGGCGAGCTTCTGCAAGGCTGCCGTGCTGTGCCTTTGCACCTTGAACCCCACCAGAATCCCGGGATTTCTCACCAGGGCACTGTCCCCTCAACCCCCTTCTCCCGGAACACAAAACCCCCGCGGCTTTGCTCGCTCGAGCCCGATGAGTGATAGGAAAAAAATGCAAAATGGAGGGAGAAGCAACACCCTGAGGAATCATTCCTGAGGGCTCCCGTGTGGTTCAGGAGCTTCGAAAGTGATTTGGTCACTTGAGGGGTGAGCGATAAAACGAGAAAATAAGTGACGCTAAAAACCAAAAGTTCTGTGAAAGCCAGTTCAGCTTCTCGGGCAAACCACACCGCACATGAAAACCTCCTGCGGTTTCGTTCACGCGGAGGCTGCACAGAGGGGACCTGCGCTGGGACAGCCCCTTTTACCTCCTCTTCCTCGGTGTCCCGCCCCGCTGCTATAAAAATTCCCCCTCCTGTCGAGTTCTTCATTCTGCGGACGCCGTGGTTTGGAGCGGCTGTCTCAGAGCCGTGTCGGGACCTGACCCACTCCGTGCCCGCTCCGTGCCCGCTCCGTGCCCGCTCCGTGCCCGCTCCGTGCCCGCTCCGCGCCCGCTCCGCGCCCGCCCTGCGCCTCTGCGCTCTCCGCTGACGATGCGCCGGCCCCGACGGCGCTGCCTCCCTCTGCTGCTGCTGGCCACGGTGAGTGGGGACGGGACTCGTGGGGCCCTGGGGACCCTCCGGGAGCGCGGCCAGGGGGGTCCGGACCCGAGTCGGGGCTGCGCGGTGCTGTCGCGACATGCCCGGGCTTGCAGCGCCGTGAAGGGGCTCGGAGCGGCGGGGTGGGACGGGGTCCGGCGAGGGGCTGGGGGAGGGGGGGGAAAGGTGAGGAGGGGATATCGGGGTGTTTGGGGGCTGCCCTGGTGAGGGTTCATCCAAGCGGCGGGGGCTGTGTGAGTGAGGGGTGCCCCTGGATGGAGGTGGGGGGTGGGGTTACCTGGGGGGCAGCGGCGGATGGGAAGGCGCCTTTCTCAGAGATGGTGGGGGGAAGGGCTCGTGTGAGTCGGGGGAAACTGGAGCGTCGGGGGGCCTCACCTGCTCCGGGGGTCATGGGGGAGCTGGGGGGGGCTCACCTGGTCTGGGGGCGTCAGGGAAAGCAGCGGCGGTGGGGCTCACCTGGCCCGGGGGGATGGGGGGGTTGAGGCGATGGGGCCAGGGGGGTTCACCTGGGCAGGTGGGCACCAGGGGGGCTCAGCTGGGCCCGGCACAGGGGGGTGGGTTCAGGGTATAGGGAGGACGTGAGGCTGAGGCCGGGGGCGGGGGGAAGCAGCAGCCTGGAGGGGGAATGGGAAGCGATGGGAAAGGCGATCTCACGAGCACACGGCTCGGCGGGGACGGTGATTACAGGCTGCAGGCTGGATCTGGGGCTCGGCTCCCAGGGTAGGGGATTTCCACTCCCTTCGCTCCAAAGCCGAGTTTGCCAGCTCCTGTGGATGTTTTAGCACATCGGGTTGGGATGCGGGCGGCTCGGGGCTGGCCGGTGCAGGAATGCAACTCGCCCGAATGATGACCAAACCCGTGGCACAAAGTTTGAGGATCGCAAACTCCGCCTGGGCATATCATAGCTCCCCGTGGATTGGATGCTGGAGAGTCGGGAAATACCTGAAGTATTCACTTGAAGTCGGGAGGATCCTGCCCTGGGTTTTATCCCAGAGATCTTGCCCTGACTTCTCTCCCGGGGCTGGCCTGTAACCCCACGGCCCTGACGGAGTCCGGCGTGCTCTGCTCCCGCAGCGCTGGAATTACATCAGCACCGCCCATTAACAGGTTTTTAGTGGGAGCTTCTTATCCAATTCCTTCTCTGCATTTTTTAGCGGAGTTTATTTAGACTGGCCTGATAAAGTCAAGCCTTACTAAACCCATCACCGAAGGCCACGCTTGTAACAGCGTCGTTTATTTTACTTTTTATCCTCCTTTTTTAATAAAGGGGGAGGGGAGCTGCTCGGGCTGATGATTCACCGTGTCATGGTACGATATTGCGTCGGTGTGTCCTCTCTCTCTTGCATCACGACCTGGACACAGGCCACAGGTTTCTGAGGATGAGTGCCCTGGATCACTGAGTTTGCTGGAGCTCAAATTCCACATGCAGGAATTCCAGGGGAAAATCCCCGCCTGCATCAGCCCCATGTCCTTGGAGCAGATGACATCAGGTGTCTGCCCAGCATCTCTTTTAGCCCTGGTTCTCTCGTGCTGCCTTCAGGGGCTGCAGGATGTTTCATCCATGTTCATGTCAGGAGCTCAGCGAGGGGTCTGTCCTCGCCTGCAGGGTCCAGCTCCTTTTGGGATCACCTCGGGAGAAAAACAAATTGGGGATGGAAGCAGAGAAAGCTCAAAGCTTGATGCTTTCCCGAGCTGTTTCTCCAGACTTGATCCCCCAGAAGGAAGAGGCTGATGAGGGATTCCCGTGGTGCCTCTTAATTCCTCTGCCTCCAGGCTTTCTTGGGTTGTTTACTGTGGGTGAAAACTCCTGAATTCTACCATGGCTGGCCTGTGATGCCTCAATGTGGCTCCTGAAAACAGAGGCCAGACGAGAGTCAGAGAATAAGAGCAGGGATTGATTTGCGGGGCCTTCAAAGGTACACCCTGGGCAGGCCAAAGGCTCCACCCAAGATGGACTCCGGGTTCCTCAGCCTTTTATAAGTTTGACCCATTTGCATATCAGGGTTAATTCTCCAATTCTAACCTCCGTTAATGATGTAATTACCCCAAGTTTGCCTCTCCTCTTCAGAGGCTTTTAGTTCACACATTTTGGGGGCTGGGACAATGGAGGTGTCCTTGGAGAGCAAACCTAGCGAGGGTTTGTTATGTGTGACCAGCACGAGAGAGCAGCAGCTGAGAGGCCACAGGAAACCTCAGAGTGACCCAGCAGGCAGCGCAGGATTGGAGAAATGTAAAAGTTCAAACCGAAGGCATCACCCACAGCTGGATTTTCCAACCGGTGGTTTGGTCAGGGATGGCAGCAGTGGTGGGTGCTGTGGGCTGATAACTTTATCGTGCACTTGTTGCTGCTCCCTGTAGAGCCGTGAGATCCCACGGCCGAGGGGCCTTTCCAAACTGCCGAGAGCGCCGTGCTGTCGCTGTGATCACCCTCACAGCGTGGCACGGTTCAACAGGCAACAAACATGGATTTTTTCCCCTTGGGGACAGCATGGAAGTGGGACAAATTGTCCCTTCGCTCCCAGGATTTCCAAGACCAGACTGGGTGAAGCCCTTGTGGCTGAAGCTCCTCAAGTGGATAAAAAAAAGCACTTTACAAACTTGCAAACGTTCCTAGCTGGGGAAAGAGAAGCAGAGCCAGGACCTGGGAGATGTAGAGCCAGAAGGCGTTGGAGGGACATGGATTTGATCCCTCCAAGTCAGAGTCCAGAGCTGGCCCCGTTCCCGGGCTGGCCGGGGCGCGGGGGCTCTGTGGTGGGCTTTGTCCTCGCCGTGGCCTGGCCGGTGTCACTGGTGGCTTTGTGGCTCTGTGTCACCCTCTGCAGCCCCGTGACCGTCCCCGACCTGCCGCAGCCAGTTTTGCCTTGTCCTGGCGCGGGAAGTGTCCGGAGAGGAGGCGGGACCGGTGCTGGGACAGGGGACAGGACGGCGTCTCTATTGTTTGAGCCATTCCAGGCAGCTCCTGACTCACGGGGGAAATATTTGCTTTAAAAGGCAGATTTTACCCTCCGTGTTGGGGAGGGGATGGGGGGGAGGGGAAGTACCTCCTGCAGCCCATGTCAGTCCCTGCCACCCGGGGTGGAGGGGCAGGTGCTGGAGGGCAGGTTTATATCCATGGATATCCGTGGGGCAGGATCATATCCATGGAAATCCGTGGGGCAGGTTTATATCCATGGATATCCATGGGGCAGGTTCATATCCATGGATATCCGTGGGGCAGGTTCATATCCATGGATATCCGTGGGGCAGGTTCATATCCATGGATATCCGTGGGGCAGGTTTATATCCATGGATATCCATGGGGCAGGTTCATATCCATGGATATCCGTGGGGCAGGTTTATATCCATGGATATCTGTGGGGCAGGTTCATATCCATGGATATCCATGGGGCAGGTGCTGTAGGGCAGGATCATATCCATGGACATCTGTGGGGCGGGTTTATATCCATGGAAATCCATGGGGCAGGTCCATATCCATGGATATCCATGGGGCAGGTTTATATCCATGGATATCCGTGGGGCAGGTTTATATCCATGGATATCCGTGGGGCAGTGCTGTGGGGCAGGATCATATCCGTGGGGCAGGTCCATATCCATGGATATCCATGGGGCAGGTCGATATCCATGAATATCCGTGGGGCAGTGCTGTGGGGCAGGATCATATCCGTGGGGCAGGTCCATATCCATGGATATCCATGGGGCAGTGCTGTGGGGCAGGATCATATCCATGGATATCCATGGGGCAGGTTCATATCCATGGATATCCGTGGGGCAGGTTTATATCCATGGATATCCGTGGGGCAGGTTTATATCCACGGATATCCGTGGGGCAGGTTTATATCCACAGATATCCATGGGGCAGGTTTATATCCACAGATATCCATGGGGCAGGTTTATATCCATGGATATCCGTGGGGCAGGTTTATATCCACGGATATCCATGGGGCAGGTTTATATCCATGGATATCCGTGGGGCAGGTTTATATCCATGGATATCCATGGGGCAGGTTTATATCCATGGATATCCATGGGGCAGGTTTATATCCATGGATATCCGTGGGGCAGGTTTATATCCATGGATATCCGTGGGGCAGGTTTATATCCATGGATATCCATGGGGCAGGTTTATATCCATGGATATCTGTGGGGCAGCCCTGTGCTGGCTCAGACACCAGTGGCATTGTCCCCGTTGGGGACACTGAGGTGCCCAAAACCCCCCCAAAGCCTGAGGGGACAAATGCTGGCATCGTCCCCCCGCAGTGACCCGGCCAGGGCGGAAGGAGCTGAGGCAGCAGAAAAAGGGCGTGGAGAGCTGGCGGAAATGTGCCTTTTCTTCCTGATCCATGGCAGGATCAGAGGGAAAACGCAGGAACACGAGGCCGTGCTGTCCCCTGGGAGCCCAGAGTGACAACCCAGGGGTTTCTTGTGGGCACCTTCCAGCCTTGACACGGGGCCGGTTTCCTCCCACAAACCCGTTCCTCTTCCCGACTCTCCCCTTCCACTCAGGGCTGTTGGTGCGCTCAGAAATTGGGGAAGGAAAAGGGGTCATCAGCGCCTCTTTGCCCTGCTGATAACCTGGCACCTGGAATTCCCCTGCAATCCTCCCAACCTCCTCCGGAGGCTTTGCCAAGGAAAAACCGGCCCTGGTTTGGAGGAAGTGCCTTTGGCTGAGTCAAGGGGAGGTTTGGCCGCTGGCTCCGGCAGCTCTGAGCCATCCCGGAGCTCCTCTCCCACTTCACTGGGCACAGCAGCTCTCACCCTTCCCTTTCTCCCCTTGCCCCGTGGATTGGGGTGGTTTTTAACCCAAGTTTTTTCTGTATTTTTGAACAGGCGGCTACATTGGGAACCAGTGCTGTCACACCGAGGAGCAGGGACAGCTTGGATCTCCTGGATCAAGGCTGGGGAGGGAAGGACGATTACTACCTGGCGGCCAATGGCCTCTCTTGCCAGAAGTGCCCTCCAGGTGAGGTGGTCCCAGCGCTGATCCCACCTCTGCAGCCTCTCTGTGCTCCTGTTCCGTGTCCTCGCTCCTCCTGAGGGGCAGCACAGCTCCAGCTCCCCCCTGCTCCACTGTCAGGGATCTCGGCACTCATTTTGGGAATATTTTCCTTTTGTTGGCTCCTCATTTGCCTCCGAGCTTTGCTGGTGGTGGAATCACAGAATCCTTCAGCTTGGAAAAGCCCTCCAAGGCCACCAAATCCAGCCTGTGCCCGATCCCCACCTTGTCACTGCCACTTCCATCATTCCTTGGACACTCCCAGGGATGGGCACTCCAAACCTCCCTGGGCAATTCCAAGGCCTGAGCACCCTTTCCATGAGGAAATTCCCGCTGCTGTCCACCCTGAGCCTCCCCTGGCCCAGCCTGAGGCCGTTCCCTCTCCTCCTGTCCCTGTTCCCTGGGAGCAGAGCCCGACCCCCCCGGCTGCCCCCTCCTGTCAGGGACTTGTGCAGAGCCACAAGGTCCCCCCTGATCCTCCTTTGCTCCAGGCTGAGCCCCTTCCCAGCTCCCTCAGCCTCTCCTGGGGCTCCAGCTCCTTCCCCATGTGCTCAGAGTTGCCCTTTCTCCTCAGGCACCTACGTTGCAGAGGAGTGTAAAGAGCAGAACAGCTCTGGCAGGTGTGTGCCCTGCGAAGATGGGGAGTACATGGAATATCCAAACGCCCTCCGGCAGTGCCGGGACTGCAGGAAGTGCAGGGAAGGTACGAGCTGGAGGGGGGGAGGTGGGACCAGGGCTGATGGCTCAGGCTGGGTCCAGCTGAGCTCTCTAAGAGCACAGTGTCACCTGCAGTGTCCCCAGAGAGTGGCTGGGGCTGGAATTTGTGCAGACCTCCTACATCTGTTGTGCAAAGCTTGGACACGAGACCTCCGCAAGGAGCAGGAGGACGAGGCTCCCAGCAGCACTGGAAGCTGCTGGTGGAGTTTGATCCAGGCACTGCTTTTCCCTTGGTACGGGCAGCTGTGGGGCAGGAAAGGCTGAAACTCAACAGCAGGGAGTGACCTGCTCCTGCCCGGCCCTGCGGCTCAGCTGGGGTCGGAGCGGAGGAGCCGGGATGGAGCCGTGTCCCCTCTGTCCCCCAGATCAGCTGGAGGTGAATGGCTGCCAGCCCGTCAGGAACACGGTGTGTGCCTGCAGGAACGGCACCTTCTGCCCGCCCGACCACCCCTGCGAGATGTGCCAGAAGTGCCAGCCCAGGTGGGTCGGGTGACGCGGTGGCTGTCGGGTGACGCGGTGGCTGTCGGGTGACGCGGTGGCTGTTTGGTGACGGGGTGGCCATCAGGTGACATGGTGGCCATCGGGTGACGCGGTGGCTGTCGGGTGACGCGGTGGCTGTCGGGTGATGCGGTGGCTGTTGGGTGATGTGGTGGCTGTCGAGTGATGCGGTGGCTGTCGGGTGACGCGGTGGCTGTCGGGTGACACGGTGGCTGTCGGGTGACACGGTGGCTGTGGGGTGACACGGTGGCCGTCGGGTGACAGGGTGGCTGTCGGGTGACACGGTGGCTGTGGGGTGACACGGTGGCCGTCGGGTGACACGGTGGCTGTCGGGTGACGGGGTGGCTCCCATGTGACGGGGTCCGTGCTGGAGCGTTGCCTTTTTGCCAGCCTGGGAATGAACCTCTGGGTGATTTTAGTGAGGAGATATTATAAAAATGGGTCTTTATTTGGAGGCCTCCAGGGGCAGTTATGGAGGAGCTCCACAAAAGTCTGCTCACACGGGGCGAATACAGTTTTTATAGGTTTTAGGAAATTAGTGTAATTGATAAAAAAGCACCAATTAGGAGGACGGGTGGTGGTGCAATTCCCCCTCAGGTCAAGCGTCTTCTCTGGAGCCCCCCCTCAGCACTGGCTGTACTTTGTCAATGAAATGTATCCCCAAGAGTTGTTCTCAACCTTGGTAGCCAGGAAGAACCAGGATAGGATAAAGGCCTTGTGCTCTGCGGGGCTCGGAGCTCTGGAATTCGTTTTGTCTTTTTGCTTAGGGAAAGGCCATGGAAAATTCCTGGGAAAACTGGCCACTGATACAATGATCCACAAACACACGTGTAAAGAACACAGGGAATATATCAGGAAAAAAAAGCAAAAACCAAAATGGCATCAGAGCTGCAGCTGCTGAGCCCGCCCTGTCTCCCCCTCTCCCAGGTGTCCCGAGGGTCAAGTGGTGCTGAAACCCTGCACACCCTACAGTGACCTCCAGTGCGGTCCTGCCACCGACACCGGCTCCGCCCGTGAGTGGGGGAATGCTGGGGGAGGCCAGACGGGCTGAGGGGTGGAGGTGGCAGCTGCTGCTGAGGGGAAACCCCGAGCAAGCTGCCCACACCCCTGTTTTATCTGCTTTAGACTCCTGGACCATCCCAGTGGTGCTCACGGTTGCGATCCTGCTTCTGGCTGCAATCTGCTCCTGGTGGTGCTGCTGCCGCTCCCCAGGTGGGTGCAGGGGACCCCTGGAGCACCCGCCTGGGCCGGGGGCTCTGCACCGGTGTGGGCTGGGTGGGAAGAGGGCCCTGCCTGGGGGAAGAGGGATCACAGCCCTGTTTCCATCTTCCAGGGGATGGGAGACGCTCGAGCAGGAGGCCCTACGAAATGGTGGTGAGTTCCCGGGGTGGCAGTGGGGGATGGCTCTGCCTGTGGGGTGGGGTGAGGTCCCCCTTGCCCTCTGCTCCCCATGTGGCCAGCAGCTCCTGGGAGGGCTGGAGGAGCAGGGGATGAGGCTCATCCAGGAATTCCTGGGAGGGCTGGAGGAGCAGGGGATGAGGCTCATCCAGGAATTCCTGGGAGGGCTGGAGGAGCAGGGGATGAGGCTCATTCACAGCTCCTGGGAGGGCTGGAGGAGCAGGGGATGAGGCTCATCCAGGAATTCCTAGGAAGGCTGGAGGAGCAGGGGATGAGTCTCTTCCAGCTGTTTCTGGGAAGGCTAGAGGAGCAGAGGATGAGGCTCATTCACAGCTCCTGGGAAGGCTGGAGGAGCAGGGGACGAGGCTCCTCCCTGTAGGGTTGTGGGAGAGCTGGGCCAAGCAGAGGAGGCTCTCTGGGAGTGCCCTGGGTGCTTCCAGCCTCCTCCTCAGAGCCATTAACCCTTCCCTGGCGGCAGTGCTGGCACATGTAGGGTCTCCAGTGGAGATCCCAGGGTAGGGGAGGGCTTCAAGCTCGGGATGAGCGGGCAATCCATGCCCTTGGATCCCAGGGTCCTGCCTTCCCTGGGTCACCCACCACGGTTTGTGCTTCTCCCCTGGCACAGACCTCCATGTTCCGGAAGCTGCCGTGGTACACGGGGACAGAGGACAATTCCATCAACGAGCGCCGGCAGAGCCAGCAGCAGCACCCGGTGGCAGAGCCCTTGGTACGTGAATGGCACCCTCTGCCCCTTCGTGCTCGGCCACGATCTGATCAGCCTGGGGGGCTTCCAGGGCTGGACCACTCAGGGAGGTGGTGAAGGCTCTCTTGGTGGAATGAGGGTGGTGAAATCCGCTCGTTGCAGTCGAGTGCCAGAGCCCTCGGAGGGTTTAACGCTGATGCTGAGCAAACGCAGCTCGTGTGTCCCCCATCTCGGGGCCTGCTGCCGTCCCAGAGCCAGGAAACACGGATGTCCTGGGGGTGGGGGGGTGGTGGTGTCCTGCCCCAACAGCCCCAGGAGAGAGGGAGAGGGTCTCCAATCCCCACAGATCACACACTGGTGCTGGGGCTTGGTGGGTGCTGCAAGACATCGCCATTCCGGGAGTGACATCGCCATTCCGGGAGTGACATCGCCATTCCGGGAGTGACATCGCCATTCCAGGAGTGACATCATCATTCCAGGAGTGCCATTGTCATTCCAGGTGCCGCAGAGCGGGAATGAGAGACCCCAGAGGAAGCTGGTTCCAGCGCCAGAGACTGACCCCCTTCACGGTAAGTGCTGGGGCCCAAGGGATGTGTGTGGGGCTGAGATTCCTGCCCCGGCTTGGCCCCTTCTGAGCTGTCCCCTTTCCCTGCAGTGCTGCGGCTCTCCTTTTACACCTTCGCCAAAAAGATCCCCATAGACAACTGGAGGAGATTTGGCCGCAACCTGCACCTGGAGGAGAACGACATCGTCCTGGACAGGACAGAGGAAGCCTTCTACCAGATGCTCTACAAGTGGCAGAATAGGGAAGGCACCAAGGCCTCTGTGAACACGCTGCTGGAGACCCTGGACCGGCTGCACCTGGGTGGGGTGGCAGAGAACATCTCCTCCACGCTGGTCAACAGTGGGAACTTTCAGTACGAAACGAACTGAAGGGAGCGGGGCGGAACCTGCGCCTCCCTCCTTAGAGTTAAATCCATGAAATACCTCCCAGAACACTTGAATTTTAGCTGTTGATAGCTCTGCTGTGGCTCCTCTCCTTCTGAAGCCATCACAGAGTTCAGCTGAGCCAGGAGGAGCTGATCCCCACACCAAGTACGAGCCTCGGGGTCCCCCCTCTGCTGGAGTTACAGGTTCGACGTTGGTGCTTCCTTGGTGATATCCAAGCTGGTTTCTGGATTTCACTGGGTCAGAGCGAAGAGTCTCAAACCATTTCAAGCTGCTCCTGGGACCACCTCGCTTGGAAGCACCGGTACTACCCGGATATCCTCGGGATCAGCGCAGAGAAGGACTTCGGCAGGGTTTGAGGCAATCCCTGCGCTTTTTAAACTGGATCATCCTCGTTCCTCAAAGGATTCCTGGCATTATGAAATGGCTTCTGCTTCTAGAACGTCTCTGAGTAAGCTTCATTCTGCATGCTTGGTGGTTCTGCAAGCTCAGCTGGGGCCTCGAGTTACTTTCTGTGGACTAAGCTGTGTTTTACGTGGTTCTGATTGCTCTTAGGAACCAGTTTGAAACTGGACTTGGAGGGGAGAGTGGGAGCGATTGACTTGCACTATGATCACTGGGGTTGCCTGAGGAAAGGGACAGCGCAGGGACGGTCCAGCCCAGCCCCTGCCAGGAGCAGGGACGTCTTCCACTCCACCAGGTTGCTCCAAGCCCCGTCCAGCCTGACCGTGAATGTTTCCTGGGATGGGGCAGCTTATCTGGGCAGCCTCTCTGCCAGTGTTTACCCACCCACAACGATTTCGTTGTGAAATCGTTCTTCCAAATATTTAATCTAATGTGACCCTCATTCCGTTTGAAGCCATTCCCGTGTCCTGGCACTCCAGGCCCTTGTCCAGAGTCCCTCTCCAGCTCTTCTGGAGCTCCTTTAGGCACTGGAAAGGGCTTGAAGGTCTCCCAGAGCCTTCTCTTCTCCAAGCTGGACAATCCCAGCTCTCTCAGCCTGGCTCCAGAGCAGAGAGGCTCCATCCCTTGGAGCATCTCCGTGGCCTCCTCTGGCTTTGCTCCAACACCTCCACATCCTTGTGATGTTGGAAGCTCCAGAGCTGCAGGTGGGGTCTCACCAGAGCTGAGGAGAGGGGAAAAATCCCCTCGTGGCCCTGCTGCTCCCGGGTTAGTTCGGGTTGGTTCCGTGGCCGTGCTGTCCCTGTGTCCCCAGGCAGCGTGGAGGGGTGAATGCACTGAGGTCCGAGCGTGACCGTGGGTACCTGCTGCCCATCCCAGCCCCGTGGGCAGCTTCTCAAAACACTTCTCACCCAGAGCTCAGGGACAACTTACAAATGGAAAAATTACTTGAGCTGCCACCCCAGCCCACCAGGACCTTCCCCAGTGTGGTGGGAGGGTGCCCAGCACCCCTCCTGCTGCCCTCCAACGCTTCAAAAATCCCACACCCACAAGCAGTTTTGTACTTATTTATTTAGCAACCGTAAACATTACATATATTAACTTAAAAGTTATATAAAAATATCGGTTTTTTGTTATGCATGGTTGTGTGGTTTTGTACAGAGCTCTGGCCCAGCCAGTTTGCTATTTCCAGTTTTTTACATTTCTCTGTTTATGAAGGAAGAAGTTAACTTTTAAAAAAAAACAAAACCAAAAAAATCCTCCTGGTTTGATTTTTTTTTTATTCCCCCCCCCCCCCCCCAAACTCTGGTGAGGGTCCCAGAGGACACCAAGGTCCAGGGTCCCAGTGGACACCAAGGTCCAGGGTCCCAGTGGACACCAGGTGCTCCATGTGGCACTGAGGACTCAGCCCATGGAATCAATGCTCAGCCACCCTGGAATCCCACCAGGAATGGTCCCCCAACAGTCCCCAAGGGTCCCTTCTGCCAGGAAAAGCCCTCAGCAGCCACCCTGGCCTTTATTTACCCCACACCAGAGTCCCGTGCTTTGTCCCCTGCCATAGCAGGAGGTGACACCTGTCCCTGTGTCCCTCTGTCCCTCTGTCCCTCGTGCCGGGGGTGGGAGCAGCAGCGCTGACCCGGAGCTGCTCTGGGGGGCTCCGGCCCACCCGGCCAGGGCTCTGTGTGCTGCAGTAGCTGTGGTGCAAATCCATGCAGTGCTCAGTGAGAAAAGGGCTCTGCTCACCCCCCAAAAAAGCCCCTGGAGCTGCTCCCCAGCCCTTGCACTGCGGAGGGGATTTATCAGAGCGCGGGGCCGGGCTGAAAAGCAGGAGCTGGCGCTGACCTGCCCGGAGGATTCGTGCCCGGGGGCCTCTCCCGGGGGTTCCCCCGTGCCCCCCGAGCGTGCAAAGCCGGGCAGGAGCTCCCACAGAGCCAGGCACATGCAGGGCTCAGTGCCAGGCTCGGGTCCTGGCCCGGGGAGGACGAACAGGACTCGGAAGCAGCGGTGAGTGCCCGGATCGTTGGAAAGGGAAAGAAAGCCGTGGTCCTACCTGCTCGCTGGGGCTGCCAAGGGGGAGAACACCGAGGGTGAGGACACCGAGGGTGAGCTCGCTGGAGCTGCCACCTCGCTCCTGCATCCGTGGCTGAGGGCGGGCGTGCGGAATGAGAGGCTCCAAGGCGCTCCACGGGGCCAGCTGGGAAGAGGAGCAGTGTGGAGTGGGACACCGGGAGCATCCCCAGGTGCTCCTCCAGCAGCAGCCTCTGCCAGGGATGGGCTCTGAGGAGTTTTCCCCATCGCAGCTGGGGAGGGCTGGGGAGGTTTGGGTGCCTCCTGC
The DNA here is from genome assembly GCF_965178545.1 of Coloeus monedula. Lineage (NCBI taxonomy): Eukaryota > Metazoa > Chordata > Aves > Passeriformes > Corvidae > Coloeus > Coloeus monedula. Next base: position 1,837,051 of record NC_138808.1, on the reverse strand, counting down.
CCTGCCTGGCAGCCCTGCAGGGACACAGGTGGGACATGCAGAGTCAGTCCGATGGAAAAGCCACCTCGTGTCGTACCAGGGGTTTGGGTCCTGCAAGGCCTCGCTGTCCCTGCCCGTCCCAGGAGCGCTGGCAGGGGGTGATGGCATCACCCCAAGCCTGGCACAAGGATGTGCCGTGTCCAGCTGCTCCCCCCACACACACAGGGACCACGCCGGGCTTTTAAAACACCATTTATTACAATGGAGCCTTCCAGGCTAAAATCCCAAGCAGAGGGCTCGGGGTTGGTTTCTGCTGTGGCAGGTTGAGGGATTGGGATTGGGGTTGGGATTGGGTCAGGGTTTTTTGCTTTAAATTTTCTGTCTAAACAAAACTGAAGAGTTAAGAACAGGCAGGAGAGGACTCCGGTCCCCTCCGTGCCCTGAATTAGGACAGACCCCTCTTGTAGGGGAGATGCTGCAGTGCCTGGGGGCATTTGGGGACTGGGGTCCCCTGCCCTGTGCCTGACCCTGCTGTGAGTCGAGGGGGGTGGCAGGACCCCCACGGTGGCTCCGGGTGGCGAGATGCCATCAGACACCCAAACCACATCGCAGAGCTTCTGGTTCCAAATCAAAGTGGAAGCGGGATTGCGCTTCTTCTTCTTCTCCTTCTCCTTCTCTCCTTCTCCTCCTTCTTCCTCATGCTGCTGATGTTCCAAAAAAAAGAGACAAATTTTCCAACAAAAATTCCAAAATGAAACCACAACACAGCCCTCGTGCTCCTGTAAACGCGAGTTCCTCCTGCTGCTCGGGCTCTGCCGCGGGGAGAGCAGCGCTCCAGGAGCGCCGGGGGCTGGCCCCGAGCCCCTCCCCAGGGACCGCCCCTGCGGTGCCGCGTCTGCTCCGGGGCTTGTGCCGCTCCTCGCATGGCGCTGGGGCAGGGCATCCCCCCCTTCCTCCTCCTCCTCCTCCTCCTCCTCCTCCCCGTCTCCTCCCAGGGACGCTGGAGCCAGGGCAAGGACGGGCTTTCAAACCACAGCCGAGGAGGAGGAGGAGGAGGAGGAGGAAGAGGAGGCTGTGGCTGCCGACGATGAAGGAGAGGAAGAAGGGGAGGAGGAGGCGTTCCAGAAGAGCCACCGCCTCTTGGGCTGCCGTTTGAGGTGGAGGTAGTCTTCCTTCTCCCGCTCCTTCTTCGCCCGCTGGTAGTGATCCTCCTCCTTCAGGTACCACACCGGCGGCCAGCGGTGCTTCTCGAAGTACTCCTGGTTTTCTGTGGGCACACGGGGGAGGTGAGGGCGGTGCCAGGACCGCCGGGACCCCCTGTCCCCTCACCCCGGCTGCCACTCACCTCCTGACATGGCCTTCATGTCCCGCGGGAACTTGCGGCAGACGTTGTTGTAGTTGGTGCAGATGTGGTGCAGGCACCAGTCGGCGAGCTGGTAGGCGCAGTGGAACTGGGAGAGATGGGACAGCGGTCAGGGCCGCCAGGAATGGGCCAGCACCAGGGATCCACCTCATTTCTCCAGGGACATCCAAGGCCAGACCTGGTTGTCCAGCTCCTGGAGCTGCCAGACCCCTCTGTGTGTCACCCTGAGCACCCCCAGCCCTGCTGAGCCCTCTGTGTGTCACCCTGAGCACCCCCAGCCCTGCTGAGCCCTCTGTGTGTCACCCCCAGCCCTGCTGAGCCCTCTGTGTGTCACCCTGAGCACCCCCAGCCCTGCTGGACCCTCTGTGTGTCACCCTGAGCACCCCCAGCCCTGCTGGACCCTCTGTGTGTCACCCTGAGCACCCCCAGCCCTGCTGAGCCCTCTGTGTGTCACCCTGAGCACCCCCAGCCCTGCTGAGCCCTCTGTGTGTCACCCCCAGCCCTGCTGAGCCCTCTGTGTGTCACCCTGAGCACCCCCAGCCCTGCTGAGCCCTCTGTGTGTCACCCTGAGCACCCCCAGCCCTGCTGAGCCCTCTGTGTGTCACCTCGAGCACCCCCAGCCCTGCCAGCACGGGCTCCTGTCCTACCTGAGCCAGCTCCAGGAACACGAGCACGTCCCCATCGATGTCCACCATCATCTGCGCCGCCTCCATCAGGCCGGTGACCGTGTACTGCTCTGTACAGGGGGACACACGGGGCTCAGGGGGCGGCTGGGAGGGGGTGACAGTGCCCCTGCCGTGCTGCAGCCCCCGGGACTGACCTGTCAGAGCCACCAGGTGCGGCAGGCAGAGGCGGTTGGCGAGGATGATGAGCTTCATGTCGTCCAGGTCGGGGCTGGAGCTGAACTGCCCCGTGTACAGGTACTCCAGCACCGCCCGCATGCAGCTCTTGCTGGTGTGAGGAAGTGCCACCTGCCAGACACACACGTTGTCACCTCCTGGCCGTCCCCACGCCTGTCCCACCCTCCCAGGGACCTCTCCTCACCTCGTTGGTGGAGCTCTCCACAAAGGGGCCGCCGAACATAGCGGCCATCCAGTCGCAGCTGGAGATGAGCAGGGGCTTGTGGGCACTGATAGCACCATCATCCAGCACGAAGGTGACATCTGGGGACAAGCAGAGGGGTGCTGGGACCGGCCCTGTCACCTGGGGCTCAGCCACCGCCTGCCACAAAACACCTCACCCCGGGGACAGCAGAGGGAAGGGGATGGAGCCTGGGATATCCTGTATTTTTCCCTAAAATATCTCATTTTTATCCAGCATTCCCTGACAGCTCAGAGGAAAGAGCCTCAGCAGTGCTCTGCCTGTTCCAAGGGGTTTTCCCAGGTCACTCCACAACACATTTGCCAGCGAGGGGAAAGCCTGGGAAGCAAATGTCACACCCAAACTCGAGTCCTTGGAGAGCTGGGAAGGCGGCTGAGGATCTCTCTCTCGGGGTGTGCCGAGGGCCAGCACACATCTGTCCCTCACGGGGACAGCCTGACCGTGTTAGGATCCATCTCCATGACACAAATCCAGCCAGAGGGAGGCTGGGACATTCACGTCCCCCTGGGATGTCACCTCGTACTGGTGGCTCGTGGTGCTCACTGGAAAGCTGGGGAAATCCTACTAAGGGCGCTTGCTGCTCATAAATCAGGATGACCCCGTGAAAATCTGGGCTGGGAGAGAAGGAAGTCGCCTTTGCAGCTCTTCCGTAAATAAACAGAGCTGCTGGGCCAGCTGGGAAGCAGGAAACCCCGGGGAAGGGCTTCACATTGACTTTCTTGGAGGAAAACAAGCAATAAAAATCCCTAAACAGCAAAGTGTGACCAAAACCCCGGGGCAGGCACAGCCACCCCCTCACCCACGGAGCAAAGCCAGGAGCTCCGAGCCCCCATCCACCCTGTGAGCCCCCCACAAGGACCAGGCTGCTGCTGTACCCGAGAAAGTCCCCTTGGCCAGGCATTCCTTCACCCGGTTGGTCCTCCGGACGTGGAAGGCTTTGGTGATCTCCTGGTTCATGAACGCCTCGTTGTTGAGGATGTTGGCCACCATCATGCGCAGGTCGAACACCTCCAGCAGCTCGGCGATGTGAGCGATGTGCATGAGGTCCCGCTCGTTCTCGTCCAGCTCGCCCGTGTACAGGTACTTCAGCACGGCCCGGAAAGGACCCGGCTGGATGGACGCGTCCATCTTCACCACCACCATCAGCTTGGACTTGTAGGTCAGCGGGTCCTCGGCCATCTCCTCCTGGATGCTGGTGAAGGCCCGGCTCCACGAGGAGAGGTTCCGGCCCCGCCGCAGCCCGCGCTCGCCGTTCTCGTAGTGGTTGCCCCGCAGGATCCCGTCACTGGTGGAGGCTCTAAGGCACGGTTTGCGCTGGCCGGGTCCGGCCTCCTCGGCGCTCTCGCAGATGTCGAAGCTGGCGGCCCGCAGGAGGAAATCCCGCCCGTGGTGCCTCTCCTCCTGGTGCAGCATCCGCTCGGCGGCCGCGGTGACGGCCACCCCGAAGCCGTGCCCTGCGGTGCTCTGCTGGTCCTCCTCGCTCAGGTCCATGAGGAACAGGTCGTAAAACTTGGAGGAGGAGGTGGAGAGGTAGATCTTGTGTGCGTAGATTTTGATCTTCTCTTGCAGCACCAGGATGACGTCCGCGCACAGGGGGTCCTCCAGGAGGTGGGCTGGACGCTCCTCGTTGTTGGAAGGGGGGTCCGGGACAATGATGATGGGAGGAGGGGGCTTGGGGGGCAGGAAGGGGGCTTGGAGCAGGGGCCGCTGCACGTTGCGCAGGTGGGACTTCCAGAACTGCAGGTGGCGGCGGGAGATGAGGGCGGCACGGATGGCGTTGTCAAAGACGTCCTTGACGCCGAACTGGGCCACCACGCTCGTCTCGTAATAAGGGATCCCCAGCTCCTTGGCGACTTCCCTGCCCTTCTCCGGGGGAAGGATCTCGTTAGGTTTGATTGGCCTGAAAGAGACGGGAGATAATTAACGAAGAGACCTCTGGAGATAAGGAGGGCAGCCAGGGACATCTCCAGGGCACCAGGGTCCCACCTGGCCAAGGGTCGCCGTGCCCGGTTGACGGCCTCCAGGTCGGCGTAGCGCAGGTCGAGCTGGCAGCCCACCAGGATGACGGGGGCGCGGGGACAGAAGTGTTTGATCTCCGGGTACCACATGGTCTTCACATGGTGCAGGGAGTTGGGGTTGGCGATGGAGAAGCACAAAACCACAACGTCGGACCTGCGAGGGGGACAAGGGGTCAAGGTCCAGTTTGGGTCAAGGACAAGGTCCAGTTTGAGGACTCCCTCCTTGCCCGGAGGAGGAGTAACGCCAGGCTCTGCCTCTCCCTACCTGCCGTAAGCAAAGCGCCTGTCCTTGTGGTGGTCACCAAAGGTGTCCCAGAGGCGCAAGGACACGCTGACATCGTCTACCACATCCCGGGAGCGCTCCAGCACCTGCGGGAACAGAAAACCACCCCACTCCTGAGTCCCTGAGCCTTCCAACAACAACAGGACTGTCCCCGCCGTGGGGAGTAAATCACAACCCCCATGCAGGGAGAGCGCGGCTCCACCTCCTCGGGATTCCCACGGGGTATCCGTGAGCCCCCCCAGCACCCCTCACCTCCTGGCAGACGCGGTACTGGTCGATGGCCCACACCGTGGGCACGTGGGTGGCGAGGAGCTGGTACTGGGTCAAGGTGGCGTTGCAGGCGCGGGCACAGATGAGCCGGGTCTTGCCCACCGCGTTGTCCCCGACCACGACGCACTTGATGGTTTCTACGTTTGGCCTCTCATAATCCATGTCAGAATCCATTAATTGGGACCTGCGGGAGCGGGGAACGAGGGGTCAAACACAGCCAGGACCAGCCGGGGGGTGTCTCCAGGGCACCCAGAGGGGGACAAAGCAGGAGGATGCTGACACTCGCTGGCAGCCCGGGGAAGCTCTGCAGCAGCTGCCCAGCCCTTCCCAGCTCACTGTCCCTGCCAGTCCCCTTTAAAATTTCATGTTCTGGTGGCAGCGTGGCTGCTGTGCCGCGTCAGACACATGGCCTGCGTTGGATTGTGCCCTCCTCCCTCCAGGCTCTCCGGCTCATGCTTGTTCATGTGAGATGAGGCTTTTTTTTTTTTTCCTCTCCCTTCCTCCTCTTCCTTTTCTCCTTCTCCAGCTTTCGCAAGAGAAGCTTCCAGAGCCGCCTGACCGAGCGCACACGCGGGCACTGCCAGGCTCCGCTGCCTGGCGGGGGACACCGACCTGCCCCCCTTTTCCCACCCTGTTCCCGAGGGGATGTTTGCTCCCAGCTAAGAGCAGCAAGAAGAAACTCCTGAGGTTTCCCAGAGGCTCAGCAGCCATCGGGATTGGGAGAGCTCCCAGGAGCAGGTGTGACCCCAGCACTCTCGAGAGAGAGACGTCGCTGCAGTGGGTGCTGCTCGTCAGGTGTGCCCAGGTGTGTCACCCACTCCCTGCTCAAAGCCAGAGCCTAAAGCAGCCAGAATTAACTCATCACAGCACGAACCCAAGGGTCTGTGTGGTTTCCAGGGGGAAAAGCACTGAGGGGATTGAGGGATAGCAAAAAGGACATAAAAACCCCACATCCCAATTTCTCCAAACTTCCCAAGGCCACGGATCTCTTCCCCCTTGTCGCTCCCTCCTGGCAGCGGCCTCCCGAGCTGCTATAATAAACCACCAGCGCAGTGAGCGAAAATACCCGGTAACGATGGCAACCGAGCCCTGCACGTGGGACCACAGCTCCCCAAACCGGCAGCCTGGCAAGGACTTCCCAATGTTAGCACCTCCCTCCGTGCGCAGGCTCCCTGGGCACACCTGGACCCACAGGGCACGACCGAGCCACGAGCCCCGTGGGCAGCTGGAGGCGAAGGCAGGTGGCACAAACCCAGGTTGCTCCGGCTGCCAGCGTTTCCACATCGGGCTGGTCCCAAGGCAGAACTTCTCCGAGTAGTTGTCGCCGCATTCCACGCCCCCTCCATCCTTTGGGATGCAGGGAATTCATCCCGAAGGGCATTGAAAACCAGGAGCAGCAGCCTCCTCGGCGAAAAGGAGGCAGGGCAGGTGGGCTCCTTCCCTGATAACCCCTCGAAATCCATTTCCATCTCAGGCATCCCCATCTGCTGCCATCCCCGGACCCTTGCTCCTCCCAGGGATCAGCTGGGCTCCGTAGGACCAGGAGATCCAGGAGATCTCCGGGGTGAAGGGGTGTGAGTGCTCAGGGAGCGTTGCTGTGGTTATTTTTAGGCCCAGCTGTGCTCCCGAGTCAGCCGAGCTCGTTGGGATGGAGGGGGAAGGCACAGGGAATGGCAACGGCAGCTGGCACTTGGGATGTTTGTCCCTCCTGGGGAGCTCAGCCCACCCCCAGCCCAGCCTGCTCGGAAAGTCCTCATGGGAATTAAGGGCTAAATCCTTGTGGGATCAGCGCCAGCCGTGAGGAGAGGAAGAGGGGGACAGCAGCGGGGACAAAAAGGGGGTTCTCGATAAAGCAGAACCTCATAGGGGGGCTCTGTTGGCCCCACAGAGGGGGGAGTCACAGCCCCTCACCCACGAGAACAACCCCAGGAGGGGCTGAACCTTTTCAAGCCCCCTCCCCACCTTCCCCACCTTCCCCACCATCACTTCTCTCCAGGGAACAGCTCCAAACCCCACCGGAGAGCAAAAATAACCCAAGATGCTGAGAAATTGGAGTTCCCCCCTAAGGAAAAGCTCTTCCCAGAGCCCTCCAGCCCTGCTCTCCCTGCCCGCAGCCTCTCACCCAAACCAGGGGCACCCAATTCACACCCACACCCCCCCCAAGGAGAACCCCAAAATTGTTCCTTTCAAGCTCCCAGCCCGCGGTTGCCAAGGCAACTGCACCATCACCCCGGGAGCCGTCGCTTAGCAACTCCCAGGCTCCAAATCCTCCATCCCGCACCTCGCCAGGGGAGGAGAACCCCCAAACCGGGGCGAAACCGCCCCGAAACGGCGGCGATGCACAAAAATAACGGGGCGCTTGTGGCGGCCGCGGGGTGCGGGAGGAACGGGGCCCGGGCGGCCCCGCGGAGGCACCGGGGCTGTGGAGGCCGCGGCGGGAGGCGGTGCGGGAGAAACGGGGCCCCGAGCGGGGCTGCAGCACGGCCGGGGCCGGGGGATGCGGCGGGCAGGGGGCCCGGAAGGAGCAATTTTGGGAGACCGGGAGCGGGGAGCACCCGGATCGGGGGTGGGGGGCATCTCAAAGGGGTCAGGGAGCACCGGGAGAGGGTGCGGGAGTTTGGGGAGGGAGCGGGGAGCAGCCGGATCGGGGGTGCGGGGAATTGCAAGGGGTCTCGGGGGTGATCGGAGCATCCGGATCGGGGGTGGGGGGCATCGCAAATGGGTCGGGGAGCACCGGGAGCGGGTGCGGGACATCGCAAAGGAGCTGGGGAGGATCCGGAGGGGGTGCGGGCTTTGCAAGGGGTCTCAGGGGTGTTCCGAGCACCCGAATCGGGGGTGTGGGGCATTGCAAGGGAGACGGGCAGCACCGGGACAGGGTGCAGGGCACCGCAAAGAGGTTGGGGAGGAGCCAGGCCAGGCGTGCGGGGCATCACGAGGAGATTGGGGGTGCTCGGAGCACCCAGATCGGGGGTGCGGGACATGGCAAGGAGACCAGGGAGCACCTAGGCCGGGGGTGTGGGGCATCGCGAGCAGTCTCAGGAGAGCTCGGAGCACCCGATCGGGGCTGCGGGGCATCGCAAGGAGCTTGGGGGTGCTCGGAGCACCTGAATCGGGGGTGCGGGGCACTGCGAGGCGGACGGGAAGCACCGGGAGGGGGTGCGGGACACGAGAGAGGGGCTGGAGAGCATCGGGAGCAGGCGTGGGGCATTGCAAGGGGGCTCGGGGCGGCTCGGGCCACCCGGATCGGGGCTGTGGGGCACGGCGAAGGGGCCGGGCCCTCGCCTGTGCCCTGCCCGGCAGCCGGGCCGGGCCGTGCGGCGGGGGCAGGATGCGCGGAGGCGGAGCGGGACGCGGGGCGGAAGCGCGGGGGGGGTGCCCCGGTACTTACACCAACACAGACGAAGCGGCGGCTCCCAGGGGCCGGGGCCGGGCTCGCCCCTCCGGACATGGCCACGGCGCAGCTTGCGCGGCTCGGCTGGGCACGGCTGGGCGCCGCGCTGCGCGGCTCAGGGCCGGGGCCGCGGGGGCCCATGGCGGCACCTCGGCCACCCCGATCTCCGCATCCGCGGCCCGCTGCGCTGCGCGGAGCCCTGCGCGGATCGCGGCCCTCCCTGCGCGCTGCGCCGAGCGGTGCGCGCTGCCCTGCGCGCTGCAGTCGCGGCCGCCCCGCCTTTCATTCACAAAAAACAAGCGGCCCCGGCCGAGCCCCGCCCCCGAGCCCCCCCCGCTGCCGCGCATTGGCTGAGAGGGACTCGGGGGGGGGGCACCCGCGGGGGTACGGGCGCATCCTGCCGCGTATGGGGACCCTCATCGTGTCCCTTGCAGGAGGCTCTGCTGTGCCCCCCCCAGTCCTGCCGTGGGACCCCCATCCTGCCCCTAACCCTCCCTCGCTGGGGGCTCTGTCAGGTCCCCCCCAGTCTGCCTTGGGACCCCCATCCTGCTCCTAATTCTCCCTTGCAGGTGATTCCGCTATGCCCCCCCCCCCCCCGATCCTGCTTTTCATGCGACCCCATCCTGCCGCTAAACCTCCTTCTCAGGCGGCTCTGCTGTGCCCCAAATTCTGCCTTGGGACCCCCATCCTACCCCTGACCGTCCCTCGTAGGGGTCTCCGTCCTGGCCCCCAGTCCCACACTGCATGGGTCCCTATCCCCCCTCTGCATGAGACCCCCACCCTGCCCTGCATCATCTGTGACACCCATGGGGGCAAGGTGACACCCTCATCCCCCCCTACACCTCACCTCCACCCTTCCTCTGCATCCGACCCCCCCGTGCCCCCCAATCCTGATCCAGGGAAGGGGTGCACCCTCTCCTACATCCCTTTGAGCGCCTTTCCCTCTCCCCAAATTTCAGGGAGGTGCCAGCTCCCAGCTGGGCCATGTGTGGTGCTGCTGGTGGAGGAGACCCCTCACAAGCCCCACTTCCCCCCCCCCCCCCCCGAGCACCCCCAAACCCTCGCAGGGCTTCTCCCGGATGGGGGGGGGGGGGGCAGGCAGGAAGGAAGCGAAGCTGCTCCATCCCCCCGCGCCCTCCAAGCACAGGCCACACGCCGCTGTCCTGCCTGGTTCTCGTTCTCTACAGGGCTTATCGCATCCCCCTCCTCACCCCCAGGGCAGCCCCCCGAAATCTGAACCCTCAGGGCGTAAAAAGCTCCGAGTCATCTTTGCAGCGCGGCTGCCGGGAAGGCGCCGGGCAGCGCCGGCCCCGCTGCTCTGACCCCGTACATCCGCATCATGTGATTGATCCTCGCCATCCCTCCCCGAGGCTTTCAGCCGCCCTCCCTCCCCATCGCCGCCGCTGAGCCGCGCTAAGCTCGGCCCCCTGCATGGCCTGATCCCTTCCCGCTTGGAGCAGCCCGTGCCGAGGCTGACACTGCTGCGGCACCGCAGCAAACGGCGTCAAAGCCCAGCGCTGGCCTCGCCCCGGCACAGCCCCCCCGGCCCGGCCGTCGCCCCCCGCCTCACCGAACTCGCAGCACGGGGATCTGTCTCTCCATAGCAGAAGGAGATGGAGCCGCTAATTTGGGGAGGGGAAAGCCCTTTTGGCTTTTGAGCAGGCAAGAGGCGGCTCCCGGTGCTGCCTCGGTGCTCGCACCGGGACCGGGAGCCGGCGGCGGAGCTGTCGAATCCCTGCTTCGGGAGCTGCGAGCAGCCGAGCCGCAGAGCCTGGAGCTTTCTGCTTCTTGGAGTGGGTCACGGGGAAAGAACACGTAAAGCTTGTTTGCCAGCCGCATGATTTGGCTTATTTGCTCTCTTGTAGCAGGTGCTTAATTGTGGCAGAAAGGGTTCCCGGCAGCTTTCTGGGCAGCCAAATTCCCGCCTGCCCCTCGCGCAGCCAGGCAAAACAAAAGCACGATTGTCACTCGCAAGGCAGAACGCTCCGGCTGCGGAGCTCGCACGGGCCTCCTTCCCGGGAGAAAGGGTTTCCCGGGAGGAGAGAGAGCCGGGAATGGAGGCACCGGGGTGGGCACAGGCACGGGGCAGGGGAAGGGGCTCGGGAGCAGCCGTGCAGCACGTGGGTGCTGCTCACAGCCCCTCTCCGCCGTGGGAGGAGGAACACAAAACTCAGCTGACTGTACCCCAGCGAGCCCACGCTGTGGCACAGCTTGGCACGGCATGGAATGGCACAGCATGGGATGGCACAGCTGCCCGTGGCATGGCACGGCTGCCCAGCGACATCCCCGCTCCCTCAGCCCCGCTACCTCCGGCAGGGCTGTAATTAAAAGGCCTTTTCCTCGCCTCTCCCATCTCTCCAATTGGAGCCTCTTGAACCTATCCCAAGGAATTCCATCTGTCCGGCTCCGTGATCACCTTTGCTCCCAGCAAGAGAGCACCAAACCCAAGGCTGAGCTCTGGGGGTCACCCCGCTGGCACCAAACACCCCTTTTCACCCCACAGCATCCTCCTCCCTCCATCTCCCACTCCCCAGCCAGGAATGAAGAAGCTCTCGGGATATCCAAGACATGAGCGGACATTGCTCCAGCCCCAGTAAAATTGGTGACTCTCCAGTTTAATGCCAGGGGTGTTTCCGCCCCTCCCAGGTGCTGCCAGGACCCTGCCCAGCCTCGCTGGGGGCAGGATGCAGCGATCCGAACCCAAACCCATTTTCCTTATGCTCCTTGGAGCAGCAAATGCTCTGCGAGCACTGCAGCTTTCCCGGCTCTGCCCCCCAAACCCAGCATCATTCACCTTGCAGGGGGCTGGAAGGCTGGGACAGACCAAGGCAATGCATCCCTCACCAGAAAAAGTGGATTTGGGATGGGGAGACATCCCCAAAAACCTCTGGCAGCCCCGGACCACACATTCCCAAAGCTGCCAGCGCCAGGACCCTGCTCTGCCTAAACCCTGCCAGGGGTTTTCCACCTCATCCATGGGGAACGGAGGCGTTACCATGGCGCGTGTGGGATGGGAGCAAAGAGCAAAGTCCTGGAGAAAGTGGCCGGAGGAAAAGTGCCAGGAGCAGGAGGCAGGAGGCGGCAGGAGGGTACTTACAGGCTGTGAGCCATGGCAGTCATCTTCCCGGCGGGGCTGCCCTTCCCGGGGCTTTCCATCGCTTTCTCTTGGCGGGCTCTGGAAGGAAAGGGTGCAGGGACTCAGTGAGGACACCCCAAACATGGACTCACATCCTAAAGCCACCCCGAGCTCAGCGTCACCCCCCGGCCCTGGGGACAGGAAGGCTTTGGGAAAGCAAGTCCTGGGCTGGCCAAGCGGCGTCCTGGTGTGGGGACAGAGCTGCCCCTCATCCCCCCACTGTCCCCGTGTCTCGCTGCCAGCTCTGCCCTCCTCGTGCCGCCCTACAAAGCAGCTGAAATAAATCAATCCATGGAGCACACGCAGAACTGTCCCCTGCACAGTTCCACAGTGACAACCTCCCCTCAGCCCCAGCGAGGCTCTCCCAGCTCCCACCCCCCTCTCCAAGCACCTCACCCTTGGGCTAAGAGCCTTCCCTGTGGATCTGAGCCCCCCAGGCAGTGCCTGGCTCCCGGGGTGGCCAGCAGGCCACCGAGTCCCCTGGCATGGTGGCTTTGGCCAAGGCTCTGGAGCTCGGCAGGGCGCGGGGCTGTCCCTCCTTCCCCGTTGCTGGATCAGCAGTGCCTGCACACGTCAGGAGCAGAGTCCAGCCTGGGATTTGCTCCTGGCAAAGCCAGCAGAGTCCTGGCTCCTGGCAGGCAGCGTTCCAGGCACTCGCCGTGGGGCTGGATCCGTCCATGGGTTCACCGGGAAGAGCAGGAAGGGTCACCCCTCTGTTTTGCTGCTCTGAAAATCCCAAATCCTGCAGGTTTTATGGATGGATGGGGCTACTAGGGCTCTCCTTGCTCGGGACAGCTGCTCCAAGCACCCCCAAGGGCCTCCCAGCCCCCTCAGCAGCCAGGGATGGAGGTGGCAGCTCCTAAAAAATGGGATTTATGGGCTCAATATCCAACTGGAGCCAGGAGAAATCCTCAACCAGAACTTTCCAAAAATGGCCAAACCCAACCTTGATGGGGGAACAGTGGGGACGAAGGGACCCACTGGGATGTGCCACCACACTGGTGGGGAGCAGGGCACAGGAAACAGCTGATACCAGAAGGAAAGGCCTAAAACGAGCAAAAAAGAACATTTTTGCACCTTCCATCCCCTGTCCTGCCAAAGCCAAAGAGCCAGGAGTTTTGGGGGGCTCTGGAAATTCCCGGCATGCAGGAATTCTCTGGCCCAGCTGGATCCCATCTCCCAGCCCCGGGAATCAGCCACCTGACACCTGCCGGGTGACAGCTCACCCTGCCATCGATACGGCTGCAGAGCTCCAGGGATTCAGCGCTCAGCTTATAAATATTTAAACCCAGAAGGAGCCGTGTACTCCTGTAAAATGCGACTCCTTGCACAAGCCCAGCATCCCTCTGCCCCGGCGCTGAGCTAATGAACATTTGGGGCTCTCCAGACGGGTCTTTTTTGCAGCTAAAAACCAGGTCAGGGCGAAATTCAAGGTCTCGATCCATCCATGCGGGATTTCTGCACCCTCCAGCTGGGATCTGCTGGATTTACCACCCCGGGGGTGCAGGGAGCGCTGCTGGGATGGAATCACGGCCGAGGCTGCGCTTCCAGCTGCTCGATCCCGACACCCCGGGTGGGTTTTTTGGGGGGCACGGCCGGCCCCACACTCCAGGGAAGGCTGCAGCTGCAGCCTGGAGCACTGACAGGCTCCCGCCGGCTGCTCCAGGCAGGATTCACAGTTTCATACAGCATTAAGAGCTGCTGACGCCTCGTGAAAAAACTGTGAAAAGCTTCTATTTTGGGGAAAGTTCCTCTTATAACGGCGCATCCTGTGGCTTCTCTGTTTCCCTTTTTTCTCCCGGTTTCTCTTGCTACGGAGAGCGGTGCAGGAAATAGGCGGATAATGTTGCCAACCAGCCTGGGCTCTTCGTCAGGAAAGGAAAATAACCCTCCAGGCCACCCCCAGCCAAGGAATTCATTCTCATGCCGCACCTGGGTGGGGGCCTGGGGAGAGAAGGGAGAAAGTGGGACCTTCCTGGGATTTCTTCCTGGGCACGGAGCATGGGGGGCTTGGTGGGGGGCTGGATATTTCTTAATGGGGGAAAAAATGCTGGATTTGCTCGTTTTAGACCTTTCCTGTTGGTGTCAGATCTTCCCTGGACTCTCCTCCCCATTCTGCTCCCTACCAGCGCGGTGGCACCCACTGTGCCTCCTTTTGCCCCCACTGTTCCCCCATTTAAAAAAAAAAAAATACATGGATTAAAACATCAAAGAACCAGGAGTCTGTCTCCAAGCAACTGTCTCCAAGCAGGGATGGAGAGCAGAGAAGGAGAAGAAGCAGCGTTGAGTGGGGAGAAAACTTCTGGAGATCCCAGCGGGGAGAAGGAGGGAGGGAAGAGCAGGAAAAGAGGGACACGGGGGGGAGGTGACAGCCAGCACTGGGAGCAGCCCAGGAGCCCCCGGGGCAGGAGGATCTCCCTCTTTCCTCATCACAGAGCCCGGCCTCAAGTCCGGGCCCGCGGGGGAGCGGCCGCGCCTCTGCCCTGGCTGGTGAGGGAGCTGCCGGCTCCCCAAAGCCGCTTCCCACGCCAGCGGCAAAGGAAGCGCAGCAGCGCGGCCTCTCCCCCTGCCCTGCGGGGCACTCGGGCGGGGAGCTGACGCCAGCATTCGGTGGCTTCACGGCCCTGCTGGTGACTTGCCAGGAGCCACCAACACCCCCCCACCAAGCGAAGCAGCGAGCAGCGGCCGGGGGGAGCCGCCGGTTCCACCTGCGCTGTCCCCGTGGGACATCCCGTGCAATTCCACGCTGGAAAACTCTTTGCCCCCACATCTCGGTGTCTCCTCACGCGTGGCTCTGCTTGAGCCGCCTCCTCTCTGCCCACGGGGCGCTTGTCAAACCCTGAGGGCCACCGAGGCACCCCACACGGGTCCCGCACCCCAATTCTCCACAGCTCCAAGGGAGCTGCGAGTGCCACCCGCTCCGGAGGGGCTGCGCCGCCCCTGGGCGCTGGGAACAATCTCGGAGGCACCTGGAGCTGCTCCTGGGGCAGGATCCAGGCCCTGTTTTCCAACCCTCAAAGCCTTTGCATCCCCCCACAACTTCCCGGCGGACAAACCCTCACCCTCTCCATGCCCCACAGCCGCTCCCTGGGGGAAAATCGGGATAATTTGCTTCGGGCGTGGTTACCTGAGCGCAGTGGCCCCGCTCTGTCCCGCGGCTCTTCCCTCCGGTCCAGCAGCACCTTCCCTTTCCAGGTGCAAACTGGCCTGGACAGGCAGGACCCATTTTTATACGCTCGCCCATGTGATCTGAACAAATGCCCTAGGGATGAGTTTTTGCACTGACACAACTAAAGGGGCTGGGACTAAAAACCTGTTGGACCACAATCCCAGCTCAACGGACAGGAATTTTCCACTCGGAGCCGTTCAGGCCGGCTCTGGGTGCGCCAGCACGCGCCGGGGCCCGCGTCTCCCTGCTCCCCCCCAAAATCCCATTTCCCTGCGCTTCCTGAGCCTTTCAGACTCATTCCTAAATGATTCCTCTACTGCAGCTGGAGAAGACAAACCATGGGATGGTTCCACGATGGAGGAAGGGGTGGATGGGAATTGGAAGGAATATGTTTGAGGCACTGATTGCATCTAAATTCTGCAAATCTTTTATTACTTTTCCCATGGTCTGTGAGAAAAAACCAAAACAAACAAACAAACAACAACAAAAAAAAAAAAACCAGAAAAACACAGCAGAAGATGCCAGCCGGGGTGAGAAATGGGGGGAATCCTTTTGCTCCTGGAAAAGGAAACTCCCTGCAGCCTGGAGGCCTGGGAATAGCACTCCTGCACAGGTTGGAAGGTGATTTTTAGGAGCTGCCCAGCCCGAGGGTCCCGCACTGGGATGCCCCTCAGGGATGCAGGGATGGAAGGCAGGTCCAGGTGAGTCCGAGTGACCAGAAATGCCCGGGATGGGAATTGGAAGAGAGAGGGTGAGCTCTGGATGGGTGAGTCAATGGGAACCGAGGCACCGGGGAAACGGCCACGGGCCACGGAAAGGAGCCACGAGCGTGAGTCAGTGGGATCAGCTGGTGACTCTGTGGGAAAGGAGGGAGGCGATGGGATAATGGGCACCACGAGTCAGGAGGAGCCCCTTGAACGCGCTCCGCTCGGGCCGTTCCCCTTGGAGCAGCGCTGGAGAACGCTGCGGGCGCCGCTGGAGCTGATCCCGCTGGAGCTGATCCCGATGGAGCTGATAAGAGCAGGAACGTGCTGCTCGGCACACACGGGGCCAGCCCAGCGCTTGCTTCACCTCCTCACCGAGGTGCCGCGGTGACCCCGGACACCGAGCGGGGCTGGCAGCGGGGCTCGCTCGCACCCCCAGGATGTCCTGGCCTCGCTGCAGACACAGCCGCTTGCTCCGGCCTGGCTTAGGGAGGGAACTCAGGGGGGTTTCCGCCTGATTTGGTGGCAGGTACTAAAAAGGCGCCGGTTTTGCTGGGTCACAGAGTAAGGGAGATGTTCCCCGCCCGGAGCAAGGGAGGGTTTGGAGCTGCTTTGCCCCGTGCGTCCCTCGGAGCATCTGCAAATGGCCCAAATTGCTCCCAAATGATCACCCTGGGGGGATCTCAGCCCTCGCTGGCTCCAGGCTCAGCCATGCCGAGCCGGCTGGGCACAGGCTCCTCTGGGGATGCTGGTGCTGGGAAGAGGGCCAGGTGGAAAAGGGGGCCCTGGCTGGCCCTGCTGGAGGTCCGAGGCTGTTTTCTGTCACTCTGCAGCTGGCGGGTTTGTTGGGGTGTACGGGCGAGGGATCTGTGACCCTGCTGGTGTGGGGAACTGGAAATAGGGGAAATTTTGGGGTCCCCTTCAGAGTCAGGGTGTCAAAGCGTTGGGAAAAAACACCCGGGCAGAGGAGAAGCTGGAAAATGTTCTGGAAAAGGTGCTCATGCTGAAGGGCTCCCCCCAAATATGGGAAGTGCCCTCAGCTCCTTCCAGCCCCCAAACTGGTTTTGGGGAATCGTGGGGCCGTGATGGGGACTCAGGGCTTCCCAGGAAAGCACCACCGCTGGGACTCGGCTGCGGGCTCGTTAAAGCTCTACCAGCCCCTGCTGCAAACCAGTTAAACCCATTTAGGGAAGGGTTAAGCCAGTTCAGTGTGGTTTGGGAGTCCACTGATGCCGAGGTTAATCTGCTGTAAGTGCATCAACATCGGGGATTTGAACCAATTTAACTGTTCCAGCTCCAGGTTTTCCCTGGAGGACTTCGGCAAGGGTCCAGCCCGCGCTCCCCTTCATCCCAGGCTGCGGAGAGCCTTGGGAAGAGGGAGAAAATAAACCAGTGACTGAAGGGAAGAACTTCATGCAGGCTGAATCTGAAACGCTGCTATTTTTAGCCCATCCCTGCCCAGCCGGCCTGAATTCCATGCGGGTCCCGGTGCCCAGCTGGCACAGGCGAGCGGCAGGGTGGGCAGTGAAACCCTCCCGGTCCATCCCAGCTCGCCGGGGCGGCTCGTGGGACCAGGCTGAGCCCGAGCTGAGTCAGAGCAGAGGATGCTCCTTCCTCATCCCAGCTCCTCATTATCCCGCTGCCCCAGGGCTTTCCCACGAGCCTCATCCAGCCGGGCCGTGGGACCTGGAAGAGGTGATTGTTTATTTTCTGCTGTCATCCCTGAAGGGCTGTAATCACAATTAGAGCGTCCACGAGGCACGGGGCAGAGATTCATCTCCTTCCCGAGGCCTCAGCGCCCAGGAGAGTGGGAGGGAGAGAGGGAAAATGTGGAAATGCTTCCATCACCCAATCCCTGCGCCCACACAGCATCCCCGGGGAGCACGGCGAGGTTGGCAGAGGTCACCCCTGAGGGTTTCTCAATGCTTCCCCTCCACGCCGCCGTCGCGTGTCGATGTTGCAGCAATTCCTGGTGGCTTTTCCCGTCTCCGGGAGCTGGGCTGGGGAGCACTTCATGCAGGAATTCGAGCCAGGAATTTAAAGAGGAGCTAAGCAGCTCCCCAGTGGGGTTCAGCGGGGTGTGAATGGAGGGATGGGAGTGGGATTGGATCCTCCAGCACCTGGAGAGGAGCGGGCTGGGCACCAGGAGCGGGCTGGATCGGGATCGGGAGCTGCCAGGCTGCGGAGCTGCCGGAGGAGAAGCGGCTCCCGCACCGCTCTGCGCTGCCTTGTGACTGCGAAATGAATGCGCTTAATATAGGCCAAGTGAAACCATTCTGCCCGAAATAGAAAATTCTTCCCCAGAAAGCGCCGCAGCCCTGGCAGGAGCGCTCACGAGGAACCTGCCGAGGCAGGAGCGCTGTGCCAGCTGTGCCAGCTGTGCCGCGCTGCGCATCCCGCCCGAGCTGCGGGCCCGGCCGGCGGCCCCCGCCCGTCCCCAGGGTCACCTCCCCCGGGGGCAGCTCCCCCTGAGCCTCACCGAACGTGCCAGAGGGGTTTAGGGATGGGGCAGGCGCCCCTGAAATTGGGATTGGAATTGGGGTGGGGTGAGGGGGTGGGTGGGTGGGTGGCCGCATCCCCAAATCCAGTGATCCCGCGGGTGCTGCGGGCTCGTGCTGGGCTCGGACGTGCTGCAGGGGAGGGATGGGATGGGATGGGATGGGATGGGATGGGATGGGATGGGATGGGATGGGATGGGATGGATGGGATGGTGTGGGATGGGGTGGGATGGATGTGATGGGATGGGATGGGATGGGATGGGATGGGATGGGATGGGATGGGATGGATGGGATGGGATGGGATGGGATGGGATGGGATGGGATGGGATGGATGGGGTGGGATGGGGTGGGATGGATGGGATGGGATGGATGGGATGGGATGGGATGGGATGGGATGGATGGGGTGGGATGGGATGGGATGGGATGGGATAATTCCTGCTCGTGCTGCTGCTGGAGCCGAGGTTTGGGATGGGAAGGGGCTGGAAGGAGACAGAAGGACGTGACCTCCTCTGGGGCTCTGGGGGCTGCTGCCAGGCTCGGGGAGCTTGCTCAGCTGTGTGCTTTTCCCTGGAAAATATTGGAAAATCCCGAGTGCTCCTGGAATACCCAGCTGAGAACCAGGGAGTGGTTCTGGTGCCAGGGGAGGTTTTGGGGTCGCAGCAGCCCCGGCTCTGCTCTGCTCTGGGTTCCTGCTGCTCTGGCAGCTTCTCCCGTTGGGATCCAGGATCCGAGGCGCTGCCAACCCCAAAGGCGAAAAGCATCGCACGTCCTCTCCCTGATCCCACAGAGATCCCTGCTCAGAGGGCGCTGTGAGTCCAACCCCCCTTTTGGGGGCTCTGACCCGTCCCCTGCGGTCACTCGTGACCTTCCCAGCACCGCTGGTGCCGGGCTTTAATCCAGCTTGACCGGCACAGCTGCCGGCCAGGAAAATGGGGCAGGAGGGGGTTCAGCGCTGGAGCTCTGCAGGTGTAAGGAGAAAAGCCAGAAATCCTCCCCTGTTAATCTCAGGCTGCACCAGGGATCTGCATCTGGTGTTTAAAGCTCTGCTGTTCCATCCCGCGGCTCACAGCGAGGTTTAGGGGGGGATAAATTCAACCCCCCTCACTCCATATTTTGCCCCAGCATCTTATTAATGCTGCAAAGACCCAAAAATCCCGGCTCAGCCACTGAACTCTGGCCTTTTACGATGTGAGGTCTTTAACCCCTGACCCCAACGTGGCTCCAGACAGACCCAGGGGAACTCCGGAGCCCAATAAATCTGTCACATCCCCTGAAATCCACTTAAAAATCCCCCAAGGAGCAGAGGCAGCCCCGCGAATCGGTTCAGATGCAAATTTATGGCGTGTCCCGGGACAAGCGGGGGGGTTTTTGATTCACAAAGCTCTTGCCCAGGGGCTCGGCCGGGGCAAGGTGAAGGCGACCTTGCGGTTGTTGGGTTGGAGCAGGGACTGGAGCTGCTGGCCGGGGAAGGAGGGAAACGTGAGGAAAACCCACGGAGAAGGGAGATAAGAGGCACGGCAAGGCCAGGGCACGGCTGGAGCTGCTGGATGGGGAGAGGGGATGTGGGTTTTGTTTCCTTTTCTGATTGCAGAGGAATAAAAGCTGGAAAACGGAGCTTCCTGCAAGGCCAAAGTGGAGGGAATTCCCCCGGCCACCGAGGCCCTGCCAAGTGCTTGGCTTTGTGCTGCCTCGCTGGTTGGTATCAGCCGTGTAAATAGATTTCTGTAGCGATTTTTCAGCCTGTAGGCATTGGATTTTTGGGGTTGCTCGGGTGCTCGGCTCACTGGACCCTCGGGGGAAACTGAGGCATAGAGGTACCACCTATAAATATTTGGATTTTTTCCCAAATCAGAGGGAAATGCTGGATTTTTTTTTGCCCTGCAGGTGTTGGATTTTGGAGTTGCTCGGGTGCTCTGCTCACTGGACCCTCGGGGGAAACTGAGGCACGGGGGTACCACCTATAAATATTCGGATTTTTTCCCAAATCAGAGGGAAATGCTGGATTATTGAAAGAAGAGATGAGCTGGGCTGATGCTTGTGGATCTTGCCGGGAGTGCAGGGAGCATTTTCATCTCTCAGCAATACTTTTGCTGAATAAATCCTTATTTTCCAGAGCTGGCGAGGACAGCCTCGAGTTTTTCATGGCTTCGACGGCGACTTAAAAGTTGTATCCAGCCGCAAACTGGGAGGAAAAAAAAAACCCCAAACCTCCCACGGCTTCCTTGTCACAGGGCTGGGGACACCGGTGTCACCTCGGTGTCCCCGCGGGCCATTCCTGCCTGGGGACAGCTGAGGCCGCTTAGCCAAAAGGGATGGGAGCGAGCTTCAGATTCCAAGGAAAAGGTAAAACGGCCAATTTTGTGCCTCGGGGAAGAGGAATGAAACCCCGAGGCGCGAGCTGAGCACGGCGCTGCTTTATCTGGATTTCACATCAACAGGAAGCCGGCTCCGGGGCGGAGGGGGGTGAAATTCCCAACAATGCTTTCCTGGGAAGTAAAAGCAGGACTGTGAGGAACTTTCCGGGTGAAATTCTGCTCGGGAAGTGACTGCTCCGCGTTAAATAAACAAAGAGCTGGAGGCTCTGCACGTGTGGGGGAGCTCTGAGAGCTCCTCACGCTCAGCTGATGGTCATGGGGAGCCTCGAAAAATTCCTATTTTTGCCTGACCTCTCTCCTAAAACTCCCGGGAGAATATTTGGGCCCCTTGGCAGCGGTTTCTGGGCCACGGGGGAGTGCCCAGGTGGGATGTGCTGAGGGGGTTTTGCCTCCTCTTCCCTCTCAGAGCCGCATTTGTGGCCCCCTGGCTCAGCCCGGGTGGAAGTTGGCTCCCAGCTCGGGTGATTTGGCTTTCGCAGGTGCTTTGTTGCTGTTAAAACGAGCCCCAGGCTTCTCCCTTCCTCCCCTGCCTTTTATTAAGAGCTTCTTCACCTCTGATGTTAACAGGAAAATAATTTCCTCACCTACATCTCGGTTTCGCCAACTCCGAGAGGTATTTCAGCAGCTTTTGGAGCTGTTTGCTGGGGATAAAAATGCAAAATATATTTATTTTTGTATCTCTCTTTAAATATCTGCTCCCAAATGGATTCAGGGGATGTTGGGACTGCAGCACTTTTCTTCCTTGGGATTCACGTTGATTCGATTCATTAAATTCATCTTGTGCCGGGTGCTCTGAAAGCTTGCTTTTATTTCCAGAACATTGGGAAATATTCCTCATGGAGGCTGGGAAGGAGGAGGGGTTTTAAACAGATTTTCAATGATGTTTTTGCCTCCCAAAAAAGTGAAAATTTCGAAGGGCAGGGGCAGCATCGCTTTGTTCTCATCCCACCCTGGAGTGTGTGGGGGGAATTCCTGGAAGACCGCACTTCCCTGGGCTCTGACCCTCACACCCAGCACCGCGCCAGAGGCTTCCCGGCTGGAAAAACGAGATTCCAGCAGTCCCGCAGGGCTTAGTCAGGACAGGGAACCTGGGAACACCCTGGGACGGCCGGGAGAGGACCTGGTTTGACACCACAGCTGCCTTTTCCCACGGGAGGATCCTTCTCCAGAGGGAAAACAGCTGCGTGCGGCCTCTCCTGGGATCTTTTTCCACTTCTCCCCAGCCGGGAGAGCTCCAGGCTCAGGCAGGAGGAGGAGGAGGGTGACGCCCCTGGAAATCGCTCATCCCTGGGGTCGGTTTTCCAGGAATGTGGTAAGGGACAGCAAAGCCAGAGGCTCTGGAGTCACCCTGCTCTGGGTTTAAAAGTGAAATATTCCAGTGGCTCTGGAGCTGCCCTGGTCTGAGTTTAAAAACCTGGTTTGGGTTTAAAAATCTGGTCTGGGTTTAAAAATACAGAGGTTTAAAAGTGAAATATTCAAGTGGCTCTGGAGCCGCCCTGGTCTGAGTTTAAAAACCTGGTTTGGGTTTAAAAGCACCGGGCTTTAAAAATTAAATATTCCAATGGTTTCCTGCCCCTCGGGATCATCACACAGGAGGGAGCGACCGTCTGGCCTTGGCAGCGCTTTTCCAAGGATTTTTTTATCCTGGTAGAAGCTGGACAAGCTTCCCGCTGCCTTTTACACTGTGTCTCCCGAGTAGAGGAAGTGAAATCTTTGCCAAAAAAAGGGAAAACGCTAAAAGTATTATGGTTTACTTTTTTTTTTTTTTTTTTTTTTTTTTTTTTTTTTTTTTTAGGGAGGAAGCCACAGCTCATCTTCCATGGGATGCTGTAAAATCGTTGCTCCCGGGAGTTTTTCTCTCTGGGAGATTCCCCTGCACCTTTTCCATGGGCAAAGCCTTTTTGGGATGATCTTTGAGAGGTCTCCAGGTGAGCGGGGCTGATCTTGGCCCTGCAAAGGGCTTTTCTCAGCCGCTGGGCTTGGAAAAAAAAAAATCCCAGTTCCGAGTTCATCGCATTTCTGGCGTTTGCTGTTGTTTGAGGAACCCCAAAAAAAACCACTGGAAAGGGACTGGGGAGGATCCTGAGCCAGACCTGGGGCCCATGGAGCCGTTCCAAGAGCTGGAGCCCCTCTGGAGCCGGGCTGGGAGAGCTGGGAATGTTCACCTGGAGAAGGGAAGGCTCCAGGAACACCTCAGAGCCCCTTGCAGGGCCTAAAGGGGCTCCAGGAGAGCTGGAGAGGGACTGGGGACAAGGCATGGAGGGACAGGACCCAGGGAATGGCTTCCCAGTGCCAGAGGGCAGGGATGGATGTGATATTGGGAAGGAATTCCTGGCTGGGAGGGTGGTGAGGGGCTGGGATGGAATTCCCAGAGGAGCTGTGGCTGCCCCTGGATCCCTGGCAGTGCCCAAGGCCAGGCTGGAGCCCCCTGGGACAGTGGGAGGTGTCCCTGCCCATGGCTGATCCTTAAGGTCCTTCCCAACCCAAACCATTCCATGTTTTACCAGGAAAAATGTTTCCCTTGTCCCCATCTCCCCCTTTCCCGGTGTCCACCTCCCTGCCCTGCTGCCTCGTTCAACTTTTCAGCCACATCCCCATTTCTCCAAGGAAATTCCTGCTTTTCTCACCATTTCTGGGCATTTCCTGCTCATCAGCAGCTTCACCTGGCGCTGGGGACCCCGAATTTTCAACGCCCCCCCCTCCATGTGACACCGCCAGGCTGCAAACCCCGCTCCGGGCGCTCCTGACTCAGCCAGCGCGGCATTCCTGGGAAAAGCCTGACTCACGTGAGCCCATTTGCCGGCTCAGGGCGCTAATTACGGGCTGTGCCCATCCCGGCAGCGTGGGAACGGGAGCCATTAAGCCCCTAAAAGCTCCCCGATCATTCCCAATCCATTAATGTTCCTAATTAGTTAAGCCCGGCGCCTCTTTCTCTCGCCGGGCTCGCTCGTGTTCACGGAGCGCGCAGCCCCAGCTCCATTATGTAATGATCCCCTCGCTGCTCTCATCCCCGCTCCAAACTCACACCGGGCTTTTTAAATTCGATTTTATTTATTTTTTAAGATATATATTTTATTCGCTCCTCATCCCGGAACCCACGAGGCGATGGAGGCGACGGGCAAATCCAAGTTGGGGTCACATCCTCCTCCCTCGTTAGCCCGGGTGGGTGCGGGGGTTGGGCTGGGCAGGACCCGGCGCCGTTGGGGGCGGGTGGGGGCGGTTGCCGGGGGGGTTAAAAGCCGTTGGCAGCTCCGGAGCACCCGGCTGCCCCTTCCCCGGGCTTCGGCTTTCATTCCCGGTCCCTCCGTCCCTTCCTTCCAAGGAAACCATCTCCACGGCAACCTCAAACCTCCGGGCTCTGCCTCGGAGCTGCTCAGTCGTCCCCAGGACCTTGGTAAGTGGCTCGGCAGGGCCGGCCCTGGTGGCCCCCCCCCCCCCCGGCGGCCGTGGTGGCCCGTGGCTACCGGGTCCAGCGGTAGGTGAGGAGGTGAGGGCTGGCGCTGGGCTTGGCAGGGGGGTGGGGGACCCAACCTTGTGTCCCCGCGTCCTCCTCGAGGCTTTGTGTGACTTCAAAGTGGGCGGCCAGAGTTGTCCCCGTGCGGGAAAAGCGCCGGAGGGGTGGCTGGGTCAAGGTGCTGCTCCCCTGAGAGGACCTTGCCTCGGGTCGGGGACGTGTCCTGGCGTCCTGGCTGGTTGTGAGTCCTTGGTGATGGCCTTGGACAGCCCACGTCCGCTCCTGACCCCGATTTTCCATGGTTTTTGGGAGAGCAGCGGGGCCAGCCCGTGGAGTTGGGGACTGTCCCCACCTGGAGCCGGGTTTGGAGCGCGCTGTCCCCGGGATCGCCGTGGTGGCACCACGTGGGCACATCCCCGGTGCCACGTGGAGGGGGACGAAGCCCCAGCCTGGTGGAAAAGGCTCCTCTGAGCTGTGGGGCCGTGCTGGGGGCTCAGGCCTTCCCAGCAAAGGAAACCCAGCCCATTCCTGGAATAAACGGGATTAAAGTTGCGGAGCTGGAGGAGGAAATGATGGGCAAGGATGGGGATGCTCTGCCTGGAACTGGTTTGGGCTGGGAGCTGAACTGGGCGGTGCTGGGGGGGAAGCGCTGGGTGCCAGTGGGGTGACCCTCGCTGTCCCCGTGTCCCCAGGGCAGGATGAAGCTGCTGGCAGCCGTGCTGGTGGCACTCAGCCTGCTCCTCCCCGGAGCCTGGGCCAGCGAGGCCTCCCGGACCTGCATCTTCCAGACCCTCAGCGAGTCCGACAGCGAATTCTGCAGGTGAGCGACACTCCGTGGCCTC
Source organism: Coloeus monedula (assembly GCF_965178545.1). Classification (NCBI taxonomy): domain Eukaryota; kingdom Metazoa; phylum Chordata; class Aves; order Passeriformes; family Corvidae; genus Coloeus; species Coloeus monedula. Next base: position 1,812,468 of record NC_138808.1, on the reverse strand, counting down.
TGCCACCCCCTTGGTGTCCCTTGTGTCACCTCCCGGCACGTCCCAGTGTCGCCTTCGCTGTTTTCCTGCTTCTGCCGGGAATCTGGGATGTCTCTGGAGTTGTTCCCTGTCGTGCAGAGGCTTTGGGGGTGACTTTTGCGGCATCAGGGATGGCTGATGTTTTCCATGGAAAACTTCAGGGGAAGGAGGCTGCTTTTCCACAGAATCCTGGGATGGTTTGAGTGGGGAGGGGCCTTAAAACCCATCCGGTTCCAACCCCAGCACCTCCCACTGTCCCAGGCTGCTCCAAGCCCAGTCCAACCTGGCCTTGGGCACTGCCAGGGATCCAGGGGCAACCACAGCTCCTCTGGGAATTCCATCCCAGCCCCTCCCCAGCTCACAGCCAGGAATTCCTTCCCAAAATCTGCTGAACCCCTTGGCAGAGGGAGCAGAGCCTGAGCTTCTGCTCTTCCACCTCTGCATCCCGCAGCTCCTTCCCAGCACCCCAACCCCATCCCGAGCCTGACCTGGCTCCCACCTGCATTCCCACCTCCTCCTCCTCATTTTGCTCCCTCTTCCCTTTTTCCAGGGGGGATTTGGAAGTCATCTACCCCAAGGTGGGCGACGTGAGCTGCTCCTACATCCCCAAGTGCCACGGGTACCGCCAGCAGCTCAGCCACGAGTGGGGCAAGCCCCGCGTCCGCTACCCCTGGGCTAAGAAGGTGAGGCCCCGCTCCGGCTTCTCCGCGTTCCCAAAGGTGGCACCAGGAATTTCCTGGGATCGGGGTGACATTTTTTAGCTTTTTTTTTTTTTCCCCCCTGCATGTCCTCATGGATTCAGGGGTTTGGTTGGAGGCTGAGCTGTGGATAAATGGGATTGCCTTTTTTTTGCTGACATTTTTGTCATTTATTTTTATTTTTTCCTACACTGTGGCCATTAAATCACCTTTTCCCACATTCAGGTATTTTTTTTTTTACTGCCCTGACACCACTTTTATATCTTTTTTTTTGCTACGTTGGCCATTTACTAAATATTTTTTCCACATTGCACCCATTTTGCAGCTATTCCAGCCATGCTGTAGCCACTTAATAATTTATTTTCACCATATCCCCACTTTTCAATTAAGAATATTTCCTGCATCATAACCATCATTTCCCCTATAAGTGCAGCCGTTTATAATTTTCCCTACATTCACTTTTAAAACAATTAATTAAAAGTTTTTATATACTGTATATATTTTTATATACTGTATATATTTAATTAAGTGGCCAGAAGGTAGCAAAGAAATTAATTTATTTTTTTTCTGCTACACGTGGCCACTTAATCATTTAATTTTTTTTCTATTTGTGGCCTCCTAATGATTTGATTTTTTACTCCATCATGGCTATTTTTACAAAAGGAATTAAATGGCCACAATGAAGGAAAAATAGGAATGAAGTGGCCACATGTGGAGAAAATTTTAATTAATTTTATTTCTACGTTGTGGCCACTGAATATTTTTATTTTTTTCTACCTTTTGGCCATTTCAATTTGGTTTCCTCTATTTCGGCCACTTAATTTTTTGGATATTCTGACCACGGATTTTTCACTCCATTGCGGCCGTTTCATTTTTTACCCCAACTCAGCCCCAAAAAATTTCAATTTAACATTTTTTCCGCTGCGGATTTTATTTTTGCAATTTTTTAGTCATCTTTCCAAAGCCATCCCGCTCTCGGGCCGGGCTCTGGGCTCTCCTGCCGATGGATCCCGATGGAATTTGGGATCGGGGGGGGGAGCTGCTGCTGCTGCTGTTCCCTCCTGTCACCACCAGGTGGCAGCATTGAACCGCCCGAGCTCCAGCGCCGCCCGCACTGGGATGCACTGGGATTCACTGGGATTCACTGGGAACGCCGGCATCTCCCGGGGGCTGTGCTGGCGGTGCCGCAGGCAGGGGGAGGGGACAATAACCGGGGTGACACGGGGATCTTTTGGGGGACACCCTGCGCCGTGCTGTGGTCCCAAAGCCGTCCCGGGATGCGGCGGCGTCTCGTAGCGTGTCCGAATCCCAGTGAAATCCTCGCTGGCACCCCAAAAAGCGCCATATCCCAATCATTTCCATAATTCCCATGGCCAGCTGCAGCACTGGGAGCTGATAAGGGAGGTCTCAGCTCTGGTGGCGTTACCTCGGAGCGGGAGCAATCCGTTTTTCCGGCTCTTCCGCGCCGTCTGGGAAGTCTCTTCCCCCTGCGGATCACATGGTTGGAAGTAGAACTTTTCCTTAAAGACATCTGATTCTTCCAAAATAATCCCCCTTCCCGGCGGAGGCTGCAGCACGCGGACCCATCCCCAGCTTTCCAGGAGTTTGAAGTTTCCTAGGAACGTGGGCAGTTGTTTTTCCTTTAATTTTAGTCCTGGAAAGCCAAACAGGGCCGGGAGAAGGGAAGGGACTCTCCGGGATGGTGCCGTGGGCTGTGGGAAGGATTCTGGGGACAAGAGCCAGACCCTTCCGGGCTGTGCCAGCGGGATGTGGGCTGTGCATCCCGGAATCCGCCCGGAGCAGGGAAGGGAATCCGCCCTGGAGGAGCTGGGGGGTGTCACCTGTTTATTTTGGGGTGGGTTTCCAGCTGTGGCTCAGGGCGGGGGGTGGCAGGTCCCCGGGGAGCCCCTGGCACGGCCGGCGGCTCCCGCTGGCATCGGGAATGGCTCCGCTGATGGATTTGGCAGCGTTTCCTTCCAAGACATCTCGGCACATCTTGCGCTGAGGCGGCATCTGAGGACACGGGGCCCTGCCGCTTCCCGGGCTTTGTGGTGGGATTCTCCTCTGGCCGTCCCCAAAACCAGCTCCACACAGCTGGGAATGACCCAGCTGCAGTATCCAAACTGGGAATTCATCTGGGGAAGGGGCTGGGTCGCCTTAAACCCATCACAGCCAGCTGGCTCTGAATTTCTTCAGGGTTTTTTTTTAAATAGGAATATACAATTTTGATAGGAATATGCAATTTTCTTACTCCTGAACCTCTAAGGATGCTTTGGGATAATATTTTTCCCTCCTAAACTCACCCTAAATTGAGTGGGAACAAGAGCTGTGCCAGGGCTGGGGGGTGAGAGTTGTTTTTATGCTTTATGGGGGTATTTCTAAACCCAGGAAATTTGATTATTCCTCATTTATTCCCAAGTGAGAGCGGGAAACTCTGGCAGAGCGAGGTTCTCTCCATCTCCCTGCGGTGCTCCAGTGGGATGCTCCGGCTCAGTGATCCTGGATGGGGTGGGCAGGGCTGGCTGAAGGGCTGGAGTTGCTTTTCCCAGCCAAATCCGTGGCAGAAAATCTCGGGGTTTGAGGATGCAAACTTGTGTAGGAAGTGTCGGCTCTCTGTGGAACACTTTGTCTCTTCAAGAAAAACAACCACCAAAAAAGCCAAATGCGGAGTGTTTGTTTTTCTCTCCAGAAATATTTATCAGTTTTCTGAAGGTGGGGGGAAGGGGGGGGGGGGGATGGGAGGTTTCCCATCTTCATCCCAGACCTTTGGGGTGGGTTTGGGGGTCACCTTTGTGCCCCAAAGTCCCTCCCCGCAGCCTCGATGCTCCTCATTGAAGGAACATCGATGGTTTGGGGTGAAGGAGTTGAAAGTGGGGTGGCATCTTGCAAAGCTGAGCTCTGATGGCAGCAGAGCCTGGCCTGGGGGACTTTAATGCATCATTTTAGGGTGGATTTTAGTATTTTGTGGTGTTTATCCAGTTTAAACTCCGAGCTGTCTGACCCAGCTTTAGAAAACATCAATTCACTGCTCAAACCCCCATTTTTGGGCAGTTTTTAGTGCTGTGAGGGCACCTGTTGTGTGTGGCTGCACCTCTGCGAGCAACAGGCTCGGGAAAAGGTGTCAGGGATGCACTGCCAGGGATGGGAGAGGGGTTATGGATGGCTTGGATACCCTGGAAAAGCTTTAATTGCTCTGTCCTGGTGGGGAGAGGTCTGGGAATGTCTGGAGATGCAGCCCTGGGGTGTTCAGGATGCTGAATCCATGGGAGATGAGCCCTGGGATGTTCTATCCATGGGAGATGAGCCCTGGGGAGTTCAGGGTCTTTGATCCAAAGATCAGCCCTGGGAAGTTCAGGATGCTCCATCCATGGGAGATCAGCCCTGGGATGTTCCATCTATGGGAGATGCAGCCCTGGAATGATCAGGATATTTTATCCATGGGAGATCAACCCTGGGAAGTTCAGGGTCTTTGATCCACGGGAGATCAGCCCTGGGATGTTCCATCCATCGAAGATCAGACCCGGGAAGTTCAGGATGCTCCATCCATGGGAGATCAGCCCTGGGATGCTCCATCCTCACTGGGAAACTCTCCTGAGCACATCCCAATCCCCCTTTGGGTCCCACTGGACCTCGATACCCCAAACATCCAAGCACACCCACAGCACCTTCCCAAAATCCCCAACCCAGGAGCTGCCGGAGGCCCTTTCCCAGGCCGGGGAAGCGGGACAACATCTGGAGCGACGGGAAGCGCGTCCTCCTCGTCCTGCCTCGATATTGCTTTGCTCAAGCAAAAATAAATTGGAAAAGAAAATTGGGCCCTCGCACCAATTTGGGGCAGTTTCTCGATTGTGCAGCGAAGCAAAGCCCCCAACGGTGATGGATCGCTGCATTAACCCGAGGCCGCGTGCCCTGATTCCCTTTTATTACCACTCATGGTGGCAGACAGAAAAACAGATTACGCCGGAGATCAAATCGATAGGAACTTTATTTGCTGGCCTTTTAAAAACATATTTCGGGGCTTTATAAAAACATACGGCAGATGCCAGGGATGGGCCTTGTCTCCTCGTTAAAAAGCAATTTACCTGCGCTGGAGCCGCTACCTTTTACCTGCTCCTCCAGGTTTGTTTTCATCCTGAGGTTTGACAGCTTCCTTGGAGGCTTCTTTCGGCTGTGCCATCAGTTTTTTAAGGATATGGGAAGGAATTGGATTTTTTTTTTTTTTCCCCCCCGACAAAATCTAGAAATAAAATGGGTTTTTTTAGGGTTCCTACCCCAAACCTGACTTTTTTTAAACTTGGTTTTGGAAGAAACCAATCCGAGCAGCCAATTTGCACAACCCTGAGCTGAGCTCCTTCCTGCTGCTCCACAGCTCACTGGGATAAAAGCATTCCCATGCTGGAATGAGCTGGGGCTGGAGCTGGAAAAGCTCCCCCCAGCTGTGGGAGCCATGGGATGAGACCCTCGAGGGCGGCTTTGAGCTTCACCCAGCAGCTTTTTGGGCCTGGACCCATAACCAGCACCCAGGGCTGCTGCTGTGGGGCTGGAGGGGTCCTCCTGTGCCTTTGGGAATCGGAGCTCAGGGAGGGAAGAGCAGGAGAAGGAGCTGCTCCCAGGAATCCACGGACAGTCCACCCTGGTTCTGTCGCAGCCTTGTCCCCGATTGTCCCCCTTTTGTGAAGCGCTTGGTGGCCTGGCTGGGGACAGGCCTGATTTATGAAGGGTTCTGTGCTCCGGGGGCTGGATCCCATTATTTGGGCAATCACTGGTGTGAGGAAATTCATTAATCTTAACAAAGGCAAGGGCAGCTCTGCTCCATCTCCTCCTCCCCGGGCTGGAGGTGCTGCAGCGGTGGCAGGAGGGGACAAGGCGCAGCTGGCTGGGGAGGGACCTTTCCGTGGCACTCAGGTTCCATCCCAGCCTGGTTTCAGAGGGTGGTTTTGAAGCAGAAGATTCCTGACAGTTTGTGTATCCCTGCTGGCTCGTGGAGCCGTCTGGAGCTGAGGAGCCACCAGCGTGGTTTTCTCCCTCTCTCAATCCTGTCTGGGCTCCTCAGAAACAATGGGCCAACATTCCTTCCCGCTGCTGTCAGCCCGAGATTCCCGGGATTAGCCCAAGCCCCCGGTGATGAGCCCCTCCCTCGCTCTGGCCCCACTGGGCTGGGTTCCCATGGCCCGGGACGGCTCGGTGGCATTCCAGCATCCCGCACTTCAGAGAGGGAATGGTGTGAGGGATCTGAGCTTCCAGAGGGCCTCTCTGAGGGCTTTAGAGTTGGGTGGCAAAGCCAAAATAAATGTGTGTGCCGAGGGCTCTCTGTGCTGCCTCAGCCCTGTCCTCTGCTGAACCCCCCCCCCGCCGCCGCTTCCATGCGGGATTGACTCGGGATGTGACCCCTCTGAGCCAAGCACTGCTTGAATTCCCACCTTTTGGAGAAGCACAGGAGGGTTTTCCCCTCGCTGGCAATGGCCGGAGTGGTTTAACAACATCACAGGAGGTGTCATCCCCCAGCGGGCCCTCGTCCCACCGGAGGGGACCGGCGGGCAGCTGGTGCCGCGCGCCAGGGGAGCCGCGTTCCATGAGCAATCCTGGCAGGAATGTCACTTCTCATCCGTCTCCTGACCTCGCCGTTCGCCGGACCTTTAACCATCCCGGACAAACAACGTTCCCCTGGAGGCAGGAGGGCCGGGAAGCACCTCCAGGTCATCCCCGTGCGCCGGCATCTCCCGCTCGCTCCTCGGTTTTTCGGCAGCAAAAAAACGTTTGAAGGCGCCGCAGATTTTTTTCCCTTTGATCCCTGTAAACACTATACAGTAATCAAAGTTTAAGCTGCTTTGGGTGAAATAATTGCTTAACAATCATATAAGACAAAGTGATTCAACAAATGACAATTAGGACTTGTGATCTACGGAACAGATGCATTCAGTGTAGCATATTATAATGTGCTAATAGGAGATTGACAGCACAATAATAGGAGAGAACAGCCACTCAGCCTATAATTCCCAACCAAATGTGAGGCTGTCCACAGAGCTCAAATCCGAACAGGCTGTAAAATTAGAGGTAAGAAGGCACAAGTTTCACAAAGACTCATTAGCAGGTTGGCTGTGAATTTCCAAGGAAGGGGGGAAAATTCCTGCTGGAGGATTTGCTCGCGAAAGGAAGGAAGGAAGGAAGGGGAGGGAGGGGGGGACCTCAACCTCCGCACATTGGGAATGAGTAACCTGTGTCACACTGGGCTCCAACAGGCTGGAGCTGCCGCTGTTGCCGGATGCCAGCCAGGTTTTGGAGCGGAGGGTGGCTCCCGTGCCGTGGCAGCATCCGGATCCCGCTGCCAGGGGTTGGGAAGCGTCGCTCGGTGTCACCGTTCCGCGGGGGACGCGCGGAGCCGCCGACGGTGTGAAGGACCAAATGAAATTAAGGCTGATATGAGCACGGAGCTCCACCGGGCATTCCCGACGGGAATTGGGCACTTCCCAAGCCTTAAATGATACTGATGGGTGACAGGGGCACCCTTTAGCCCTGTCCATGGGAATTAAGGCTTGTGCTGCTCTTCTCTTTGGGGACATCGGGGGACGGGGACGTGTGCGGGAGTGGAGCTGTCAATCTCCACAGCCCCGGCACATGCAGAGGCAGGAGCTGGGATCCATCCCTGAGCCCCTCCGCACCCTGGGATAACGTTCTCTGTGTGTGCTGCTCTCTCCTCTCTGCTTCCCCAGCAGCTTTGGAGGCAGAGAGATCAAAGGAACTTAAATTTCCAGCTCTGGTGACAAACCAGATTTTTCAGCTTGTCTCGTCCTTCCCGTGCCCCGTGCACGTGTTCCACCAACATGGAATTTGGCCATGGTTTATTATGAAATAAACATGCCAGGAAATGCACTTTTTGTGCATGGGGGAGGATGGGAAGGTTTGGTAATTAAAACTTCCATCCATCAACGCTTTGCTCCCAGAGATAATTGTGCTGCTCCCGCAGATGTATGTTTTGTACGGAATTAACCGGTGGAAATTGGAGCTGGTGTGTCTGAGGGCATGGGATGTGCCACGGGCTGTCCAGAAGTCCACTGGAATATCCTGGGGAAGGTGTGATCATGCTCTGGTTGGGAATTTGTTGGGAATTTGGCCTTTTTGTCCCCGTTTATTGCATGGGCAAGTGCTTCATATCCACTTTATTTTCGCCTGCTACTCCCAAAGCTGCAGGGATGCACCTGCCAGGTGGGGCTGGCATAAAAAATAGGGATTTTCCACGAATTTTATTAATTGCAGAGCCAGACTGTGTTGTAGAAACAGATGAATCCATTGAAAACAACCTGATTCTTCTTTCCCCCTGCCCCATCTTCGGGATTTTCCCGGGATGCCACAGCCAGTGATGTGCCAGCGTGGGCGTCAGGCACTCGGAATTTCAGAGCCTTTAGCCGAGGTGACACCGGAGAAAAAGCCACAAAGATCCCTCCCCTCATCCCAACTCCACGATTTATTTTTGAGGAGACCCTCGGGAAGCGCTGCCCCCACAGAGCCTGGAGCCAGAAGGCAGAGCCCGTCTGGGTTTCAGAGCTCCCACGGGGGGCTCGGTGGCAGATCAATGAGCCCCGTGGGGACCTGTCACCCTCGTGGTGTCTCCTGACATCCCCCGGACCCGCCTGGGCTTTTTCAGAAGGAATTAACGGCGCTTTGGGTGGGCAGGAGGGTTGATAGCAGCAGGCAGGTTCCTCCCGATGCTCCTGGCGCTTGAAAATTGAATTTGTGGGGTTTGGAATTGTGTTTAATTGTGGGGGAGCTGGGCATGGCTCCTCTTCATCTTCCTCATCTCCCTGGCATCCTCCTCGTCCCCCCAGCAGCCTCCCCAGCTCCTCCTGATTCCGTGGTGGGCCCCTGCTCCACAGCTCTGGCCTCGGACTTGGCTTAGGCTGGAAAAGGCTCTGGAACCTCTGGAATACCGGGCTGGGTGGATTGGGAGGGGGGCTCTCTCTCTGCTCAGTCACTCTCCCCGTTCCAGGCAGGTGTTGCTCTCCCCGATTTTCAGAGGGCTCTGGGAGCAGCCAGGCTCTCCTGGGTTTCTCTGGGATGTGACAAGGATGAAAATCTGGGAATTGGGAATTGCTGGGTGGAGGGCAGTGAGGTGTGGGATTGGTGTTGGCCTGGCAAACACACCCTGACCCTGCTGCCACCCTCCCGTGGGATTATCCCAGCAGCTCCCAGCCCGTCTCTGGCATCTGGGATGCCTCCAGCCTGCTCTGAGCCCGAGTTTTGGCAGTGGCCGCCCTTTGGCAGCCCTTGCCAAGGCCCTTCCTGGCAGGGAATCCTGCTCCGTCCTGCTCTGCCGCTCCAGCCGCACTTCCCAAACATCACCTCCCACTCCAGGGAGCATCCCGGGGAGCTCAGCCTCACCCCTGGCCTCGGAGCATCATTCCCGGGAGCCTTCCCTCCTCCCCTGCAGCTTCTTCCCGGTGCCTCCCCGCCAGCACAGGAGCCTTTTTTTTTCCATGGATGAGTAATTCCTCCCAATTTGGGGGCTCCTTCCTGCGCTGTAACAACCCCGAGCTCGCGCCTGCCTTTTTCCAGCTGCCAATCTGCAGCAGAAATTCCCTTTTTTTTTTTTTTTTTTTCCTTTCCCCTTTTCCCTTTTCCCGGCGGGGGGGGAGGTGGGGGGATCTCGGTTATACAATCCGGGCTTGGGGCGACTATTTTGGATCCCTCCTTCCTGCCTCCAAACTGCAGCTCCGAATGTGACAAGTTACAAAACACTTGAGTCATTTCTCTCTCTCTCTCTCTCCTCTCTCTCTCTCGAGCGCTGCCTTTTTCCCCCACCAGGGTTTGGGTTGGTTTAAAGGGAAAAGAAGAAGAAAAAAAAAAAAAGCAGCGGGATGAGGATGGGGATGGGGATGAGGATGAGGAAGGGGGGGGAAAAGGCGGCTCCCAGCGTTCCCTCCCAGCCCGGGGGGCTGCGGGCAGCCCCCCACGCAGGGGAACTCGCGGGGTGTTTATGTAAGATGCTCATGTTCTGCTGAGCTGCAGCGAGAGCTGTTGTCGATTCCCAGGAAAACCCACGCTGCCCACGTAGGATCTCCCGAGCAGGGTTGTGTAACGGGGAGCCAGGCAGCCGGGGGGGGCAGGGGGGGGTCGGGAGATCCTGCCTGAGGCGGGGAGGGGGGGTTGGAAAGCGGGGATAGATGGAATTTGGAGGAGTGGGAAAAGTCCGGCTGCTGGGATGTGCTGCGGGTGCCTCGCCAGGAGGGTGCGGGGTGCTCAGGGGGTCGTGCCCCGGGCTGGTCTCACCTCTCAGCACAGATTTGGAATGAATTGAGTCACTGGGTGACTTCCCAGCAGCCCCGTTTCCTTGGATCTCGGGAGAAAAGGGATTTTTGTGATGAGATTCGGTGTTGGACTCGAGGAAAACATCACTGATGTCGGCTTGATGGAGGAGGTGGCCTGATCCTGAGCGCTCCCGGAGCTCGTGGGATCATCACAAGGGGAGGGTCAGGCTGGAGATCGGCAGGAATTCCCTCGTGGGAAGGGAGGTTTGGAGTCCCCGTCCCTGCAGGTGTCCAAGGAAGGGCTGGATGTGGCCCTCAGGGCCCCGCGCTGGTGACAAGGTTGGGCTCAGTGATCCTGGAGCTCTTTTCCAACCTGAATGATCCCACAATTTGGGGGAAATTCCCTCATTTCCCACTGTCCCCCGTGGATTCACATCACCAGCCTCAATATCCGAGCTGGGGCCACATCCGCAGCTCCAAAATCGCCATTTCAGTGCTTTTTTCCTCTAAATACCAAAAATCCAGGAGCGCTGGTGGCTTGTGCTGCTCCAGCCCTCTCGGGGTGCTGGGATCGGAGTTGTGAGTGCAGCGTTACATTTTTATCCCTATTTATTCATGCAGAACAGAGGCGCGGGGCGAGGCGCCCTGCTCGGGAGCGCTGCTCTCCATGAGAACGCTCCTTCATTTCCATCCTCCCTCCTTCCCCACAACTGAATTTACCCGGGTTATTTTTATTCCTCATGTGTATTTTTAATTTAAAAAAAAAAAAAATTAAAAAAAAATGTTGGGGGAAGGGGAGGAGAAGAGAAAAAAATAATAATAAAAAAAAACCCCAACCCAGCCATCACCACCCGTCTAAATTCACCTTATTTTTACTTCCATTCAAATTTCCCCTCCGGAATTTTGATAAGCCGGGGAAAAAAAATGAGGCGCACAAGGGAGCTTCACCTGAGGGGAGAGCCGAGGCCCGGGGATGAGGGGGAGGAATGTGTTTTGGGGCAAAGAGTAAGTTTAGAACTATTTTTCTCTTAACTGGAGCACTTAGCTGCGCTGCAAGCCATTCATCTTGTGCTTTAATAACTCGTTCTCCCTGCAAGATGGGCTATCACAGCCCTGGATATTGCTTTTCTTGGGATCCAGGATCAAAGATGGATCTGCTTCCTCTAATAAAACACGTTTTCATTGGAATTGAGATGATTTTCCACGCACTGCTTTTCCCCTTTAGTTTGGGTGCTGAGCTCTTTGCCCCGAATCCCCCTTGCTGGCCTGGAATTTGTTTATTTTCCCTTCCCAAACGACAGAAACAGAAATTCCCTCATTTTCCCCCATCCCAGGGGAGTTCCAGGTGCTGCCATTTGCCTTGGGCCACCTCTGATCAATGGATAGATCAGATATTTACGATTTATAGAGGATATTTTCCACCCAGGGGGTCTGTCCTGCTGTGGGAGCTGATGCATTTTTGGGCTATCACGGCGTTTGTGACCGTTTTATCCTTTTCCTGCCACTTTTTTATCAACAACTCATCCCCCGGAGCAAACATTTCCCCGTGCAGCAGCTTGTGCTTGTCCCCCGGGGGCTCTGACGAGTTTGCAGGGCCTCGAGGCCGGGCCGGGGAAGGAGGCTGGGAGCGTTTGGAATCCTGGAAGGTTTTTTCCGGGAGCAGAGGGAGCTCTCGGCTCGCGGCTCCGCCGCTTCCCCGGCGCCGCCTCGCCGGGGTTCAAATCCTGAAACAAAACTTGTCCCTTTCATGTTCCCCTCGCCCGACTGTCTCTTAACTACGCATTTGATCTCGGCATCTCCGCGAGAAGGTTCAGAGCCTGAGCAGGGATTAATGGGAAGCGGGAATTAATGGGAATTAAGCGGCGGATCAAAGCGGCCGCGTCGCGGGCGGCGTTCGGGGGGCCGGCAGCGGCGGTGGCCGTGGGGGCGACGCTCCGGGGTGGCTACCGGGGGACACAGGGGGCACGGGGAGGTGGCTCCCGGTGCCTTCGCCTCCAGCGGAGCACGGGGTGAAGGCACCCGGCAGAGGGTCCGTGTCCCGCTGCAAGGGACTGTCACCTCCACGCCACGCCTTGGGGGGGGCTCGTGGCTTTCCCTCCAGGGGTTTTCCAGAGTTCGGGAATGCTGGAGGCTGCCACGCTTCCCGCAGCGCCGGAGCCCACGGGCGAGCGGCGGGAATTCCCTGGTTAAACAAATATTTGGGGAGTGGGAAGGGGGGGGGGGGGGGAGCAGCGCTGCCGAGGTTCCCAAAATGCTGAGCCCCCCCAAAATGCTGAGCCCCCCCCCCAAAATACTGCAGCCCCGCAAAATTCTGAGCCTCCCAAAATGCTGAGCCCCCAAAATTCTGAGCCCCTCAAAGTGCTGAGCCCCCCCAAAATGCTGAGCCCCCCCAAAATGCTGAGCCCCCCCAAAATGCTGAGCCCCCCAAAATACTGCAACCCCGCAAAATTCTGAGCCTCCCAAAGTGCTGAGCCCCCCAAAGTGCTGAGCCCCCCAAGGTGCTGAGCCCACCAAAATACTGCAACCCCACAGAATTCTGAGCCCCCCAAAGTGCTGAGCCTCCCCAAATGCTGAGCCCCCCCAAAATACTGCAGCCCCACAAAATGCTGAGCCTCCCAAAATGCTGAGCCCCCCAAAGTGCTGAGCCCCCCAAAATGCTGCAGCCCCTTGAGATACTTCAGCCCCCAAAATTCTGCAGCCCCCCCAAGACACCGAGCCCTCCCATCCTGCTGAGGCCCCCAAAATGCTGCAGCCCCCCATGATCCTGCAGCCCCCCAAGGTGCTGAGCCCTCCAAAATTCTGCAGACCCCAAATGCTGCAGCCCCTTGAGATGCTTCAGCCCCTCAAATGGCTGCAATCCCTTAGGATTCTGCAGCCCCCCCCAAAATTCTGCACCCCCAAGATGCTGCCCAGCCCCTTCCCCAGCACTCACAGCCCAGAGGGAGGATGATGGCAGAGCCAGGATGAGCCTGGGGTGGGAGCAGCGTCTTGCACCCACCAGATTTGCAAAATCAGAGTTTTTCTCCACTGAACTCCCACCTGGACCCGGCTGTTTTGGGGGGATAATCCCGGGTGGGAGTGGGGGGCACGTGCCAGCTCCGGGGTCAGGATTGAGTTCTGCTCAAGGCTTTGCCCTGGTTTGTGGTGCGGCTGCTGGACCTCGTCCTGTCCTCGCTGCTCCCGGGAGTTCTCCCAGCTCAGGGAGGGGCAGGTCACGCACAGCCGAGGGATTTGCCAGATTTCTTCCAGCTGGAGTGAAAAGCCCGGGAATTTGGGTGGGGAGCTGGCCGTGAGGGAGAAGCAGGGCTCCCGGTGTTTGGGAGAGGAGCAGTTTGGCTGCTGGGCTTGTGGTCAGAGTCCGGCCTTTCCCGGGATATCCATGAGATGAGCTGCTGCAGGAGAGGCAGAGAGGGAGAGAGGGAGCTGCCACCTGGCACCTTTCCCGTTGGAAAGGGAAAGAATGTTTGGAAAACAGGACTTTTGTTACCTTTTGGTCTTCTCTTGTTGGAATGTCGCTGCAGGGACAGAGGAGAGAAGTGCAAAGCCACTCTGGCCACTGCAGTGACCGCGGCCTTCACGTGCGTGGTTTTCCCAGCAAAATCCAGTGTTGGGGAGAGGGAGAGCTGCAGGTGGATGAGGGGGGGTCCCCGTGGGGTCCCCACCTGAGCGATGCCACCTGTGCCCCATCCAGGCACCTGCCAGAGGCTGCATCCCTGATCCCTGAACATCCTGATCCCTGAGCATCCTGATTCCTGAGCATCCTGATCCTTGAGCATCCTGATCCCTGAACATCCCGATCCTTAAGCATCCTGATCCTTGAGCATCCTGATCCTTGAGCATCCTGATCCTTAAGCTTCCTTATCCCTGAACATCCTGATCCCTGAACATCCTGATCCTTGAGCATCCTGATCCCTGAGCATCCTGATCACTGAGCATCCTGATCCTTGAGCATCCTGATCCTTGAGCATCCTGATCCCTGAACATCCCGATCCTTAAGCACCCTGATCCCTGAGCATCCTGATCCCTGAGCATCCTTATCCATGAACATCCCAATCCCTGAGCATCCTGATCCCTGAACATCCTGATCCTTGAGCATCCTGATCCCTGAGCATCCTGATCCCTGAACATCCTGATCCTTGAGCATCCTGATCTCTGAGCATCCTGATCCCTGAGCATCCTGATCCATGAACATCCTGATCCCTGAACATCCTGATCCCTGAACATCCTGATCCTTGAGCATCCTGATTCCTGAGCATCCTGATCCTTGAGCATCCTGATCCCTGAGCATCCCAACCCCTGAGCATCCCGATCCTTGAGCATCCCGATCCCTGAGCATCCCAGCCTCCGAACATCGTCACCATGTCACCCATGTCCCACCCAGGCACCTGCCAGTGGCTGCACTTGAAGTTTAAGCCCCAACAGATGCCACCTTTCCAGGAAAATCCTTTATAAACCGTTTAATCACCCGCATCCAGGGTAGGAATTGCTCTCCAAGGGTTGTTTTTCCTGAGGGCCCGAGGCCATGAGGCAGAGCTGTGGCCGAGGAAGGGGGTGAAAGTCTCTGCCCCCTCTTTGCACACCTCAGCACACCGAAAAAACCTCCTCCACGAGGGCAGCCGTGCAATTCAAACCCCACCACGCACACACACGAACCCGTGGCAGGCTCCAAACAGTGAATTAAATGAGGATGAAAGGCAAATGCCAGCTCTGGCAAAACCCTAGGAAAGGAGCCATCAGCTCTCCACAACGTCCTGGGATTTTCAAGCCACGCCAATGGAATTTGGCCGCTTCATTTCATTCACTGTCAATCAGCGTCGCTGCCACTGATGCTTCCTCCTCTTTTTAGATCCCCCATTTCTTTTGGCGATGCCCAGAGCGCAGTTGTATCCCAGCCAGGCAGCCCTCATCACCAAGCGATTAAATCATCGGGAAAAAAACCAGGAGAGACGGCTCCTCTCAGACATAATAGTAAAAAGGGGGTGGCGGGGACAGGGAGGGGGGCGACGGCTCCGGGTCTATTTCTGCTCTGATGTGTCCTGGCGCCGCCGGAGCCTTCCCTGGATGCCGAGCTGTGCCGGCGATCACCAGGTGGCAAAGAGGGATGTGCAGGGAAGGCTCCTGCACCGAGCTGGGTTTTCCCGGTGTCCCAAAGTCCCTGGTCCAAGGGGTTGGTTCTGTTTTGGGGCCGGCTCCTGTCGGAGCCGTGCCGGGTTCCCGTGGGCACCGTCACTGTGTGGAGGGATTGGAGTGTTGGGGAATGTGGGTGTCACGCCTGGGCCTGAGCATTCCGACATCCAAGGGTCCTGATCCCTGAGCATCCTGATCCCTGAACATCCTGACATCCAAGGGTCCTGATCCCTGAGCGTCCTGATCCCTGAGCATCCTGATCCCTGAGCATCCTGATCCCTGAACATCCTGACATCCAAGGGTCCTGATCCCTGAGCATCCTGATCCCTGAACATCCTGACATCCAAGGGTCCTGATCCCTGAGCATCCTGATCCCTGAACATCCTGACATCCAAGGGTCCTGATCCCTGAGCATCCTGATCCCTGAACATCCTGACATCCAGGGGTCCTGATCCTTGAGCATCTGGATTCCTGAACATCCTGATCCTTGAGCATCCTGGTCCCTGAACATCCCAGTCTCTGAATATCCTCACCCCTGAGCATCCCGGTCCCTGCACATTCCAACCTCCAAGGATCCTGACCTCTGAGCATCCTCACCCCCAGGGCATTCTGATGCCTGAGCTTTCCATCCTCTGAGTATCCCACCCTCTGAACACCCCAGCCTTTGGGAATCCTGGTCCCTGAGCATCCCAGCCTCCAAGCATCCCATCCCCTGAGCATCCTGACCCCTGAGCACCCTGGCTCTGATCATCCCAGCGCCTGAGCATCCCTCTCTCCAAGCATCCTGACCCCTGATCATCCCGACCTCCAGTCATCCCAGCCTCTGATTGTCCCAGGCCCTGAGCATCCCGACCTCTGAGCATCCCGACCCCGTGCCTTCCCCCAGGGCAGCTTCCTCCCAGCCTCTAAAATCGAGTGCTTTAATAACGGGCTGTAAAGGGACCGTGGAGAGAGGGGGGAAATAATTGTGTGATCCAGGGTTATCAGTTCACCAAGTGTTTCCTGCCCTGGATTTGGCCATTCCCAGGATAACACAGAGCTATGAGGGCTGCCTTAATGAAAGCGCCTGTCCCTGGGAAACACCAGTGCGACCATTCCAACCCTGATGTGTCCGAGTGTTTCTGGGCCCCTTTTTCCTGCAGGAATTTGCAGCAGCAGCAGCGTGACCCTGGCTTTGTGTGTGCCAGTGCTGGGCTGTTGGAAGCTGCTTTAATTGATGTTATGGTTGTTTTTATTTATTTTTAAGGATTTTACGTTGAAACATAAAAATTTAGGAAATCCCACCTTGCTCATCACATCCCTGGGGCTGCTCCAGCCGCTACCACCACACCTCTGTCCCGAGTGCCAAAGTTGGGCTCAGATCCCAGCTTTTCCCACACGGAACAAAACCCTTCGGGGTGGGAATCCAAAACTTGCCATCCCAAGGGACTGTCCCCAAGTGGCTGCACATCCCGGCTGGGGAGCGCTGGCTCCGGGGGATTGTTTGTTTGGGAAATAGGATCAGAACTAAGCCGTGGAGTGCTGGCATGACCGCCGAGTGGGGCAGCGCAGGGCTGGGCCAGCCACTGCTTTTCCATTCCAGAAATGTCACTGAGTCACGAATGACTCACGATTATAATGGGAGACATTTCCAACCCGGCGCATGACTCGGAGACGTCTTGCAGGGATGTTAGAGCTGTTTGTAAAGTCCAGGCCTCGCCCTGGCTCTGTCCCTCCCTCCCTGGCTGCTTTGTGTCCCCCCCGTTGGCCAAGGTGACACCACCCAGCGTGTGGTGGCAGCCGGGATGTGCCTGAGGATGCTCATCCGTGTCCCGTGGGATCGGGGGGACATTCCATGGGATCAGGGGGACGCATTAAGGCTCCCCATCAGGTGACAGGTGTCTATTAAAGTGACTCCCATCACCGCTGCCTCCGGCCTGCCCTTGACCCGGGGCTGGCCCAGCAGACAGCTCCGTGTCACGCGTGACCTCTGTGGGTGACCTCAGCGCCGAGGTGGCCGTGGCTCCCGGGATTTTGGCTGCCAGAGGGGCAGCAGGGGAGGGATCTGTGTCTGAGCATCATCTGGGTTTGCTCTGCCGCCGTTCCCTCCTCTTCCCACACAGGGAAATCGTCCTTCCCGCTCCTGGGAAGGTGGATGAGGTGTCCCCCCCTCGGGGATGCGGTGGCACCCAGCGGCAGCGCTCCCCTCGCAGATTCCTCAGCACCTCCTCTTCCCACAGCTCGCCTCATCCCAGCCTCCAGAGCCAATTAATTAAGTAGGATTGGTATGAACGAGATGAGGGAGGTGTTTGATCCAGTCAGACCAGTCCAGGGCTCTGGGGTGACCGCTGTGGGTCGGTGCCGGCGCCGTTCCCGGTGCGATGCCGCGAGCTGGGCTCGGGGAGCCGCGCGCTTCCCTCCTCGCTGGAAATACTTTCTCACCAAATAGCATTAAATATTCCTGAGCTGTGAACATCTTGGACTGATTTTATTTTCCATAAATAAACTTGTTGGGAGATATTTGGAGATGGGCCTAAGCTGCAGAGCTTGGACTGGCTCCCAAATCTCGCTGCTGTTTGGGCTCGAGGGGTTGGTTCAGGATTGTTTCGAGCTTTATTTCGCTTTCAAGGGGTTGGGATTGAAGAAGTGCCCTCAAACGGGACCCTCTCCGTGCATTCCCAAAATTCCTGATCCCCTCAAATGCTGTTGATGGTGGGAGGGGGGATCACAGGTGTCCCTTCACCTCCAGACACGGCTGTAGGGTTGTATCTATAGGGGCTGGGCATTTTGGGAGCGGCATTTCCAGTGGAACCAGCTGAATTCTTCCAGAGGTACCAAATCCCAGTTTTTTTGGAGTGGAACTGTGGATGCTCCACGTTTTAGGCACTGTGGGGTTTTGGGGTGCAAATCTTTCCTTGTCGCACAGACAAGGTGCCCCTTGCCGAGATGCCTCCAGCCTATCCCAGCTTCTTGCTGGAATTTCTTTGCTTTCCAGATTGGACAAAAGAAAAAGCAGAAAAAGAGAGATTTAAAAAAAACAAAGGAAAAAAACACAAAACAAACACCCCAAAATAAACACAACCAAACAATGACGTTTGTTTATTTTCCAATGGGGAAACCAAGTGGGAGAGCTGCAAGGACGTGTTTGCAAACCTGCTCCCGGCACGGCGCATCCAGAGGAGGCCGGATCCGGATCCGCGGGGCAGGGAGGTTGAATTCCCTTCCTTTCCCGGCAGGGCCGAGCGTTTCCCGCTCGTCCCTGTGCCTGATTAACAGTGACAAGGACAGGATTGCTCTTTTGGTGAGCGCACACGCTCCCCAAACCCCCGGCCGTCCCTCAGCCTCTCCTTCCCTTCTTCTCCCTCGGTCGCCAGGTTTATTCCAGAGGAAGAGGAGTCTGATCCACCCCCTAAACTCTGTCACATCCTCATTAATTTGGCCATGTCTGCCCTGCTCGCCTTAGGGAAGCGTCACATTTTTAACGAGGCTCCGGGGGGGCCGTCACGGGCGACGGCTTCGTTTTGACAGCTGAGGTGGGAAAGGTGCAGCGTCAGGGTTTGCTCCAACACCGGGAATTTTGTCTCGGCTTCGTTTCACCCGGGATGAGGCCGCTGCTCCTGGGGTTCCTGGGGGTTTAAAGCTGAGATGGGCGTGGACCCGGAGCCAAGGGGTGCTGCTGGTGGGATTGTCACTGGAATCCCGGCCTGAGGCACTTCCAAGCTTTTAGGAGAAGCCCAGGATTTGGCACCATGGCTCAGGACCAGCTGCCCTGGCTAATCCTGTCCAGTTCTGCTTTTTTCCCGACATTGTTCCCAAACTCGATCATTTTGCAGTGAAATCTCACGGCATGGTCTTATTCCCAAAGAATATAGTGAATATATCTATATTCCAAATGATCTTATATGAATTCCATATATTCCCAATTTAATTTTAAATTGATTTATAATTTTTAGTAATAAATGATGTCTTTTCCCAACACATTAGATACAATATTTTATTTTCCCACTATATTATATATAATACAGCTTCCAGTACATTATATCTAATAATACCGAAATGCATTATTTTACAGCTTATAAAATACTACTTTTATTTTATATTCCACGTATTTCATGCTCTATCTGGCACTGCATCCCTGAGCGTTTTTGTGCTCAGGGCAAGGATCTGTGGCTTTTCTGTGTAAGGCCAGTGGCTGATCCGTAGGGATCTTGCTCCATCCCAGGAGCTCTTCTAACCCATTCTAATGCAAATGTGCATTAGCTGATAATCGGAATGTTGAGTGGATTATTTCACCCCCCAGACGAGCTGCTGCAAGGCACATTTTTAGTTTGGTTTTTCGTTTATTTTTTTTTTCCCTTTTACTATATTAAACCAAAAGGGAAAAAAAATTAAAAATCCAAACCAACCCTCCCAGCCGCAAAGAAACCCACCTTGGGATCAGGATTGATCCCCAGGGATCTGGGCAGGAAGCAGGATCTCTGTTTTTCCCCTCTCGAGGCCAAAAAGAAATGAAGACCCCAGGACCTGGTGGCACCCTCGAACAGCTTTATGGCATGTGCTCCCTAATTGCATCGGCAAACATTTGTGGTGTAATTAAAGCCGGGAGCCACCAAACCGTGAGAAATCAATTAAAAGGAATCCTGGCTGTGGGAGCAGCATCCCATCCCTCCTGCCTGTCCTGTGAAGATGCTGCTTTATCCTTTCTCTCCCCCTCTCCCACCCCCCAAAAAAAATCCCACAGAATGGGGTTGATCCCCCTAAATGGGGTTTTGTCCTTCCGATCTCTGGGATGCTGGAGCGTCCCTGCCCTGTGGTGTCACAACGTCGCTGCTGGTGTCGATTTTGGTGGGTTTTGGGAATTGAGGAGTTGCCTTTGGTGCTGCAGGATGGGGAGAAGAGGGAGAGTCTCAATGTCAGCATGGGATGTGGGGTTTTTCTGGGAGCAGCCACAGGTTGGGTTGTAGGTTAAAGGCGCCAGGCTCAGCTCCTGCCAGGAGCAAATGGAAACGTGCAGGAAATGGGCATTTTTTCCAGCAGGGTTTGGATTTTGGGGTGTAAACAGGGAAGGGAGATCAGCCCTTAGGAACAGGAGCCTCCCGTGAGATCTCATTAAAAAATGTTTAGGAATAATGGGAGAAATCTACACCCATGTACCTCCAGAAAGGGTTTTGGGGTTTGGGTATAAACAGGGAAGGGCCATCCCACTGTGGGAATCATGGAATGCTGCTGCTGCCTCTGCTCCAAGCCCTCAGTATCTTTGCAAAACCCCCTCTCACTCCAGGAGCAGCTTTTGGCTCGATCCATCACCCCAAACACCGGGATTTGGCTGGAATCCGCCATCTCCCCCATCCTGCTCCAAGCACGGGACACTTCACCCTCAGAGACGAAATCCCCCCATGCTCCGAGAGCTTGGAAAAAAGATCTGAATCCACCAAAACAAACCCTTTCCCTGCACGTGCGGCTGCTTCCCCTGGGAGAGGCTGAAAGAGAGACTGGAGCGCATGTGACAGATGTTAATCGCATCATTTAATGCACTCCTGGAAGGCACTTGGATACAGGGATGGGGAGGAAGAGCAGAATAGACTATTGTCTCCCGTTTCCGGCAGCATCCCCAAGGGATGGAGAACCCCAGGGAATGGAGAACCCCGGGCTGCACAACTCACCCAGGGTTTGGTAGGGAGGTGGGAATGGCCACGCTGAAATTTGTGGGGTTTCTGCTGTATCCACGGTCAATGCGCCCGTTTCGGTACAAAGGAATGATAAAAAAAGGCATAAAAATGGTTTTGGGTTGTTTTCCAAAGGGCTGTTTGGGGGGGAAAACTGGAGAGGGGGGAATAGGGAAGGAGGGGTGGTGTGTGATCCACAGCCTGGACCAGACACAGATACAGGAGAGGGGAAACAGGGATGGAGGGATCGTACCTGATCCACAGCTTGGACCAAACACAGTCCTTATAGCTGAACAAACAAACCCTAATAGCTGAACATCCCTGGAGCAAGCAGGGAATATAGGAGAGGGAAAATAGGGATCTTGTCTGATCCACACCCTGGACCAAACACAGTCCAGGATACAGGAGAGGGGAAATAGGGATGGAGGGATCACACCTGATCCACACCTGAGCATCCCTGGAGCAGCACATGGATACAGAAGGGAAATAGGGATCACACCTGATCCACTCCCCAGAATCCCTTTAGCCAGGTCAAGATACAGGAAAAGGGGAAATAGGGATGGAGGGATCACACCTGATCCACGCCTGAGCATCCCTGGAGCAAACAGGGGATACAGGAGAAGGGAAACTGGGATGGAGGGATCGGAGCTGATCCACACCTGAGCATCCCAGGAGCAAACATGGATACAGGAGCGGGAAAAATAATGATGGAGGGATCACATCTGATCCACACCTGAGCATCCCTGTACAGAATGAGGGATACAAGAGGGAAAACCCTGGTGGAGGGATCATTCCTGATCCACACCTGAGACCCCCTGGAGCAAACACCTCCTGCTTGGCCTGGGGAACGATGAAAGCCCATCCAACATCCACCGTGGGTTGGAAAGGGGATATTTGCCGGCGGCAGGGAATTGCATTTCCAAGGCAGAAGCAGCATCCCATGGGCTGCTTCCCTGATTGAATTCCCCCTTGGTGACCCGGGAAGGTAATTGAGGCGCAGGGGAGCCAGGGCAGAGCGCACCCCCTGGAAATCAGCACCTCCAGCCACCCCCTCCCCGAGCCGGGCAGCGACTGAGGCGAGGTGCCTTCAAGGTGCCTGGAAGTAACCAACTTATTGCCTAATAGATTTCTCAGTCATGAATTCCCCGTGCTCCGTATGCCCCCCAATCAGAGCAATTATGGATTTAAATGGAGCTGGAATCCGTGGTGCAGAAAATGCCCGTTTTAGCGGGAGATTGGCCAGAGGTGAGGGACCTGGAACACCCCTGGTAATGAAAGCTCTTCACAGCTTGCCGTGTTCCACCCGGGAATAATTGCTGCAGCCTGTGATACGGATCCGGCTGCGTTAATGATGCCCTGTTCCTTTTCACAGGACTCATTTCAGCTTCCCCCATTTTTCTTTCCCCGGGATTTCAAAGCGCCGAGGCATCGTGGGAATTAACGCATTAACGCGGCCGTTGTGGCGCTCGGGGTAGTTCCAAATGTTATTCCCGGCTTTTCGGCCGGGATCGATTAACAAAGTGCCGGGGAGCCTCGGGAAAGGGTGGCTGGAGGGGGATGGAACGTGACACGGGTGTCATCCTCGCGTCCATCGCATTTGGAATTGATTCGTCGTGACAGGATGGAATTATCAGAACAAAACGTACTTCAGGAATTAAAAAAGAAAAAAAGAAAAAAATTAAAATAATAAGAGAAAAAAAAAAATAGATGTTTTGGATTGGAAATAAAACTCCCCTTAACTTCCGAATGAAAACCACATCCAAGGGAGACAGTTGGCTTCTCCTCTGAGTTTATTATTAAATATTTTACCAGGGAGGGAAGTTCTGAGCTGAGCATCTTTTCCCTCCTGTTCCTGGCAAGAGTAGTTTGTGTGGAGGGAGGGTGAGCTCTTGGTTGTTTTCCCGAAGCTCTTTCTGGGGGTAGATTTCTCCCATTATTCCTCGATTTAAACAGCTTTTTAATGAGATCTCAAGGCAGGGTCCTATTCCTAAGTGATATTGGGAATATATCTGTGCTTCCAATATATCTCTATCTGGAATATAGTGTGTATTTCCATATAGGACATATATAAATGTATGTATGGAATTAATAGAGAATATATAGAGAATATATAGAGAATATACAGAGAATATATAGAGAATATACAGAGAATATATAGAGAATATACAGTGACTGTATAGAGAATATATATAGAATATATAGAATATATATATACAGAATATAGAATATATACAAAATTATCTCGAAATATATATAAAAAGACACAAATGTACCTATTCTATATGGAAATTCAGGAGATATAAAATATTTATTCCCAATATATGATCTATTATATATTATCTGTATTTTATAATATATTTGATTTGGTGCATAGGGCTGGGAGAAAGGCCCTGGCTGTGCTTTTGGATACTCACAACTCGGAAGCAGCAAATTCCAAGTGCTGGGAGGGGGTTCCAGCAGGTAAATGGATGCCGTGGGTGGGTCGGTGCTGCATCCCCAGGGATGGAGCCGGACGGAGCAGCTCCCGCCGCTCCTGAAATGCTTTAATTTCCCCCCAAATGGAGCCGAGATATTTTTTTTCCCTCCCTGCTTTTGCCATCGCTCCAGCTGAAGCTCCCAGGGGGCTCCGGGATTAATTTCCTCGGGTGACCCTGGGAGCCGCAGCCGCCTGACCCCGGCGCCGGAGGGGCCGCGAGGTCGCGGCGAGGGAGCAGAGGGGACCCGCGGCCGCTGATAAGGAGCTCGGGGCGCTGCGGAGTTTGGACAGCGAGGAAATGGCATTTCCAGTTAACTCAATCCCGGAGCGGCCCCGGCCGAGCCGCAGCGCTGAGATTCAATTACCGGCGCCGTCCCTGGGGACAGGAGTGTCACCGTCCCCCCCAGCGCCGGCCGCCAGCTCCGAGGCCACCCCGGGACCATCGGTGGCCTCGGGGGCGGCTCGGGGTCCCTGCGGAGGGGTCGGGGCTGGCGAGGGGTCGGAGCTGGCAGCGAGGGGTCGGGGGGTGTTCGGGATTGATCAGCGAGCAGGGGGAGAGCGCCGGGAGCTTGTAGGAGTGGGGTTTTATCTCGCTCTTCTTCCTGTAAGGAGTCGGGCCGTGGGTTTTCTCTTGGAGCAGGGGAATGGAGGCAGCGCTGGGGTTTGGTGGCTGTGGGGGGGGTGTGGTACCCGCTGAGCATTGTCCCGTGTCTCCTACACAGGGCATGGAGCAGAGCCAGACAGTTCCCATAGGGGCCTGTCCATGTCTGGATGGTTTTAGGGCTGATCCCAGTGGAGGAGGGGATGGGAGAGAGGCTGGTGAGGAGCTGGGGAGGCTCCTCTCAGCCCCGTGTGCTGCGGGGTGTGATAAGATTCCTCACAAAGACCACGGGGATGTCTGCTGGGACAGCGGCCACATTCCTGAAGTGGGGCATGCTCAGATCGCCTGGATTTCCTACGGCCAGGATCTGTCCTTGTCCCCAAATCCTCCTCCCTCAGAATCACAGAGTGGTTGAGGTTGGAAAAGCTCTCCAAGATCATCGAGTCCAGCCCGACGCCCACCTTGTCCCCAGCCCAGAGCTCTGAGTGCCACCTCCAGCCCTTCCTGGGACACCCCCAGGGATGGGCACTCCAAACCTCCCTGGGCAGCCCCTGCCAAGGCCTGACCACCCTTTCCATGAGGAAATTCCTGCTGCTGTCCACCCTGAGCCTCCCCTGGCCCAGCCTGAGGCCGTTCCCTCTCCTCCTGTCCCTGTTCCCTGGGAGCAGAGCCCGACCCCCCCGGCTGCCCCTTCCTGTCAGGGGCTTGTGCAGAGCCACAAGGTCCCCCCTGATCCCCCTTTGCTCCAGGCTGAGCCCCTTTCCCAGCTCCCTCAGCCGCTCCTGGGGCTCCAGCCCCTTCCCAGCTCCGTTTCTCCGTGGCCAGTTTGGGACAGGTGTGCCGGGTGTTTGGCTCCATCCACAGCCCCGAGCCCAGCAGGGAGCCGGGACTGTGGCAGTGGGATAATTCCACTTGTGCTGGAGCCTGTGAAAACGCTCTTTCTTTTCCCAGAGCAAAATCTAATCCAGAAGAGAAGAAAACACTCATTATTTAATTTTCCCCGGTATTTTTGTGTGCTCATGGGATTTTAATGGGATTAATTATTATTTAATTTGCGCTTTGGCAATTCATTTGTGCTGAGCTATTCTAGTATTGGAGAGCCAGCCATGCTCAATCCCTTTTGCATCTCCATCCGTGCTGCCAGCCTTCTTCCCAGATACCCATGCATCCCCCAATCCCATCCACCTTTCTTCCAGGTACCCATCCTGTCCCATCCAAAGCGTCTCCTCATTGCCAGCTTCCTCCTTTATTTGATTTTCTTTGTAATCTCTGGCTGCCAGACCCCAGATGGGAAAATCCGAGCAAGGATCATCAACTTGGGGTCACAACGTGGAGGAGCTGGTGCCTCCCAGGCATTCCTGGTGCGGGAGCATCCTTGTGCCCCACCCCTGGGACCAGCATCCCTCTGTCTCCATGGGAACATCCCTCCATCCCCATGTGAGCATCTCTACATCCTCATGTGAGCATCCCTCAGCCCCCATCCCCCCATCTCCGTGTGAGCGTCCCTCAATCCCTCCATCTCCGTGTAAGCATCCCTCAATCCCCCTCTCCCCATCTCCGTGTGAGCATCCCTCAATCCCCCTCTCTCCATCTCCACACATTCCACAACATTCTTCCATTCCATCCTCCCATTCACAACATCCTTCCATCCCTCCATCCCCACGAGGGAATCCCTCCACACAAAGCATCCTCCATTCTCATCCCTCCATGTCCACAAGAGCATCCCTCCATGTCCATGTGAGGATTCTTCCATTCCCATCCCTCCATCTCCATGTGAGCATCCCTCCATCCCAAATCCTCCCTTTCCATGTGAGCATCCCTTCATCCCGTGCAAAAACCTCTCCATCCCCATCTCTCCATTTCCATGGGCGCATCCCTTCATCCCAGGTGAGCATCCCTCCACCCCTCTCCATTCCCATCCCTCCATGTCCACAGGAGCATCCCTCCATCCTGTACAAAATTCCATCCCCACCTCTCCATTTCCACAGGAGCATCCCTCCATCCTGTACAAAATTCCATCCCCACCTCTCCATTTCCATGCCCGCATCCCTCCACCCCATGCCAGCCTCCCTCCATCCCCACCTGAGCCCCTCTCCACCCCCATCCCCGCATTTCATCCCAGGCGAGCCTCCCTCCATCCCCCTCCATCCCCGCCACTTCCCCAGATAATGAGAGCGAGTTTAAAAAACTTAAAGCCTCTTCCTGCCCGCGGTGAGTGACACAAATGGAGTTCATATTTAATCATCTGTTAACTCGTTGTCTATTATAGCTCTTTAATAGCACCAGAGATATTCTTAATGAAGCATGATTTAAGGTATTTACAGCTCTAGGACCGACAGACATCACTCACAGTGTGCAGGTAATGAGGCGTAAAACAGCTCTGGAAACCGTAAAAATGGGAGAGAGAGAGCGAGGAGGGAGAGAGAGCAGGCAAGGAGTTCAGAGCTGAATTGTTCCAGGGTTTGTTTTAAAATGTTTAGGCATTTAAAGTCATTTCAGCTTCGCTGAGGTGTCTGGTAGCACCGAGTTCAGCAATTCCCAGCGCTGAGAACCCCTGGCTTGCCAGGAGGGGTCTGGTCCCCTGATACTCCCGAGCTGGGACATCTCAGGAATCACGGGAGGGAACAGGGAAAAAGCTTTTGAGGGTCCCCAAGGACCATCCAGGAGCAAAGCCTGGAATTTCTGGGTGCATTTTCCCCTTTGTTTTTCCACTCGATGGCACAGCCATGGAAGGGAACAGCAATGACCCTTCCCTTTGCTTGCCTGCAAATGCCACCCCTGTGCGACACTTTAAGTTTTGTATTTTTTCCCCCAGAAAAAAAAAAAAAGGAAAAAAAAAAAAAGAAAAAAAAGAAAAAAAGAAAAAAAAAAACCCACCAGAACCCAAGCCAAGTTTTGGAAAATAATTTGTGACGGAGGTGCCATTCTGCATCAAAATATTGTGTAGAAAATGTCAAATGTCACCAATCCATGTGTCCCCCCGTGTGATAGTAATTGGGCTGGACGGCTGCGCTCTGCCACCGCAGCCGCTCGCCGCCTCCTCCTCCTCCTCCTCCTCACACACCGCTCGGGAAATGTGTCGCTTCCCGAGTCCATCCCGGCTGCCCTGCCTGCGGAGCGGGGCCGGCCGCGGTGTCCCCAGCCCGGGGACGAGTGCGTGGTGCTCATTAGGCTCCAGCAGCGATAAACAGCTCCTGGGGAAAAGGGGGGCAGCTGGAGCGGGGAGATCTTGGGGTGTTGATTCCCTCCTGGATTTCTCTCCTGGCTGGGAGATGTGGCTCCATTTCCCTGATGTTTTGCCCTTGATGATTTAGGTGGAACTTGATTTGGGGAACCCAAAGCAGAGCCACAGTGGGGTCCTTGATTGAGGAATCACAGCCTGTTGCTCCCCTCCTTCCCCAGAAGTGCTCCAGTCACCTGCATTTCCAGCACCAGGGACCCTTTGGAATATTCATCCCACTTTCTGCCTGGTTCTGTTGGGTGTGTAACATCCCCATTGCAGTTTGACTGCGCAGAGCTGCTCGAATTCACTCCGAGGGAATTCTTCCAGAGCAAATAATCCATTCCTTAGAGCATCCCAAGCCCTTAATCTGGGAACAACCCTTTCACACACACCCCTCAACAATCCCGGGTGAATCAATCCTCATTAGGACATTAGGCTGCATAAATATTTGGCCGGTGAGGGAGCCCCGAGGGAGAGCAGAAGGATGGGGAGAGAGTTGCAGTTGGAAATTCAATGAAGTTCCCTTCGGCAGCGGGAGCCGGCGGGGGGGGAGCCAGGCCTGGGAGAGTTGGGCCAAGCCTTCAGCCGGTGCCTCTTGTCCCCTTGGGCAAGTCCTGCGGAGCAGGGTTAATTCTGCTGACCTGGTTTTTCTTGCCCGTGGAAGTGGCGAGGCGCAGGTGGAAAACGAGGAGGTGAAATCCTGCCCGCGCTCGGCAGCTCCTTCCCGAAGCCACAACACAACTCGGTCGCAAACAAGTTCTTTGCCGCCGAGGAAGGAGCTGGAATTTCTCTCTGGCGAGGCAGCAGCAGCAGAATTGCAAAGTCGGTGCCTGTTATAGAAACTTTTTAGTACTGGGGACAAGCCAAGAAAAAAGCCCAGATTGATCTCAAATCTCAGCTGGTGCTGGCGGCGCTTCCACCTCCGACTCCTGCACTGGTGGCACGTGAGCCGGACCCTCCAAGCATCCCCGAGGAGAGCTGGGTTGATGTTTCCCAGCGTTCTGGGTACTCTTCCCAGCTCCCTGCCCAGCCAGGAGCTCCTGCCCTGCTCTGGAAGGTGGTTTTGGGGTTGATTGAGGTTTTCTGGTTTGTAATTGCCTAAAGCCAGCTCTTCCCTGGCTCCAGCGTGGGCGCTGCGTGCTTGGGGTGCATCCCCCCCATCCCATCTCCTCACCGGTGGGTCCGGCCTGGATCATCTCATGCCATCGAAGTCCTTCACACTGGGATAATCCAGGCTGTGGCAACGCCAGGCTGCAGCTCCCAGGGAGGTGAAAGGTTTTTGGCTCAGATTCCATCACAACCTGCCCGTGCCATGATTTCCTTCGGCAGCCAGGGAAATTCCTTCCAAGCTGTCAAGGATGTGGGTGGCATTGGGGCAGCTGGGAATTTCACCTCATCCCATGAGTGGCGAGGGGCTGGTGCAGGGAACATCCCATGCTCCGGGTGGGCGCGGGCAGGGAATGGCTCCGAGGGATGGGTGAGCTGGGAGGATCCAGACTGGATCCATCCAAACCTATTCATTCCCTGTGCCGGGAAGCGGGCGCTGGGCTGGGGCCTGGCTGGGGCTTTGTTCCTTAATTTTGGGATGGAATTCCTACGGCAAAGCTGGGCACCATCCCAGAATAAAGCACATTTTAATCCGTTTTTCCTCCACACCATGGTAAAACAGATGCCAACGGGATGGATGCACCGACAACGGGCACCGCAGGGCTCACCCACCTCCATGCCCAACCCAAGCCGGGTATCCCTGGCAGGGCAGAGCTCCGAGGCCACCCTGGTGCTGCCGAAAACACCGGAGCACTGCATGTGTGCTGCTTCCATGTGCGCCGGTTTCCAAGGAAACCGCTCGCTCTACATGTGTGTCGCTTAACACCCTATTTGCTTTCATTTGGATAAGTCTTTAATTCCTGTGCAGCCCCGGCTCGGCGGGATCTGTTGAGCTCCGTGTGTATCCCCGGCGCACAAAATCCCTCTCCCGCCTGCCTGCCTCTTGGAAAAGTCCCTGCCTGCTCAGAGCAAGTTTCCTAAACCTGTGCCTAATTGGAGCAGCTAATGCTTTCCGTGGGAATAACTGGATATTTCCCTGCTGCTTCCCCTCTAGAAACAATCAGCGGGGAAAACGCGGAATGCGGCGCTCCTGTCACCTGCCACCAGCTCTGCTGCTCCGGCTCTGCAGTGGGTGGAGGAGCAAGGCAGGATGCCCCTTCCCAGGGGTGTGAGGGGCAGAGCTGGGCGGTGCAGACATGGATCCGAGCCCTTGGGAAGGCGGCAGCTCCTGTCAGTGGTTAAATGTTGGTTTTAAAGTGTCCTGGGGTGAGGAAGCAGGGAAGGGTGGCCTTGGAAGCGTGACCCGGTTGGTGTCACACATCAGCCTGGAGAAGGGAAGGATCCAGGGAGAGCTCAGAGCTCCTTGCAGGGCCTAAAGGAGCTCCAGAAGAGCTGGAGAGGGACTGGGGACAAGGGATGGAGGGACAGGACACAGGGAATGGCTTCCCACTGCCAGAGGGCAGGGCTGGATGGGATATTGGGAAGGAATTCCTGGCTGGGAGGGTGGTGAGGGGCTGGGATGGAATTCCCAGAGGAGCTGTGGCTGCCCCTGGATCCCTGGCAGTGCCCAAGGCCAGGCTGGAGCCCCCTGGGACAGTGGGAGGTGTCCCTGGGCATGGCAGGGGTGGCACTGGATGGGCTTTAAATCCCTTCCCACCCAAGCCATTCCATGATTCCATGACACTGATAGGACACGCTGTGTCCCCACTGGGCCCTGCGCTCCAGCACCTCCTCCTCGAGCAGGAGTGACCGACGAAGCTTTTGGGGGTGTTTTGCTCCCCCGAATTTTCATCTGCAGCAACCCAAAGTGGCTTTTTCTTCCCTGTCCCACTTCCTCCCTTCCCTTTGCACAGCAAGATGCCGCCTGCTCTTGTGGCACTGGAGGAATTTTCTGATCTAAAGCCACTTTCCTCCTCTCCCAAAATCCCCGGGGCTGGCTCATGCTTGTAGAGCTGAGCAGCTCCCGTGTCACTCGGGGCTGGCTCCCATCTGCAGCCCTGACAGCAGCTAATGCTGTTAGCCTGTGTCGAGGAGGGATTTCAGCATTAAAAACCCCCAAAATCACCACACTTGGGCCGCTCTGCTGCTCGCAAACAGTTCAAAAACACTTCCCCCGTGTTTGGGGTGCCGGGCATGGCCCAGGGGTGTCACACAGGGGGGTTTTGGGGTGGCTTTGGGGGGCTGGTGCAGCCTCGGGAGCAGCGCGGGATGAGCAGCCGGGATTAACTCGGCTCGGGGAAAGCTTTGCTATCTTTAGCTGGAAGGTGAGGGATTGTGGCTCTTAGGGTGGCCGGCAGGTGAGGAGAGAGAAAAATCCGCGGGGCCAGCCCGGCTCGGGGCGCTGACCCCAGCTCCTGTCCCCACGGGGGTCTGGCCCCACCGGCCCCCGGCCGCGTGCGCCGTCACCTTTCTAGGCCACAATCTGTCCCCAATTCCGAGCCTGCTGTTAGCTTCACTTGCACTCTATTCTCGTGTTTGCTGTTATTTTTTAACACTTTATTTTTTTTTCCCTCCCCATTTTTTTCCTTTTTTTTTCCTTTTTCTTCTTTATTTTTTTTTTAATTTTTTTTTTTTTTTTTTTTTTTTTTTTTTTTTTTGCATAAAAGCACTATCCTCTCCCCAGAGCCTGCCTGGAGCGAAGGCATGGTCTGTACAACTGCAATTATTTCGAAGAACAGATGGAGTGAGGAGCAGAAAGTCTGTTAATAGTAATAGAAATGCTACATGTTAACCTGGACAGCACACGATGACAGTCCCATGACTACACGTTCTGTTCCCACCAGCTGGGCTCCGAGCGGAGCCGAGAGATTCAGAAACGCCGAGCTCGGCTCCGCACCCTCCCCAAAGTTAGAGCTCAAATTCCTTCACACTTGCAGCGTAGGGTTTTTGGGTTGTCGGGCTTCTTCTCCCCCTCCCCTCCTCCTCCTCCTCCTCCTCCTCCTCCACCTCCTCCTCCTCCTCCTCCTCCTCCTCCTCCTTTTTCCCATTAAACACCGATTTTGCTGCTTCTCATCTCTGTTTTTTCCTTCAGCCGGCCGCAGCTGGGAGCGTGGTGGGGCTCAGCCTCGAGGTCCTGACCTTGAGCCTCACGTGGTGCCGCCAGCGCGGCCCCTTTCCCACGCTCACATCTGCAGGGTTGATGTAATTCCCCCACCCCAGATGATGCCACGCTGGGATTTAGGGAGCGGGGCAGCGGCCGCGCTCCCGGGCGGGGCGGTTTGCAGGAGTTTGGGATTTTCTCTGCAACTGTTGCAAGCTGGTGGTGGAATGGGTTGAAATCGGCGTTTTCTGGTTCAAAGTGGCGCTCCCTGCAGAGGTGGGGTCTTTGAGAGGTTTAAGGGGTGCCACGGGAAAGGGGCACAGGGGGAATTTGGTTATGGCAATGCTCCAGGGTTTGTTTTTTTTTTGCCTCATTTACCCCAACCAGAGGTTGGGAAATGGAGCAGAAATATTGAGTCAGCCCCACGAACCTCGCTGTGCAAATCCCTGCCTGGTTTCACAAGAGGCCAGGGATGCAGCCACAGAGCTCCAGCTAATTCCAGTGGGAATTGCAGGGCTAAATCCCAGGCTGCTGGTGAAAGCCCAGCCCCCGGGGCAGCTGGAGCGGAGCGTGGCACCGCTGGTGCCCTGGCAGGCGCACCTGGAGGTTTTATTAGGATATAGATCCCTTAATCCAGGTGCTTGTGGGATAATCTGGTGCCTGAGGTCCTGCCAAATCCCTGGAGATCAGCAGGTTTTCCCTGCAGAGGTCACTTCCAACCCAGCTCCACCCTCAATGGACCAAAATATCCACGTGGGCTCCGTGCTGGGGGCACCTTGGGGTGCTGAGTGCCCTCAGTGGGGACCTGGAGTGGGCTGTGGGGGTTTCCTGGGGGCTAAAGCGGTGTCATCCATAAATCCCAGCTCTCTTTGCCCAATTCCATCACCCAGGAGTGGTACCTGAGCTCCAGGAGCATCCCAGGAGCATCTTTTGGTTAATTTGGGATGCGTGGGGCAGAGTTTGGCTCCTCCCAGCCGCTCCCACGGAGGATGGGGCACCCAGCTTGTCCCCAGTCACCACTGGATCCCAAAAAATCCTTTTCTTTGGAGGAGGCAGAACCCACATTTTTCCTCTGGGTTCCAAAAACCAAGTGGGTTTTTGGCCTCCCCTGGCACCCGTTCCTCGCTCCCCTCTGGGGTGATACAACCCTCAGAGTGCACCTGCTGGGAAAGAGTGGAAAAAGAGGGATTTGGGGGATTCTTGCTGTCACCCTATGCCCACAGTGTCACCTTCTGCTCTCTTGCAGCACAAGAAATACGTCCTGGTGATGGTGGATCCCGACTCTCCCAACAGAGCCGACCCCCGGAACCGCTTCTGGAGGCACTGGCTGGTCACCGACATCCTGGTGAGTCCATCGGGGTCATTCCCAAGCATCCCGGGGAGGGCTGGATTCCCATGGAGAGCAAACTCCTCCCGGTGAAATCCCGGAGGACGAGTGTTTGCCAGAGAAATGTAAATGGTGCCGGGCGTGTAGGTAGGGAAGAGCTTCCTCAGGCTATATAGAGCCAGGCTGGTCCAAAAATATTGCTGCTTGGGGTTTGGGTTTTTTCCCCCCCCCCCTCCTTCTCCTAAGGAAATGTTGAAAAAAAACTCCCAAAAACACTTTGCCAACTCGCCACCACCGGTTTTCTCTGCAGAGACAACGCGTCCTTCCAAACAGCTCCTGCCGCCGGTTGGGTTTTGTGGTTAAAAAAAGTGGGTTTGGCGAAAATCTCAATTCCTTTTCTGGTTTTTAAATTCTTTTGGGGGGGTTAAAATGGTTTGAAATCGGTGAGAAAACACTGGGAAGAAATAAATTTGGGATGAGCGGTGGTGCTTCCCAGCGCTGTGTCCACGGGACGAGTCCTTCCCCCTGTCCCGGCGTGTCATGGCTTCGCTCCCAGAAATATTTTGGGGAAGCAGTTTGTTCCCCTCCTGCTTGCTTTTATCTCTTCAAAACACGAGATGCTGCAGCCCTAAATCAATCTAACTGATAATCTGGGTACTAAAGCCTAATTAAGATATCAATTAATTTGCAGCGTGCATTTAACAAGAAATATCGCGTCGTTCTCCTCTATTATTCTCTGAAATTACTGCTGAGGGCTCTTTGTACAGATACCTTAATTAGACTTTTTATTGTTAATGGGCATATTAAGCAAATTAAAACTGGATATTAATACTTTCCATGAATTCCATAATTGGCTGAAAAATAGGAAGCGTCGGGAATAATTGCGGGAATTTGTGTACAGGGCTTGGGGTTTTTTGGGGTTTTTTTTGGTGCTGTTTTGTGTTTTAATCCTTCCCAGAAACCCTTCTGCATTTCTAACAACAGGGTCCTGGAAGTCTCTCATTAATTTTAATATTTACCAAACGCAAAGGAGCCCAAGCTCCTGGGTTTCCTTCTGCACACAGATCCTTCGGAGCCGTTCCCTCTTGCTAATTATTAAATTATTGAGGTTTTCCTTTTTTTTTTTTTTCCCTTTTTTTTTTGGGTGGAGGGGGAGGGGGAGTATAAAATCCTTTAAGCGAAGAAGGGAATCGTGGGATTCAAACCTGCAGCACGAACGGAAGGTGGGGTTTTATTTCCCGGCGGTTTGTGATCTCGAAGGTCAAAAATTCCGTGTCAGGCCATGCAAGAGGGCGGGAAAAAGGAGATTTTTGGGAAGGGAAAAGGGTTTTCCCCATCTGCCAGGGATGGGGCTGATCCCAACTATTCCTCAAGCTTTCTTATCACAAGATAAATACATTTATAAATATAAACACACATATCCGAGCAGGGATTTGGCCTCGATGCTCCTGATGGTCCCTTCCAACGTGAGACGCTCCCTGATTCCATGGAATATTCTATATAAAACATATATATTGATATGATCCCTATAATGATGGGATAAATATATCCCCTCTATCCCCGTGGGTGTGTGTATGTGTATCTCTCCTCTACACACACAGCAATGCGTCTAAATCCCCCAAATCCCACAAAATGCACAAGAAACCGCCAAAAATCAGCCACGTTCTGGCAGGACACCACGACAAAACCACCTCGGCTCGGTCCCCACGGCTGGGGGTGCAGTGGGGGGGGGATCCTGGTGTGTCCCACCGGGGCTGCAGGCGGAGTTTTCCCGATCCCCCAGCCCCAAAGGTGGGTGCGGAGCCGGCGGGCTCAGCCACATGGTGTCTCGTTGAGATGCAGATCCTCGGGGGGGATATGGAAGTCTTGGCTCCGAGGAGCTTCAGCTGACAGGCTTATTTGCACACTGGCTCTAAAATAACCGTGTAGGCTTTACATGACACCTTCTGTTGCTTTGGTGCAGAGAGGGCCTTGCAAGTGCCTTTCTCCGGGAGGGACGGGGTGGCCGGCGCCGTGCCGGGGGGCAGGCGGAGCCCCCATGCCCACCAGTGCCCTGGTGTCACCCCAGCATCGCCCAGCATCACCCCAGCACCGAGCCAGCGTCACGCCAGTATCGCCCAGCAGTGCCCAGCAGTGTTTGGGTGTCACCCCAGTTATCATCCCAGGGTTGCCTGCCCAGCACCGCTCGGGTATCACCCCAGCATCGTCCAGCAGTGCTTGGGTATCACCCCAGGATCACCCCAGCGTCACCCAGCATCACCTGGGTATCACACCAGCATCACCCAGTGTCAGCCCAGTATCACCCAGCATCATCAAGCATCACCCAGCATCACCCAGCATCACCCAGCATCCCTTGGGTACCACCCCAGTATCACCCAGCATCACCCAGCATCACCCAGCATCACCCAGCATCCCTTGGGTACCACCCCAGTATCACCCAGCATTGCCCAGCATCACCCAGCATCCATTGGGTACCACCCAGTATCACCCAGCATCACCCAGCATCACCCAGCATCCATGGGGTACCACCCCAGTATCACCCAGCATCACCCAGCATCAGTTCGGCATCACCCAGCATCCCTTGGGTACCACCCCAGTATCACCCAGCATCACCCAGCATCCCTTGGGTACCACCCCAGCATCACCCAGCATCACCCAGCATCCCTTGGGTACCACCCCAGCATCACCCCAGCGTTGCCGATCGCCACCCCAGCACTGAGCCAGCATCATCCTAGTATTTCCCAGCATCATCCCAGCATCACCCAGTGTCACCCCAGCATCCCCCAGCGTCACTCCAGCATCGCCCAGCAGTGACTGGGTATCACTCCAGCACTGCCCAGCAGCCCTTGGGTATCACCCAGTATCACCCAGCATCACTTCATTATCACCCCAGTATCACCCAGCATCACCCAGTATCACCCCAGCACCAACCCAGCACCACTGGGTATTGCCCTGGCTCTGCCCCAGTATCGCATGGGTGTTGCCTTGGGTATCACCCCAATATCCCTTAGGTTTGGCCTGGCATCCTCTCAGCATCCCTTGAGTATTGCCACAGCATCCCTCCAGCATCTCTCCAGCATCCCTTGGGTACCACCCCAGCATCCCCCCAGCATCACTTGGGTACCACCCCAGCACCCCCCTGGCATCCCTTGGGTATCACCCTGGCATCACTTTGGTATCACCCCAGCATCCCTTGGGTACCACCCCAGCATCCCTCCAGCATCCCCTCAGCATTGCTTGGGTGTCACCCCAGCATCCCTCCAGCATCTCTCCAGCATCCCTTGGGTACCACCCCAGCATCCCCCCAGCATCACTTGGGTACCACCCCAGCACCCCCCTGGCATCCCTTGGGTATCACCCTGGCATCACTTTGGTATCACCCCAGCATCCCTTGGGTGTCACCCCAGCATCCCTCCAGCATCCCTCCAGCATCTCCCCAGCATCACTTGGGTACCACCCCAGAATCCCCCCAGCATCACTTGGGTACCACCCTGGCATCCCTTGGGTATCACCCCAGCATCCCCCCAGCATCCCATGGGTACCACCCCAGCATCCCTCCTGCATCCCTTGGGTACCACCCTGGCATCATTTTGGTATCACCCCAGCCTCCCCCCGGCATCCCTTGCGTGTCGCCCTGGCATCCCTCCGGCATCACCCAGGCTTTGCCATTCCCCGGTTTGGAGGGAAGCGGCTCCAGCAGCACTAGATGCCACTCCTGGGTGCTGCAGTACTTTGGCACGCCACCAGCTTTGGGGTTTGGCTTGGGATTTGCTCTCCCAGGTGGGTTTTCGGGATGGAACATCCCATCCCCTCGGCACCGCTCGCCGCTCCTTATCTGCCGCTGCTCCGGCGCCGCTCCGATTGTCAAACACGAGAGATGCTTTCACTCCTATTCAAAATAATTTAAATAAAAATGTTGCTACAAAGTGGAATAATATCTTTTGATGAATGTTTTTAAAGCCCTTTAGGTTTTCATGGTAATTTGCAGTGTAAAATTATTTAGAGATAAGAGCCAAATTAGCTCTTATAGGCGGAGGTCGATATGTCCCGTTATCCATGGAAGCAGTGTTTAAATATAATCAGCCTTTACTCTAATGCAGCATAATTGTTCATTTGAAATAGCTTTTTTTTCCCCCCCTTTTTTTTTTTTTACTCCATTCAATGAGTCATTAAAATATTCAAAGGATAATGCAGTGAATTGGAAATGAATTTATCACATTATCCTGTACATACTGTAGAGCATCAGGTAACCAGGCAAGAGTCGGAACCGGTTTACAGCGAATCCCCGGTAAACAAGGTTTTCCATTTTGTATTCAGTGGGGAAAGGAAAAGAAGGGAGAAAATACTGCCCTTCAAATGGAAAGCTTTCCGTCTTTATTCCCCCTCCTCGGGGAGGAGGAAGGGGGAGGGCGAGAGCAGCGAATTTGTACTCCACCAAAAGCCTCGCCGCTTTAACTTTATTTTTATCAAAATATGTTTGTAACAGAAAGTCGTTATGGAAACGGGTTCTGCCAGCCGGGAGAAATCCTGCGCCAGGCTGGAGCCGAGCGGGACCCGCCGGGGGCTGCTGCCGCCGGCACCGCTCAGATCACCCAAAAACCCCTTCCCAGGGCAGGCCTCGGGGGAAACTGAGGCACGGAGCTGCCACAGTCAGCTCTGGGGTTGGGTATGGGAAGTGCATCCAACG
Source organism: Coloeus monedula (assembly GCF_965178545.1). Classification (NCBI taxonomy): domain Eukaryota; kingdom Metazoa; phylum Chordata; class Aves; order Passeriformes; family Corvidae; genus Coloeus; species Coloeus monedula. The sequence goes on along the minus strand of NC_138808.1, from coordinate 1,775,337 downwards.
TTTTTGAAGGAAAACCATTCCCACCCATCGCCCATCCCGGCTTTCCCCCCGCTGTGGGTGCAGCTCCAACCCCTCCCATGGCTTTGTAGGGCGGAATGGGGATCCCATGGGTGGGGACTGGCGCATTTGGGTGCCGAGGGATGGTGGCACCGCTGTCCCCAGAGGTGCTGGCAGCAGCGCTGGCCTTCCCCGGCGGTGGCCGCGTCTGTCACGGCGCTCGGCACCACCGTTGATAAACAGGCTCCGGGTTGCAAGTGTCACCATAGAAACAGGTGCTGTCTTAAGCAAACAAGGGCTTTATTAACCTTAAAAATTATGGGGGTTTTGCACAAGGAAAGGATGGAAATGGAGCTGCGGGGGGCAGGCTGCTCGCCTGTGCCCGTGGCCCCGTCCCCCGTCCTTGTCCCCATCCCAAAGGGACGTGCGCTCTGCGGGAAACTTTTCCTCTGTAGAACGTGGAATGCGGCTCCAGCTTATCTGGAATGCTTGGATTTATCAAAAATCAGAGAGATCGGCTGTTAATTGCTGGCTGCTGTCCCTCCTGCTGCTCGGCCGCTGGGTGAAGAGTTGTAGGGACACCTTGGGGACGCTTTTGCAGAGCGTTCGTGATCCAGGTGCATTCAGCATCCCAGCAGGAGAAAAACCTTGTCAGGGCAAGGAATGATTTTTAATCATTAATTGATGCCAGAGGGCAAAAATAAATCAGCTTTTGAGTACCCTGCAGGTAGGAGGATTCCACATATTGGGAGATACTGGAGGTGCTGGGGCAGCTTTCCTTGGCTGTGCCGTGCAGGATCCATGAATCCCGCGGATCCGTGGCATCGTGGGATCGCTGATCCCCGGCTCACTGCGGGGGAGAAGGGGCAGCTGGAGGAGTTGGTGCCCGGGTATTGTTCCTCCTCGCTGGAGCCCTCTCGACTCCCCTTTTTGGTGATGAAACCGAGGGTTTGAAAGGGAAAGAACAGAGGGAAATGTTGGTTTAATTGATGACTTGGCTCCTCGGAATACTCAGTTCCCTGGTGTGAGTTTCTGTTGCTGCTCGTTAATGAAGCCTTTATTAATAAAAGAAATCAAAAAAAACCCCAAATAAGTAAAGAGGCTGCTGCTCAGGGGAAGTTTTCTTCACGCTCCAAGCTCCTATGGAAGGAATTCTTCCCTGTGAGGGTGGTGGGGCCCTGGAATGGAATTCCAAGAGAAGCTGTGGCTGCGCCTGGATCCCTGGAAATGCCCAAGGCCAGGTTGGAGCAGCCTGGGACAGTGGGAGGTGTCCCTGGGCATGGCAGGGGTGGCACTGGATGAGCTTAAAGGTCCCTTCCCACCCAAACCACTCTTGATTCCATGAATTTCTCATCCTGAGGAATGTGTGAAAGGAGATTCTGTGCCTGGGAGGAAGTTGGAGACAGGTGGGGGTCGGTTTCTTCTCCCAGGTAACAATGACAGGACAAAAGTTGTGCCAGGAGAGGTTTAGGTTGGATATTGGGAAGATTTCTTCCCTGTAAAGGTTGCCCAGCCCGGGGCAGTGCTGGGGTCGCTTTTCCAGCAGGGATTTCAAAGCCGTGTGGATGTGGCACTTGGGGACAGGGTTTGGTGCTGGCCCTGGCGGTGCTGGGGGAGTGGTTGGACTCAGAGGGCTTTTCCAACCCATACAATTCCAAGATTCCATGATTCTATCAATCCCGGGGGGCTCTGTCCAGCGGCAAGTTGTGTCCCGGGATGCCAGAGGGTTGATCCCACTGCTACGTCCCTGCAAATCCCGGCATTCCCGCCCCGCAGGAGCTGCTGCCGCGCTCCCTGCTCGGCTTTGTGCTCACCTGGAGTGTAATTAATGCTCCCGGGTAATTACACTCCCAGAGCTCCTGGAGAGAGCTGTCACCGAGCAATTCCCGCTGGGACAGCAGGAGCTGGAAGCACCCTGGGGACCAGCAACAGCTCTGCTGAATTTTGGGAATGCCCATCCCACAGCCGGGATGCAGCAGAGACAGGGAGGACGGAGCGTGTTGGCTGCACCCTTTTTGGGGCAGGAAAAGGGGGAAAGCATCCCAAAATCTCCTTCCCTCCTCCACGTGCTCCGCGCTGGGGAGGGCAGGGCCGGCCTGGCACTCGTGGCCAGGGCTTCAACCCCGGCTCGTCCCCTGGGAATGCCGCTCCCTCCTCCCACCCCGGGAGCCGCGGGGTGACAGGCTCGGCACAGAGGTGCATGAGAGGATTATTGTCACCATTACAGTGCCACGGATCCTCGATTTATCCACATCCCAGCCTTGTCCCGCGGGTGATCCTGACCCTGCCATTCCCAAGGGATGAATTCAGGGTGAAGCCACAGCGCTGAAGCGTTCAGCACCCAGAAACCCGCCAGGTTTGGGGGTTATTTGGGATTTTAACACGTGCCGGTCGTGCTGGCCTGGAGTTGCTCCCTCTGCTCGTTATCCAGGGATCGTCATCCAGATGGGAATTCAGGTTTTTTTTCCCCTCCGTGCTTGTGTTTCATTTAACACGCAGAGGCTACTAATTTGTCACAATTCAATAAAGCCGAGGTTACAAACACTCTGGCTGCTGTTTATTTAAACGACGGTTTGTTAATTAGCTCCTCTTAACGAGGAGAGAATAAATCAGATAAAACCTACCAAAAAACGGCAGGGAGAGATTTCGCAGATTAATTTTGTTTTCCAGCTGAAGTATTCCTGGCAGCCAAGCTCCCAGTTCCACCCCAAGCTGCTTCCCTGTGCGGGTACAGGTGTGCGAGGTGCATGAGGAGCATCGTGGCCCTGGGATGATGCTCGGCCTCGTGGCGTTTCGCTCACCAAGGGTCCAAAAAGAACTTTTCCAGCTCTTTTCCAGCTCTTTTCTGGCTTTTTTTCTGCTGTTGGGCTCTGTCTCTCCAACGTGGTCACGGTAGGGGTGACCCTCTGGCCGTTCAGTTTTCCCTGTGTTTAATCTAAGGAAGTTTGGGATGGAAACAAAAATCAGAAGGTGAATAAAGTTGTGCTGATGCAGTTGGGAGTTCAGGGAAGGTTTATCCACCACCATCAGCCAGCGCCGAGCCCCGATTCCATCGCTGGCTCCACGGGGAGCCCTCGGCTCCTGTCACCAACCTGCCCCGCCACCTTGGGAATATTTCATTTACAGCCTATAAAACTTGTCCGGGGAGGGGATTTCCTACAAACTCTCGCCTGCGTCCCCTATTTGGGGACACTTGTGAGCATCCAGGGACCTCAGGAGCATCCTGGTGGCCGCGGTGGTGGCCGGAGGAGAGCGCTGGAGCTGGGGGTACCTCGCGGAAGAGACACCGATCAATGATTAATCGGGCGTGTGTGGTTGTGTGGGAGCGATTTGTGTTGGAGGAGGGAACTCCTACAGCACCCCGGTCATGAATCATTTGAAGAGCAAATTTGTGCAGTTACCAAGGGAACGGAAGAAAGGAAGGGACTTCCCTTTGCCGAAATGACTCGCGCTCTGATGCGGCTGAGAAAATCGCTCCAAAAAAAAAAAAAATTCAAAAAAAAAAAAAAAAAAAAAAAAAGGGAAAGGGGAAAAAAAAAAAGAGTCGAAGCTGTGACTAAGCAGCAGAAGTTATGTAAAGTGCTCGCTGGGAAGTGCAGGGGAGGGACAGCACATCCTGCCGCTGCCCACGGCGGTGGCGGGGGGCGGCCGCCGGCCCCCTTCTCGCCTCCCCGGGGAGCGGGGGCGAAGCCGCCGGCTGGGCTGGGCCCGCTCCCGCCTCTTGCCCTGACTCCTAAAGCCGCTTTAAAAGGTTGGGGAAGAGTTCCGGTGTCCCCGAGGAGTGGGGCAGTGTCCCCGGGCTGGGAGCGCCGTGTGCCTCCGTGTCACCCTCGGCTGCGTCCCCCAGGGAGTGGGTGCCGCAGGCAGAGGTGCGGCAGGAAAAGCCCCGGCTCCGGCCGAGAGGGGCAGTTTTGGGGTGCTTGGGGCCCCGCGTGCGCTGTGCATCACCCTCATCTGGCTGGGTGCGTGGAGCTGGGCTTTTTCCATAAGGAATGGGAGGATGTGGGAAGTGATCTTTGCACGGGGCGATGATCTCGGAGTGGCCAATTTGTCACGTCTCTGTCAGGACTGGGCTCGTGGCCGAGGGTGGGATCCTTTGCTCTGCTCCCCAGGTGAGGGCCAGGTACTCATTTTGGGGCTCAGCATCCAAATTGAACGCTACTCGCCCAAATTTAGGGCTGCTCATCCAAAGGGCGCCAAAAGCACCAACCGCCCCTCCACGGCAGGAGACGCGCGGGGCACCTTAAAAACCCAGGAATGTAACTTTCCCTCGGAAAAATTACCCTGGGGCTGTGCAAGGCAGAGCAGCAAAGGCTGCGGCAGCAGCGAGATCCGCAGCAGAGGCAGCGGCGGCGGCGGCATCGCCGCGGAGCCCCAGCCACGCCGGAAAGATGCTTGGGATCTTTCCAACTTCCGCCCGGGAGCCCCCGAGCCCGGCGGGGAGCCGCAATATCTCCCGAAAAGGGAATGCAGAGGCAGCTGCACGGTGAAGGAAAACCCTCTGCCTGCCCTCCCCTGGTGCCACAGACACCCGGTGTCTGAGCGATTAGTCACCGCCGAGGCTTCCCTCCTCCACAGCAGAGCCTGTCCCCCCACACAGGGAGCCAGCGGAATGCTTAATTGGAGTTCCTCACACCTACCCGGGGGTAGCCTGAAACGAAGTGACAGCGCCGAGCAAAGCGCTGGAGTCAGACCCCGGGAGCTGCGGGTTGCTATGGAGTCCCCGGGTTCGGATTTGAGGAGGAAAGGAAAGGAATTGTGTGGATGGGTAGAGGTGGGGGTCCCGACGGCAAAGCTGCGGGTGCTGCCGGGATGATCCCGTGGGATGGGGAAGGTGCGGGGTTGGTCCTTGAGGGGTTCTGCTCCTTTGATGGGATGCTCGGCCCTAAAAAGGTGGTTTGCGGCCCATAAAATTGTCAGGATTTGGGATTGATGAGAAACTCCATAAAGCTTCTGCATCCTGTGTATGGCAGGGGCAGGGGAGCTCATCCCTGAATTCTGGGTATGGCAGGGAAGCTCATCCCTGAATTCTGGGTATGGCAGGGGCAGGGAAGCTCATCCCTGAATTCTGGGTATGGCAGGGAAGCTCATCCCTGAATCCCGTGTATGGGAAAGGGTAAGAAAACTCATTCCTTCTTTCTGCAGTATGGGAACGGGTCAGGGAAGCTCATCCCTGAATCCTGTGAATGGGGAAGAGGGTAGGGAAGCTGATCCCTGCATCCCGTGTTTGGGAAGGGGTGGGGAAAACTCATCCCTTCACTCTGCAGCACGGGAAGGGGGCAGGGATCCCTGCATCCTTCCTGAGCGAAGCTCAGCGTGGCAGGGAGCATCCCACGGGATCCGGGCAAGGCTTTTCCTTCCCGATGAGTTTTGGAACTGTCTCAGGTGCATCAGGAAAGCCCCCGGTGACTGTGCCCCAGGGGTGGGAAGTCTGTCCCAGGGGATGGCAGGACAGTCCCCACAGCCTGGGTCTGGAGGCAGCAGGGCTGGAGTTGGACCAAGGGATTCATGGATTCATTTTCCTGCCTGAAATTCCCAGGGAGGATTTTAAGCCCTTTAAAACCAGATCCTCCTCCCAGTGGGGCCAAGCACCACGGCTTGGTTTGATCAGCCAAGGGGACAGAGCAGCACTGGGACCCCCCCTAAATGCCCCATGTCACCCCCTCTCATAGCAGCCCATCACCTTCATCTTCCTCCAAAAAATGTTTGGGCTCAACTTCCAGGTGGGTTTTTTTGTCTCAAAGGTGGAGAGTGAGGTCCCAGGACCTGAGTCCCCACCAGTGCCCCTCACCTGGGGGAGCCTGGACATTTGCTTTCCCTCAGAAGGAAATTACAGCTTCATTCCCGTCAGGAGCAACTTCTTTTCCCCAAAACAGAGCAGGAAAACAGGATATCGTTTGTGGTTTCATGAAAAAGTCATCTTCTTTTTTTTTTTTTTTTTTTTTTATTCTCGTCACTTTAGGTTCTATTTAAAATTTGGGTATTCTGAGATGGAAAGTTATTTCAAAAGGGCAAAAACACGTCAAGCTCCAGAAAACGGTGAAATCAGCTCCATGGTGGCTTTTTTTTAAAATTTTTTTTTTTTTCGGAAGCACAGTTCTTCCTCAAAACTCCCCCAGTGCAGGATCCAGCCCCATCCTGCTGCATCCTCAAGGAGCACCCCGGTACCAAAATGCCATTTTCCACCCCAATCTCTCCCCCAGCTGATGGCCTGGGTGTATTCCTGGGGGATTTTCCACCCTGCGGAGCTTCTCCGTTGCCTTGAGCCCGACCCCAAACCCGCGGGGGTGGGAAGGGACGATGGTTGCAGCCCCATTGATCGCTGCCCCGGCTACAGGGCCCCTCATCGATAAGGCATCGACTCTCACGGGGCACTCACATCTTAAAAAGATCATCTGGAAGCGAGAGCTTTCGCTTCTCAGTGATTAATTAGTGTCTTGTAAACGACTCGGAAAGGACGTGGCCGGGAAATGCGAGAGCAATTAAATCCGTAGTGCCCCAACGCCTCCGACCCCTCGCCCGACACATTGATCTTCCTCGGCAGCCTCTGGGGTGGGTTGAACCGGGATCGGAGCCCCCAGGCAGTGGGGAAAATGACTTTTCCCGGGCTGGGAAGTGCTTCTGGCTCTCGGTGCAGGCTCAGCGGCCGGCTCGGCGCTCCCCTGCCAAACGCGATGGGTTCATTCCCTGCTGTTCCTGAACGAGAGCGATGGAACAAGGTAGGAGAGCGAGGGAAAACCCTCCGCTGGCTTCCCTTGATGAACTGAGCTAATTTCTCTCTTAATGGTTAGCTCCGGAGCTGAATGTGAGGCTTTCCTCCTGCACAGCAAACCCTCTCCCACACACAGACAAATAGGCTGAATATTTAATTGGAATTCCTCACACCTACAGGGTAAAGCCTTGTCAGTAGAAATAGAGCCCATCGCCAGCTGGCATCCCCGCACGCCACCCACCTTCGCTCGGAAAAAGAAATCCCTCCCCGTCCTCCCCCCTTTTCCGCACACCCACGGCCCCCCCCCACCCCGCCCCGACCGCGGCAGGATCTGCCCCCCGCTCCCGGGGTGCCCCCTCCGGGATGGGGATGCCGTGGGAGGGTGCCCGGGCAGCACCCGGCCCAACAGCTTCTCCCAGGAGAAGATTCCCGTGGCCCATCCGCTGTCGGGCGCTGCCCAGGCCGGAGCAGCCCCACGGGGATGGCCCAGGGAACCCCCCCCCCGGCAAAGTGGGGACCCCAGCGCGGTGCCAGGCTGGTGGCAGGGGACCGGGAGCACCAGAGGGCACTGCCGGGCTGTCCATCCGTGCCATCCCAGAGGGGTGGAAGGCCGGGAGAAGCATATCCCAACCCTCCGGAGCATGGTGGCTGGCAGAGGGGTGTGGAATCCCCCTGTTTGCCAGCCCTGGAGCCTCCCAGGTGGCAAAACCGAAGTGTCCACTCCCAAAAATGACTCTCCCTCCTGCGCCCGCGCTGTCCTGGCCGCTGCGGGGTGTGATCCATGCGGGAGCACTGCCATGGAGCTGATGGGATGCGGGAGCTGAAGCGCTGCCCACCAGGTGCCCCCCTTGGGGAGGGTTCTGGGGTCTCCCTTGGGGTTGCAGGTGCTGATAACCCAGCCCAGAGGAATCCCACAATTCCGATTTTCCAGGGCTGGATGAAGTGGGAGGAGGAAGGAGTCACCCCGTGTCCTCCCCAGCGCCAGGCGACCGCCAGGTGCCAAGGCAGAGCGTGGCACTGTCCCCGTGGTGGCACTGTCCCCGTGGTGTCACTGTCCCTGTGGTGGCACTGTCCCCGTGGTGTCACTGTCCCCGTGGTGGCACTGTCCCTGTGGTGTCACTGTCCCCGTGGTGGCACTGTCCCCGTGGTGTCACTGTCCCTGTGGTGGCACTGTCCCCGTGGTGGCACTGTCCCCGTGGTGTCACTGTCCCCGTGGTGGCACTGTCCCCGCGGTGGCACTGTCCCCGTGGTGTCACTGTCCCCGTGGTGTCACTGTCCCTGTGGTGTCACTGTCCCCGTGGTGGCAGGGCACAGCCAGACCCTCCCCTTATCTCCTGGGAAGGTGGGAGATGGGGCCGTGTGTTCCCAGCTGGACGCACAGCCCCGACCGCCGGGATTCGGGGTGGGAGAACAGCGCAGGGAGAGGCGCGGAGCTGCCGGGGACGGGGAAGCTCCATCCGGATTCTGCCTGGGATCACCAGGATGGAGGAGCTGCTGGGTGGTCCTGCCTGTCCTGCCCCTGCCCCTTCCCACCTTCATCCCGCGGGGCAGTTCTGACTCCCGAGCACCCCTGGGCAGGGAGCTGGGGTTGCCCCTCTTCCGAGGGATGTGGAACCTCCTGGAGGAGGAGGAGGAGGAGGAGGAGGAGGAGGAGGAGGAGGAGGAGGAGGAAGGTGTTGGGTCCCCCAGGACCCTCCAGCACCGTGCTCTGCCTTTTATGCTCTGGACTCTGCCTGGGAGAGCAGCGCTTGCATCCCCCTCATCCCCCCAAAATTTCCGATGGTTTCCAAAGAATTGCTCTTTTCTCATCCCCCTCTTTTCCTCTCCTGCTCTTTTTCCCTCTCTCTTTCTCGTACCTCTCTCATCCCAGGTTTCAAAGACCCCCCCCCCCCATCCATCCCCTGCAGGGACCTGCCACCATCTGCGGTTTTTCTTCTCCCTTTTTTTCTTTTCCCCCCTCTTTTTAAAGTTTCCTCGTGTCTTTGTCTTAACGAGCCAGGTTAAATATTCTGTAATCAGTGTAATAATACACCTGGACTCGCTCGCGAGATATCTGCCTTTTGTACTGCGACAGGACATTAATAGTAATTATTCTGCTTTGTAATTGGAGCTTTAAATACTAATTCAAACAGCCAGAGGAAAACCAATTAGTGCTAATTTATCTCTATGTGTTTTGGAGAGCCTGTGTCTGTCATACTGTGAAGAAATAGGTTGGTAATTAGTACAGTTGGGTGGTAGATAGAAGTAATTATCAGATTCTTTCATGTTCTTTAAAGGAAGGGAAAAAAAAAGCCAACTCTAAAGGCTGCATGACTCTTCCTTTCCGAGGAAGTTTGCACCTCGAAGGAAGGGCCCAGCCAGCGCCGGCTCCGCGCGACGCTCCTGACGCTCCTGCCCGGATCCATGGGCACCTGGTGCCGTATGGAGCGGGATTGACCCCGGGATGGGGTGCCCTGGGCATGGACAGAACCTCCGTGGCCTCGTGTGGTGCTTTAGCTCGGGCAGGGCAGGGGGGTCCATGGTAGGAGGAGCTGCGTCCTTGGGATGGCCGGAGGGATGGTCCTGAGGCTGCTGTGTCCAGTTCTGAGACCCTCATGGAGGGGCTGGAGTGAATCCAGGGATGGGAATGGAGCTGGCAAGGGGCTGGAGAACTCCTGAGGGAGCTGGGAAAGGGGCTCAGCCTGGAGCAAAGGAGGCTCAGGGGGGACCTTGTGGCTCTGCACAAGTCCCTGACAGGAGGGGGCAGCCGGGGGGGTCGGGCTCTGCTCCCAGGGAACAGGGACAGGAGGAGAGGGAACGGCCTCAGGCTGGGCCAGGGGAGGCTCAGGGTGGATATTGGGGAAATTCCTCCATGGAAAGGGTGCTCAGGCCTTGGAATTGCCCAGGGAGGTTTGGAGTGCCCATCCCTGGAGGTGTCCAAGGAAGGGCTGGACGCAGCACTCAGTGACAAGGTGGGGATGGGGCACAGCTTGGACTCGATGACCCTGGAGGGCTTTTCCAAGCTGAACAATTCCATGACCCTGGGATTCTGTAACCGCTGCTTTTGAGCTGTGACCTTTGCGTGTGAGTCTGACTCGATTTATTTGAGCCATAACTCCCGTTTATGAATCCTGCCCTGTGCTTTCGGGCCAGGCCCCACATTTATGGAACCAACCCTGCACATTTAGAATCCTTCGATCCCAGAAGGGCTTGGGTTGGAAGGACCTTAAAGCCCACCCAGTGCCACCCCTGCCATGCCCAGGGGCACCTCCCGCTGTCCCAGGGTGCTGCAGCCTTGCCTTGGGCACTTCCAGGGATCCAGGGGCAGCCCCAGCTGCTCTGGGAATTCCATCCCAGCCCCTCACCAGCCTCGCAGGGTGGAATTTCTCCCATATATCTGAGCTAAATTTCCCCTCTTTCAGTTTGAATCCGCTACTCCTTGTCCTGGCACTATAATTCCTGATGAAAAGCCTCTCTCCCTCTTCCCTGTACCCCCTTCAGACCCCCTGGAAGGCGCTGGGAGGCAGGAAAGTTGCTATTTGGGGCAGATCCTCTGTGTTTGAGCCATTCCTCACAAATTTCAGCCACACCTCGTGCTTTTGAGCCAGAGCTTGAGCATTTAGGGGGATATTTGTGATCAAACAGCCCCTGTCCCCCTCATCCCTGTCCCCACCGCCTCTTCCCGGCTTTCCCTTCGCTTCCCAGGAGGAAGCAGCAGGTTCCTCGAGGACATCGGGGCCTGTCACACGCTGCTCTTTTATTTTTTCCACTTTTCAGGGTGAGAGCATCTCGAGGTTTTCAGTGTGGGGAGGATTTATTCACGGTTACTTCCATCTCCCCCCTCCGCCCAAGTTGTGCTATTAAAAAAATAAATAATTCATGGAGTAGTTGTTCACCCCATCAGGAATTGGGGGCCGAGCCAGACCAGGAGTGCAGCAGGATCTGCAGCAATTCATTAATGGCCCATTCTGTGTTTCCTTTCCCCTTTAAAACCCCAGTGGAGTTACCTTGGTAATAATAAAGTGCACGATTCCAGGAGGGAGGGAACAGGTTCTTATTTGGATTAAACGGATTTCTCCTCCTCCCCTCTTTTACCCCTTTTTATTCCTGCCAATTTAAAAAAAAATTTTGTTTAGGGGGAAGAAAAAAAAAAGAATTATAAGCAAATGCTAAGGCTGGAAAGGAGAGGGAAAAAAAAAAGCACATTTTTTTCCAGGGAGGGGAGAAAATGCCTTTGGAAGTGTTCTATGCAAAGAGATGCCGGGGGGCACGATATATCAAAGAAAATATAATACACCCAGGTTAAAACTAATGATTGCCATATAATTAGATGTGAAGCATTGTGCTATAAATGTGTATTCTTCAGCGTGCTGTGATTTTACTGTAAAAGAGAGAGAGAGAGAAAGAAAGACAGAAAAACACAGAACCCAGCAACATACTATAAAAAGCACTCTGTTGACTTTTCGGCTGTTTAGTATTCCTTGCCCGTACTCCCCCGGGAGTATGTAATTAGTGCTTTATGAAGAGTGCATTTAAAGCAGTTTAATATTCACCTCATTCAGTCTGAAACAATGTGATCACTGCTTAGACAAATCACTGCTCCTCACTGACATCCTCTGTCAGAACATTACCTCTGAAAAGACCTTTCAAGAGGCTCCGATGTTAATTAGTTGTCTGTCATGGATAAACAGAGCAGTGAGCAGAAGGGCTGCGCCAGGCCACAGACACACAGGGAAATACTGGGAATGCTGTGGGATTTTTTTTTTTTTAATTTTTTTTTTTTCTTTCATCCTCTCTCTCTCTCTCTCTCTCCCCTCCTTTTTCGTGAAAATTCCTGGCTTTCTCCCCCGGCTTTGCAGAGTTTGGCGTGGCCTGGAGTGGAGCCTGGGTTTTCCCGGGGTTGGGTGAAATCCTTGGGATGCTGAGAGAGGCTGGCAGTGCCAGAGTGGTGCTGGCAGATCCCAAATGGATCCAAGAGCATCCTCTGCTCTGCTTGGGCACCTGCTGAGCTTCCCTGCTGTGCCTCAAAGTGGAAACATGCCAGGCAACATCCCAGGGCTATATCCCAGTGATACATCCCAGTGCCACATCCCAGTGCCACATCCCAGTGCCACATCCCAGTGCCACATCCCAGTGATATATCCCAGTGCCACATCCCAGTGCCACATCCCAGTGCCACATCCCAGGGCTATATCCCAGTGATACATCCCAGTGCCGTACCCCAGCCCTGTATCCCTGTGCCACATCCCAACCCTGCATTCTGGGCCCTCATCCCAGTACTAAATCCTGGCCCTGCACCCCAACATTGCATCCCAGCCCTGCATCCCAGCACTTTATCCCAGTCCCAAATGTGCATCCCAGCCTTGCATCCCAGCCCTCCATCCCAGCCTTGCATCCCAGCCCTGCATCCCAGCCCTGCATCCCAGCCCTGCATCCCAGCCCTTTATCCCAGCGCTACATCTCCTTTTTGCAGCCCAAAGCGGCTCTTTAGCCATTCCAAGACACTCCTCCCACTTTCCATCGTGTGTAAAATGTCAGGTAATGGTGGTCACCTCATCCCACCTGCTCCCAGCTTTAACTTCTCAGGAAAATCCAGCGGACTTGGGGCTGCGCTGGCCCTGCCGTGCATTGCTCACCCCCATCCAGCCACATTCCTGTGGGATGCTCCCCCTGCCACCCGTGGGCTTCCAGCCCTGATTCCTCCTCCCCTGGAGCAACTCCTTCCCTGTGTGCATCCCCGAGTCCTTCCTGTGTCCCCCAGTGGGTTCCCAGTGTCCCTTGGTGGTGCAAGGTGGGTTCAAAGCATCGTCCCAGGAGCTGCTCGTGGCTCCTCCAGACTCCATGGTGGGGATGGAGGGCTTGGAGCCACAGGGATCCCATTACCAGCCCCCATCTGGCCGCTCCCAGGTTCTTGGGAGCCAAATCCAGCAAATCCAACCCTTCCCAGGGCAGGGGGAGCCGCTCACTCCTCGCTGAGGTGTTTCAGGTGCAGACAAGGCCCAGCGCCGTCCTTTCCCTTTGGGAAGGAGCAGGCGTGGAATGCTGCTCACTCTGCTCCTGGCAATCACGGCCAAGGCCTGAAACCTTTGCTGGGTTTAGGGGGCAGCCCCCCACGCCCCTCGTGGGGCTCCACACGTGGATCCCCGTGCACATCCCATCCTGCAGCGGGAGCACACGGAGCGTCCCCACAGGCCACCTCCCTGAGCCTTCCCAGCCTCCAAGCACCCTCCAGCTCAGGGATTTTCCCCCTTTCACTCCCTTTTCCAGCAGTTTGTTTCCCTGGCTCTCTTAGTCACGAAGGTGAGGCCCTGACAGAGACACAGACATCAAAAACAAGAGGTGATGAAACGCCGGGAATAATTAAGTTGCACTAAATCACCGGCCCCAGCGGAACGCTGCCAGGGAGCTCGGGAAAACTGGAGCACCACGGAGCCGAGCTATTATTAATAATCACCAGCGCCCTCGTGAACAGCAACCTACTTTGCACCGATTTTTTGGGAAGGGGCCGGGACGGGCACAGAGCCTCCAGCATTGGGGGCAGGAGGGTGAGGTCCCGCCAGCTGCACATCCCAGGATATTCCAGCCTGGATCCATCCCGGGGCAGCCGGCACGGTCTGGGCTGAGCCCAGAGCAAGTCTGCTCCCGCCACGGATCCTCCACGCAACCCCGGGCCTTACGTAAGGGCGGCTTTATCCGCCTGCCATCGGGGCCCGGCCTGCAGCTCCCGTTCCCAGTGTGTGGGCGAGCCGCTCGCCCCGGGCTGGGAATTGCACAGCTCCTGCACCTCTGCCTTGCTCCACGCATGCAAGCGGCTGCAATTCCCGATGGGCAGCTGATAACAGGCCGGGCTGTCCGCCCCGGGTTTGTAGGGTGTTTGGGATGCATTTCCCTGGCATCCCACAGGGATTCGTCCTTGGGAATGCTTGGGAAGGGATTGGACGTGCAGGATTTGCTGCCCTGCAGCGTCACCTTGGTTATGGGATTTAAGGCCCAGCCGTGGCTGCTGGAGGTGCTGGTGGAGGGGATGCTCCAGGTCCCAACAACCTGGGATGTCACCAGGTTTTTTGAGGAGAGAAAAGAGATTTTAATGCAAAGATTCCTTCTGCAATGAACGCTGAACCGATGGCTTTACCTTGGGCAGCTTTAGGGTCTGATCCCACTTGGCTCCATCTCTGCAAGAGCCCAGACAGGTTCAAGGTTTCGGGCTGATTTCAGGTGCCACGTGGCCATGGGTATAGCCTGAACCCCAATTCCCACCAGGTTTTGTCAGGAGAACCACCCAGACCTGGTCAAAATCCTCCCTGGCGGGGTAAACCTGAGGGTGTCGAAATTTGGGAGAGCTGTAAATCTCGTGTGTTTGTAAAATCTTTAAGCCTCCGTCTGCAACGCACAGGTAAACCTTTAATTCCCTGACAATGCCGAGCTAACTCCCAGCTAAATCCTTAATTCCCGTGCACCGCAGCCCTGTGGATTCGCCCGTCTGCAGCCCAGGTCTCGTCTGTAGCATCCACACTCTTTGGATGTGGAAAAATCCCCCAAAAAAATTGCTGTGCCCAAGGTTCTGGGGCTGGAAAAAACCTCGAAAATATCTGTGCACAAGGTTCTGGGGCTGGAAGAATCCCCCAAAATATCTGTGCATGAGGTTCTGGGGCTGAAAGAATCTCCCAAAAATTGCTGTGCCCAAGGTTCTGGGTCTTTTGCTCTGTTGATCAAAACTTCTGAAATGCTTTTGCACCTCTTAAAATTAGGAATAACGATGGATCCTGCATCCCCGCAGAGTCCTCAGCCTGCCCTGAGGCCACAGCGTGCAGGGGGACAGGGAAAAGCCACCAAATTTGAGGTTCCAACCCTTCTGAAATACACTGGAAGTGAGACGTGGGAATGATCCCATTGCTGCTCCGGCATCACCAGCAGCCGCTGACAGACTTTCCCCCCTGATCCAACCGGATCCGATCCCGGGGCGATAGGGCCAGGGCACAGCTGTGGGGCCCCGTGCAGGTGGAGGGGACGCCGAGGAGCCCGACGGGTTTGGGAGCTCGTCAGCACCGTGATGACAGCCAGGCTGCGATTGGGATTGCTCCACGCGGGTCCCAGCCGCTGGCAGGACGTTTCCCAACCCGGAGAAACCTGTACGGACGACGACCACCCTTTCTTAGGCAATTTTCCTGACTCAAGATCCCATCCCAAATCAGCGGGAGATGGATCTCTGCTGCCTCTTGCAACACAGCTCCATCCAAACTGGTTCTCCCATTAATCCCTCTTCCAGTGATTTTTTTTTTTTCACCTTTTTTTTTGGGTCGCCGTGGGTGCTGTTGGCTCTTTGGGAGGGTGTTTGGTGCTGCCTTGGATGGGGAGCTGAGCCCATCCAGCACAGATGAGCCAAAATTGTGTCTGTTATGACACAATTCCTGAGGCAGGAGGGAAGGGGATGATTCCTCTTGGAACTGGGCAGGTGACACACAGGGAAGGGCTGTCCAGCAGCCGTTTGTTTTAATATCAGTGGCCCAAATATTGACCCAGAGCAAACCCACAGGACAATGCCATGTTCATGCCCTTGGATTTACAGCTGATTTCTGAAGGGTGAATATTTTTGTGGACGAGGGAGAAGTTGCTGATTTATTTCAGTGCCCAGCAAATCACAGAATCGTGGAATACCCAGAGCTGGAAGGGACCCACAAGGATCAGGGATGATGATCCCAGTGGGCTAAAAACCCTTAATTACACACCCCAAATACATACAGAAACATCTGCTGTGATCTCCACCTTGCCCAACCCACCTATAAATCAATTTTGGGGTCTTGGGCACCACCCACCGCCACCTCACCTGAGTCCTGCCAGGTCCCGCACCAGGTCCTGGCAGCTGAAGGGTTACTGAGCCCCATCTGCTCAGCTCCCCGTTTCACAAGGGCGGGTTTGGAGTTTTACTACAAGTTTCAGACAATGAAGGTGTGTCTGCGCTCCGAGCCTCGTTTGCCCGTTGTGTAGGCGTCGGGTTCAGCGCCGTCTTGTCAACACTTGAATATGTTGAGCATCACTCACGGGGCATTCTGTAAGAAACCTATTAAGTTAATTACCGAGGCTGTGTGTGTGAGAGAGAGAGAGAGAGAGCGTGTGTGCTGCTCCTGTAAAAAATTTGGCTTTCCTCGTTGCAAGACACTTGTGATGCAAGGCCCGGGCTCTCGGTGTGATGACATCTCGTCTGCTGCTGTAACTGAGCCGGGGCTTGGGCGAGCTCCCAGTGAGGCAGGGGGGGTCAAGGGGGGGACCCCAACTCATCCTGCTGTGGGGACACCCACCCGAACACCGGGACCTGCTGCAGCGCCCCTGGGTGTAGCCCAGGGGGGAATTGGGGTGTAAATCCTAAACGTGCGGGGTTTGAGCTCAGAGCAGCGCGGGGGGAATTTCAGAGTCTCCGTGGGGAAGAGCAGCTCCTTTTGTTGGCTTTTACATTTCTGCTCCATCCAAATTCCTGGGAAAATGCAGCTTCACAGGATCATGGTTTGGGTTGGAAGGGACCTTTAAACTGATCTCATTCCACACCTTCCAGCAGAGCAGGGTGTTCCAAACCTCATCCAAGCTGGCCTTGGACACTTCCAAGGATGGGGCAGCCACGGCTGCTGTGGGAGACCCCTCGGTTTGGGAAAAGGGCTGGGAAGAGATCTCTTGGTCTTTCTGTTTGCACCACCACCCTCAAGTGGCCCGAAATAATCAGGGGCTGGTTTGGGGTGCTGGGAGGTCCAAGCACATTCTGGGAAGAGGATGGAGCAGAAAGAGGCTCCATGGGGGGCACCCACTGTGTTTCTCCTCTTCCTGCTTCCCACCAGCCTCTCCAGCGCCTTTCCACCCCTGTGGAGAAGGAGCTGTGGGTCTGAGCCCCATCCCAGACGGGAGCAGAGCTGTTGGAGCGATGCTGGAACTCCGTGAGGAGCAGCACGTGCTGCCCCAGCCCGGCCACCCCCTTCCCAGTTCTTCCCCACACCCCTTCCCAGCCCGGCTGGAACGGGGCCACCCCACGCTTCACCGCCTCCAAAATAATTTAGAATTTAGGTTTTCCCTCTGCGGAGCCCGAGCCAGGGCAGGGAGCGGAGCGAGCGCTGGCTCCCGGCTCCCGAGGAGGTTTTATTTTTTTGGGGAGGCATTGCACAAACAGCCCCCGGCGCTTGCACGCGCCCCAGGTAGGGCGTCTCAGCCCCCTCCTTGCAGCATCCCACGGGAGCCCGGATCCGGTGGACTTTTATGGAAGAAAGGGAAGTCCATGGCACCGCCGGAGCGGCTTTGGCAGGCGAGCAGCAGCAGCAGCGCTGCCGTTTAACCCCTCGTCCTCCTCTTGCTGCTGGGATTGCGTTTTTGGGGGGAGTGGGGGGAGACCAGCAGCTCCTCTGTTGCTCTGCCGAGAACCTGAGGTCCATGGGATGCTCAGCAGCCAAAAAACTCCACAAAAAAAAAAAAAGGTGCGTTTGGCTTCTCGTCATCATCCGAATCAATGCAAACCACTCCTGAGCATCCCGTCCTTCCAGAGCACCCCCTCCCCGAGCAAAAATCCAAGCAGGAGGTGAAAGTGAGGAAAACTTCAGTTTCCGGCTGGAGTTTCTCCCGTCCCAAGGGCAGCTCTGGACTCTCCCTCCGAGCGCTGCCAATTCCAGCCGTCAGGAAGCGGCGTGGGGGGGTTTTTGGGGGACGGCGAGGCCGAGCCCGCGGCCGCCCGGATGCGCTGGCGGGGGCCGGACAGCGCGGCCCCCTCCCGGCCAGGACTGTCGTCATCGGGGGCCAAAGGGAGAATTTTTGGCCAGAGGAAGGAAGGGAAAAGCAGAGAAAAAAACCCACCCAAAAAAACCCCCCAGAGGAATAAATGAGCCCCCCAAGCCCAGGCTCCCGCTCCCATCAGATTAGGGAAGCCGAAATAGCCAAGTTGGCCCAGGGCGGGAGCAGGGCTGGCACGCGCGGGCTTTGATCCGCCCCCGCGCCCGGGAAGGTGCCTGGGACCGGGATCAGACACCCCAGGGAGGAGGAATTTTGCAGGGGAGGATTTTGCGGCGTGTGCGAGCACCCCCGGACCCCCGGCAGCCGCCCCAGCGTGGCTGTGGGGTGGGGTTTGGTGTCCGTGTGCGATCCGTGGGAGGGATGGGCTCAGAGTCGGACCCCAAATCCCACCGGGGTCTGTTGGTGGCCATGGCTGGGTGCAACCCCCCAAAATCCCCCACAGCACAGCTGGAAAGTCCACGGAGGGGATTCTTCCCCCTCTGTCCCTCTCTGGTGAGACCCCACCTGCAGCTCGGGGTCCCCAACACCACAAGGACGTGGAGCTGCTGGAGCAAATCCAGACGGAGCTGATCCAAGACTGGAGCCCCTCTGAAGCCGGGCTGGGAGAGCTGGGGGTGCTCACTTGGAGAAGGGAATGATCCAGGGAGAGCTCCGAGCCCCTTGCAGGGCCTAAAGGGGCTCCAGGAGAGCTGGAGAGGGACTGGGGACAAGGGATGGAGGGACAGGACACAGAGAATGGGTTTAAGCTGAAAGAGGAAAGGTTTAGATGGGATCTTGGGAAGGAATGAGGGTGGCGAGGGGCTGGGATGGAATTCCCAGAGCAGCTGTGGCTGCCCCTGGATCCCTGGAAGTGCCCAAGGCCAGGCTGGAGCACCCTGGGACAGTGGGAGGTGTCCCTGGGCATGGCAGGGGGTGGCACTGGATGGGTTTAAATCCCTTCCCACCCAACCCATTCCAGGATTGCAGCCCGGCCGAGCCTCGCACGGGGATGTGTGGTTCCGATGTGAGGAGTTGAGGCCCACGTGCCCCACGGCCGTGGTTATTGCTGCTGACCACAGCCTGGATGGTGGCAGCACTGGGAATGCGCCGGCTCTTCCCAGCCACCGAAGGAAATTATCCCGGTCCCCAAAAGCGGCACAGCAGCAGAGCCTCCTCGGGGACACATCCCAAGGGAAGGTTCCAGCGCAGGCTCCGCTCTCATCCGCACAGAATTCAGGCTACGGGCCTTTAAATGACTGAATTAGGCAAAATTTGGTGTTTCTCCAAGAATCCTCCGGAAATCTGCTGCTGGAAAAGCAAACTCATCTTAAAGCTACACGCGCGCAGGGCGAGCAAGTTTTCCACTCTCAAGGACTGGGATGGAAAAGACCTTTCCAGTCCTACCCAGCCCTTTTTTCTGGCCTGGTCCAGCTCGTTCCTCGTGCTGGAATCTCAGGGGCTTTGTGGAAACCTCTCATAGTTCACCTTTCCCAGGAGTCCTTGCAGCATTTTGGGGATGCTCCATCAGAACTGGGGCGTGAAGGGTGGGAATCCGGGGAGCCCAGATCCATGGGGTGGATGCAGGGAGATGCTGATGGAGCTCCTGGGGAGGACCAGGTTGGTGACAAAGCCCAGAGCACCAAAGGCAGGCGTGGTCTGGGTGTCGCAAGTGGCATTTGAGCGGTGCCACCCTGTCACAGCGAGGAGCAAAATTGCCCTTCTCCTTGTGCCCCTCGTGCCTGAGCCATCCTCATCCCTTCCTCCTCCTCCAGATCCAGCACCACTTCCCACCCCAGCAGAGCAGCATCCCGCTGAGGAGGCGGAGGATGCTCCAGAGGGGTCCTGGCCGGATCCTGAACCAGACAAATCCCACCCCAGCTCTCCCCTGGCCGGGCCAGCACGGGGCCAGTGGGTCAGGGTGATTCATCCAGCAGCCAGCTCCGCCAGGAGCTCGCCCGGAGTTGCGACAGCGCGGGGCTGTTAAAGCAGCCAGCGCCGAGCCCGGCATCCACACAGCTTCCTAACACACCCCTGGGGTTGCTATCAACATCCCTGTTGTTCTTAGCAATCGCATCCAGCATTTATCATCCCGGCTTTACAGCAGAGGCCCAGGGGCCGGGAGCCAGGGTGTGACCACGCAGGATGCGATTGCGGCGCTCCCCGAGAGGGGCTTTGGGGTGCAGCCACCCCCCGACTCCCCGGGGTCCAGAGAGCAACGCAAGAAGAGCGTGCACGGCCCTTTCCCCAGCGTGGTGCAACCATCATTGTTCAACCATCATTTTATTCCACCTTCATTTTATTCCACCTTCATTTTATTCCACCTTCATTTTGTTCAATCTTCCTTTTATTCAACCATAATTTTAATCACGTTTTATTTTATTTGATCTTCATCTTCCTCAACTTTCTCTCTTCAACGGGCCCCTGGTGCTTCCCTGCCGGGGATGGAGAGGGAAGGGGGAGCAGGGAAGATCCTCCATGAGGTTTCTTGGCAAAGCCACCAGCCTCGGCTCCCAAATGCCAGGATACTCCACACCAGGAGTGTCCTGGCAAAGCTGCATCTCCCGTGCCCTCCCACAGCAGCTCGGCTGCACTTTTGGGAAGCGAGCCCAGCATCCTGCATCCCATTCCTCCCCCCGCCAGCTGCCTCCGCAAACCCACAGGTGTTTTATGAGAAAAACCAACCAAATCCCTCTCCTTTTTCAACACAAATGTTTTGTCTGAGGTTTCAAAACCCTCCCAGTGTCATCACAGCCTCCGCCCCGCTGGCTCGGACCCCTCACCTACATCCTGCAGGAAAGGTGCAGATGGGCACAGCAGCCGCGCCAGCAACGCCTAAGCCGGGCTGGGATCTGTCTCTCGCTGGAAATCCACCCAGCAGAGCCTCCCTCTTTGCACCAGGAGATCCTGGCGCTGGGAATGCCATCCCTGGGCTGCCAGGAGGGAGGCAGCAGCCCGGGAAGGTCCCTGCCAGGGATGGTTCGGGTTATGGAGTGCAGGGTTTTGTCTCTAGATTAAAAAAAAGCCTTGCAAAGAGCCAGGCACGGAGGTGATTTATGTTTATTTTGCTCAGTTAATAACCCGTGGCATGTCCTCCCCTGCGGCGTTAGGGTGGATCAGACAAAGCTGCATTTAAATTACAACCGTGCCCGATATTTATTTTTTAATATATTTTTATGGTCGCCTTCCCCATTTATCGTGAGCTAGAAAAATGTCCTGGCCGTGCCAAGAGCTGCCTAAGAATCCTAAAGGCTGTAGGGGTAAATCCTTGGAGTTCAGACCCTGGAAAAGTGGGAGAGGCTCTTCAGATCCGTGTTGGAGCGGTGACATCCCTGGGCCTGCTCCAACCTGGGCCTCCCAAGGGTGGCAGTGGGACCCCTCCTGCTCCTTGGGGACCCTCAGCAAGTTTTCCCAGGGGTTCTGATGAGCCTCAGAGAATTTCTTGGGGTGAGGGTGTGCAGTCAGTGTTGGTCAGTTGGTCAGTGCCTGCTGGGATGGGGTGTCCTGACACAATTTTGGGGTTAAAATCACCCCATTCTGGTGCTTGTAGCTCTGTCATTCCCCAAAGAGACAAATCCATCAGCTGTGAGATCCCAGCCCACCCAGGCTTAGCTTTCCTGAGGTTCTGGATGTGCCCTGAAAAGAAGTTCCCTGTAGAAGGAAAAGCACCTTTTCCCCTTTTTTCCTGCCTGGATGTGGCTCAGATCACAGTCTTTTATCAATTTTTCAGGCGCAGATGGACAGGGAACGAGTTAAATATCACCTGGCGTGGTGAAATTCCATTAATATAGAATTTAATAAATTAAAATAAAGGATTTTGGCTCTGGCTAAGGGGGTTGGCAGCTGAAGGTGGGATGATTCCGTGTACCCCACCTATCCCACCTTGTGTTGTTGGACAGGTCCCCTCCTTGGGGACTGCAGGGCTGGACTGGACATTCCTGGAGCCTGTGAGAGGAGCAGGAGGCTCTGGAGAGAGGATTAACTCCTGCTCTTCCACATGCATGGGAAGCAAAGTGTCTGGGCAGTGAGGATCCGGCAGGAAGTTCAGATGGAGACGTGGGGTGCCGGTGTTTGGGAGCAGGGAAATGCTGGGAATCATTCGGAAATGCTGGGAATCATTCGGAAATGCTGGGAATTATTCCTTCCTCAGGTCCGGGATGGCCTGGGCCACATCCCCAGCTGTGCCCTGGGAGCGAAACTGGCTCCGAGCACAAACCAAGGGTCCTGAGTCATCCCAGGATCCAGGAACTGGGGCTGCGGGGAAGCACCAGAGCAGGAGGCTGAGGATGAGGTTTGGGGTTGGGAAAGCTGGGCTGCTTCCAGCAGGAAGGGGAGGTTTCTCTGGATTTGGGGTGTGATGGGATCCAGCCTCCGTGGGGTCTCATCCCTGTGTTAATAAGTCATTCCCTCCCCTGGGAATGCCGTCAAAACGTTTTGGAGTAGCAGAGCAGCCAGGAGAGGCCCTTCCCCAGGAGGCCTTTCCCATCCTGGCTCTTCCATGAACTCTTTCCGTGTTCCTCTGCGTTTTTTCCTCTTTCTCCCAATTTCTTTCCCAACGGAGCGACCACGACAACCCAGTGGCATCGCAAGGCTGGCATAACGGGATGTGACACTTCTCCTCACAAAAGGACTGGCAGGGTTGGGGCTGACAGGCTCCTTCGGGCACCAAACCCCGGCGTGACGGTGATGGGCAAAGCGAGGGTGGGCTGGAGCCGCGCCGGCAGCGAGAGGGTCCGGGCGGCGTGGGCGAGCCGGAGCCGTTCGGGAGCATCCCATGCCCCAGATCCAGCGCCAGGATCCCGGTGGAAGCGAGCTGCTGTGCAAACAGGCGGCCGAGCCGGGAAATGCCAGAATTTGGGAGTGCTGGGAGCTGGCCGGGCCCTGCCCTGCTCTCTCCTGGCCTCCCTGCGCTCGGGGATAATTGGAGGGAGAGTTTCTCTTGGATCGGCTGCTTGCTCACATGCTTTTTGTGGGAAAGCAGGACAAGCCTGGGTGTTTCCGGGAGCTGGGGGAGGAGTGGTCCTCCCCACCGCTGCAGGCTTTGGTGTGGAGGAGGAAACCCCAAAACCTTCACCTTCCTCGGCAAGGACACGGTGGAACAGATCCACATCCACCTGCAATTAGCATCCCATCCCTTTATTCCCCGCTCCAACCTCCGCTCTGCTCGCAGGGAAGCCGAGTTGCCATCCCAGCGGCTCTGCCCTTCCCGGGATGCTCCCCTGCGCTCCCTGAGCCAATTCCTCCATCCTGACCTCATTACAAAGATCACAGGAATTGAGGAGAACAAATCTGCGCTCCATCGGGGCTGGCTTTGAAGCCGCTCGGCCCCGTCAGGCCGTGAGGAGCAGCGCAGGAGGAGCCCCGGGTGTTTGGGATCAGGTTCCCCCCTCGGACCATTGTTGGCTGACGCTGGGCCGGCCCCTCGGCGGCTTCCCGTGGGATGCAGTCCCCGCACCTGGCTGAGCCCACCTCCGGTGTCCCGGGATCCCCGGGGCCCGGTTGGGAGGCGCTCCCGGCCAGGCAGGAGCAGCCCAGCCCTGCTCGGCTGCACTTCCCTGGGTCCCATCCGTCATCTGTTTGTCCTGGTCCCCTGCCAGCGATTGTGCCGATTCCCACACCCACTTTCCATAACCCTCCGTCCTCGCCCGGGCGAATCGCTGGCGAGAGCTCGCCACCCATCCCTTTCCCCTCCTCTCCGATGGGATCAGACACGTTCTGGAGAGGGGGAAGAAAGGGAAGGGGGTGAAAAGAAAACAGAAAGATCAAGAGGGAAAACGCAACGTGACTCACTGCCTTTAATTTATTTGTGTTTATTTATTTATCCCCCCCACCCTGCGCTGCGACGTGCAGGCAGCACCGAGGGCCGGCCGGGAGCTCCCAGGGAGCCTCGCTCGGTGTCCAGGGCACCAGGAATGAGAGGGATAAAATTCCCCATTCCTTTGGCCGCGGAAAAGATCGCGGAGAGGAGCTCCTGGCACTCGAACTGCGTGGCACAGATTTTTCAGGCCGCCCAGGTCTCTGCACGAGCATCCCGTGCCCCGCCAGCTCTCGGCACCACCCGGCACAGACCGGAGGGTGGGAATATCTAATTCCACCTCCTACACTGTGTCCTCGGCAGGGGAAAGAGAGAAAGAGGAGATAAAAGGCTGGGAAGCTCAAATGGTGTCATTAGGAACTATTAATGCTCTCATAAAAGGGCATTAATAAACGCGGCAGCTCATCAGTGTCCATTAGCTCCGCTCGTGGCAGGGATCTCTGGGAGCTGCCGGAGTGTGATGCTCCCCTCGCCCTCACCGGCGTGTCAGCAAAGGGGAAAGGGGCTGGAGGGGAGGTTGTTCCTCCTATAAACGGCAAAAAAACCAAGGAGAAAATGCCGCAGGAGCGAGCAGGGTGTCACACCCGACCCCTCCAACCCCTCCTGTATCCCGGCAGCCGTGCCCAGAGCTCGCTCCTTGCTCCCAGGATGGCTGTTTACTATCAGAGAGAAAAAAAAAAAAGGCAGGGTTTGGAGCGCTCATCCCGACTTTCTCCCTCCCGCCCTCTTCCTGTTCTCGCCTCTTAAAAAGGAACTTTATCCTTTGACTCTCCCATGCCCGGGGCTAGCGAGGAACCCGCAGCATCTCGGGGCGAGCAGGCAGCCCACAGCAGCGGGCAGGGAAGCAGGGAGGAGGCCCGGCCTCTCCCGATAAGCCCCTGGCAAAGCCAGGAATAGCAGCGCGGTCCCCGCACGGGAGCGTTCCTGCCAGGAGCAGAGAGAAACCCGCAGTCCCTGCCTTTGAAGAGCTGGGGCTGGCAGCCGGCCCGGCCCGGCCGCGCCGAGAGCTCGGGATGAGCTCGGGATGCGCCGGCAGCTTCCCCCCGGCCAGGCAGCGGCACATCTGGGGGAGCAGCCACAGCTGGAGGGCCCGGGCACACGTGCACATCTGGGCGGGGGGAGGCGCGAGCCCGTGTGGGTGGGCTGGCGGCGCACATCTGGATGGGCGCTGCCGAGCATCTGCACGGAGCGGGTGAGCGCATCTGGGGCGGGCGCGCACATCTGGATGGCGCGGGTTTGCGCATCTGGGCAGGGACGCGGCAGCCGGCACGGCCCCACGGCCCCTCCAGCACCCCCCGGTGCTTCTCCCCTCACACCCTGCGCTCCGCCTTCCCCTCCCGCTGCCATCCCAGGCACCCGAACCTGCCCAAAACCTTACTCATCACCCCCCCCTCCCCCGCCATCGGGATATTTTCGGCTCCGGCTGCCAAGGTGGCGAGCCAGCGGTGGGCAGCCGATATCCCAGGATCTGAGCGGGCTCTTGGCTCGCCGGTGACCTTTGGTGTGCCAGGGGCAGCTGGCAGGAGGCTGTCACCAGCTGTGACTCAGAGCAGAGCAGGTTCCTTTGGAGGGAAAGGGAAGCTTTGATCCCGGGGAGCCGAGGCACCGAACCCTGTTCTCCACATGCACTTTTGCTGGGACTTATCTGAGGCATCTTTTTTCGGGATAATAACTCCCAGGGCAGGTTAGGACGGAGGAGCCCTGGCAGCGGAGCGTGTGTGGGCAGGACTGGAATAACGGGTGTCGTAGGAGAGGATTTATGAGCGCTGGCAGCAGCGCTGGGAGGTTGGGAATGGCCGGGAATAACACAGCAGGTCAGGGGTGAGGTGGGATGTGCAGGGCCGGGATGTGGATGCAGCTCTCGTTGTTGTCCCTTTGTCATCGATCCAGTCCCCACAGGATGCTCAGTGTCCCGGGAAAGCCTCCCTGCTGCCGGGAAGCATCCTGGGATGGGGATGGGAAGCCAAGCCTCCAGCGGGACTCGCTCTGTGAGCAGGAGTTTCTGTTGAGAGCGAAGCCAAAGCTTTGCCATGGGAGTGCTGGTGGAAATCACCACAATCCCACCTGGAATGGGCCAGGTCTCCCAAATTTTGGTGTGCCCAGCAGCACCGAGGCTTTTAATGAGTTATTGTGGCTTTCCCGGTGTGCCACAGCCTGGATCCCTGGCCTGGATCTCCAGCCCGTTGCTGGTCTCTGTGTGCAGGTGACAGCAGCATCACCTGCGTGCCAGGGCACTGTGGATCGAGCCCCTAAATCCCAAACAGCCAAAGAAAATTCCCGACACCTTCCTTCCCACCCGTCCCAGAGAAGTGGCTCCAGAATGATCTTTACAAGGAAAACACACAAAATGTTGGAAAACGAATCCCTGGGGAGAGCTGGGGGGGCAGGAGAGGTCCATCCCCACGTGGGTTTCTCTGGAGAGTCCCAGTTCCATCTCACCTCCCTCTTTTTGTCCTTTCAGGGCTCGGACCTGAGGGCTGGGAAGATCAGAGGGAAGGTCCTGACAAGTGAGTGCAGACCCCAAATGAGGGGATGGGACAAGGAGGTGGCAGTGCTGGCTGGGATGGGCACAGCAGGACATGAGGGGGGGACACAAGGGAGGGACACGAGGAGCTCTGCAGGGCACAGCTGTCTGAAACAGGAGCCACTTTTTCTCTTATTTTTTCTAGAGGCAAAGGTAGTTTAAAAACTCCCAAGCGGTTGGAAAGGCTCCAAACCAGCGCAAAAAGAGGGGGGAGGGATAAAACCCAGAAGAAAAAACCCAAGATAAAAGCGGGTGAATCCCGACAACTCCTGTGATGTTGCACGAACAAAGACTTTCAGTTCAAAACGGGCCAGACGTGGCTCGGGGAGGTCACACCCCAGGGGAGAGGGGCTGGGGGCTCACCTAGCTGCAGGTGGGCGAGTCCTGCAGGAGCTTCAGCCTCTTGTCCCGTGGTGTCACATCCTCCTGTCCCTGATGGAGGCCAAGGGGTGGCTGTGCTGTGCATCACGGGTGCTGTGCATCCCATGGATGTCCCTTTCCCAGGGACAACCAGTCCTCTCCATCCTCACCGGCTGGAGATGCCCCGAGCCAGCTGCAGCCCCCACATCTGGGCAGCTGTGCACTGCTCCCTCCCAGCCTGGAGCACAGTGTGCACCCCAAAGCCCCCCTGGGGCAGCCCAAGGGTGCTGGCCATGCAGTGGGTGGGGGGCTGGGGGGTCTGGGGTTTGTTACCCCCCAGCAGGTCCCATGCCCAGGGGAGGCTGCACCCAGCGGGGAAGGGGTGCAGAGATGGGAAGGGGGATGGAGGAGAGGTCGGGGTGATCCGGGAGGTGGTGAGGGGCTGGTTTTGGGTGGGCAGAGTGGCCGCTCTGCCCATGGAACTCCTGAGCTGTTCCTGATGTGAGGGCCCGCAGCGCAGGGAGCTGGGTGGGAGAGCGGATCCTGGCCTGGAGGAGGGCGATGGGTGCCTGGTTCCGGTGGGAATTTCTGCTCGGAGGGATGCTCAGCCCTTCTCCTCTGCATCCCAGGTTACAGCCGGCCCAAGCCCCCGCGCCACAGCGGCTACCACCGCTACCAGTTCCGCCTGTACCGGCAGCCGGCGCACGAGTCCATCGCCCTGAGCCCCGAGGAGCAGGACTCGCTGGGTAAGGACCCGCTGGGCCCCCGATCCCGGCCCCGAGGGGCTTTTCCAGAGGGTGTGGATAACGCCGCGTGTTCTGGCAGGCTGGGGATGCTCTGGTGCAAAGGGATCCTTACAGGGGACACGGATGAGGTGTTGAAGCCTTGCCAGGCAGCAGAAACTCTTGGAAAAGGTCTGGTAACGGCCTGGCTAGCGGGATGGGAAGCAGGGAGAGATGTGGGCTGTGAAATGCAGCCCTCGCTGGCACATCCCCCCCAGCCCGGGCCGCGGGAGTTGCATCACCGGCACCTCGGAGCAGGCGGATAAGGATCAGCCGTGGAGAAGGTTTAGCAAGGGATTGCTCAAACCGGGCTGACACAACGCCCGCCAACTCCCAGCTCCCCAACTCCCTTCCACTGCCTCCTCCCAAAATCCTGCACGGCAGGGATGGAGCAGCCGAGACCCCCGAGACACCGGGGCACGGTTGCTGCAGCTCCATTCTGGGGCAGCCTGCAGGACCCCGGGCTGGGCAGGGATCCGTCCTGCCCGGTGCCAAGCGTGGGCTCCTCCCTGCCCTGCTGGAACACGGGGCTCTGCGGCTCATGCGGCCTCCACAAGGGAAATTTCAAAACTTTCCCAGCTGGGACCACATGAGCAGGGCTCGACGGGCAGGTCAGGTCGGTGCGTCTGGGCTGCTCTGCCTGACTCACGCCGTGCTTCTTAACCCACACCGCGCAGCCCAGAGCGGGGGGCTGGCTCCGGGGGGGGCTCTGGGACAGACCCCGACCCCCCCACCCCCGGCACGGGGCCGTGGTGCTCATCCTGGGGCCGGAGCGGGATGCGGCTGCCGCGAATCTCCCTGCGGGTTCTCCCTGCCCGTGGCTCTGTTTTCTGGCTCATTAGCTCGGCTTCTTAATGACACCGCTGATGTCACCCTCCCCCCCCCCCCGTCAGCGGAGCCGGCCCCTCATTCCTGCTCGGAGGAGGGGGCTCCGTGCTGTCCCCACATTCCCATCGCAGCATCCCGGAGCTGGGAAGAGACGCTGAGACACCCAGCAAGGAGCTTTATCCGGATAAACCCTCTCATTAGCAGGATATGTGGCTGCAGCCCCCCAGATTTCACCCCCAAAGGGGTTCAGCCACCCTGTGGAAGGCCCCCCCCCACCCCCTGTCCCCAAGGCGTGGGGTGGCCGGGCATTCCCCAGCCGGGGCTGTCTCCAGCCCATCCGAGTTTCCCAGCCCTTCCCACTCTTCCTGGGAAAGACCCAGCGGATATTTTTCCGCAGCATCCGATGCTCAGGCATCGTTTGTCAGGCAGCTGCGGGGTCTGGCGGGGGCTGTTGTTGAAGGAGCTGGTTAAAGGTTATTTTTAACCATTTCCCTGCTGCATCACATCCTCGGCCTGTCCAGGCGGTGCTGCTGCATTGAGACACTGAGAGCCCATCATCTTTATTCCCAAGGAATGAGCCCTAAAAGCAGCCAAAGGATGAGATTTTGGCGTCTCAAGGGTTTTAAATAAATCCGTCCCCAAGGCAGTGGGATGGATCCGCTGGTGCATCCAGCCCTGCATGGCTGAGCCCTGCGGTGCAAAGGCAGCGCACGGGGGAGAGGAGCAGACACCTTCGGCAGAAGGTGGGGACAAGGAGGGAGTGACCCCAATCCCAAAGGATCCTGGATGAGAACCCAGCCCGCTCCTCCGTGGCTCTGCCTTGCTCCTCTCCTGCAGCAGAAGCAGGGTGGGTTCTCCCGGCGATGCCGCAGGCACAGTTTGCATCCCTGCTCGGAATTTCCCATCTTCTTTGGCCTCAAATGAACCCCTCCTTGCTGCTTTTACTCTGTCCCACCTCTGGTGACAGCGACATCTCTGTCTCACCAAGGATGGGGACACCCGACATCACCAACCCCAGAGAGGGGACATGTCCTGACCGGGCGCAGGGAGCGGCGCTGGCCCATCCCAGCCTCGGGATGCATCCAGCCTCCAGCGCTGCATCCCTGTGCCGGGCATCCCTCCCTCGGGCACCCCTCCCTCCCACCAGAGCGTTTCTTCTCGGCTCCCAGAAGAAATTCCCTCCTGGCACGGGATGTGTTTTGGAGGCCGGACCAGGCAATGTCCCCGGGCCGAGCGTGGCCGAGCCGGGGGAGGTGACAGTGCCAGGCGGGATGGCAGGAGCCCGGCCGGAGCCTCCAGAAGAGGGCACTAAACCAGGACCTGCCCGCGTCCCCTGTCCCTGCTCCTGGAAAAGATCCCAGGGAATTTAAACCGCGAGGGGCGGCGGCGAGCGGGGAAAAGAAATGCGTGTTTCTTCTCCCTCCTTGCCTGGCCGCTCAGAGGGAGCGAGGCCATTTCCACGGTGGCTCCAGTGCCCACCCTGCCGTGGGGATGTCCCGGCTGGGATGGCACCGATGGGCACAGCTCGGGTGCTGGAAGGGCTGCAGGATCTGGACGCGTCCCCCTGTCGCTCGTGGCAATGTGGAAATGAGTTGTTTACGGCCGAGGTGTTTCTGCAGGGCAGCTCTTGAGCAGAAAAGTTGTTTCATCAGGGGAAAAAAAACACCCTGATCCTTCCCCGTGAGGTTTTCTGCTCAATCCCGGCACCAGCCGGCTCTGTGTGAACTCGGGCAAATAACTCAGAGCCTCAGTTTCTCCTCTGGAACCTGACTGACCTCAGTTGTTGGCAGTGCCACTGAATTGTCACCGAGCACCAGGACCGAAGGTGGGGACATTTAGGGTGTCCCCACGGCTCTTCCTGCCACTCGCCCCACTTCCCTCGCAGCCAGGAGTGTTACAAGCCGTGCTTGTGTTTTGGGGAGATGCAAGATAATAATTTGTGGTCTCTGAAATGTCACAGCCGCCGTCGCATCCCGAGGCGGCAGCGCTCACCGCAGGCTCTCCATCCATGGGAAATCCCTCAGCCAGGGGAAATTCGGGCACCCACCAGACCCCGGTTGTGGTGCTGGGGGATTGAAGTTCTCCCCCCCTCCAGCTTTCAGCGAGGGGGATCTTTAATTTGCACAAAATCTTGAGGCTTAATTGCACCCGAGTACATCCCTCTGCTTCCAGCTTTTCCCATCAGCTCCAGTGAGCTGGGGAGATGCTCCGGCATCCCCACAGCCCCTCCTGCCCCTGACAGATGTTTTACAACTGGGAATGGATTTTTTTTTCCTCCCAGAAATTTTGCCTGGGAGAAACAAGAAGTCGTTTGGGGAGCAGGGAGCGGGGTGAGCCCGGCCAGCCGCCCTCCCTGTGGCTCCACATCCCTCTCCAGCTCCGGCTCCGGATCGGGGCCGCGGCATTGACTCATGAGCCGACCTCGTGCGCCTCCAATCCGATCCACCCAGCTGGAAAATCGGGTTGGACTGGGCCCCGGCGGGGAGGGAAAGGCTGCGGCTGGGACGGGAGGCGGCGAAGGGCTGCGGGGAGAGCACGGTGCCGGCCCAAGTCCCCGGGTGTCACTTAATGGTGACCAAAGCAGCTGCCGGCCTCCCGCCCACCTCCGCTGGGACATCATTAATCTTGGCAGAGAAGCATCAGGGCTCCCATCAGGAGAACATTCCCGCTGATGAGGCTGATAAATTACAGCCGGGGGGGCCGGGGGAGGAGGGGACCGGCGATTGGGGGGTGGGCAGGAGACAACGGCAGCGCTGGGAAACCTGTGGGATCAGAGGGATGCCGAGCTCCCCGAGCCCAGCGCTTGCCTCGTGCCTCAGTTTCCCCATCGGGCGCTCCGGGCTCAGGCGGCCGCGCACGTGTGGGTGTCAGCGGGCACTCCTCTTCCTCCGGCGGGTGCTCAGATAAGGGCCGAGTGGGATGATTTAATCCTTTGGGAAATGAGCTTGAAAACGGACCAAGCCACGGATGAAACGCCGTATTGTTGCGGCAGGGAGAGGGGACCGTGGCACCGCGACCTCGGCTCCCCGGCCGGGCCCCTGTTCCCTTCCCGGCTCCGTGATCCCAGTGACTCACGGTCCCCAGCCCTGGGAACCCAGCCGGGGTGATTTGGGATGGCTGGCACAGGGATGTCACCCTGTGCCGGGAGTTGGTCACGCCGGGATGGGGCACCCGCTTCGGGGATGCACCCGAGGGGTTGGATTTGGTGTTGGGGGACCCCAAGTCCGGCATCCCTCCGGTGCCTCCCCCCTTTGCCGCACCCGCGGCTGCCCCGGGGCTTGCCCTTCCCCGATGGGCCGGGCACAACCGGTGCCAGGGCAGGTAGGAAAGTAGGTCAGGAAAAACCCCGGCCCCACACGCGGGGCGAGGGCCGGGGCCGGCGCCTGCAGCCCCGCAGAGGCTCTGCCTCCCCCGGCTCCTTTCATCCGCGCCTCTCCGGAGGCTCGGCGAACATCAGTGACAGCTCCGGCACCCCTGGGAGTCGGGGGTGCCGCGTCTCGCTCTCACCCCGGTCCCGCGTGGCAGGGGCTGCTCTCTCGAGGGGTTTTCCAAGCGCTTTGAAACCCTCCGGATGAAAGGCGCCCGGCGAAGGCTGCGGGCGCAGCGGGAGCGGCTCCCCCCGAGGCTCCTTCCCCCTGGTGCCACCTTCACCGGGACCCCCAGCGCTGAGGGGGTTGGGCTGAGACCCCGAAGTGAGGAGCTGCCCTTCCTGCCGGGGTGGAATCGGGGGATGGAGGTGCTTGTGGCTCTGTGTCCCGGCTGGCGGCGACCCCAGTGCGGGACACTGGGACCGTCCTTGCTCTCAGCTTGGTTTGGGTCCTCGGAGGGTGGCAGGGGACACCAGGGACCCTCCAGCAGCAGCCTGATGCATTCCAGCATCTCATCCCGGCTGGAATGCGGGATGCAGGGTCCTTGCCGAGCTTCCCGTGAGCTCCTTCCCGGGCCCTGGAGAGTCCCGGCCGCGGCCCCTCGCAGCTCCGGGAGGTCACAGGCTGCGGTGCCGTCACCGCGAGAACCTCCGGAGCTTTGTTTGGAGCTCAGAGCCCGAGGTGGGGAGCAGGTGGGAGCCCCAGCAGCTCCCTGAGCCATCACCACCCCACGCAGGTGATGCAGCAGCTCAGGTTTTGCTCAGCACTTTTGCAAGAGCAAAGGGGACGCTCTGCTCAGGTCGGGGCTGAGATGTGACAGCAGATAAGGGCTGCCAGGAGGCCGCGTGACATTAAAGAGCAGCCAGGAAGAGGAGAGGGCGGGTTTCAGATAAACAATGGGCCCCTTTTCCCCGGTGTCCCACAAGGAGGGGCAGCGTGAGCTGTTTGGGTGCCAGGGAAAGCCCCTCCGGTCACAGCAGGATGCTCCACAGCCGCCAGCCAGACCCAGGCTCGGTGCCTGACCCTGGCAGGGCACAGGGGGAATTTCTGGCCCACGGGGGCCGGGTATGAGGGAATCCCTCCTGCCCTTGGCCCTGGAGAGGCTTTCCCTGCCTCCTACGTGGGAAAAACCACAGCTGGATCCAGCACGAGCTGCCCCCAGACCTCCGGGATCCTGGGGTCAGGGCAGAGTGCAGGGGAGGAGGGAATGAGGAACCCCCTTGGCTCCAGCCGTCGGTGGAGCAGCAGCTCAGTGAGTGCCAGTGAGGGGGCCGGGGGATCTCCTGCGACGCCCCCGGGGGGATTTCCAGCCAGGCCACCCCCGGGGTGGGCTCATAGGAAGCCGTAGGAAGGTTTGCTCCAAATGTCAGGGGGCAGGAGAGGAGCCAACCCTGTGAACCCCCGGGACAGTCAGAGCCGGGGTCCCCGTGACTCCCCGCTGTCCCCAGGGCCTGCCGGGGTGTGCAGGATGTGGTTTGGGGCAGAGCAGCAGCCTCACAGGGCTGCTCCCCTCTCCGGCCCTCCTCCAGCCCGGCTCACCCGCTTTTCCTCTCTCCCCAGGCACCTGGGACTTGAAGGACTTCGTGGAGAACTTTCACCTGGGCTACCCCGTGGCCTCGACCCAGTTCCTCACCAAACACCACGAGGATTAACTCTGGATCCCTCCCTTGCCCTGCATATCGCCACACCACAGAGCCACCTCTGCCTGGAGCAGAGGGGACCCCAGGACACACCAAGGATGAACCCACCCTGCTCCCAGCCCAGACCCACCGCACCGACCCCAACCCCTCCACTCCCAAAGCCAAGTTCTCTTTCTCTCTGGGGAACGTGCCAAGAGCTCTCCCAGCTCGCCCGGGTATCCCAGGAATTACGGCATCTCCCCTTCTCCTCCCTCCACCCCATTTCTGACCTCACCCCCTGCATGTCCCCCTGGCACTTTGGGGACTTCAAGTTTGATGCCTGCAGCTTCCCAAATAAAATTTGGATGGAGCACTAAGGGCTCTGGGCAGCAGCGAGCACTGGGCTGGGCCAGCACCGGCTTAATCCGGAATTTTGGGATCTGCATGGGATGAGCAGACCCCTGTGGGCAGTGGGAGCAGGGGGTGGCCAGCCAGACCCCCATGTAGGTGATCCCAGGAACACCCAGGAGGGGACAGGGACAGTGGTGCCTCTCCAGGGGTCCCTTGGTGGCACCGCGTGGGAACCGGGCACGGAACTGGGCACTGCCCTGCCTTTGCCCTCAGCCCGTTTCTCTTGGAAAGCAAAACCAAAATTAAAGGCACAAATCAGCAGAGCTCTGCCTACTGGCCACTTAGCCGGACCTCCCTTTTAATTAGCTCCTTAATTAGGCTTTCATCTAAGACTCAGTTTTCTCTGAGGCTGGGATTCACCTGCCTGCAGGTCCTGCTTGCAGCACATCCCGGTGTCTGCGCTGTGACAAAGCTGCCTCTGTCCTGCCCATGGCCAGGGATAATATTCCCCTTGGAATAACCATGGGGAGCAGGACCCCAGGACATTTTGCAGGTGGGGGAAACTGAGACACGAGGGAATGACTCGCTCAGGGCTGCGCAGGGAGGCCTGGGATGCTTCAGAGGGGTTGTGATGCTCTGGTTGCTGCCTCTCAGCTCTGCATCAGTGCCTGGGTCTGGAACAGAGCAACCTGATTCCGAAAAAACAGCTCTGTGCCATCCTGCTGGTCACCTTCCCTGGATCCCCGGCAGTGAGAGGGCATTTCAGTCCTGCCCTGAGGGGTTAAAGATGGATTTCAGTCCTGCTCTGAGGGGTTAAACACAGATTTCAGTCCTGCATTGAGGGTTAAACACAGATTTCAGTCCTGCCCGGGGGTTAAACTTGGCCGGGACTTTCCCTCCAGGAAGTGGCTCTTTGCCTCGGAGGGGCTGAATCACAGCAGGGTCCTGCAGAGCTTGTGTCCCCTCAAGGAACGATCAGGGCATCCAAGAGGGATGCAGGAGCAGGATCCCAGCTCTCCCTGGGCACACAAGGCTGGGTGAAGCTGCAGGAGCTGGCGGGAAGGAAAGCAACAAAAAAAGGAAGCTGGGTAACACCACAACCCAGGGAAAAAAACACGAACCCCGCTGCCGCCGGCGCTAAGATTAGCAGCAGAGGAAATGACACCGTGAGATGTCATGGAAGTCTGCTAAAGTTGGATTTCTCCTTCTCTTTTTCTATCCCTGCCCTCGAAGCAGGGTGTAATTGGCCCGGCAGGTCGGAGCGAGGCTCCGCTGTAAATGAGAGGTCACGGCTCCGCTGACATCCTGCAGCCAAACTCCATCATCCCTCCCTCCCTGCCCTCGGCTCCTTGTGGCTGGGGTGGTTATTTTGGGTGGAGAAAAGGCAATCGGATGTTTATCCTTCGAGGAAATTGTCACCGTCGTTGCTGGGTTTAATTGGAGATGAGAGGAGTCGGATGCACGGCAGGGCCGAGCCAGGATTGGGATCGCTGGGAGCCAGGCCCAGGGGGATCCACTGCCCTGTGTGACACCAATGGGACGGGAATGGGATGGAGAATGGAAATGGGAATGGGGACAGAGATGGAGAATGGGGATGAGGAGACAGATGGGGATGAGGATGGAAGTGGGGATGTGGATGGAACGGGTGGGAAATGGGATGAGAACAAAGATGGGAATGAGGATGAAGACAGAGATGGGGAAGGAGAGGGGAGTGGAGATGAGAATGGGGATGGGGACGGATAAACATGAATGGAGATGAGGATTAGGATAGGATGGACGTGGAGATGAGAATGGGGATGGGGATGGATAAACATGAATGGAGATGAGGATTAGGATAGGATGGACATGGAGATGAAATGGGATGGGATGGAGAATGGAAATGGGAATGGGGACAGAGATGGAGAATGGGGATGGAGATAGAAATGCAGGTGGGCATGTGGATGGGACGGGCAGGAAACGGGATGGGGAACAAGGATGGGAATGAGGATGAAGACAGAGATGGGGAAGGAGAGGGGAGTGGAGATGAGAATGGGGATGGGGATGGAGAGTGGGGATTGGATGAAGGTGGAGACGGGGATGGGGATGGGATGGGGATGGAGAATCGTGAGTGGAGATGAGGATGGGGATAGGATGGACACGGAGATGAGATGGAGATAAAATGGGATGGGATGGAGACTGAGAGGGAATGAGGATGAGGATGGGGATGGAGAATGGAAAAGGAAATGGGGATGAGATGGAGAACGAGAATGGGGATGAGGATGAAGGTGGGGATGAAGATGGAGATGGGGACAGGGATGGGGATGATCTGGATCAGGAATCTGCCCAGGTGGCTGCAATATCCCTGTGGTGGGATGATCGCAGCTGTGACACAGCACCAGGCACCAGTGGCCTTGTGTCAGGCCCTTGGGCCCGCTCAGGGCTGCAAACGCAGCAGCCCTGGCCGGCCCTGAGCCACAAACTCTCACTGGGATGCACACGAGGCCTCCACGGCGTGGAAAATATTAATTGTGGTTTTCTGGTTCGCTTTTCGATTATTTAGAAAGAACGAAGGAAAGAACTCAGAAGGAGGAAGCCACGTACAGTCACTTCGTGCTGGCCCCACCCCCTTTATCTCTCCTTCCATTCGCTCACCATCGGTGCGAGAGAGAAAAGAGAAGCTGAGCCTCTCAGCTGCCTAAATGTAGAAAGTTTTGCTTCTAAATCAGTTTGTGATGGAAAGGAAACACGTCACGTCCCTGGGGAAGTGGCTGGTTTTGAGCAGCCACAACCCCAGCGCCGAGCGCTGCAATGGAACAGCCCAGCACTGAAATAGCTCCACGCTCTGTTATTGTCACCCAGAGAAGTTTTTTCGCTGTCTACGGGTGTCATTTTTAGCCTCCAGAGGAAGTTTTATTTGTATTTGTTACCTCGACTTTCCACTGTCGTGGCTTCGTGACTTTTTCGTGTGAAGGGCCGGGAGAAAACAGAGTGGGGTGAGCTCAGGTGTGGGGTCAGAGGGGTGAGAGGTGGGACCTACAGCAGCAGTGCCATGTCCCCGGCATTCCAGCATGGATTCACCAGAGCCCAGCTGAATTCCAAGGCCACAAACCCTTGGAAACACAGAGTCCCCAGGATTTTGGGGGGCTGTGAGCTGAGCTGAGCCCAGGCACGGCCCTGGGATGGACACAGGCCCCCTTTGCTCCCCCAGGATGGGGCTCTGAGCTAGGTTTGGACGCTTCCAGCCCCTTCCCAAAGCAAACCCACCCACTCCATGGGATGACTGAGGGAGAGGAGGACTTGGAATTTCAAAAAATAATAACGAACTCGTGAAAATTGAGTGCTCCTGGTGAGCAACAGCAGCGCCCAGCAGCACATGTGGGGGGGTGTTCCTTCCCAAAACTGGGCTGGAGGCCAGGAGAAGCTCGTGCTAAACACGATCCCGAAGTCAACGGGAGAACAATTACCTATTTTTAATAATCACCGAAATAATTACTGAGAGAAAGTCTCAGCCTCTGGCTCAAGGGGGGGGCAGCCCTGGGCCTGGTGCAGAGCAGGAGGAATCTCCCCTCCGCTGGGAAAATGCAGATTTAAGGCCGGGGGTTTTAAGGAGCAGGGAGCGGGGGACACCCCTGGCACCCCCAAAACCTCGGTGGCACCAAGGGACAACGCAGCTGCCGGGAGCTCGGCGACGCCAGGCAGCAGCTCCCCCTCAGCCGGGGACTTGCTCAAGAAGGGATTAGCAGGATCAGCTGATGATGATCTAAGCGCATAACTATATCAACCTGTGAATTAATTACTGATATCTCACACCTCAGAGCGCCTCTATCTACACATCTCTGCGCTCCTCAAGCCTTCCCTGAGCTAAGCCCGGCTGCACCCCCGGGAAATAGGTCAGGAGGGATCATCCCCACGTGCTGCCGGGGACGCGCGGCGTGGGGACGAACGGCGCTGCCCGTTTTGGGAGCCGACGTGGGAGAATCCCCCGGGCAGCTGAGCATCACCAGCCCCACGGGATGCTGAGGCACCCGGCTCTCCACGTCAGCCAGGGGGTGGGCGAGGCTGGGATGATCCAGTGAGGCGCTCCCAGCCCTCATCCTCGTGCTGGGGACACGCAAAGCCCCCCGGGCTGGGGGTCCCCTGGTGCCACGGGGATGGGGGGTGGGGGTGGGAGCCTGCACTGGCAGCTGGTGCTTGGCTTTGCTGGTCCAGGAGCCGGCAGCCGGGCGGGCCCTGGGAGAGGCTCCTGGGCCGTGGCAGGAATTTAGGGCTCCTGAAGTAATAGGGAAGGCAGGCAAGGCGAGGACAGGGAAATGTCCCCACCTCTGTGTCTGTGCCAGCACCCAGAGGGGACCGGCAGGCAGCAAGGGGCACGCAGGCTGGTCCTGCAGTGATAGTTTCATTAATTAGCAATAATTAATTGTTATTTGGCCTCCAAAATGCTGTATAATATCAGAGGAGCTTTGTGGGGCTGTCTGGGGGCCCAGGGCCCTGTTAGAGCTGGTTGGATTTGAGGGTCCTGGACCCCCATCCTGCTCACTGGGGCTGGACCATTCAGCCAGGCTCTGAAAGCATCCTGGGATGCAAATTCCATTTGTTCCTGAGGGAAAGCAGCAGCTCAGCTGTGCCCAGAGACGCTGCCAGGCATCCCGGGATGAGCACTCGGGGGATGCTCAGTGGGGAGAAACTCAGCCCAGGTTTTGTTTCCTCTTTCAGCTGCTCCCCGAGTCGGTTTGGGCTGGGTTTGGAAGCTCCCAGCCTCTCCCACTCCTCCGGGAGCCACGAGCACCTTCAGATGTGGTTTGCCCCAAAACGCTCCCGGGTAGAACAACAACAAAAAAAAAAACAACCCCAAACCAAAGCGTTTTTGATACGGTGGTCCCAGCCCACCAGCTCCGCTCCCGCCCGGGAGCTGCCGTGCCCGGGTGCTGCCTGGCGCTGCCCTGTTTATCCCAGCTGGCTGCGGGATGAGGCGGATGCCTCCGGGCTCTGCAGCCCAAGGTGTGGTGGAAAGAGCCGGATGGCTCTGCCAGCCGCCCCTGCTGCTCCCCGGCCAGCGCGGACGGACTCGCCCCGCGGCCCCGGCCCGGCCTGTCCTCACTTGTCGGCTGCTCTCGCTTCCCATTCCCTGCGCGCAGCCCCGCGGGTCCTCAGCCAACCTCACATTTCCTCATTGCGAGGAAATGGCGAATTCCCCCCGGGCTGGTTTCAATGGCTCACGGATCCCTCGCCTTTGGCTTCTCCCCAGTTTCTCCTGCGCTGGCTGTAGTGCAGCCCTCGGGAGCAGCGCTTTTTCCCAGGCACGCAGCCTCTGGAATTCTCTGTCTGGGAGCACATCCCTCCCCTCACAGGGGATACCCCCATGCTGGATTCACCCCTCTGCACTCACACAACGCCGAGCCCTTTTTCTGTTGGGTGCAGCGGATTTGGGGGTCCTGACGTCCTTCGCTCGTCTCCGTCAGGGAATCGCTCACGTCTCCAGAGTGTTGTGTCATGGCACAGCTCTGGGAGCTGTGATTCCAGTGGCCAGTTCCTCTTCTGTTTCTTGGTTTCACACTAAAAAAAACCTTCGTGGTCCCTCTCTGCGAACCCCTCGTGGGGTCACTCCAGGGCTCCTGCCTCGGGCCACCACACCAAGGTTGCTGCTGGTCCCATCAAATCATTCTTGGGTTTGCAGCCGCCCTGTGCCTGATGCCTGGCTGGGATCCCATCCTTCCCACCAGAGCTGCTCCCTCGGGACCACTTTCACTCTGGACCTACTCTGCAGTTTTCCTGCTAATCAGCTGTCTCCTTATCTCCAGGTCACACTGTGCCAGCTGCCACCGCTATTGTTCCCCAGCTGGATAATAACAGGAAAGGCTTGGAAAACCAGACCTGTGTCGGACTCAGATGACCCAGAGGTTCCCAGCTCCCCCGGTGCACTCAGCAGCTCCTCAGAGTCACCCACCCACCCCTGGGAGCAGCGGGAAGTTGTGGGATGCTCTTTGGGAAAGCCTCCCCCCCACAGCACCCCGAATGCTCCTGCAGGTGCATCCCTGGGCCTCCAGCCATCTCCCAGGGCTGTTCCCTTCAGGAACCAACCCCGGCCACCCAGAACCCATTTCCCAAGATCAGCAAGATGTTTGGAGCTCGGCTCCAAAGGGCTTTTCCTCCCCATCCCAAGCTTTTCATCCTGCTGCCGCACAGGGTGAGGCAGGGCTGATCCCTGTCTTGCCACGGGGGAAACTGAGGCAGGAAAAGGCTTCCCACAGCCACCCACAGCACTCCCATGGTTCCCCCCACCAGCCACCCTGGGGTTTGGCTGATTGGGATCCATCCTTTGGGATCGACCCAGGGACACCCCTGGGCAGCAAGTTCTGCCTGCAGGAGGAGGGAGATGCCCGTCTCCTTTTCCAAGACAGAGATGCCCGTCTCCTTTTCCATGCATATTTCAGTGTGAGTGTTTCCGAATATTTCCGGAGGAGGAGGGTGTGGAGTTTTCACAGGTAAATCAGGAAAACCAAGGTGAGGCAGGAGACGGCGTTGGGAAGGATGCAGGCCGTGCCGGGAGGGGTTGGTCCGGGATCAGGAA
Source organism: Coloeus monedula (assembly GCF_965178545.1). Lineage (NCBI taxonomy): Eukaryota > Metazoa > Chordata > Aves > Passeriformes > Corvidae > Coloeus > Coloeus monedula. Next base: position 1,735,718 of record NC_138808.1, on the reverse strand, counting down.
GGCTGATCCTGAAGTTCCCTCAGCCAGAGTTTGGCCTGAAACGAGGATTTCCCACGCCCAACAGCAACGGAGAAAGTTTCTCCTCGCCCAGAAATTACGGATTACCCTAAATCCCATCCCTGCCAGCGCTGAGCATCTTTCATGGCCGGGCCACGGGACGCTCAGAGAATAAACTGCTGCTGGTGCAGCCACATCTGGGCAGCTGTTGTTTGCCAGAGGGAACCGACAGCCCTGAAGTGCCACATCAGCTCAGCACTTGCAAACAAAACAAAGCTCACAGCCCTGAGAAACCACCGCGGCTTGATGAGATGCCTCCGCGGCGCCCACCCCGTGGTTTGGGTGGCTCGGCGTGTATTTTTTTTCCCTCTCGAAGCTGCTCGAGAAGAGTTTGTGTTGTCGACCATCCAGGCAGCCGCCCACACACGTGGCCCTGGCTCAGTCGCCCCCCGGGGTAGGAGGCCGGTGACCTTTCAGGTCCCCACCAGCCACACTCTGTTTACGACTCTGTGACCTTACCAGCCCCAGATCTGCATCTGCAGCGAATCCAAGGGCTGGGGAGGAAAAGCTCCGTGCTCTGGTTCGTGCCTCAGGCTCCGTGTCTGAGCATCCTTTGTAATCCAGGATGAGGTGACAATGACGGTGATCATCGCCATCATTATAGATGATCCCTCTCTCCCTCGGTGGAATTAAAAGCCTGAAACCCAGAGCCACGCACCCGTGTGGAGCTTTCCAGAGCTCCTGGGACACTCAACAGGGCGGTGATGAGCACTCTGTGATGTCCCCCAGCCCTCACGGCTCAGCTCTGTCAATGCTCGGCTCCCAGCCCCAGCGAGGTTTAGGGAACGAGAGCAATCCCATCCCATCAGCCTCGCCACAGGGCGCGAAAACCGGGCTCGTGTTCCCCTCCCTGTAAGGACAATTAAGCTGTCGTTAATTACGTGAAAAACCCTGACGAGTTCCCCTTTTCGAAGCCCGGGGGTCCCCCGAGGATGTGCGGCGTGGCACCTGCAGCGCTCCCGGCACACGAATCAGGGCCCGGTCGGTCACAAGACCGAGAGGAGCGGGGAGAAGCCACGCGTCAGGTGACAGCACCCAGGGGGACACGGTCCCGGCCCATTGGGGGCCAGCGGGGTTTTGGGGATGGGGTGTGGCTGCTCTCAGCATCACACAGACCCCGAGGGAGGATCGGGGTGGGGGCAGCGGGAGCTGGGGGCTCTCGGTTCCTGGCTGAGGGGAAGCTGCCAGCACTCGGATGGGTGTCACAGGGAGCGGACACGGTGGGACGTCGTTAAATAATGTCACGGTTTGTCACAGCCCCTGCACAGGCTGCGGTGAGGTGAGGGGGGATGGGGCAATGCTGGCGTGGGACGCTTGGAATTGAGGAGGGATGGCGGCATTTCGTGGAATTCTGGAAGGGTTTGGGTTGAAAGGGACCTCAAAGCCCATCCAGTGCCACCCCCTGCCGTGGGCAGGGACACCTCCCACTGTCCCAGGGGGCTCCAGCCTGGCCTTGGGCACTGCCAGGGATCCAGGGGCAGCCACAGCTGCTCTGGGAATTCCATCCCAGCCCCTCACCACCCTCCCAGCCAGGAATTCCATCCCAATATCCCATCCATCCCTGCCCTCTGGCAGTGGGAAGCCGTTCCCTGTGTCCTGTCCCTCCATCCCTTGTCCCCAGTCCCTCTCCAGCTCTCCTGGAGCCCCTTTAGGCCCTGCAAGGGGCTCTGAGCTCTCCCTGGAGCCTTTCCCTTCTCCAGGTGAGCACCTCCAGCTCTCCCAGCCCGGCTCCAGAGGGGCTCCAGCCCCGGAGCAGCTCCATGGTCTCCTCTGGAGCCCTTCCAGCAGCTCCACTTCCTTCCTGTGCTTCCCAGACCTAGACCCAGCACTGCAGGTGGGGGTCTCACCTCAGCGGGGCGGGGGTAAACTTGTGCATGAAGCACGGATACCAGCAATGATTATCCAGGTTACTGAAACCCCCGGATCAGGATGGGGTTCACACGAGGCGGGTGTGTGGGATGGTGAAATAAAAGTGAAACCTCTCAGCTGCAGACTCCATCCAGCCTGGGCTGTAATTTAAAGCCATCCAGAGCATCCCAGGTGAGACTTTCTCTATTTTTTTCCCCTCCCGTTGGGTAAAGAACTTTGCTCAGGATGCCCCGACCCATTAAGCTGAGCTGTAACTAAGCCAGTCCAACCCCCATGCGGCCGTTTCCGAGCCACTCTAAGTCTGCCTCGGTTTATTTTGGCTTAAGGCCGTTCCCGATCAAACCGCTGTCAGTGCCTGAGCTGTCCCGCTCTCACCAGCCGGGTTTAGCGGCAGGTCCTTATGACTCAGGAGCTTTAAACCCAGCCTAAACCCCACCACGAGGGTTTGGGGGGCACCCACAGCCCCAGCCGCCCCGACTGGGCAGGAAACAGCTGCATTCCCAGCAGGAAGCAGGTGCCCCTCGTGTCGGGGGTGGGGCCAGGTGTGCATTGCACACCTGTGTCACTGTCACCCTCGGGGGGCTGACGCCCACCCGGCTCGGTGTGAGCCGAGCATGGGGCAGGCACTCGTGGGGATGAGGAGTTTTCCGGTGCAGGGCGAGGCGCTGCTGGCTCCGCAGCAGAAATTCCCCACGGGACCTTCACCCGAGGGTGCCCATAAGGCTGAGCAAACCCGCACCCCCTGCCATGAATCGGGAGGAACTGGGTGGGGGTGTTGTTACCGGACACAATTAACGGTTGAGGAGGGACCTTTTAATTTTGGGGGGGGGTCCCTGCTCGGACCTGAGGGGCGGTGGGAGCCGGACCCGCGGCGGGGGCCCCGCAGCATCCCCGGCGCTGCGGCTGCGGCCGCGCTCCCACCGTGGGAATGCGGTGACGGAGAAGGACGGGGGGCACACCTGGGGGACGGGGGTGTCGGCGAGACCCCCTCCTCAGCCCCGCGGGCCGGGGCGGTGCTGCCGGGGGGGCGCGGGCCGTGGATCCCCCTCCGCGCCCCGCGCCCGCCCCGCACCTCGGCAGCGCCGGGGGCGCCGGAACCGGCGGCCAAAGAAGGGAGCGGAGGCGGGGCCGGATCCAGGCCTTGTATGGCGCTTCCCCTCGGCCGCCCGCCCGCCGCCGCCCCGCTCCCCCCCCCGGCCCCCCCGCCGCCGCCGCCGCCGCCGCCGCCGCGCTCCCCCCGGGCCGCGCCGGGCCACGGGCGGGGCGGGCGAGGGATGCGCTGGAGAGGGGGGGCTGCGGCTTGGGGGGGCGGCGGGAAGGGTGAAAGGTGGAGGGAGAGAGGGGGTGCAAAACAAGGAGAGTGCCCTGCAGAGGATGGGGGTGATAAGGGTGCAAGGGAGGGGGGGCTCTGTGCAGGATGAGGGGGGTCTAGGAAGGGTGGGGGGTTCTGCACAGGTTGGGGGGGTTCTGTGCAAGATGGGGGGGCTCTAAGAAGGATGGGGGTTCTGCACAGGATGGGGGCCTCTGCACAGGGTAGGGGGGACTTCTAATGAAAGCGGGGTCCGTCAGTGGGGGGGCACCGCTGCCGTGTTTGGGGTTGCAGTGGCTGGGGGGCTGCAGTGAATGAGCGGCCCTGAAGTGGATGCGGGGGCCCTGAAGTGAAAGTGGGGGGCCCTGAAGTGAAAGGTGACCCTGAAGTTGGTAGAACACACGGGCCCCTCCTCCCCCCGCGGTCACACACGGGCCAAGTCGGGGCTCGCTGCCCCCCACCCCCGGTACCGCTCCCCCCGCCCTGCGCACCGCAGCACCCCCCACCCACCCCCCCACCCCGCCCCGAGCGGCTGCCGGCACCGCGCAGCGACAGTGCCCGGGCCTCGCAGCACCTCCACAGCCCCCGGGGTGTCCGTGCCCCCCGTCCCCGCAGCGAGTGCCCGCTCCCCTCCCGCCGCAGCCCTCCCGTAGCCCGGATTTCACTCCCATGGCAAAGCCGGCCCTGCAGGAATTGGGTAAGTGGAGCTATTGCAACACAGCATTTTTCCATACATTTGCTATATAACTCGGAGGGTTTTAAAGATAGCATCAGTTGGCACACTTAGCACGAAACCACCTAATTACTGACGCCTTGGAAGTGCCAAACTTTTAAAGGGGGGAGGTGAGGTTAAATTCACAGGCGACCAACAAGTGTTACCTGTTTTTAAAAGTATTCCAAGCGCTGTTCTCCACGGGAGCCGGGACATGGGGAGGGGGCGGCTCGGAGCAGAGGGTGACCCCCTCTGTCACCACTGCCACCACAGCGAGGGGCTGGAGGCTTCTGCACCCCCCCCCCTCCCCGCTGACCCTCTCCTTCCCACCCAACTCCACTGCCTGGCGCTGTGGCTTTCCCCGCACAGCTCCCATCCCGCTCCTGTGCCAGCCCGGGCTTCGGGATGGGGTTTGTGGCCGGTCCTGGTCTCCAGTGGAGGAAAAAACCTCCCGGTAAGAATCTGGCTCTGAGCAGCCCCGGGGGCGGCCGCAGGGTCAGGCACAGCGGGGGCGGACTGTCCCCACGCCCCCGCTGCTTCCCGGGGGGAATGATCCGGGCTGGAAGGGCTGGAGCCGCCGCCACCTGCCCTCCCCGCAGGGGGACGGCATCGCTCGGCGCGGGGCACGCAGTGCAGAGGGGGAGACCCCCGGTCCGCTGCATTGTGCCCGGTGTCCGGTGCCCGATGCCCGGTGCCCAATGCCCAGTGCAGAGTGCCCGGTGCAGGATGCCCGATGCATGCCCGGTACCCTGTACTCGGTGACAAGTGCAGGATGCCCGGTGCCCTGTGCCCTGGGCAAGGTTCCCGGTGCTTGGTGCCCACTGCCCGGTGCAGGGTGCCCAGTGCTCGGTGCAGGATGCCCGGTACCCCTTTTCCGGTGCAGGATGCCCGGTGCTTGGTGCAGGAAGCCCGCTCCCCCTCATCCGGTGCGGGATGCCCGGTCCCCATTGTCCGGTGCACTGTGCCCGGTACCCGGTACCCCTTCCCCGCTGCAGCATGCCCGGTGACCGATCCCCTTTGCCCGGCGTCCTGTGCCCCGTCCCCCTTGCTCGGTGCAGGATGCCCCGTTCCCGGTCCCCCTTGGCCGGTATCCGGTGCCCGGTCTCCCTTGGCCGGTGCAGGGTCCCCGGTCCCCCTTGCCCGGTCCCCTGTCCCCCGTCCCCGCGCGCGCCGGCCCCGCTTCCTGCTCTCTCCAACGTTCCATTGTGCGGAGCTTCCATTGTGACGTCTCGGCCTCGGCTCGGCTTTGTCTGTCCATATATGGGCAGCTACGTCACGGAGCCCTCCCGCATAAAGGCCCCGCGGAGTCCCCGGCGGAGCAGTCGGGCGGCAGCGAAGGAACCGGCGAGCGGAGCGGGGCCGAGCGCGGGGGGAGCGGGGCCGGGGCCGGGAGCCGGCGAGAGAGAGAGAGAGCGAGAGGAGGGGTTAAATCCTCCCCCCCCAACCCCCCCAGCTTCTACAACCACATCTGCCAGCCAGATCGCCCCCTCCCCCTCGAGGAAACACCACCAAGGGACCCACGGAGGACCGCGCCCCCCCCGCGCCCCCTCCTCCGCGGCCACCCCCGGCCCCCCCCCCGCCTCCTCCTCCTCCTCCCCCCCGCCGCCCCCGCCCCAACTTTTCTTCTTGCATGATTTCCCTCGCACGGATTTGCCACTCGGATGTTGTTTCCTCGGGAGCTGAGCTCGGAGCCACGTTGAACCAGCCTTTTCCTCCAGTGCTATGACAGGCAAACTACTGGAGAAGCTGCCGGGGACCATGAACACTTTGATGAACCAATTGCCTGACAATCTGTACCCAGAGGAGATCCCCAACTCTTTGAATATCTTCTCCAGCACCAGCGACTCGGTGGCTCACTACAACCAGATGGCTGCAGGTAAAGGGAGGGGGGGGGAAGGAAAATGGGGAAAAGGCAGGAGGGGGGGGGAGCCGGTGGGGCGAGGAGGAGGATGCTGTGGGTAGGGTGTCATGGAGCCTCGGAGGGAAGGGAAGAGCTGGGGCTGGGGAGCGTCCCCCCCCCCGCACCCACCCACCCCTTTCCTCGCCGTGTCTCCGCGCGATCGCTGCAGGGCTCCGCCGAGCGCTGCTGCCGCCGAGCCGCCGCCGCAGGTACGGGGACGGCGGCCGGGCTCCGTGGGGAGGAGGACCCGGGTGGAAAAGCTGGAGGGCCGAGGGGCCGAGGGGAAGGCCGGGCACCCCCGTGTCGCGCAGGGGCCACCCGCCCGCGCCGGGATCCGCGCGGGTGCGGAGGCGCCGCGGACGCGCGTGGCCGTGGCAGCCGCCCCCCCACACCCCGCAGCGGCGGCGGCGGCAGCGTGGGCTCCCCGGGACGCGGCGCCGACTTTCCCGGAGCGCGGGGTTGGGGGAAACGGGGAGGAGGGGGGGGACAGGAGAGAAGGAGGATCTGGGGGGCACAGGTGAGCGCCGAGGGCGGCGGGGGCGGGTGCTCCCCGCGTGTCCCCGCTCCCACGCGGAGCCCCGCCAGGCTAAAAACACCCCCCCCTCCCCATCCCCGTGTTTCTCCTCGCCGGGGCTCGGCGCAGGGAAGGCGGCGAGTTGGTAACGGCGTCGGCGGCCGCAGCCCCGGCTCCGCGGAGTGCCCAGCGCTGCCGGGGCTGGACGGGGAGGAAGCCTACCTGTAGCCGCAGGTACCTCCTTCTCCCGGCGGGGCGGCGGTGGGGTGTCCCCCCCACCCACCCACCCACCCAGGGCAGCTCCTCGAGGGGGCGGCGCGGGCGGCCCCGCATCGTCGGGACCCCCGGCAGGCAGCGCCGCATACGCGGGGTGGAAGCAGCGAGGGGAAGGGGGGGGAGCAGGGCGAGGGGGAAAGCGGTGCATCCCCGCTCCCCGGAGCATCCCCCGGTGCGTCCCCGGTGCTCCCCCCCGGGCCCTCCCGGCTCACCCTGCCCCGCTTCTCTCGCACTTTGCAGATAATGTTATGGACATTGGCTTAGCGAACGAAAAGGCCGGTCAGGAATTGTCCTCCTACTCGGGCACTTTTCAACCCGCCCCGGGCAACAAGACTGTCACCTACCTGGGGAAATTCGCTTTCGACTCGCCCTCCAACTGGTGCCAGGACAACATCATCAGCCTGATGAGCGCCGGCATCCTGGGGGTGCCGCCGTCCTCGGGCGCGCTCACCAGCACGCAGAGCACGGCGGGCAGCATGGGGCCGCCGCAGGGCGAGGTGGACCAGATGTACCCTGCGCTGCCACCCTACTCCTCCTGCAGTGACCTCTACCCAGAGCCCGTCTCCTTCCACGACCCCCAGAGCAACCCCGGCCTCACCTACTCCCCTCAGGATTACCAGGCGGCCAAGCCCGCCTTGGACAGCAACCTCTTCCCCATGATCCCAGACTATAACCTCTACCACCACCCCAACGACATGGGCACCATCACGGAGCACAAACCCTTCCAGAGCTTGGACCCCATCCGCGTCAACCCGCCCCCCATAACCCCGCTGGAGACCATCAAGGCCTTCAAGGACAAGCAGATCCACCCGGGTTTCGGGGGGCTGCCGCAGCCGCCCCTCACCCTCAAGCCCATCCGACCCCGCAAGTATCCCAACCGGCCCAGCAAGACGCCGCTCCACGAGCGGCCCCACGCCTGCCCCGCCGAGGGTTGCGACCGCCGCTTCTCCCGCTCCGACGAGCTCACCCGCCACCTCCGCATCCACACGGGCCACAAGCCCTTCCAGTGCCGCATCTGCATGCGGAGCTTCAGCCGCAGCGACCACCTCACCACCCACATCCGCACCCACACCGGCGAGAAGCCCTTCGCCTGCGAGTTCTGCGGCCGCAAGTTCGCCCGCTCCGACGAGCGCAAGCGGCACGCCAAGATCCACCTCAAGCAGAAGGAGAAGAAGGCCGAGAAGGGCTCGGGCGGGCAGCCCCCCGCCGCGCCCCCCACTGCCACCGCCACCACCTCGCCCCCCGTCGCCCTCGCCCCTGCCGTCACCACGTGCGCTTGAGGGATTGTGGGGGGCGGCGCGGTGGCACCCCTTCTCCTCCCCTTGCCCTCGGCACCGCTCCGGGGGGAACCCCGCGGTGTTCAGGATACCGGGGTTGTGCTGCGACGGGTCCGCTCTGCCCGCACCCGGATTGACCGGGTCCAGGCTGCCCGCACCTGGATCCTGCCTGCACTTGGATCGACGGGACCCGCACTGCCCGCACCCGGATTGCCCGGACTCGCGCTGCCCGCGCTGGGATTGCCCGCACCACCTGGATCCCGGCTGCCTGCTCCCGCACCTTCCACATCCCGGCTGCTTCCACCTGCACCGCCCGGGGCCGGGCCGCCCGCACTGCCTGGATCCCGGCTGCCAGCTCCCGCAACTCCCGGATCCCGGCTGCCCACACCCGCACCTCCCGGGGCCGGGCTGTCCGCACCCTCCTGGCCCGGCTCTCCCGGATCCCTGCTGCCCCCACCCTGTGTCCCGGATCCCAGCTCCCGCACCTGGATTACTCGCACCGCCCGGATCCCGGCTGGATTGCCCCATCCCGACTCTCCCGGCTCCGATTCTCCCGCACCCCACGGCCCTCACCCGGCACGTCCCGGGTCCATCCCGCCCGGCCCGGCTCCGGGCTGCCCGCGCGGCGGATCCCGGGAATAATCCCGGCTGACCTGGATGCCAGGGCTCGGTCCGACCCGCCCGCCCTGCCGGGGCTGGGTGCTCCAGGATCGGGCCCCTCCCCGGTCCCGTCCTGCCCGGCTGCCCCGGGGCTGGGCGCTCCAGGATCCGTGAGGGGATGGATGGATGGATGGATGGATGGATGGATGGATGGATGGATGGATGGATGGATGGAGCCGATCCGGCTCCTCTCCTCTCCTCTCTGGGCCTGGAGCCCCCGTTCCCCCCCCCGCCCCGTGTCCCCCCCTTGTCCCCAAGCACCGGCTCCCCGTGTTGGAGGTAAGAGGGCTCGGCCCCCCAAGCCGGGCTGGCGGGGCGGGGGGCGGCTCTGCGGGTCCCCCCAACTCTGGGGGGCGGCGGGGAGTGATGTCCCGGCAGCAGCTTTTGGGTTTGTTTTCTTATTTTTGTTTTCTTTTCCTTTTTATTATTTTTTTTTTGTTTGTTTGTTTTCAGCAGAAGGGAAATTCTTTACAGAAATACAGGAAAAAAAAAAAAAGCACCCCAATATTTTGCTGAATACTTTTTATAATGTGAGATATTTTTATTTTATTTTATTTGGTCACTTTAAAACAACCACCCAACTACGGAGGAGAAAAATCAATTAGTCCTCGATTTTATTATTTTATTATTTTTTTTCTTTCTCCTTCTGGTATGTGCATGTCATTGCATGACTGCTCTGATTTTTTTCTTCTTTTGTTTTAATAAAACTGTGCTCAGACATTTAAGCTAAACTAAGCAAAAATAATAATGACTTAAAAAGAAAAAAAAATCTTTGTTGCCAAAAGGTCGTGCTATCCAGGTTTGATGTCTGCATGTGAAAAAAAAACCACAAAAAAATACATTAAAAACGTACAAAAAATAAAGAGAAGAGGAAGAATGCAGTCTAATTTATGTGAACTGAAAGGAACAAAAAAAAAAAAAAAACAAAAAAACAAACCACAATCAGGTTTAACCACACAAACCTAAGGGAATGATATTTTTTGAAAGACTTTTGTATAAAGTTGAGTACTTAGAGAAAAAAAAAAATCATACCAGATGTAATATATTTTGTGGATGTTTTTATTTCTTGGATTTATAGTACCTTATACTAAGGTTAAAAAAAAAAATATGCTTGATATTGTGAAAAGGTGATAATTTTCACACACATTTCATTTGCTCATTTGTCATGTTGTAATGCAAATATGATAGTTAATGCATACAGCATTTTTAAGGGAAAAAATCAGAAATATTGAACTGATGTATTGTTGTACCATTTGCACTGTGAGCAAATGCTAATGCAGTAAATATATTGTGTTTGCTGACAATCAAAATCTGTAGTAAATATCTTTATTTGCTTAAAAATGATCTATATTGGTTTGGAAAGTAAAGAAAAAGGTTTTAATGTGTAAGGGGAGTGTAAAAAGGGTTGAAATGTGCAGGGAAGTGGGTGCTGTGTCTCTTTACGGGCGACTTTGAAACCTGTCTGTACAGAATTTTTTTTCCTAGTGCTGTATTTCCTTAAATATTATTTTTTTATATGGTTTTTTTAAAAAAATAACCCACTTTTTTTTTTCTCAGTCCCCCTCCCTCTCCTTCAGTTCTATCCACAGGACAGCACAGCGAGACCCGGCTGGGTGACCCCGAAGGCGACCGGCTCCGTCCCCGCGTCCCCTCTTTCCCAGGAGAGGGGGAACCCAACCGGGACGGGGGCCACCTAACCAGGATGGGGGGCACCCAACCGGGACGGGGCCACCCAACCGAGACGGGGGCCACCCAACCAGGATGGGGGCCACCCAACCGGGATGGGGGGCACCCACTCTCTCCCCAAAATCCGCCATGTCCTTGCGTTGACCTCCCATCCCGTTTTTCCCTGCTCGTGCCGCCGCCGCCGCCTTGACCCCGTCACCATTTTGCCGGCGGCTTCCGTGGCTGCCGGGATAACTTTGGGCCACCAAAGAGGATCGTGCCGCTTCAGCCGGTAATGCCCCCGCGCCCTTCGCCCGCCAAATCGCCCCGAGGGCAGCACCCGCAGGGGATTTTTTTTCCCAGCCTGGATCGCTCGGGATAAAAATAACCCGCTGGGTTTCAGCGCTGGCGCTCGCACGGGCACGAGGAACGAGTGGGAGAAGGAGCTTTGGAGGCGCTTGGATGTTTGGAGTGGTGGCATGTGGTGGTTGGATCCTTCCCCAAGGATGGGGATGGAGGCCTGAGGCTCCCGGAGCTGGGATTGTGCTGGAGGATCCCAGACCAGGGGTCCGGGGGTCCCTTGGTCCGTGCGGGTCCAGCTCTGTTGGGGTGGAGCGTGACCGGTTGAGTACCCCACAAGCGTCCCCTTTCCCAAGGCCTTGCTGGCAGTGCTGGCGGCTGGCGTTGGCACCGTGGTGTTTCCTGGTGTTCCCAGGGTATGAAGGCGTTGGCATCGTTGTCAGATTTCCTGCTTTTTGATTTGGATCTGCAGCTGGGCCTGGAGAAGCTGCTGCTCCGGCCATTCCAGGGCAGCTCTGCCCATTCCAGGGGGTTTGTTGAGCTCCCTGGCCTGGAAAGGCTTTAATTTGGGGAGAATCTGAGGCTGATGGTGACTCAGGGCACAGCTGGCCCAGCCAGGGATGGCATCTCATGGCGCTGGGGACTTGGCTTTGGAGCCCACGGGTGCTGCACCAGGTGGGGCCCGGTGTCTCCGCGTGGATTCCCAGTGGTTGAGAGTTTGGTGACCACGCGAGGCTGGACTGGCTGCTGGATTGGGATGAGCTGGGATTGTCCTTCCCGCTGTGCTCTGGAGCTCCTGCAGCCCTCAGGGGCTGTGGGATGGTCTGGGAGCCGCCGGTCCCCACGGTGTCCCCGCGTGTGGCTCGGATGGGCCGAGGTGGATGGCAGGAACCAGAACCACCACGCACAGGGAGAGCCACCACGGCCCCCAGCATCACCTGAGGGTGCTGTGCCGGTGCTGGAGGTGCCCATCTCCACCGGTGGCTCGTGCTGGAAAACGCTGGAGATCCTGGGAATGGGCCCAGCAGAGGAGCTGCCCCAGCGAGGAGCCAGCCAAGGTTGCACCAACTCTCTGGCCTCCTTCTGCGGGCGAGGAGGAGGAGGGAAGGAGCCCACCAGGCCCTGGGGACCCGCTCTACCACCTGGGCCCAGGCATCTCGCCGGGCAGGACCCCCCCTCCCCGGCATGGAGCAGGAAGGTGAGGAGCACCCTTGGGTGGCAAAGCGCGGGGAGTGCGTGCAGCACCTTGCACGAAAAATGTTGGTTGCTACGGAAACACGGCACTTTCCATCCCCGTTCTGGGCTATCTGTGTTCTGGGGAGGAGGGAAGGGCTTCCAGTCACGTACCAGCTCCACAGAACTTGCTGCCTTTCCCTCCTCAACGGGAGCGCCGGGGTCCTGAGGAGGTCACCAACGCCTCGCTCCTCCCTGCTGAGGGTCTTCGGGGCTTTGCAGGATGTGGTTGGACCCAAGAGCTCTCCACGGGATGGGGTTTGCTGCTCAGGAAGAGCACCAAGAGCTGAGACCCCATCCTTGGGGTTGGGAGCGACGAGGACCTGCAGCCAGAAGCTCCTGGGTTGCAGCTGGAGTACAGATGTTGGTGGGATCCCTCCCTGATCTTCTCACCTCTGGCTCAGCTTCTGCCACTGCCTGGCAGGAGGCATCATCCGCAGGAGGCCTGGATGGTTCTGGATCGCCCTCATTTCCCACCCCGTGGCACCGTGTGGATCCAGCCCTCCTTCCTCCCCATCCCTGGATGAGCCTTTTGGAGGAAGGGGTCACACTCGTCCTCCCAGCACGCGCCCAGGACAGCGGGACAAACAGCAGAGCCTCCATGGAAGACGCTCCCTGAGTCCTGTGGTCATCGGGATGACAGATCCAGGCTTGTCTCAGCTCCGCCTTGTCCCGTCCCCTGCGCCCCGAGGTGACAGCGTGGGGCATCACGGTGGGGCCAGGGCCAGGAGCAGCAGCTGGAACCGCCGGCAAAACCTTCCTGGCCCTTCCTCTTCCTCCTCACCCCGCCCACACCCGGATGGGGACGTCAGGGACCCTCCTGGCTGCCTCCCCTCGGGGTTTGCTCTGACACCCACCAGCACCCCAAAATCCATCCCTGTCCCTCGGGCCGCTTTGTGACCTCCCCTGTCGGCCCATCCTGGCTCCTCCTCCCCATCCCAGCACAAAATGGGACAACCGGTGGGGGTTGGCACCCTCCCCACTGGTCACCCCCCCGGATCTGCCCCCCCCCTGCTCCTTTTGGGCTAATCCCTGTCCTCAGCGGTGTCGGTAACACCTTCCCAGTTTAGCATCATCCTCCCTGGCTGTAATTACCGCGCTGTTTACCTCCACCTGCTAATTGATAAAGCCACCGCTGGCGCCCAGCCCGAGCCTCCGCCCCGTGTGCTGGCATGTGGCTGGTGTCACCAGCCCGGTGTCACCAAGCCCGTTCCCAGCCCCAGGATGTCACCCTGGGCGGACAATGGGGGTCCGAGGCCACCCAGATCTTGGGGGGCTCTGCTTCCTCCCGGGGTCACGGATGGTGGTGGCCGACGGGGTCAGTGCTGAGGACACGGGGGTTGTTGGTCACCAAAATGACTGTGCTGCCCCTCCCACCCATGTCCAGCCTCCTCAAGATGGATTTCGGGGGGCTCTCCCCAAAACTGGGTGCTCCTGCTCTTCCAAAGGTGACACGCATCCCTCTGCCTTTCCCTTGGATTTCCTCCATCGGGGCACTGCTGCTCCTCTCCATGCTCTCACCCACTCCAGGATGTCCCTGGGCACCCCCTGCCCACATCCACCCCGGGATGCTCCTGGGAATCCCTTCCCTGTGCCCTCGCCCACCCCAGGGAATACCCCTGGGCATCCCCTCCCCGTGCCCTCATCCACCTCTGGATGCTCCCAGGCAATTCCTTCTCCTCGCCCACCCCAGGGACGCTCCTGGGCATCCCCTCCCTGTGCCACCGCCTGCTCCGGGGTGTTCCTGGGCACTCCATGCTCCTGCCCTCACCCACTTTTGGGCTGTCCCTGGGCATCCCCTTCCCGTGCCCTCGCCCACCCCAGCGATGATCCAGGCAATTCCTTCTCCTCACCCACCCCAGGGATGCCCCACAGCTCCCAGAGGTTTAACTCCAGCCCCTCCCGCCCCATTTCCAGCCTTTGCACCGAAATCGGACGAATTTCAGGGTCTTTTCCCCGCGCGCCTTGCCCGTGACGTCACGCTCCCTCCCCGTGTGACGTCACGCGCCCCGGTGGCGTCACCGCGGCGCGCGGCGGAGTGAGCGCTCCCGGAAGGGGCGGGGCCTAAAGCGGCGGCACTTCCGGGAGCGGCGCGGGGCGGAGGGGGAGCATGAGCTGGTGAGTGCGGGGGGACCCCCGGGGCACCGGGACCCCCGAGCGGCGCAGGGCGGGGGCACCGCGAGCACCGGCAGCCGGGCAGGGCAAGGGCACCGGGACCAGCGAGACCGGGAGCGGAGGAAGGCGGGGGAACCGGGACCGCTGGCACTGGCCCGCCCGCTCCCGGCTCCTCACCCTGGGCACTGCGGCTGAGGAGGAGCCGGGGATGGTCCCGGAGCGGGCCCCGGTGCTGAGCGGCCCTGTGGGAGCCCCGCTGGGGGCCCGGGAGCCGAGCCGGTGCTGCCGGGGATTGTCCGGGTGTAGGCCCTGGATGCGGCCCCGGTGGGGTTCACGGTGCTGGCCGGGCTTGGCCCCGGTGCTGGTCAGGCTTGGCCCGGTGCTGGTCAGGCTTGGCCCCGGTGCTGGTCAGGCTTGGCCCGGTGCTGGTCGGGCTTGGCCCCGGTGCTGGCCGGGCTTGTCCCCGGTGCTGGCCTGGCTTGGCCCGGTGCTGGCCAGGGGTGGCCCCGGTGCTGGTCAGGCTTGGCCCGGTGCTGGCCTGGCTTGGCCCCGGTGCTGGTCAGGCTTGGCCCGGTGCTGGCCGGGCTTGGCCCCGGTGCTGGCCGGGCTTGGCCCATTGCTAGCCCTGGAGGACCCGCGGTGCTGGTCAGGCTTGTCCCAGAGCTGGCCCCGACGGAGTCCCCAGTGCTGGCCAGGGGTGGCCTCGGTGCTGGGCCTGGAGCGGACGCTGGTGCTGGCAGGGCTTGTCCTGGTGGAGACCCTGCAACTGGCCCTGGTGGGATCCCCAGTGCTGTCCCAGTCCTGGCCAGGTTTGTCCCAGTCCTGGCCGGGTTTGTCCCCGCTGCTTTCCCTGCAGTCACCCACACAGGTGTGCACCCCTCACACCCCACACACCCCTCACACCCTTCACCTGTGCCCCCCACAGCACCCCCTGACCCCTTCGCCCCCTCCCAGCTCCTCCCTGCCCCGTGCCCCTGCTGCTGCAGGGTCCCCAAATGTCCCCATGGGCTCCATGGTCTGAAATGCTGCAAAACCACCTTCAACTCCATGAAAACAAAGCTTTTTCCTTCAAAAAAGAGGAAAGAAGAGTTCCCACCTGTGTTTTTATCAGGTGAGGGCTCAGTTTGGATGCGCTGGTTCCTTTGGTGCTTATTTAATTGAATTATGTTGGAAATTAATAATATTAGAAATTAATCTGGACTGGTGTGCGTGATTTCTGATCCCGGGTAGTTCTGGAGATCCAGCACTGTTGTGAGAGATGAAGGCTGGGATGGATTAAGGACTAAAAGGCCTTTTCCTTGACTGGAACGTTGAGTTCCGTGGTGAAAATGGAAAATTTTTTGGGTTGGGAGCTGTGGAAGTTGTGGTTTGGAAATGTACTGCGAGAGTGTCATGAGGAACACACAGGTGCTGATTAAAATTGGGCATTTGGGCTAAAAATACACATTTATCCACTGGAATCACTTCGTTTGTGCTTTACTCATCTCAGAACAGCAACAATTACGGACGCTGTTGGCTAACGAGCTCTTGGAGCCGCCTTTTCCCAGGGAGTCTGAGGGAAGGGACTCTGGAAGAGACCCTCTGGTCCAGGAGGAGCTCCAGAGCCAAAATGCGAGGGGTAAATGAGATAAATGATCCCTTCATGTGTTGGCTGTGGGATAATTTGGATGCAGAGTACCCACACCTCCACCCGGGGATCTCACTGGGGGCCGTCGCTTGTCGCCACAACGCCGGGGCTTTTTCTGGGAGACCTTTCACTGGGAGGCCGGGTGTTTTCGCCTCTTTCTGGGGAGGAATCCGAGGTCGTTGCCGGGCGAGGGGGGAACTGGGGACTCCAGGGAATTCTGAGTCTCCTCTTTCTTCTCCAGCCGCGTCAGCCTCCGGAGCACGGCGGCCGCGCTGACGCACGAGGGGCTCGCAGCCCGCGGGGTTCCAGCGCCGTGGCAGCCACACAATCGCCCTCAGTCCGGCCCTGGACCGTCCGCCCTCCCGGCCGATCCTTCCCGGAGCTGCCCACCCGGGATGAATCGGGCCATTCACGGGGGGCCGGGGTTCAGGGCCGGGCGTGACGTCCACGGCAGCGCTGACACACGTCGGGGTCGTGCCCCGCTGCTGAAATGTCACAGTGAGGCGCGTCCGGCCCCGCTGCTGCTGCTCTGACATCGCTTGGCAGTGGGAGAGCTTTGTTCCAGCCCTGGCTGCTTTGGGAAGTGGGGACTTTGCTCAGCTTCTGTGTGCGTCTCTCTGGCCTTGGGCACCGTTAGTCCTGGATTGATCCCTCTTTTTCCAGAGGTTGGCTGCTGCAGACAAGGAAGAGGATGGAGCTTCCTCCTCAACTCTGTCCTGCAGAGCTGGGAAGTGGCACAACACTCATATCCTTAATTTTTTTGCGAAGGAGATCCCCAGAGATTTAAGGGCTGTTGGCAGGTTGATGCCTTGTTGAGTTGTGCGGGGTTAATCCTGGGCCATCCCTCGCTCTTTGGGAGCTCTGTGTGCTGCGTGAGGGCTGGGAACACGGGGAGCACTCTCAGGAGCATGGAGAGCA
Organism: Coloeus monedula; assembly: GCF_965178545.1. NCBI lineage: Eukaryota > Metazoa > Chordata > Aves > Passeriformes > Corvidae > Coloeus > Coloeus monedula. The sequence goes on along the minus strand of NC_138808.1, from coordinate 1,719,286 downwards.
CTCTCAGGAACACGGGGAGCACTCTCAGGAACACGGGGAGCACTCTCAGGAACATGGGGAGCACTCTCAGGAACACGGGGAGCACTCTCAGGGACACAGGGAGCACTCTCAGGGACACAGGGAGCACTCCCAGGAGCACGGGGAGCACTCTGAGGAACACGGGGAGCGCTCCCAGGAACATGGGGAATGCTCCCAGGAACAGGGGGAGCACTCCCAGGAACAGGGGGAGCACTCTCAGGAACATGGGGAATGCTCCCAGGAACACAGGGAATGATCCCAGGAATACGGGGAGCACTCTCAGGGACACAGGGAGCACTCCCAGGAACATGGGGAGCACTCCCAGGAACACGGGGAATGCTCCCAGGAACACGAGGAATGCTCCCAGGAACAGGGGGAGCACTCCCAGGAACAGGGGGAGCACTCCCAGGAACACAGGGAATGCTCCCAGGAACACAGGGAATGTTCCCAGGAACACAGGGGTCACTCCCAGGAGCACGACGATGACCCTTGTGCCGACATGGGAAAACTCCTCCAGAGGGCTCGGAGTCATCCACTGGTGACAGAGCCTGGATTAAACCCCCAAATTCCCGATTCCTGCACCCAGGCAGTGAGGCAGCGCTGTCTTTCTAGGCTGAGCTTTATTTAGAGCAGGAGTAGGCTTGTTTTGGGACACAGCCTTGCATGGACAGCTGAGATGTTTTGGGAATCTCAGCCCAGCTCTGTGTCTTCCTTTAGGCTTTGGCGCTGTGGATTGGGATCTCTTGGAGTGTCCTCATCCCCCTCTTCCTCCTGTGCAATCCAGTGATTCCCTTGGCCATCACTCCTTCTAAAAATAAAGGGAATGGAGTGCTGGATTTCACTGCATCATTCCCTTACTGCCCCGAGTGCCTCGTTTTTGACTTTATAAAGCATTTTTTAAGCTTCCTGAAACCACATCAAACCAAACCTCGTCACCAGCCTCCCAAATACCCCCTGCTTCGGTTTCCCACTCCCCCCAGGTGAATTCCCACAGGGAAAAGAGCATTTTCAGCAGCGTGCCAGCTCCCGGCACCGCTGCAACAGCTGGTATTTACTGGGAGGAAAAAACACGGGAAGCGAATGTTGACGGGGAGCGCGAAGCTCGTGCGCTCGTTGTGCTCGGGGCAGGGCTGGGGGACCATATGCCTCTTGGCAGGGAGCTCTCCGAGTGGACTCCAGAGCTGGCATCCATGGCAAGGCAGAGTGGGAACGGCTGGTTACGCAATGTTTAACTCCCCGGAGCGCTGTTGAGTGGCTGGGAGGGATTTCTGGGATATTTAGGAATGGAGGTGAGGAGGAGCCGCCTGTGTCCCAGAGGGATGGGAGGCTGGATGGATTTGCAGTGGGTTTGTTGGTTATTCCGGGTGTTTTCCACGTTCTGGAGCAGTGGTCACGCCGGGCAGGTGCGATGCAAACGCAGCCCCGGGCGCTGTTTTCTTCCCTCAGAACCAATATTGATGTTTTTTGGGGCCTGGCGTGGCCGATGGCAGCGCTCCCTCCTCCCTGCAGGTCTCAGTGATACTGGGATCGGGAGATGAGCCCGGGATAAAATTAACTGGGATGAAGCAAGTGGATACCAGAGCGGTGAGCACGGCTCCCAAACACCTCCCTGCTACCTGCAGCACCTGTGCAAGGTGCTGTGCACTTCCCAAAGTTTTTATCATGGTGAAACTGGAGCGCCAGCCGGGCATCTCCCAGGGTGGAGCAGCCGGGAAGAGCCTCCTGCCACCTCCCTTGCTGCCATCGTGGCCCTCGGAGTGGTTGTTCCTTAATGGCTCGTTTTTCCACCTGGTTTTTTTGGTCCAGGTAGCTCCAAGCCAGTGCTCTGGTTGAACCACAACCGTGTTTCACAACCGTGCTTAAAATGGATATTTTTGTAGCATAGTCAGGGCCTAAAACAGCCCTGCAAAATTCTGCTCGCCCACGCGCCTGGCGTGAGTAATTTTCTTTTGATGGGTGAGTAAAATATCATTATTTTTTTCATGCTCCTCTTGGAATGGGTGGGAGAGAGGATTCTGACATTATTTTTGATTTGCTTAACACTGACACCGCGCCTGGCTCCGTGCAGGATGCAGAGGGTCCCGCTCCCAGGAGCTCACCCCTCCTCTGCCAAACTTCAGGAAGGTGCCTCGTTTTCCCTGGCCTGACCTAAAATCCAGAAAACCGATGTTTACACCTCTTTTTTTCCCTCTTTTTACACCTCTCTTTCCCTTCTCCCCCGCTGCAGCGGCTCGCCCTGACATCCCTGCGTGGCTTAAAGCCTCCAAGTTTCCAGGGACGGGCTTGAAATCCAGGTGGGAACGCTCACCCGCGGGATGGGCGCGCTCATTCCCGAGGGATCCCATCCCCACACCCCTCCCATCCCCACGCCGTGACCTCCCCTCTCATCTCCACGAGGAGAGCACCCAAACGGGGATTTGGCGCAGAGTCTCGCTCGACAGAAGCTGTTTGTGATCCGTTGGAATAATTTTTTTTTTCCCTTTTTTTTTTTTTTTTTTTTTTTTTTTTTTTTTTTTTTTTTTTTGCCTCCGCGCTGTGTTTGGAGCGGTTGCCATGAGTTCCTGCGAGGCGGGGAGGGGGGAGCGGGGTGGGACGGTGCCTGCGGTTTCCATGGACACGCCGGGAGCACAGCGAGGAGCCATCCGGGAGATCAATGCCTAACCTGGGCCTGCCTGGCTCACCTGGGCACGGCTGGGATCCCCTCCTGGCCTTTGGGTGGTTTTAGGGAGCTCGGGGAATGTGCAGGTTTCCAAGATTTTGGCGTGCAGTGTTCCCTCTCCTTGTGCAGGCTGGGATTAGACTCGGGAATGTTGCTGGGCAGAGCCCTCCCAGCTTCCTTTGAACTTCCTGCCCTTCCCATATCATGGAAAAGTCCTTCCCTAACACCTCTGTTCCGTAGGGAAGCTTTACCCGAGCTCAGAGGGAGGAGAAGCTCGACCAAATTCACTCAGAAAGTGGGGAAATGAAGGTTCATGTCCTTCCCGGTGTGCTCCCGACCTTCCTGTCAGTGTTTGATCCCTCTGGGATAGCGGCCAATCCCACGACCAGGCAGCTTTTGTGGATGCAGCTACACCTTGAGCTGAATCCACTCCCAAACCAGGAGCTTCCAAAGGGAAGGGCTCAGGGAAGGGCCCTGTCACAGTTTCTGCGGAAGCTTCGGGCCACTTTCTGTCTGCACAGAGGATCAGGGACGGGTTTGTAGAATCCCTCATCATCCCACATGCCAAAATCCTTGGGAAAACCAGGCTCGGGGGGTCGGGGTCACCCTGGCAGCGCGGGAGGCTGGGTGTCATCCTCCTGCCTGCAGGCACAGAGAGGTTCCTTTCCGGTGAAGGAATTGAGATTTTTGGTGGAAATTCAAAGAGTGAGAAGCTCTGGCGGGGATCCAGGCTGTGCTGGCGCTTGGGGTTTCGATGAGAGAGAGAGAGAGAGAGAGGAAGAGGGAAAAAAAAGCCCTGAAACTTTCCACGGGAAGTGGGCACTTCCCACAAAACATGGATTTAGTTGGTGGTCTGGCAGTGGTACCAGTAAAAACCAGTCGTGGCCACCAGTTCATACCAGAGCGGGACCTGCGGGTCCCCAGCAAATGCCACTCGTGCCCACCTGGGGCAGGAATATTGAATTCCGAGGCTCAGTGCCACTTTTCCCAAATTAATTAACATCCAAACTGCCCCAGCCCCTGCTGTCCCTGTCCTTGCTTGTCCATCTGTCTGTCCATCCTCCCTTCCCTCCCTCCCTCCCCAGTCCCTGCCTGGCAGCTCAGCGTCCCCAGGGGCAGCGTTTTATCAGCTGTGGGTGAAAATATTCGGCGTTTATCCCTTGCTTATCTGCCAAGGGTCTTCTGGGGCCTGATTAGGGGTGGCGAAGAAGCCACGTTCAGCTGGAATGAGCCGGGAGAAAAGATCCCATCCCGCGGGGATTCATCCCCTGGGCACGCTCTGAGCTCCATCCCAGCTCCCCACGGCCAGGGGTGATGCCAAGGTTTGATGTCCTGCTCGGTCCACCCTAGGACAGGACCATTCCTCCCGAAAGTGGCAGGGATTGAGTGATTCCTGCAGGCAATTCCTGCGTGCCTCCGTTCCGGGGGAGTGGGAGGGGGAGCTCCACGTTTTAAGCTGCAGCTCCCCGCAGACCTCATCGAGCTGGATCCACCCCCCCCCCCGCCTGGGAGGTTTGTTTCCAACTCTCCTGTGCATCCAGAGGAGAATTAACTGCTTTTGGTGCGTGTGGCCCTGCGTTTGCACATGGAAAAGCCGAGTAAATAGATGAGATTGCTGGGGAAACTTCAGAGGAAAATCAGCCACAGCTTCTCCCACCTTCCCCTCCCTGGGGTTCCTGAGCATCCCCGAGTAGAGCTCGCAGGATTCTCTCCACCCACACTTTTTTCCCCTACTTTAAGCTCTTCCCACCCTCTCCCTGCAGTGCTTCAGCCTCCTCCCTCCCCGCTGAAGCCCGCTGCCTTCCCAAACTCCCGGTGCCCTCGCGGGGAGGGGGCTGCGAGGGGCCGGGATGCTCCCCCAGCCCCGCGGGGTGGGAACGCTCCGGCTGTGACTCAGCGCGCTCGGCTCTTCAGGAACGGGATTTCAAGGGATTTCACACCCCAAACACAACCCCAGCTTTCTCTCGCTCAGCAGAAACGAGACATCAAAAAAAAAAAAAAAAAAAAAAAAAAAAGCCCCGATTCTGGTTTTTCTTTGGTGTTTATAGAGCCAGGCTGAGCTTTTAAGGTACCAGGGAGATCCGTGCCACGCTGGGAATTCATGGCAGCGATGGCTATGGATCCATCCCCCCCCCCCCAGTTTTATTTATTATCCCCCATCATACATTTTAAACCAAAAAAAACTCTTTCATTTTGAAGGAAATGGTTGTGATGCTGCTGTGGCAGCTGCACTTTGTGTGTCCCCCCCAGTTTTGCAGGCAGGGCCACAAACTCCCAGAGGGGTGAAAATTCGGTGCCAGCAGCAGTTTTGAGGCGTGGGGTGAATCCATTTGGTTGAAAAGCTCCAATAGAAATCCATACTTCTCATCTTTATTTTTTTCCTTACTGCTTGCTTCCCTGCTCATCCACCTCCCCCCCCACCCCAACCCTCCCTGAGAATCACATTAAAAAGCGGTGATTTAGAAACCAGGAAAATTATGTAAAACTGTAAAACAGAACCAAAAAAAACCCAAAAAAAACCCCAGTAATTGAGGAACAGACCTGACTTGCACAGGGTTATTTTTTAGAGGTTTTACTGAGACAGACATAATTACCAAGCGGCATCACGATGCTGATAGAGATATTTACTGCTGCACGGGGGCTTTGCAGCGCTCCACTGAGTTCCTTTTGTTTCTGGGTGAAAAGAAGGGATTTTTGGGGTTCCTTGCCCTCCGTGGGGGGGTGGAGATGGGGAATGAGGATGGGACAGAATCCCCTGGGCCCCCACTGCCTTCCCTCCCTGTGCTCCCAGCTCTGATACCCAAGCGATGCTGATTCATGGCTTTTCCTGCCCCACATCCCTCTTTTTACCAGAATTCCATCGATTTAACCATTTTTCCAGTGTTCAACACCAGTTTGGGATGCTCCCTGTGCCCCCCCAGACAAGGCAGAGGGGCAGGTTGTGCACAGGTAATGCTTTCATCCCCTTTTTACTTGTCCCTTCCCACTGGGAACCAGCCTGGCTCCAGCTCCCTGCTTATTCCCGCCCTGCCAGAGAGCAGCAAACTGGTTTTAACTGGGATAACACTCCCCTGAGTAAAAACCCCATTTTTTTTTAATCCTTCCACTGCCAAGTTGATGCCATCTCTTCCAAAAACATCAAGTGACAGCACCTGGCTGTGCCTGGCAGGCGAGAGGTGCCTCATTTTAGTTTATATTTGACCTACGGAGGAAAACACAAAGGAGAAAAAAACCAAAAAAAATCCATATATTTTTGTTTTCTTCCTGTAAGGCACCACACCCCCAGTCCTTGACAGGGAAATTATACAGCAGAGTGGTGTTTGTTTATAAAAGAAGGGTGATTCACACAGCGCCACAGGAGCTGGAAAGGGTTAAACCCAAAATTACACCGGTCCCAGCTGAGAACCATAAACAGGAAGTTCTCCCCCCCAAAAAAAACCCTTTAAATTTAAACCTGGTGACTCAGGTTGGCTCCAGAGCTGCTCAGGGAGGGACACGGGGGGTGCAGGCCTGGATTATTCCCGGTGGGTAATTACAGCGTTGGTTTGAAAACAACGGGAAAGGTGGGAAGAGCGAGGTTTGGAGTTTGGATAATCCGGGGTGGTTTTTTCCTGATCCTGCGTGTTCTCCCATGGCAAACCCTTTCTCCCGAGCACACAGTTGGGTTTTAGAGCATGTTACTTGGATAAAAATATTTCCTGGGGGTCCAGCTGTTGGATGGAGCGGTGCTGGGGGCTTGGAAGTGGAGCTGGTGGGAAGCAAATGGAAAACCAGCAGTGGGAAAAGCCAGACTGGGAGGCAGCGGGAAAACACAGTCCCAAAATCTGTGGGTTTAGCTCAAGTTTGGTGTAGCAGCGTGAGAATTTGGGCTGGTCTGGTCCAAATTTTCGGGAGGGGACTGGGACACTCCCTGGAAGCTCCTGGTGCAGATTTGGGATGGGGTGGGATGGATGAGATGGGATGGGATGGGATGGGATGGGATGGATGAGATGGGATGGGTGGCATGGCATGGCATGGCATGGCATGGCATGGGATGAAGCTGAGCTGTAGGTGAAGCATCTCTGGCAAACACCACTTTCATGTCATTACGACCTCAATTTTTTCTACTTTTTTAAATCACCACAACCCAGAAAACATCGGGAGGTTTTGGCTGAGGTGCTTTAACCAAGCAGCGCCTCTTTAACTTAATTAAATCCATTGACAACAGCAGTCGAATTCCCGGATTTTCATTATACTGATAGGTGAAAGAAATCCAATTATTTTCAGGCTGCCTGCGTGGCTGCTCCCAGCTGACCCAGCCACCCTTACATATGTTGTGTAATTTATTTAGAGTAATCTTCACCTCCAAGGAAACCATTGAGGTAACCCAGATTTTCCTGGGAATTAGGGATTTTAAGAATGAAGGCTGTGCTGGCAGGTGAGCCTCTCCTCCAGCTGTGGGAGCGGAGGAATCCTTTGAAGCAGCTCACAGCTCCAGACACCGGGCTGTTGCTTTTTTTAATATCCTCTTTCTAAATATTTACAGGGTTTGTTTGGGGTTTGGTTTGGTTTTTTTTTAAGTATTTTATCCTCCCCATCAGATTTGGTTTGAAGCAGAGAGGGTTCTTCAGCTGCTTGTGGAGCATCCTTGCATTGGTTTGGGGTGGAAGGAGGGTGGGGAAGGATGTGTGGGGCTGACCTCAGGGGTGGCACTCTTGGAGAATCTGGAAGGGATCCACCAGGATCATCCAGCCCAGCTCCTGGCCCTGCACGGGCACCCCCAAAATCCCACCCAGGGCATCCCTGGGAGCGGTGTCCAAACGCTCCTGGAGCTCTGGCAGCCTGGGGGCCAGGACCATTCCCTGTTCAGTGCCCCAACACCTTCTGGGGGAAGAATTTTTCCCTAAAATCCAACCTAACCCTCCCTGGCACAGCTCCAGTCCTTCCCTGGGTCCTGTCCCTGTCACAGGGAGCAGAGATCAGAGCTGCCCCATGGGAGGGAGTTGTGGAATGCTGAGAGGTCTCCCCACAGTCTCTCCCACCCTTTCCCTCCCCAGGGGGTGCACGGTGCCTGGAATGAGGGGCTGCCATCCCGGGACAATCCCTGCTGCCCCCAAACCCACCCCCAGCACGGGGCCGGGCCGCCCAAGCCCGGCATCATCAGCGCCGCTCACACATTCCCTTCTCCTCTCTCTTTTCCAGGATCCCGTTCAAGATCGGGCAGCCCAAGAAACAGATTGTACCCAAGACAGTGAGTAAACCAGTTCCCCCTTTTTAGCTCCAGCCTTGGATCATGTGGCTGATGAGTCAAGCCGGCACTTTGACTCGTCCCATTTTGCAGCGTGTGGGAGGGAGCTGGAGCAGCAGAACCTGTTGCCGCGTGTGACCAGCGCTCGGCTCCTCGTGCGAGGAGCGAGGGGGAGCCCCATCCAGGGAGAATATTTTGGTTTGGGATCTGTTGGAATGATAATTTTTTTTCTTTTTTTTTTCTTTTTTTTTTTTTTGGGGGGGGGGGTGTGTGTGGGGTGGGGGAAAAGAGCTCTCTTGGTCTGGCACGGTTTTCCTCGGAGATGGCTGAACGGGTTTGCTTCCTTCCTTCCTTCCTTCCTTCTTTCAGCAATGGCTTGTTTGTTCATCCTTTCGGAGCAGATGGAGGAGGAGGAGTGGTTCAGATCGCTGAATATAACTGTTTCCAAAGAAAGGCTTATAAGCTGAGATGCTTAGTGCTCGGGCGTGAATTAATTTGTGCTGCACAGCATTTGCTTTAAAAGCAAATTAAAAAAGCATTTTGTATTCCCGTGGATTTGAGGCTCCTACCCCAAGTGCTGCTGCTTGCAGCTGGCTGTGGTATTTTCCCTTCTTAAGCAGCTTGGCTTTGCATTTGTCCCGTGCCAAAAAAAAAAAACAACCAAAAAAAAAAAACCAAGCTGTGGAACCTCCCAGGAGCTGGCCCTGAAAACTCACCTGGACACCTGCTCTAAAATGGGAGCCCTGAGAGGCAGCGTGGGGCAGAGCTTGTCCCTCTGCCGGCGTTGGTGACCTAATCCCCTGCACAGCCTGACATCCCTGATCCTTCCTCTCCGGGACACTCCGCTAATTCCGTGGGATGCGTGGGCACCCGCGTTTGTGGGGCAGTTTCTCCTTGGGACATGACATTTTCCTTGGAGGCAGAGGGCTAATCCCACCACTCCCTTCAAGGCTTGATTGTCATGTTTTATTTTAAAGGATTTGGTGGTTGTCTGCTGCCGTGGAGCAGCAATTTTCTGTAACAGCTCCAAACTGTCAGTACAGAATTTAAGCCAGGCAAGCGACGAGGACTGGTAAAATTCCTCTGTGGTTTTTCCGTGTGTTTCCAGCCACCCTTTTCCAGGGGCTGGCCATCCACCAGGACAGTGCTGCTGCCTGTGGTCCCTCAGGTGAGGCAACCCAGCCTCAGCTCTTCACCCCACTCCCAGCTCGTGTCAGGAGCCCCCACATTCCTCGCTCCATGACATTTTGCCTCTCATCCCCTTTCCCAGTGTTCCCAACGCCGCTGTCGTTCCAGGCTGGGGCAAGAACCAACTGCTCTGCAGCTCTGGGTGTCTTGGCATCTCCAGCCTACCCATTTCTCACACCCCAGTTGAATATTTTATATTTCTTTGCTGATTTCCCTCCCCTCCTGCTGCGTTTGCTGTTGGGAGAGGTTTTTCTCCCCTAAAATCAGCCCTCCCTGAGCTCGGGCTCCCTGCAGATGAGCGGTGGCACCTTTGAGATCTTCCCTTCCCCGGAGCTGCTGGAATGTGCTGTTCTGAAGCAGTTGGCAGGCTTTGCTTATATATACATGTGTGTGTATTAAATAGAACAGCTCAGAATATCCGGCAGGCAGAGGTTCATTCAGCACCCAGAGCGCTTCCAGGCCTTTCCCTTTCCCTTCCTTCCTTCCTCAGCTCCCCCAGGAACAAGACTTTGTGTCAACAAAGTTGGAAGCTGGTTTCTAAATGGCTTCCATTTGCCCTGTGATGATGATGATGATGATGATGCTGCTGCTGCTCTCCAGGCAGCAGATACAGGGAAAGCAAAAAACAGGAAGCCCAAAGCCTTGGAACTTCACGCCAAGCACGGAGTGCAGCCCTTCAAAGCAGAACAAACGGCAGGAAACCACCGAGATCCCCCGGGATCAGGCATTCCACGCCGTGGTGTGGAAGGGATGGGGTTGCTTTGTAGCTTCAGCGAGCTGCAGGCCCCCAAATTTACCTCCCAGTCGCAGGCTGAGACACTCCATCTGTGCAGGCTTTGGGGAACAGCGGCAGAAGCCAAGGGCCAGGATGTTCCAGATGTTGGGCTCCGGAGCCCGCCGCAGGAAGTGGGAAGGTGTGGCATCTCCAGGGCTGCATCCCAAGCCCATCGGAAGGGAAGTGGTTGTGGGTAGAGGATCTCCCACTCACAGAGACCGGACCACAAAAGAGGATGGTGAGGGGGAAGGATAAAAAAAAGCAGCGTTTGTTAGGATTTAACTTCTCTGGCTCTCCATGAGGCCTGGGACTGGAGTCAGGAGAGGGGGGTGGCTTTGCTGAGAGGCTCAGCGAGCCAGAGAGGCTTTTTTGTTGTCTTGATGCTGGGGCTGGTGTCAGATCTAGGCCGGCAGTAGTCCTGAAAAGCAATTTGCCTGGGCTGCCGAGGAATTAGTCATGACTCCCCGTGCCCACTCGCTTGTGATCCTTTGGAGAAGGGCACGGTGTCAGGCACAGTTTAGCTCTTGAGGGAGGAAGGAAACCCCAGCAGAAAATATCAGCTGGTGAACTGAGGTGATCTCCCCCTCCCCAGACGTGCCTGTGCTTTGTTTCCACCTTAACCTGGGCAAATCCAATTCCAGACAGCATAATCTCTCCCCTCCTCTTCCCTGAAAAGAGCAGCTGTCACCGGGCTCCGGGAGCTGGGTGGGAGGATCTAATGCTCAGAGAGGACCTGCTGTCAGCAGGGCCACGGGCCCGCAGCCCAATTAAACTAATGCCCAGTGATAGGAGTTAAACCTGTTAGAATTATATCTCTCCATGTTTATTGCTCAGCCACGAAGCCTCTTACGGCAGAGACGTTCTTCCCTCCCTCGGGACAGCTCCGCTCCCAGCAGAGGTTGCGCTGCCATCGGAGCTGTCTCATCTCCCCAGCTCTGCCGCAGCTCCAGCTGAAGTTCACCTGCGTCCCCCCGGGTTTGTTCCCTGCCCTTCACCGGCGCTGGGATGATCCAAGCAGGCAGGGAGCCGGGGATCAGAGCCGGCCCTGCATCCCCGCGGGGCGCTCGGCATGGGGCGAGCCGAGGTTTTTATCCCGTCTCCCTCCCTGCTTCCCTCGTCCCTGCTCTGGCCTGGGCTGACTCAGACCGCTCGCCCTCCTCCTCCTCCTCGCTGGCCTGAGTCAGCTTGGCAGGGAGGGCAGACCTGAGCTGCCAAACCTCCCTTCCTTGACTCATCCCAGCAGCTCTGCCTTCCCCAGGGATGTCGGACGGAGCAGCTCCGTGAGCAGCAGGATTCCACTGCAGCTGTGGCCGTCAGCGCCGTTCCACTGGGCTCCACCAGCGAGCTGGAAATCCCAGAACGGTGGAGGAAAAGTCACGGGAATGCTGGGGTGAATTCGAGTGGTGCCAGTTCAATCACTTTGCTCGTTTTCACTCTCTTCCTTCCACCTTTTCTGGCCAAAGTGGTCTCTGCAGTTGGGAGGTGCATCCTTCTTCCCTTTGGCACCTTTCTGGGAAGCTTTCCTGCAGGGTGGGGGTGTGGAGTCCATGACATCCCAGCCCCACCTGCACTCTGCAGCTCTGGCTCAGGATATTCACCCACAGGACGTACCTTGAATCTCTTGATGGGATGGCAAAAGCTCGGCAGAAATTCCATCTTAGAACAGAATTCATGGTCTAATTCTGTGGGTTTCTTTTTTTTTTGGAGAGGAGGGAAGAGGAAACACACACTTCCCTCTTTTCCCCAAGATCCACGAAGAGGCTGAGCCCACTGGAAGATGCAGAAATCAGCTCATCTTCCTCCTCCAGGAAAAAACACGAACCCCAGGAGGATCAGAAGGTTCCTCACAGTCCCTTATTTCCATCTCTTTGTAGTGTTGGCTTTGCTTTTGCTTCCATTGCCTCATAACCGTGGTGGTGATGATGCTCCTGCCCTTCGAGCAGGGAGGGATCTTATCACAGGTGGGAGGCCCAGTGTTTGCAAACAACAAAAAAAAAAGAACTGGGTGAAGGAGAGAACGTTGTTTTATTTCAAAGCTTTCGAGAGCTCGTCGCTCTTGATGTAGATTTAAATAAAAACCCCGAGACAAGCGATTTTTGCATTACCCAGCCCCTGTGCCTGGAAGAAAAAAAGGTTCAATACAGAAAGCACGGCTTGATTGGGAGGTTTCAGAGAGAGGCTGCGGAGCAGTGGGATTATTTTAATAATACGGAAACTTCCCTTCAGGATATTGTAATTTTCTTGCCTGTACTTCTTGTTCTCGTTACTCTTAACGTGCTAATCCTCTCCACAGCCTCTGTCGGCTGCGTGTGACCATGGAGAGCTACTGGGAGTGGGAATTACTGTGTGCTCTGCAAAATGTTCCCAGCTTGTCCTCCTTGCACAGCTCTGCCTGTGACTCTGCTGGGTGGGAGCACGTGAGAGCAGCTTTTTCCTCTCCAGAGCTCCTCAGAGCTGCTTTTTGTGGGATATCCGGGCTCCAGCCATGACTGGGTGGCTCCATGAGCTCGCAGACTGTGGGGACTGGGAGCCAGTTGCTGCCTGTGGGCGTGAAAAATAAGAGCAATCCTTGGGCAGCTGTCTGGGAGAGATGGGGCTGGGGATGTGAGTCAGGCTGGGCAGCTGAAGTGTCTCTGTGTGGAGTCACCTCGATTCCATTTGGATCCTGCTCCGGCACGGGGATGGGGGGTTTGGGGCAGCTCGGGAGGTTTTGGGGGGGGTCACAGCACCCAGAGGGTTGCAGGGTGGGGAGGTTTTGTCTTTATAGAATGAATCCTAAAATCCCAGAGTGGTTTGGGTGGGAAGGGAGCTTAAAACTCATCTCATTCCACCCCCTGAAATGGGCATGGACACCTCCCACTGTCCCAGGCTGCTCCAACCTGGCCTTGGGCACTTCCAGGGATCCAGGGGCAGCCACAGCTGCTCTGGGAATTCCATCCCAGCCCCTCGCCACCCTCACAGGGAGGAATTCCTTCCCAAAATCCCATCTATCCCTGCCCTCTGGCAGGGAGAAGCCACTCCCTGTGTCCTGTCTCTCCTGGTCCTTTTCCAAGTCCCTCTCCCGCTCTCCTGGAGCCCCTTTAGGCCCTGGAAGCTGCTCCATATCTGTTAAGCAACGACGCCTTCTGCTTATTGCACGGGAACGGGCGAATCTGACAGCAAAAAGGGACAGAAACCCTGAATATTTGCAGGTAGTTCACAGCCCAGCCTTCCAGCTTTTGGAGGAATTGGTTGCTGAGCAGATCCTCCTAAACAGGGAGAGGGAGCGATAAGGGAATGACCCCACCAGCCTTCAAAGGGGGCCCATTTTTGCGTCGTGCCCGACCCTCTGTGGTTTGCAACCAAAACAATTCACACCTAAAGCCTATAAATAGAGTGCAATATTCCCTGGATATTTTAGCAGCCGGAACAGGCACGGGGACGGGAGGGTGAGTTTTACTATGTGCCGGTTACCTGACCTGCCGGCGCCAGCTGCCGCGGATTTCTGCGGCTCCCCGAACACCAGGCACAAGTCGTGTGAGCTGCCCCCACACTGCTCCGTGGCTGTTCTCTCCAGAGCCCAATTTTAGCAGCACGAAAAGGGAGCTGAAGCTCCGGGGAGGGTTTTTTGGAGCAGAGGGTGGGGGGGGGGAGAGAGCCAGCTCGCATCCCCCGGATGGTGGGAGCGGATGGCGCGGACAGCTGGGTGCTGGGATGGGGCTGGAATGTGGCTGGGCGCTGCCTGCCCTCAGACAGGGCTGGTGGAGTTCAAGTGCAGCCCGAAAAGATGTTTAAAACAAGGAGATCTCGAGAAATCGGAGCTCCATCTTTCAGCCCTGAGCTTTTAACAGCAATTCTGCTTGAAAAGCAAACGTCCCCATTAAACGCTGTGGTGTCGCATCGAGCCTGGGATTGAAATCCCGGGGCCAGCAGGAAGAATTGGAACAAACCTTTGGATCCTTCTAGTCCTGGCTGCTCCCAGCACTCTGCATTTCCTTAATAGCACAGGAGCTTGACAACACAACTGAACCCAGCGCTGATCCCATGACAACAAACGCGCATGGATTTACTCTTGGCTGGTCAATTGAAATCCATTTGCTTCTCTGGTTGACGAGGTGTGGAATGAACGTTTTAAGTGTGTTAAAACAGTCAGCATGGAAAGAAAGTTCCTTAAAATATCTCCTATCGCTGGAGGTTTGCTGCCAGCTAGCAAGTAGGAGGGAGCAGGCACTGAGGTAGCATCGGGAGAAGGCTGTGCTGGAGCTCTGAGCTCGGAGCACAGGTTTCCCCTCCCTTCTGGAGGTGTCACAGTCCACTGGGGTTGTTGCTCCAGCCCCAGAATTTCATGGGAGGGAGCTGTTGCAGGGCTCAGGGGTGTATGGAGGGGGTGAACAGTGTGAAGATGGGGGTGGTTTGGGGGAGTTTCACCATCCTCTTGAGGATGAGGAAGGAGGAGACAGCCAGACCCGCCTCAGGGTCCTTAATGGGGCTGGAGGAGAAGCAGCTCCCCTCAGTTTGTGGGGGAGAACACAGGCTCGTCCCCCCAACACTGAGCCACGCCAAGTTGTGACCTCCCCTCTTTTATAGCATTCCCATTTATTCCATCAGCTCCCAATCCGTGTGCTGGAGCATGTCCTTGGCTCAAGCTGACACGTTTGGTGGCAGTGACTTTGCTCCAAGAGAGTCTGGAGCTCAAAAAATCCCAAGACTTCCTTTACTTTTGAGGCGTAACTCCCGTTAAAGCTGCAGCTTGTGCTTCCCTGGGCTCAGCTCGGCATTTCCCGGGGACAGTTTCCCTGCACACTCCTGCAGTGCCCTGGAGCTGATTCCCATCTCTTCTTTCCACAGGTGGAGAGAGACTTTGAAAGGGAATATGGGAAGCTGCAGCAGTGAGTATCAACCACACTGGTCGGACAGGACCGGCCGCGTGCTTCCCTGCCGTGTCCTCTCGTTGCATCTTCCCAGGGAGTTTTAGCCAGTGATGCTCTCCCCAGTGAGAAATCCCTCGCTGCCCTGTAATTTCCAATTCTTCAGGGTTTCTCTGGGTGTTCAAAGGTGTCCTGAGAAGTATTTGCAGTGGGGTTGCAGATTCTGGCAGCTCTAAAACAAAGTGTAAAATTGCCGGAAAACTGCGGGGTCCCCGAAGAGCCCAACACCTCCGAGGCCCAGGAGAGGCTTTGCCATCCTGCCTGTGTCACAGGAGCTCACACGGATCATCTGGAAGCATTTGGCTTCACCATTTGTGTTAAGTGTGAGAACTTTCAGGAAATATGTGAACTATGAATAAGAGATCACCAACTTGAAAAGGTTAAAAACCATCTGAAAACAACCCAAAAGGGTTGAGCTGCACTGAACTTCATCGAGCCTTGCCTGGATATTTTTAACTCCCACCAGAAGCCAGCATATTCAGCCCGTAAATGATTTGTTGCACGTATGATACACTCGGGTTCCTTTCTTTCCAAGATTCCGACTTTGCCTTCTTTCCCCCATCTTTCAGATTGGAAGATCAGACCAAAAAACTTCAGAAGGATATGAAGAAAAGCACAGATGCAGATTTGGGTAAGTGACTGGAGGATACATAGACTGTGAACTTGGCCACAGAGAGACGAAGTGACTTTTCTCGAGATCACATGAGTAATGTGTGACAAGTCTGGAAAACAAATCCAGAGCTCAGTCCCACTCAGTTTGCTTAGTTACAAGGCCATCTGCGAGAGGGCTGCGAGCAGCAGCTCAGCCCAGGGAGCACAGACAGCGCTGTGGGCTCAGTCCCTGTCTCCTGAGCTCTGTGGCCTTGGACAAGTCCCTTTCTTTTCTTTTCCTCAGTTTCTGCCGCTGATAAAACCAGGAGCTGTTCTTCCAGGTCTCAGGTTCTCCAGCAGGAGCAGCTCCAGCTGAGCCTATTGTGCCGGCAGTGCTTTTGCACCTCCTTCAGTCAAGGGCGTGGAGCACCCTCTGGAAGCCCCAGGAAGGTGGGGTGATGGTCTGGGTGGGGCTGCAGGGCACAGGTGGGCACAGCTGTCCGTGTTTCCCGTGGGAAGTGCTGACCTGGCGGCTCTCCTTCGGGAATAACCCAGCTCACTCCCTCGGGGGCTGCTTCTTTTGGCTTCCCCTCGTGGCAGTGGGCGATGGAGGAAGCAATAAACAGCTCTGCCTGCATGTTGGGGGTGACATCTGCCCCTGCAGGTGTCCTGTCCCATGTCCCAGCTCCCTTCACATCCCTCTGGTCGGAATCTGCTGTGCCTGCAGACGGATCCAGCGGAGGGGAACTGGGAGCTGGATTTGTTGGATGCTGTTGCTGAGCAGAGCAGGGCAGGAACCTGCAGCAAAGAGCTGTTCCAAACCCAGCTGGTTTTTCCCAGCGAGGGTTTGGAGCAGTTCCTGCTTGGCCCCCACAGCTCCGGAGCCAAGGCAGAGGCAGCAGCACAAACAGGTGTGGGCTGCACTGGGCCAGCGCTCATCCCGTGGGATTGGGGTCACAGCAGGGCAGGGATCGGGCTCACAGCGGGGCAGGGCAGTGGGAAGGAGGCAAATTTGGGGCTTTCTATGATCCAGCCTCTCACCTGTGTGTGTGTGTGTGTGTGGATATTGCCAGGCACAAACACAGATCTGGGCCTTTCCTGTGCTCTCCCACCCTTCCCAGCACGGGGAGAGGGGTGGGGAAGGCACCAGACACCCAGGACTCTTTTCCAGGGTGAAAACTGCCCTTTCCGAGGACTCTGGTCATTGTCAGGGATCCTTGGTAAGTTTTTCCTTGTTAAGGATTCCCCTCCCCTCCCTTGCAGTGGGCGTTGTTTATATGGAGCATTTCAAGTCCCAGAGGAGCTGTGGGAGGACTTTCTTTTTCCGTTCTGTTACATGGCAGAGTCACAAATGAGCCTTGGCCAGAGCCAGGAAGATCTGATTTCTCATTTAAAGCCTTGAAGTCATGAGTGGAGGGAGAGGTTCTGCACACAGTCTGCTGAGGGAGGGCTGAAGGAAAAGGAGGTGGATCAGATCAATCCCTGAGGATGGCTCTCCTCACCTTGTCAGTGCCCATTCCCAACATCCAGCCCCTGGATCCAGTGAGGATGGCAGCGTTGTGTCCTCCTCTCTCATTCCTCCAGGCTCAGGGGGTTGGTTCTTGACTGCCTGCAAACACTCCCTGGCAAAGTGGGACTGGTGGCTCGAGTCTCCACCTTCTTCCCAAAAAACTCGGCTCAGAACGAGAGCGATTCCTGTGCACAGAAATTCCCTGGGAGGCTCTCGCGCTGCCCTGCCAGCAAACAGGGAATGGGGTGTTAGCAGCACTCCCTGGCCCCTGGCTGGAGATCATTCACCCCCTTCCCCACCCTCTTTCCAAACAAAATAGGATCTTGAGGAGCAGGAGGAGGGTGTTCTTTAACTGGAGGTGAAAGCTCTCCTTTGGAATGAGGTGCAGGTGACCCACGGGATTCCTGTGGCTCAGGTTTGCTTCTCTGGCTGTTCTCCATTTTATCCCACTCAGACGAGCAGTGGACTCTAAAATCCAAAATCCCTTCCATTGAAGCTACATCTCACATGCTTAATGAGCAAAAAAGCAGTGCAGACCCTCCTGAAGGCCACCCTGAGGGACAGGCAATCCTTTCTCCCTTTCCTCCTTCTCCTTCCCCTTCCCCTTCTCCTCCTTCTCCTCCTTCTCCTCCTCCTCCTCCTTCTCCTCCTCCTTCTCCTCCTTCTCCTTCTCCTTCTCCTTCTCCTTCTCCTTCTCCTTCTCCTTCTCCTTCTCCTTCTCCTTCTCCTTCTCCTTCTCCTTCTCCTTCTCCTTCTCCTTCTCCTTCTCCTTCCCCTTCCCCTTCCCCTTCTCCTTCTCCTTCTCCTCCTCCTCCTTCTCCTTCTCTCTCTTCTTCTCCCTGCCCTGGGACTCTCAGACCCCACTTTTTCAGGTCTCTACAGGTGATGTCAGTGAGGCAGAGGAAATTCCTGACCCAGATTCCCTCTGGACGTGCCCAAACCCCCTCAATTCCCGATCTCCCAGCATGACCTGGCCTCTCCCTCCCTCCAGTTCCCTTCCAGTCCTTTCCTGTGAAGGAAAACTTAATTTTTCTTCCAGCAGAAGGAGTTCTGCCATTCTTAACTCCGTCCCGTTCTGGCACAAATCCCTCCTCAGATGTGGTCACACATATGGATTATATCCCATCTGTTTCAAGGTCTAAATGCCTAAAGCCTTCATGTTTGGATAATAGATGGATACGGGAGCTTTGTTATTCCGGAGTGAGAGGCTCGCTCTGCGCTGAGCTCCCCAGCTCTGCCGCTTCTGAGCTCTCTCCGTTATAATTGTGTGTAACCTTTAAATCAGAATGTTTAACCCCTTGATTTATGATCTTAAGCCCCATTATTCAGATGGCTTTCACTTTTAATATCTGAGGGAGTCTTTCCGAAGCTCCTCCGTAGCCCGGCTCAAGCATCTGGCTTTGTGATCTCCAACTGGAATAACTTCCAGCACTGAGGAAAAAAAGAACCTTTTTTTTTTAGTACCCCTGGCTCTTTTCTTTTTTGCTTTTTAATCTATTTTTTCCCAGCTTGTATTGATGCTTTCCTTTTTTATTCATCTTTTTTTCCATTCTGTACCTTCCCTAATTCCTTGCTCGTTTGTGTAGCGGCTCTGTCGTTGAATTTTCCCTTTGCAGACCAAGTGTTTGGATAAAGAGGGATGTGGCTGATGGAAAACAAGCAGAATGCTCAGTCAAGAGCATGACCTGGTGCTTCTGGATTTCTTGGTGGCACTCCTGGGGCCTGCAGGGACTTTGCATTCCCCCCCGGCTCGTTGTCCAAAATTTAGGCTTATTGAGGGAAAATGCTTAACTTTGTGTCCCTGCTCTTCGTGTTTGGAGAGGAGAAGAGAAACCTCATCTCCCAGCCCTGTCAGTCTGGTCCTTTCCCACTAAATCCACTTCAAATACGTGGGTTTTTCTTTTTTTTTTTTTTCTTTTTTTTTTTTGTGTAAAGCCATTTGAAAGACTTAATGGACTGTGATTTTTCTCCTTGTGGAAGAGCTGTAGTGAGGCTGAGAGTGACACTTAATAGTCTGTCGAGAGAAGATGTATAAAAACCCCCATCTCTGGGGTTTTTTTTTTAAGAGAACAGTGCTTTTGTTAGTCTGGGATTATTTCTGGCAGCATCACAAGCCTCGCACTGGAGTGGTTCAGACTTAACTTCTATAAAAACCCTTCTCTGGCTGTTTACATGAATGAATTGGTGGCTTTTCCTTGCTTTTCTCTCCGCCACCAGTGAGGAGCTCCCTGGAAGGTTGTGCTGAACCCCTCCTGGCTGCCTCAGCTCCCTGATTTTTGCCTGGCAGTGGGAAAGGTGACCCTGTCCCCACTTTCTTTTCCACACAGCCATGTCCAAGTCTGCTGTGAAGATCTCCTCGGACCTGCTGTCCAACCCCCTGTGTGAGCAGGAGCCCGCCTTCCTCGAGATGGTCACGGCCTTCGACACGGCCATGAAGAGGATGGACTCCTTCAACCAGGAGAAGGTGGAAAATGGGAGTGCTGGGGCTCTCATGGAATCGTGGAATGGTTTGGGTTGGAAGGGATTTAACCCCACCCCACCCCCTGCCACGGGCAGGGACACCTCCCACTGTCCCAGGCTGCTCCAACCTGGCCTTGGGCACTGCCAGGGATCCAGGGGCAGCCCCAGCTGCTCTTGGAATTCCATCCCAGCCCCTCTGCACCCTCCCAGGGAAGGATTTCTTCCCAAAATCCCATCTATCCCTGCCCTCTGGCAGGGGAAGCCATTCCCTGTGTCCTTGTCTAGAACCTTTGTGTCTCATCTCCTTCCCTGTCTACCATCAGCTCCAAGACTTTCCCCACACGAGTTTCTCTAATCTCAGTTTTCTGCCTGGGATTTCAGCTCCCATGGGAGAAATTCCCTCTCTTTTGGGTAAAGGACGTTGTGCTTGTGCTCAGAATCCCCCCCCCCCATCCCGTGGTGGGCTCTGTACGAACCCATCCTTGTCCCAAGGGGATTTTCCAACAATCCTGACGTGCACTCCTCCCTTTTTTGCTTCCCACAGGTGAATCAGATCCAAAAGACAGTCATAGAGCCTTTGAAAAAGTGAGTACCAACCATCATCTCGTGAGCCCATGGGGGGTTTGTCCTCATCCTGAGCTTTAGGGGTGTGGATCCTGGAGAGAGGCTGGAAATCAGAGGGACAATCCTGCCCTGCTCCTGCTGGCCACACTCTTTTTGGTACCTTAATTAATAATAATTTTAGCCTTTTTGGCCACTTGGATCCACTGCTGCCTTCAGCTGTAGCTTAAAGAATTCCTGAGATATAAAATTGTGGAGCATCCTGGGTTGGAAGAGACCCCCAAGGATGAATAATTCAACTTTCTCTCTGTTTATGTGTTGGTTTTTACCAACTCTTAGCTCCAGCAAAGGAACAAAACCACCTGGAGATCATCCAGGGGAGGGTCAGAAATTGGCTGGTTGAGCAAAAGTTTCTTTCCTTTGGAAGTTTTCCCAAATAAAAAAGCAGAAAGTGAAAGTTCCTGCATGTTTACAGATAATATTTCCATGCAAAGGAGGAGAGGTTGCAGAGCCTTCGTAGCCAGGAGGGTGGGAAACGAAGGGAAAACACCCAAATCCCACAATTTTGTCACATCTGCCCTGCAAAATTCCCACCTTTTCCAGGCTTAAAGGCTGTACCCCCAAACCTTTAAGGATAACTTCAGTTCTCTCCCAAATATCCCCTTAAATCCCAAGATTTGCTGTTTTGTTACAAGAGCAGAGCCAGCGAGCAAAAATAAAATGAAATTACTTTAATATGACAGTAAGTGTTGCAAATTGCTGAATAACAATTTCGGTTTAGGTTTGACACACAGAGGGTTTGTCGTGGTTTAGGGGGGGGGTTTTTGTTGGTTTTTGGTTTTTTTTTTTCTCCTGAAGTTGTTGTTTCTGCCCAAATCTGAAAGTAAAATCTCCTGGATCGCTTCACACCTGAGGTTACAACGTGTTCCTGTCTGGGGGATGTTTGGTGACTCAAGTTTTACCTTGGTCCTCGATCCACAAGCAGCAATTCCTGCTTATTTAAGGGGGGAAAAAAATAGGAAGAAAGAAAGAAAAAGGGAAAAAAAAATAAAAATCCCAGCCTTTTGCTGTGGAATTGTGTTGCTTATTATCTAGATTGTCCTCATGAAAGATACATTAACTTCTTCTTCCAGCATTCTGTTCAAATTGGAAGAACTTGTGTTTCTGAGATATTCTGGGTTTTTTTTTTTTCCCCAGCTTGTGTTAGTTGGTGAAATGAAAGACAATCCCTTCCCCTGCAAACCTGCCTTGGGTTTGAAATCCTGGGGTGGTGAATTCGGGGCAGTAAATCCATTTCCATGTGCCCATGGAGCTGCTCCAAGGGCTGGAGCCCCTCTGGAGCCAGGCTGGGAGAGCACGGGGTGAGAGAGGAGGAGGCTCCAGGGAGACCTCAGAGCCCTAAAGGGGCTCCAGGAGAGCTGGAGAGGGACTGGGGCCAAGGGCATGGAGGGACAGGACCCAGGGAATGGCTTCCCACTGCCAGAGGGCAGGGCTGGATGGGATATTGGGAATTAGGAATTCCTGGCTGGGAGGGTGGCGAGGGGCTGGGATGGAATTCCCAGAGGATGCCCCATTTCTGGAAGCTGCAAGACCAGTTTGGAGCAACCTGGGGCAGTGGAAGGTGTGGAAAGGGGTGGATCTGGATGATCCTTCAGATCCCTTCCCACCCAACCCATTCCATATTTCCATGACTCGGGACACTCCGTTATGTGCCCAGTCCTCAGTTCAACACCAGGCTGTTTACTCCGACCTCCTGGCTGCTTTCCAGCCTCGGCAATTCTCTCCAACTTCCTGAATTTCCATTGGCCTGGAAGATGAGAGGTTTTTTTCCCCTTTTCCTGCCCTTTGGCACCTGCAAAGCTTCACCCTGCGTGCCTTTAACCAGCTTATGTTCCATGCTGGGGAAGCTTCATCCCCACAGCCGAGAACAGAAATGCTCCTTCCCTTCCCTCCTCCTTCCCTTGGTAGGTGCATCCCTGGCCAGGAACATTTCCGAGGAGCCCTAGGGTCCATTTTGAGGCTAATGAGATGCAGGAGAGAAATGCAGAGCTTGCACCTCCCTCCCCTTGTCCTGCTGGCAGATAAACCCCAGCGATGGTTCTGGGGGAAAAGTTCCAGATTAATGAAAGCTGCCTTGAGGAGCTCTTTCTTATTTCCAGTTAGGTTTTCCTTCCCCTCGCCGAGGCAGCTCTCCCCAGCCTCTCCCAACTTTGCTCTGACCTAGAAAAAAAAGGATTTTTTGGATTTTTTTTCCCCTTTCTTTCTTTTTTTTTGCTCCAACAGCTGCACTTTATTACATCTTCACTGGTGGTCTTTTATAGTTTATTAGCCAAAGAAACAGATAAGTATAATCCAGACAATTATCATTAGTGGCAGTATGTTGTAATCAGAGGCACATGGGCAGTA
Source organism: Coloeus monedula (assembly GCF_965178545.1). Classification (NCBI taxonomy): domain Eukaryota; kingdom Metazoa; phylum Chordata; class Aves; order Passeriformes; family Corvidae; genus Coloeus; species Coloeus monedula. The sequence goes on along the minus strand of NC_138808.1, from coordinate 1,696,984 downwards.
AAATCTCCATTCAGCTGTCCAGGGATTGGAGTTTCCAGGCAAATATTGGGGAATTTGTTAAACCACGTTGAAAAAAAAAGCAGTAGTAGATTTAGTGGAGGGGGGGGTGGAGGCTCGTATTGTTTCAATCCTTCTGCTTCTGGGCTCGTGGGGTTATTCACAATTTGGCTTTTTGAGCCCCAAGAACCCTTTGGCTGGGAATGACTCATTTATTTTCAGGGAAAGAGCAAAGCTCCAGTGAGAATATTGCATTTTTCAGTGGATGGGTTGGGCGAGGAGCTGGGCAGGAGGGATGGGCTCCTCTTTGGGAGCTGCCTGTGGAATCTCATCCCAGAGCAGCGGGTTTGGGGCAACAGGGGACAAAACCAGCTGGTTTGGACTTCATTCCTTCACTCTCCCAGTTCTTCCCAGCCAGGGCAGGGTCAGGGATAGGGGATGGAGCCTTAGTGGTCCATATTGCGTGTCCGTATTTAAGGAAGGAAGCGGCTTAAACGAGCCAGGTGGTTTGGAAATCCACGGGATTTAGGGCCTTTCACGTCGGGAGCCGATTTCCAGGGCCACAGGTCTCGATTTAACCCACTCTGTCTGACCCTCTCGGAGCATGGGGGTGGCCTGGTCACCCTGGCTTGGTGCCATTCCCTTGGAGCATTGTCCTGCTCCCAAATCCAGAGAAGTTTTGGCTATGGGAATATCCTGGGAATACTCTGGCATGGTGCCATTCCCTTGGAGCATTGTCCTGCTCCCAAAACTGGAGAGGTTTGGCCATGGGAATGTCGTGGCCACCCTGGCATGGTGCCATCCCCTTGGAGCATTGTCCTGCTCCCAAAACTGGAGAGGTTTGGCCATGGGAATGTCCTGGCCACCCTGGCATGGTGCCATTCCCTTGGAGCATTGTAATGCTCCCAAAACTGGAGAGGTTTGGCCATGGGAATGTCCTGGCCACCCTGGCATGGTGCCATTCCCTTGGAGCATTGTCCTGCTCCCAAAACCAGAGAGGTTTGGCCATGGGAATGTCCTGGCCACCCTGGCATGGTGCCATTCCCTTGGAGCATTGTCCTGCTCCCAAAACCAGAGAGGCTTTGGCCACAGGGATGTCCTGGTCACCCCAGCTTTGGCAGGGGTGACACAGAGGGTGCTGCCACCAGGGTGCCACCATGCAGGGGTGGGTGTGGGCCCCGTGGGATCGTCCCAGAGGTGCCATCCAGGAGCCACTCAGAGCCGTGATGGATAAATCCCATCAGAGCTGCGTGTCCCCAACATCTACCAGCGACAGCAGCCAGGAGCGGGGATCCCAATTCCATCTTCCTCCCACCACCCCAGCATTCCCATGTTCCCTCGAGCTGCCAGGAGAAGGCAGCCAGAGCTGGCCACGAGCAGCTCCAGGGGTGCCGGACCGGAAGCAGGAAAAGCCGCTTTCATGTCCTTAACGAGCCCCTAATGAGGATTTGGAGTGGCCACATGGCCGCCTAATCCCCAGCGCGCCACTTCCTCGTCCCAGCCTCTCATTCCTGTGCCTTTTCCCTCCAGGAGGAAGGGCTGGGTTTCATTTCCTCCTTCCTGGTGGGTGGATGGGCCCTGACGGACGTGTGGGCACGGGCTGAGGAATGCCAGGAATCCTCCTCCGTGCTCTGGCCTCTCCTGAGCCATCCCAGTGCCTCTCCAAACTTCCCCTCACCTCATCCCACCATCGCTTTCTTTGGAATCTGATGCTTCCCAGCTCTGTCATTCCTTTTTTTTACCTGTCCAACACCAGCTGTAGATCTTGCCCGCTTCCTTTTGGTTTCTTACCCAAGCCATCATCCCAAAAATAATGCCCTAGGGAAGAGCCACGTGTGTGCCAGCCGGGTCCAGCTCACAGGCTGCCAGTGAGGGTGTTTGAGGTGCTTGAAAACGGAGAGAATTAAAGATTTTACCATTATTTTTCCCTGTTCCAAAGCTCCAGCACCCCTTTCCCACTAAAAATGGGAAGGAAGCTGTGGGATGGGGATTTGGGATGGAGAGGGTGAGGAGAAAGACGGAGAGGTGACAGAATGCTCCCACTCCTCGAGCATCCCCAGGGCTTCCAGCAGAGAGATGGGAAGAAGTTTCCAATTTCCAAGCCCCGGATGTGTTGGCTGGGCTGAGTAACAAACAGATCTGGCAGCACTGGGAATCCTGGGGCACTTTTATCTCCCATGGCAGCATCTCTCCAACCCCATCCTTTAATTACGGGGAGCTGAAGGGAGGCTGGCGTGGAGACGAGGTGGGAACATGATTTGGAGTGCAGGGAACGGGCTGATTTAGATGTTTATCCACGGATAACCTGTCATCCTGAGAGGAGATCACCAGCAGGTTCCCCCTCTCCCCCCGCAGCCACGGGCAGAGTAATTTGTATTTTCTTTTCGTTATCCCTGCGTATCTCCCCTCACCTGCTCCTCTTAAGCCGCCTGGGCTGTAATCCCCTCTCAGCAGCCTTCCCTAAAAAGTGACAGGGAGCAACAGCAGCTTATTCCTCAAGCTGCTTTCGTGCCAGGGGCTCTAATACCCCGTGTGCTGTTTTACCTTCACTCTGCCACCATTCCCACCAAATTTTCTTTCGAGTCAGCTTCGATTTTGCGTTAAAAATAGGAAGTCTTGGCTTCCAGAGGGCAGCAGTCGGGATTTGGGAGTGGTTTTGGCTGTCAGACCCTCTCATTGCCTATGGAGGCAGGGGCTGGGAGGAGCGGAGGGAGGAGGGTGGTTGGGATTATTGATAATATCGGATATTAGGAATATTATTTTCGTGGTAAGGGTTGTCAAACCCTGGCACAATCTGCCCAGGAGTCCCTGGAAGTGCTCCAGAAATGCATGGATGTGGCACTCGAGGATGTGGTTTAGTGGTGGTTGGGCTCGGTTTTAAGGCTCTTTCCCAGCCTTGCCGGTTCCGTGATTTGTTCTAAATACCCACATCTGCCGCAGGGTTTTCATCTGGGCCTCTCACGGGGACAGGAATGGTTCCCGTGCTCCGGGTGCGTGGAATGGATGAGTGAAACAACCCGGATTTGCTTCCCTGGAGGCTTCCCTGCTCCTTCCCCACGTCCCTGCTTCCCTGGAATTCTGTGTCAAGTTGTTCAAACCCCATTTCCAAGGGGCTGCTTGGCTGCTGCTCCCCTCGCGTGGCCCTGACACTGATCCCAGTCCCTTTGCTGCCAGGAGGGGTTGGAGGTGCTTCTCCAAAGGCTTTGGAGAACACTTGGGATCCCTGCAGGGCTGTTCTTGGAGGGCTTGGCTGAGCCTGGGGGTGGCAGAGGCTCTGCAGAGCCTTTGTGCCAGGCTCTGCACCGGGAGCAGTTGTCAATAACGTGCATGAGATGGTTGTGGGGACACTGGGGCCACGTGCGGAGTTCAGAATTCCTCGGAATAACTTGGCACCGGCGGGAGCCCGTCTCTCCCTCTCCCCCTGCACCCCTGGCACTCGCCTTGGGATCGTGTTTCTGTCCACAAAGGGAGAAAAACCTGGGCAGGACTTGAAACCCCTTCTCTGTGAATCCCGGGGGATTTCAGAGCCGCCGGGCTCACGGGGAATTCGGGATTCCTTGGTTCCTTCGGGAGCCAGAGGCAGCTTTGCCTCAATCCGGAGCAGCCCAAGGAGCAGCTCCTTCCCTGCTTGAGCTGAGCTGATCCTGCGTGGAAATTGAACCTGGTGGCTCATGGGGAGAGCGTGGCTGGGGTGGGAAGAGCCCCTTGGGCACAGGGGGAGCTCGGTGGGCACAGGGAGAGCTCAGTGGGCACAGGGGGAGCTCAGTGGGCACAGGGAGAGCTCCATGGGCACAGGGAGAGCTCGGTGGGCACAGGGAGAGCCCCTTGGGCACAGGGAGAGCTCAGTGGGCACAGGGGGAGCTCCTTGGGCACAGGGGGAGCTCAGTGGGCACAGGGAGAGCTCCTTGGGCACAGGGAGAGCTCGGTGGGCACAGGGAGAGTTCAGTGGGCACAGGGAGAGCTCAGTGGGCACAGGGAGAGTTCAGTGGGCACAGGGAGAGCTCAGTGGGCACAGGGAGAGCTCAGTGGGCACAGGGAGAGCTCCTTGGGCACAGGGAGAGCCCCTTGGGCACAGGGAGAGTTCAGTGGGCACAGGGAGAGCTCAGTGGGCACAGGGGGAGCTCCTTGGGCACAGGGGGAGCTCAGTGGGCACAGGGAGAGCTTGGTGGGCACAGGGAAAGCTCCTTGGGCACAGGGAGAGCTCGGTGGGCACAGGGAGAGCTCGGTGGGCACAGGGAGAGCTCAGTGGGCACAGGGAGAGCTCCTTGGGCACAGGGGGAGCTCGGTGGGCACAGGGAGAGCTCCTTGGGCACAGGGAGAGCTCCTTGGGCACAGGGAGAGTTCAGTGGGCACAGGGAGAGCTCCTTGGGCACAGGAAGAGCTCAGTGGGCACAAGGAGAGTTCAGTGGGCACAGGGAGAGCTCAGTGGGCACAAGGAGAGCTCGGTGGGCACAGGGAGAGCTCAGTGGGCACAGGGAGAGCTCGGTGGGCACAGGGAGAGCTCCTTGGGCACAGGAAGAGCTCAGTGGGCACAGGGAGAGCTCAGTGGGCACAGGGAGAGCTCGGTGGGCACAGGGAGAGCTCAGTGGGCACAGGGAGAGCTCCTTGGGCACAGGGAGAGCTCGGTGGGCACAGGGAGAGCTCAGTGGGCACAGGGAGAGCTCAGTGGGCACAGGGAGAGCCCCTTGGGCACAGGAAGAGCTCAGTGGGCACAGGGAGAGCTCGGTGGGCACAGGGAGAGCTCCTTGGGCACAGGGAGAGCTCGGTGGGCACAGGGAGAGCTCCTTGGGCACAGGGAGAGCTCGGTGGACACAGGGAGAGCTCCTTGGGCACAGGGAGAGCTCGGTGGGCACAGGGAGAGCTCAGTGGGCACAGGGAGAGCCCCTTGGGCACAGGAAGAGCTCAGTGGGCACAGGGAGAGCTCCTTGGACACAGGGAGAGTTCAGTGGGCACAGGGAGAGCTCCTTGGGCACAGGGAGAGCTCGGTGGGCACAGGGAGAGCTCGGTGGGCACAGGGAAAGCTCAGTGGGCACAGGGAGAGCTTGGCTGGCCCAAGGAGAACTCGGTGGGACATTGGTGGTGTCCAGAGAAGCCACAAGTGACCCAACCCTTCCTGCTGGTGCTGGTGGAGAAGGACCACACTGAGGCAACCTCAGGTAGTGACAGGGTTGGTTTTGAACTAAAAAAAAAGGAGATTTAAACAAGATATTGGGAAGGAATTCCTCCCTGTTGGGATGGGGGTGGCGCAGGTTGCTTGGAGAAGCTGGAAAACTCTTCCTCATCCCTGGAAGTGCCCAAGGCAAGCTTGGACGAGGCTTGGAGCACCCTGGGATAGTGGAAGGTGGGTGGGCAGTAGTAGGGGGTGAAACGGGGTGATTCAAGGTCCCTTCCCAGCCAACCCAGTGTGGTTCCCAGGCTGGAACTCGGGACGCTCGGGCACGGCTGCGGCTCCGGGGAGCTGGCCCCCCCTCTCTGGGAAATGCAGCGTATAATCTATGCATTAAAAGTCCTTGTGAGGCAGGAGTTGCTGTGCCTACACAGCTACAGCCTCCTCAGATCCAGCCCTGTAGATATTTTTTAAAGCTCTGCCGGAGCACAGTGTCCTTCCATTACCGGCTGCGAAATTGCGCCGAGTCGATACCGGGAATAAAAAGGGGGGGGGGGGGGGGGGGGGGGGGGGAACAAAAAAAGAAAAAAAAAATCAAAATCGAGCCTTTTTTTTTTTTCCTCCTCTTTTTAAAACCCAGATTTAACTTCAAAGTAAATGGAAAGTGCGTCGCTGATCGTCTTGTGCGCCCTCCCTCGCTGCTTCTTCCGAGGGGAAGGGTTGGCTCTGCCCTGCGCAGCGGGGTTGGGGGTGGAAGCGGCTGCGTGTGGCTTCTCTGGAGCCTCGTGGCTCCTTCAGGCAGGAGCAGAGGGAAGTGCCAGGGACAGGCTGGGCCGCCGGGAAAGCACCGCTAACAGCGGGGTTTGGGTGCCAGCACGAGGCTCGGTGGTTTGGGGATGCCTCAGGAAGGGTTTTCCAGGATGGTGGCCGTGCTCAGGGCTTGGTGCACAGCAGGGAAGGGAGGATTTCCCAGCCTCTGGCCTGGAATCTCCTCCGGCATTCCCGTGCCTGGATTCCCACTGCAGAGGAGCAGCTCGGCTCATCGCCGTGCTCTTTATTCCCTGCCTTAAGTGCGAGGTTTTGTGTCCTTCCCAAACGTGCCCCATCAGGGATAGAGCATAAAATAAACCAGGAAAGCCTCTGGACTGATGGGATCCATCCTTCCCATTGTTCATAACTGGGAGAAATTCCTGCAGGAGCTGCGACCTCGAGCTGCTGGCATTGTCTGTGTGCCACACTGGGAGAGAGCATCCCCCAGTGAGGAGTCCTGGCATGAAAACATCCCTGGAAGTGTTCCAGGCCGGGCTGGAGTGGGCTTGGAGCCTCCTGGGGCAGTGGAAGGTGTCCCTGCCCCAACCAGAGAGTCCTGAAATCCCTTCCAACCCAAACCATTCCCTGATTCCATGAACCCAAACCATTATCCCGTGAGACCTCTCAACCTGGCCACCCCTTCCCACCCTCACTGCCCTCCATCCCTATTTCCCTAACCCTTCTCCCAGTGCATTTGCAGGGCCAGGAGATATTTTAGCAGCCCAGGAGCTGGCGAGGCCGTGCCTGGAGCCCGCTGCATCCAGGACATGTCTCCCATTTAAATATAATGGGATCGTGTGGGACGGTGCCCATAAAAAGCAATGTCAGGGCCAAGCATCTGATCCGCCCCAGGCAGCTGGAGCAGCTCCCTGATGACTTTTCCAGGTTGTTCCTCATCCCCAATCTGTTGCAACAGAGGGAGAATATCATGGGATGTATCTTTATATTTATATTTATAATTATATTTATGGGGATTTGTTCTGTGCCAGCCTCGGGGGATGTGCAGGACCGGGCAGGATTGAAGGATCACATCCCCGGATCAGCCTCTCGCCGAGGGATGCTCCTCACAAACGCTTGGATCCAAATATTCCCATTTCTCCCTGGCTCTTGGCATTTGCCCTTTGCAAACTGAGGCTCAGGGATGGAAGCTTTCCCTCGGCACCCACCGGTCCAGCCCATCAGCACCCTCCGGAGCGAGCGGAAAATGGGATTTTAATGGGGCTGGAGTGGCTGTGGCGGGCTGGGAACACCCGTGGTTCCGGTTGAACCGTGGATTTAGGTCACATCTGAAGCAAATGACACTCGTCGAGTGACATTTGTGTCTTTTCTTTTCACTAATGGCCTCCCCAGTTTGATTTCTATTTACATTTATTTCTTTTTTTTCCCATTTTAAGAGGTGGGAAAGCTGTTTGTTCTCTCGTGGAAGTAAAATCCATCACCAGGCTGCTCAGGCAAAATTTTCACCACCAATCCCTGGCCTCAACCCTCCAAAAATCACCCTGCAATTTATGAATATTAAATTATTATTCCAAAGGGAGCATCGCCCATTTGATCCCAACCCACAGCTCTGGTATTCCCTGGGATAATTCGATTTCCTGGAATGAAGAGACAGGAGCAATGCTCCAGTTCCTGCTTTTCCCTTTTCTGTCACATTCAAAAATATTCTCCATCAGATGTTCATGTTTCCTCAATTTGTAACACATTTTAATAATAGGAATCTTTCCCAGAGTCTGGATAAATTGTTGGGTGCTGGGAATCCTTCTGGGGAGGGCTCAGAGCTCCTCTTCAGCTGGGTTTGTGACCCAAAAAGAGCAAAAATTTGCTGAACAAAAGGCAAAAAAAAAATCATCAATCGGGGGAAAAAAAAGCAAAAAATTAACCGAAAAAGTGCAAAAAAGTAACCAAAACAAAGCAAAAAGTTAACCAAAAAAGTACAAAAAATTAACCAAAACAAAGCAAAAAATTGACCAAGAAAAGGCAAAAAAAAAAAAAAACCCAAAAAGGCAAAAAATTGTGCAAAATATAATGCTGCAATTAATATTTATTTTGCACTTATTCTTTCTTTTCCCTGGACTTTTATTTCCACTTCTCTACCTCTTCTTTCCCTTTCCAAACAAGAATTTGGGGAAACACCACATTAATTAAATAAATTCAGAATTCTGGGATGGTTTGGCTCGGAAAATCTCACCCAGTTCCACGGGCAGGGAACTTCCTGCTGGACCAGGCTGCTCCGGGATTGCCTTGGATGCTGAATCCACCCAAAACATCCCACCCCAAGCCCTTCCCATCCTTTTTTCCAGGTTCAGCAGCGTCTTCCCGAGCCTGAACATGGCCGTGAAGCGCCGCGAGCAGACGCTCCAGGACTACAAACGCCTGCAATCCAAGGTGGAAAAATACGAGGAAAAGGAGAGAACCGGCCCCGTCCTGGCCAAGCTGCACCAGGTACTGAGATGCCCCCAGAGCCACAATCCCGGCAGCATTCCCGGGAAAACTCGGGGGAAAAGCTTTTCCCTTCCATCTGACATCCACGAATAGAACGTTCTGGGAGGATGTCTTTTATCCGTGCAAAGAGCGCGTTTTTGACAGCACAGCGCTGGTTTCGAGCGCTCCGTGAAAGGGAAGGAGCTGCTTTTCCAAGAGAAAATGGAATGTTTTCCAAGAGAAAATGGAATCGGAGCCCCGGGAGCTCTGGGGACGCTCGGAGCCAGCGCTGAGGTCGAGGCACAGGGGGGTTCCCCCCGACCTCCGCGTCTGAGCGAGCAGCTGGATGGGGAAGGGAGCAGATCAGAGCATTTCCCAGCTTTATGTTTGCCACCTGTTCCCAAAAAATTCGTCTTGGAAAATTGCAGTAATTGGTTAACAGGAAGTTTTGCCAGATTCTTTTTTGCTCTCTCCCGAATTTTAGGGAAATCGTGAGGAGTTTGTTGTTGGGGTTTTTGGTTTTTTTTTTTAATCAAATCTTCCCCGGCGTTCTTCCCCAAAATCTGTCGCTCCGGCAGCACGTGGCTTGATCCTCCCAGGAACAATTGATACTCAGAGTCAAAGGAAATGTGTTTTTCTGATGAATTTTCCCCCCCAAAAAAGGAAGTTTTGTGTTAAAGAACAGCCTGAACAAAAGACACCTCTGGTTTAACAGTAAGCAGCTTATTTTGCTCAGCCTCAGCGACTAAAGCTGGGGCTGGAAAAATGGGAATTCTTTTGTCCCAGAGATTAAGCAGGGTTTAGTTATTTCATTTCTTTTTTCCCCCTTAATGAACTTTTGATCTAATTCCCCCTCCCAAAAAAAAAAGAATTTTAACCAAACACTGAGTTTAAACACCTGTGGGAGGGAGCCTGGAGCATTCCTGAACCTGGAGTATCCAGAGGGTCTGGATTTGGTGGGAAATGGCCTCATCTCGTCCAGGTATTTAATTATTGAGCTCCCATCCCGGCAGTTTCCCCTATGAACTCCATCCTGGGATTTTGCCCTCATGAGCTCCATCCCAGGAGTTCCCCCCGTGAGCTCCATCCCGGGAGTTTCAACGCTCCCGGTTTCATGGTAAATGATGAATTTGCTCCTTTGCTGGGATGATTCCAGGTTTTTCCAGCCTGGAGCCCGGTCCATGCCATCCCCCTGGCACGCTGTCGCTGTCCCCAGGGCCGGCGCCGCGGCCGGGCCGGGCTCTCCTGCACCCCCCTCCCGTCGGAATGGCAGCGGGATTAAGTGGCAGACTTGAACCGCTCTAATATTTCACAGCCCACCCCCTCCTGCCCTTTTCCACACCATCCCGGAGACATTTCCCGTTCTCCCCACGCTCTCTTTAAAGGAGCCACTTGGATGCACTGAGCTGAAGGTCACGGTGATGGTGGGGGCAGGATCCTGGAGCGACGCTCCCGGGAATCGCGGGGTGAGGGGACGTGGATGTGGCCAGGGACGTTCTCCAGCCTGACTGAGCTCTGGGACTGGGTTTGGGACGTGTTTTTCCAAAGGAGAGAAGACACAATCTCTCTGGGTGTCCTGTGGCTTTCCAGGGTCAGAGATGGGGTCCTACCAGGGTCCATTGGGTGGTCATTTGGATCCCACCAGGGTGCATTGAATGGTCACTTGGGTTCCACCAGGGTCCATTGGGAGGTCATTTGGGTTCTACCAGGGTGCATTGGGAGGTCATTTGGGTTCCACCAGGGTCCATTAATTGGTCATTTGGATCCCACCAGGTTCCATTGAGTGGTCACTTGGTCCCACCAGGTTCCACTGAGTGCTCATTTGGGTTCCACCAGGTTCCATTGAGTGGTCACTTGAGTCCCATCAAGTTCCATTGAGTGGTCACTTGGATCCCACCAGGGGGCATTGAGTGGTCACTTGGATCCCACCAGGGGGCATTGAATGGTCACTTGGATCCCACCAGGGTCCATTGAGTGGTCACTTGGGTTCCACCAGGTTCCACTGAATGGTCACTTGGGTTCCACCAGGGTCTGTTGAATGGTCTCATGGGTTCCACCAGGTTCCATTGAGTGGTCACTTGGGTCCCACCAGGCTCTGTGGATGGTCTCATAGGTCCCACCAGGGTCCATTGGATGGTCACTTGGATCCCACCAGGATCCATTGAGTGGTCACTTGGGTCCCACCAAGGTCCATTGAGTGGTCATTTGGGTTCCACCAGGCTCTGTGGATGGTCTCATGGATCCCACCATGGATGGTCACTTGGGTCCCACCAGGGTCCACTGGATGGTCACTTGGATCCCACCAGGATCCACTGAGTCGTCACTTGGGTCCCTCCAGGGTCCATTGAGTGGTCACTTAGGTCCCACCAGGCTCTGTGGATGGTCACTTGGGTCCCACCAGGGTCCATTGGATGGTCACTTGGGTCCCATCAAGTTCCATTAATTGGTCACTTAGGTCCCACCAGGCTCTGTGGATGGTCTCATGGGTCCCACCAGGGTCCATTGGATGGTCACTTGGGTCCCTCCAGGTTCCATTAATTGGTCATTTGGGTTCCTCCAGGGTCCATTGGATGGTCTCATGGGTTCCACCAGGCTCTGTGGATGGTCTCATGGGTCCCACCAGGCTCTGTTAATTGGTCGCTTGGGTTCCACCAGGCTCTGTTGGATGATCCTGTGGCTGGTCACTGCAAAGCCCCCCATTGTCCTGGGGCGTCTCCATGCCAGGAGGATCCTTTTCCCAGGACTCTGACCCCTGCCGTGTCCCTCCGCAGGCCCGGGAGGAGCTGCGCCCGGTGAAGGAGGACTTTGAGGCCAAGAACAAGCAGCTCCTGGAGGAGATGCCCAAGTTCTACTGCAGCCGCATCGATTACTTCAAACCCAGCTTCGAGTCGCTGGTCCGGGCGCAGGTGAGACGCTGTCCCCTCCTGGTAGCTGGGTCAGTCCTGTCCCACAGTTCCAGCCCTGCCTGTTCATTATCCACTGGAATTCCATGGCTTTCTCCACCTGGGAATGCCAACTTGGATGTGGAGTCCTGAGCTCAGGGCTGGATGTGGTTTGAGGTGTTTGGGCTCATCTGAAGGTCTCTTGTGGCTCCTGGTGAGCGGAGAAGAGGCTCCTGGGGCGTCTCCACACCAAAGATTTGCAGGAAGAGGAGTCCTGAATAAGCCCCGGCTTTCATTTCCATCCTCCAGCTTCCTCCGGGAACGTGCTGCCTCTCCTCCTCCTCCTCCTCCTCCTCCCTTTGCCCTTTCCCTTAGGCTGCAGAGGGGCAGGGTTGGGATCTCACCAGGCTTTGAGAACCTCTGCCATCCCACACCGCAGCTCCCGGGGCGCTCCAAGGCCGGGATGAGGGCGGAACCGGGCGCTGCCCTCGCCGTGGGCGCTTTCCTGCGGCATTTTGGGGCCGGGAGGTGCCACAGGGACCCAGGTGCGCTGCGGGGGGGCTGCCGGGAGGTGCCGGGAGCACGTGTTCCATCTCACCTCCGACTTGGGGGGGCCTCTCTGCCGAGCTGCCAGCGAGTTGTCTGCAGGCTGATTCACCTACCAGATGGTGCCGATGCTCCCTGCGCCGCAGGGTGGGTGCTGGGGATGCTGTTCCTGCTGTTCCCTTAGCAATCGGGCGCGGGGCTCCCTGTTCCAGCCCGGAATAACCAGAATTCCCGGAGCCACCGCAGAGTCTCGCTGGCCCTTTTCCCCCTGCCGACCCCCGCCGTGGGTGAGACCTTGAAACCCGAATGTTGTCTGCCCTCTCCGGGGTTTTGTGATCCGTGAGTTTCCTCAGGGAGCGGCTTTGCTCCTCTGGCTTCTCCTCGCTCGGTTCGATTCCCAAGGAATTTGGGGCGAGGAGGAGGACGTTGGGAGAGGTGCACTCGGAGCACCCGGAGATGAGGGTGTCATTGCTGGGGCTGTTTGTGAGACTCTCCATCCTTATCCCTCTTCTTCCTCGGGAATCCTCTGCTTGCTTTCCCGTCTATCTGCCCTGCCTCTCTTCAGGTGAGGAGTTTGTTGGGAAAACCGAGTGAAATCCCCTTTTTAACACCCAAAAAGGCAGCGTCACAACAAAGCTGATGCATCTCCCGTAGGCTGGACTAAAGCTGGTCCCAGATGGATGCAGCTCACATCCCTCCCTCCCTCCCTGCCAGCCTCCATGGGAGCCGCATCCCTCTTTTTCCCAGCACTGGCTGTATCCTTCCACCCCCGGGGAGGGATGCTGGGAGGAGAGCTTGGAATGTTTGTGCCAAGCCTGGGCTCGGGCTGTGTGTGCCCCCCTGGCTCAGGAGCTCTGGGAAGCGTTTCCCCATGGAAGTGGCTGAAATAAAATGGAAAAGGGATGTGATTTGCCCAAGGTAATGAGTCAGTGGCGAGCCAGGAATAGCACCCGGAGCCCTGAGTCAGCTCAGCAGCTGCTCACCTGCAGGCACCTGGCTGGGAAGGGCAGCCGGGGGGCTGCCGGGAGCATCCCCATCCCGGGTGAGAGCTGGCGTCGGAATTCTGCCCGGGTTTCCCTCCCTCCATGCCTCCCTGAGCTGATTCCTCGATGGAATTTCTATTTCCAGCCTTTTCTGTGGGTACCTCTCCAGGAGGGGGATGAGGCTGGAGGTGTATCCCTCCAGGAAAGGGCTGGATGGGGTGGGACTGGGATCAGCTGGCCCCGTGCAGGGGGCTGTGACTTTGGGGTTGTTTCTCCCTGGATCAAACCCACCATCCCAAGGCAAAGCCATGTCGTTTTCCCTATTTTTTGGCCCTGGAGAAAGCCGGGAGTTAAAGCAAGACAAATTGTGTGACAATGACACCGTCCAGCGCCACGAGGAGATGGGAAGGGACCAGCTCTGGGAAGGGGAAGGACGCTGCTCCTGAGCACCTCCGTGGCTTTGACCCAAGCAGAGCCTCCCCAGCCTCCTCCCGGGGCGGGCGAGTTCCCATGGCACGGCCTGGCCGCGCTCCCGGGGCCGGGTGTCTCCTGACGCCGGGACATGTCCCGAGCTCGCAGGGCTGTAACATTCAACACCAAATTCTTCTCTCCACCCACGGGCCCGGGCCAAGCCAAGGGAGGCAAATATTTCCCTGGCTGGGGGCTTTGAAGTGGCCACATGAAGATGAAAGGGGGAGATTTTGGAGCTGGTGTGAGGCGTGAACAGCACTTCCTTCCCGCTTTGGGCTTTGTTTTCCAGCTAGAAAAGATGAGATTCCTTTGGGTTTTAATGGAATGGGCGGGAAGATGGAGCTGGCAGGCAGGGATGGTGCTGTGGGCTGGGGGAGCCCAGCCCTGGCAGTGCCCCCGGGTTTGTTTTGGGTAGGGCTGCCCCAAACAAGTGGCCGCTGCCCGGCTGGGCCATTGTGGCCGGGATCTATCGAAAGTCCGCGGAACACCGCGTCCCCAAACAGAATTAGTTCAGGACAGGTGGACTCGGGGCCGTTGGCTCGGGCTCAAAGGCGAGTTGGAGCTGGGATTTGATGGGATGGGGACGGAGCATATGGTATCCATAGCTGGAAAAGTACTGGGCTGGCGGGAGCAGGTAGGGCAGGGCGAGCTGGCTGCAGAGCAAGGGGTCCCCCACTGTCACTGCCACCAGTCTGGGATGCATCTCCTCCCTGGGAGGGTTTTCACTCCTGTTTCAACAGGAGAAATCATGGGGGGATCAATGCCAGTGGGATTTTGTTGGTGAAGCTCGGGAGACTCTGCTGGCGAGGCGCGGCGGTGCCCAGATGGTGCCAACTGGTTCTGCACCGGGGCCTGCTGGGGGAGAGGAGCGTCCCCAAGGACACCCAGCAGGGCCTGGGGACACGGGTGTCCCTCAGCAAGGCATCGGTGGCTGTGGGATGTGGGCAGAGGGGGAGCATCAGCAAGGAATTGGCTCTGCTCTGGCTGTTCAGTCCAGTGTGGATGCTGGGGACAATCCTGGGGACAATCTTGGTCAGGGGAAAATCCTCAGGGACAATCCTGAGGTGCAGAGGGCAGTCCCAGAGCCAGTCCTGGGGGACAGTTGTCCCCAGATGCTGGGGAATAATCCTGAGAGCAATCCTGGAGGACAGTCCTGGGACCGATGGCCCCAAATCTTGGGGGACAACCCTGGGGACAATCCCGGAGGCAGCATCTGCCTCCAGCCCTGCCACCCTGACAGGATCCATTTCAACGCGCCGGCGCTTTTTCCGTGCTGGAATTGGCAGTGCCACTTGGCCATATGTGACTGAGCGGAGCCCAGCTGACTCCAGGCTGGGGACAAGGGACACGGGGTCTGCTCCAGGGCGCTGGCACCCCGCTTGGCATCCCTGCCCCCCGGATCCCTGCTCACCAGTGGCACTGCCGAGAGATTTCGGGTGGTTTTGGCCTCTCTGGCTTGTGAGGGGGTCCGGAGGATGTTCGGGGTGAGCTAGCTGTGGGGCTGTGGTTTGGGGGGCATGCAAGGATTTTGGGGGGCCCCTGCCAGCTCAGCCCTGTGTGGGGTTCGTTAGTCACTGTGTAAATGAGCACTGCTGTGACTCAGCCGGCACTGCTGCGTGGGGAGCCCTGGCCACGGAGCAGCCCCCGGACCCCCAGGATGGACAGGCCTGGCAAGGGGGGGTTCAGGCAGCTGGCGCTGGAATATGGGGCCCCAAGATCCCCCCCTCGGGCCTGCCCAAAATCGGCATCGTTTTGAGCAGGATTAGGGGAGCTGGTCTCCATGGAGACCGTGTGTGTCTCCGCACCGGTGCTGCTGGAGATGCTGGGGCCCCTCTGGGAAATGGGGGCAATGCTGGCAGTGCCCACCCTGGGGAGCAGCGCTCCCCAATCCCTCCCTGAGGGATGTGGGGGGATGTCCAGGACAGGATCCCACATCTGCCACGGCACCAGGGGTCCTGCAGTGCCAGGGGTCTCACAGCACCGGGGGTCCTGCAGTGCCAGAGCCCCCACAGGCGGGGCTGGGGGTCCTGTGGCACCCGGGGGTCCTACAGTGTGAGGGGTTCCGTGGTACCCAGAGGTTCTGCAGTTCCGGGGGTCTCACAGGCAGCACCGGGGGTTCCAAAGCACCAAAGAGTGCCCCACACAGGGCTGGGGGAGTCGCACAGTGCCAGGGCTCCCACAGCACCAGAGGGCTGGCACGCAGGGCTGAAAATGCCGCGGTACCAGCGGTGCCGTGATACTCGGGGGTCCCACGGCACCAGGGAGCCCCCAGGCAGCACCGAGGGGCCCTCAGCACTGGGGGTCCCACACTCAGGGCCGGGGGTCCCGCAGTGCCGGAGGTCCCGCGACACCGGGGGTGGATCCCACAGCCCGAGGGTCTCCCGGGAAGGGCTGGGACCCCCTCCTCTCCTCGCTGGATCCCGCGCCCGAGCAGCCACCCCGCTGCCATCTGCGTGCGCTGACCCACGGGCTCCCGCGCCGGCAAAGCGCTGCTCGCTGCCGGAGATAATTGGCGGTGCTAATTAGCACGTTATTAACACACCCCTCCTCCTCCCCGTGCTTCGCACGGGGCACGGCGCTGCCGGGCTTGCCCCTCGCCGAGCCCACCGAGCCCTTCGCCTTGCCCACCGTGCCCACCGAGCCCCGACCCGCGGGCAGCGTGGGCTGGCGGCCCGTGGCGGTGGCAGCGGTGACAAACAAGGGGGACGAGGCGGCTGCGGGAGGGTGGCGGGTGCCGGTGGCAGCCCCGCACGCGCGGCTCCCAGATGGGAAGCGAGCGGAGAAGGGCAGCGTGTTATTAAAATGTGTTGAGTTGTAATAATCCAAGGGGGTGGCATCGCCACATGGGAGGGAGCTATTTTAGACACCAACGCCGCGGCGAGGGGCTGCCGAGGGCACCCGCGAGGGGGACGGGGGGGGGGTGCGGTAGGGAGGAGACCCCCATTCCCCTCCCTCCCCGATCCCCCTTCTCCAACAGGTTGTCTACTACACGGAGATGCACAAGATTTTTGGGGACCTGACTGCGCAGATCGACCGGCCCGGGCTGAGCGACGAGCAGAGGGAGCAGGAGAACGACGCCAAGCTCAGCGAGCTCCGCGCGCTCTCCATCGTGGCCGACGATTGAGGCGAGGATGGGGATGGGGATCCCCCCCCCCTTTGATCCCAGCTCCCATCCCAGGGATGGATCTGTGGGGCTGGAGCTGCTCCCGTCACCCCACAGCTCTGCGCTCCTGCCCGGGTGAGGGTGAGGAGGCTGCCAGGGTCAGGATCATCTTTGTCAATCCACAAATGAGTTTTGCCTTAAATTGGGGAGTGTTGGAGGAGCAGGATGAAGATTGGGATGTGGGGTGCTGGATTTTCCCAGGTTCCAGCCTCCCTTGGCACCCCCAGCACCCAGAGGGTGAGACCCCCTTCCCCCTCATTTTGTGCCTTAGGAGCCCAGTGCCCCCCCTCAGGGCAGGGCAAAATCACTCAAATCCCATTTTTTGAGGCATGGGCAGAGGGCGATGCTTCCCGTGGCGAGCATCCAGCCCTCTTTTCCCAGGAATGGTACAAAGAGCCTCTGCCCTAGAGCCGGGGGGTGCCCAGGGAAGGGGACAGGGGACCCCAGAACAGGGAAAATCCCTAAAGGGAAACAACCCAGCCAGGAGCAAACCTATGGAAAACCGGGGGGGTTTCAGCCCCTCTTCGGTGTGCGGGGAGGGGGCACAGGGGCTCCGTCGCTTGTCCCCAATAAAGTTTTTGGCAGCGCAGCGCGGCCGGGGCCGTGTCGGTGTCGGTGCCACCGCCGGGCCGCTGTCGCCCTCTGCCGCCGCCCGGCCGCCACTGCAGGGGGTGGGGGGGACACGGGGGGCTTGGGATGTCACCTGGAAGGGAAAAACTGGGATTGAACTTTCCCCACCCCCCCGTGGAGGCGCGGGAAGGAAACGGCCTCAAAGCACGAGGAATTGGGTTTTCCAGTAAAATATAGGGAATTTAGGGCTGAGCTGGCACCTTTAAGGGTAAGGAGAGGCTGCCTGCTGTGTCCTGGGATGTGCTGGATGGGATTAGGGGTTGGAAGCCCACCCTGGTGGGGTCCTGGTGGGGCTGACGAGGGTTCCGTGTCTGCCTTGGGGTGGCACGAGGCTTCTGCAGCTCCAGGTGAGGGCACGCGGCTCCAGACATCAGGAAAACCATCACCAGCTCTTCCCACCAAGACCCGGATGTGGCAAACAGGACCCTGCACGAGACAGGGAACAGCGGTCAGGGGTGTCCTGGGAAGCCCAGCAGAAAACAGGGAGATGGAAACCCTAAAACCAAACCTTCCCTTCCCAGGTGGAGCAGAGGGGATGGGACAGAGCCACAGGAATGCTGGGGGCCATCCCCAGTGAGGCATTTGCAGGGACACGGCAAGGTCCCCCCGAGAGCATCCCGTGCCACATCCCGTTCCAAGGCTCCTCCCCAGCTCCCAGCACGGAGAACTTCATCCCTCCCTCTCCCCTCGGCTGTTCCTTCCCAACCACATCACATGCCAGGCCAGGTTTAAGCAAAATAAACCCAGTTGCCACGGTTACCCAGAGCAGGGATGCTAAATATACAGAATATAGATATTTATATATATATTTAACTGCCACGCACGCAGCCCGTGCGCCCGAGCAAGGGACACGCTGTCCCACGGGATCTGAGCCCTGCACACCTCGGGATGGATCCCGAGTGGGCAGAGACCCATGGCAACCCCTCCATGGCCTGGAGGTGTTGATTCCTGCCTGGATTCAATCCCACCTGGGCTCACCTGAACCCAACCTCGTGGCTTTGTCTGCATCCCTGCCACCCCGCGTGCCACAGCCAGACCTCCCTGGCCGCCTCACCCCCAGCATCCCACCTCTCCTGCATCCGGAGTATCCACAAATCCCAGCTCCTGGTCCATGCCCTCGGCTCCTCCTGCCCTCCCCCCAGCACTCAAGAGAGGGATTTCACCCCTGGAAACTTAACCCAGGCATTCCCAGGGATTCACTCTGCGTACTCTCTGCACTGGCTGGGGAGGAGAATTCCATCTTTTATAGTAAAAAGTGGATAATTACCGGGTTTTGCACCACCCACAAGATCCCAGCGTTAATAGGGAGAGCTGGCAGGAAGGGAAAATTTAACTCTACGATGTGGAACGTGCTCAGCCCCGGAGTCTGAGGTACCCCTGGGTGAGGTTCATCAGCACTCGAACCTCCAGGAGCAGACGGAAGGGAAGCAGCACTCCAAGAGGATCCACGTGAGCAGCAGTGGGGCCATCCCGGGATGGGGACCATTCCCTGCTGATGAGCAAATCTTCCTCCTCTTTCCTCCCCGTCAGGAATTCCGGGTTAGCCCAGAGGTGTTGCAGCAATCCCGACTGTTCCCCTTCCTCCCCAAAGCCCCCGACCCCCTCGGGGACAGGGACGGGTGTAGCAGATGCCAGCCCACCACCAGTCCAGCACCACCAATCCCAAGGGTTTTCCTCACCAATTGGACGAATTAACCCTGTCCAGGCCAGCCAACACCAGCACGCATCTGGGTCCACACCTTGGTTTTCCTTGTCAGGTGCTTGGGAGCTTTCCCTTGCTCCAGGTGATCCGGGGGTACCCGGGTGGGAAAGAGAGGCTCAGACCTCCCTCCTCCTCCTCACCTGGGCTCTGAAAGGAGAATCAGCATCCCCTGGGACCGGCCCCAGTGTCCCCCTTGGGATCAGCCAGAGGGATTCAGCCGGGCTCCGCCAGGTGAGGGGAAGGGGTCCAGGTGGAGGTGGCAGAGGGGCAGCAGGGGAGGGGGTGCCCAGAGTCCCACCCTGCACTGGGAACACCCAGCCCCGTCCTGACCCCACCTCCCCGAGTCCCTCCCCGTTGGTCCCCACCCCGGGGGGCTCGGGAGAGCAGAGGGGGGGGGGGGGCGATGGGAAGAGGTTTGATGCTGGAAAGGAGGGGGCAAGGATAAAACCCCTCCCCTCCAGGTGTGCTCCAAAAACCCTTCAGCACCCCCTGATCAGGCTGTGACCCAGCCGGGGGGCACTGCCAGGGACCCCCTGCCCCCCAGCACCGAATCCAGCCCCTGTCATGAGGATGGACAGCGCGGGGATGAGCACTCACGTTTCCCGGGAAGGAGCGGTGGGATGCAGGAGGCTGCAGCTCTGAGGATGCCCCCGGGGCGTCCGGCTGGGAGCGGTGCCGGGAGGGCTCCGGGAGACGCTGCGGAAAGGAAAAACCCCAAGTGACGGTAGGAAATCGGCAGGAAAGGGGGAAAGGGAGGGAGGGAGGGATAACGGGATACCTGATAGGAGAGCGCCTGGCCGGGGCTCGGAGCAGCATCTTCCTCACCTGCAGCACCGTGAGGGGCTCCAGCAGCGCCGTAACAGCATCGACCCCCTCCTCACCCTCCTCCTCTATCCCCCAAACTGCGGAGCCCCGCTCGAGGAAGCCGCGCTGCTTCCTCCCCCCCGCGATGCTCCCGGGAGCATCATCCCCGCCCCTCCCCAGCCCCGGCGAGGGCCCCCCGGAGCCCCTTCTCCCCCAGCGCACCCGCGGAGCGGCTCGAGGGGGCCGGGAGGGCTCAGGGGGGAGGACGAGCTTTACCCCCAGCCCGAAGCAGCGGGACCCCTCCGGAGCCCGCTCGGGGCTGAGCTGGGAGGGGGCTCGGGCTGGACCCAGGGGAGGGGGCTCGGGAGCGGCGGCAGCCGCTTGAACCGTCCGTGGGACCGGGCCCGGGCGGACAAAAGGGGCGGAAAAGCCCTCGGAAGTGATGCGGCGGTGACGTGCCCTCGTGTGACGTCACGCCGGGCTTAGGGGAGTGACGTCACGGCGCGACAGCAAGCACCTCGCTAAGAGCCGCCTCTTTATGGGTGAAAAGAGTTTATTGTGGGAAAGGAGAAAAGGTGAAGGGGGTGCGCCGGGCCGGGGACCGGCCCCGGGGGGGGCCGTGACGTCATAGGGCGGGGTGTGACGCAGTTCCTCCATCCAGGTGTGGCGCTGGGAGCGGGAACCCCCCGTCCTACCTGCAGCGGCCGCCCCGCAGGGAGCGGCGGGTCAGGCGGGTGAGCAGCACCTTCACCCGGCCCCAGTGCGAGCGCCCGTCCTGCCGGGAGAGGTGGGGTCAGCGGGGGGACCCGCGGGACCCCCCCCGCCTCACCCCGACACCCCCCGGCCGTACCTTGTCCGGTGCCGGGGCACCCGCCCCGCCCTCGGAGGGGTCCAGCAGGCTGGGGGAGCTGACCGAGTGTCCCCACATCCTCCGGCACGGCCCGGGGTCACCTGCTGCATGGGGGGACAAAGCTGGTCACGCTTGGGGGTCTGGGGGCATCGTCCCGCTATCCCACCCCCTTCACCTGGCGCTAGGTCCCGCCATTCCACCCCATTCACCTGGCCCTGCCGTTCCCGCATCCCCCAATGTTCACCTGGCTCCAGGTCCCATCATTCCCAAATCCCGCCCCGCTCACCTGGGGCCTGGCTGTCCGAGCAGGAGCGTGGCCGGAACCCCTCGCCCCTCCACGTGCCCAAATCCTGCCTCGGAGGCTGCCGGGTGGGCTGCGGGCGAGGAGGAGACGGGCAGGGCGTGAGCTGGGACCCCCACACCCCCTCCCCATTCATCTCCCCCTTCCCCCCGGCCCTCACCAGGGTGTCCGGGCGGGCGCCCCGGGCTCCGGCCGCCTGCTGCCGGAGGACGCGGTTGTCCTGCTGCAGCCGCGCCAGGCGCTCCAGCATCTGGCACACGTGCTCCAGGTAGCGCAGCCCCTGCCCCGGCACCGCGGCCTCGGGCACAGCCCGGCGGTCCCGAGGGCTGCCGGGCGGCCGAGCCCCCCCAGCCTCGGGCTCCTCGGGGTCCCGCGGGGGCTCTGCCAGGTCGGCGGCGCTGGCGCTGCGCCGGCTGAGCTGTCGCGGGCAGCGCTGCCTCCTGCTCCGCTGCGCTGCCTGCAGCAGCCTCCTGCTGGCCGAGCGGCTCCGGGGTGTCCGCGGGGGCTCCTCTCCGGGGGGCTTCTCCGCCGGGAAGCCGTCGAGGGAGAAGCTGCTCTCGGAGCCCAGCGGGGTGGAGGGCGAGTGCTCGTTGCTGGCCATCTCCACGCCGGAATCCTCGGACTCGGACTTGAGGAACCTCCCGCCGGCCGGGAGGCTGCTGGGGGGTCCCCGGCTGCTCATCCCCCGCGGGGGCTGCCGCGGGCTCTCCTGCAGCCGGCGGTAGACGCTGGCGGAGGTGCACACGATGCAGCTCTCGGCAGACTCCCAGGGACCATCTGCGGGGGGAGGGAGGACGGGTGGTGTCAGCTGGGGGGGGTCCCTGGGCAGAAAACTGGGTGCCCACCCCCCACACTGAACCCACTGGCCCCCCAAGCCCCCCGAGCCCCACAGCAGCAGCTCCAGCCGTGCCCAGGGCCTCACTCCCCGCTGCCAAGGAGAGTTGCAGCCCCCCTGCCCAGGGACCCCTCTCCAGAGGGTCCCTGCAGCCGGGGATATGTTCCGGTGTTCCTACAACCCCAGCGTGTTGTCGCTGCTCCCCAAAAACACGGCCCCGGCCTCCACCATCCTCCTCCTCCTCTTCTTCCCAAGCCACTCTGCTGAGCTGCTGGGGGGGCACCCACGGCCCCCACCCTGACTTGGGCAGGGCTTTTGAGCCGGGTTCTGCCTGTATCCCACTCCAGCTCGGTGCCGGCAACCCAGCACACAGCACGGCCACAGGATCCTGGCCATAAAACGGCTCCAGGGACCACCAGCTCCTCGCACTTGTCCCCACAGGATGGGGATGTGCCCCCCACCACCCCGCAGCTCCAGGTGGGATTGTGCCGCATCCATGGGGGGGGTCTCGGCATTCCTTGCCCAACACTCACCTCCCTTCCCGGCCACTCCCCGGCGAAGGGCTCAGGGAGGTGGGAACGGAGCTTCGGCACATCCTGCGGGCTGCCCACTCCCCAAAAACCCCACTCGGGGGCTAACCCTCCCCCCCTCCTCCCCAAACACACTCACAGCAGCTGAACCTCCTCTTCCAGACGGCGCGGGAGCCACCCCACATCCCCGAGAGCCAGAGCCGAGTGCCGGGCGCGCGTCCCGGCGCTCCCTTTTATAGCCACCCCAGCCGGCGACGGGCCCTGTATCCAGAGGCATCTCATTACCGGACTGGTTCCCAACTGGTTCCTCTCAGGGTTTGGGATCAGCGATACTGGCTGGGCCAGTGGTTAAGGACTCCCTTCCCACCCCAGCTGGGAAGGTGAGAGGGTTGTTTGGGCGCCGGCAGGCAGCCAGGTGCATCCCGCCAAATCCCAGGAAACTCACTCAGGACTCCAGCGTGGGCTGAATTCACCGGTCGGGGGTCCCAGTGCTCCCAAATCCCTGCCCTTCCTGCAGCCCCCCCACTCACCGCGCATCCCTCAGGGGCTGGAGAGGCCGAGGGGAGCCGGGAAGTCGCGGCCAGCCCTGGGACAATCCGGCCGTTCAGTGGGATTGAATCCCAGCAATGCCGGGGCGCAGCCCGTCCGCCCCAGCAGGATTGAATCCCAGGAATTCCGGGGGGCAGCCCCCCCACCGCAGCCCTGTGGCCGCTGCCAGCATCCCGGTTCCCACACGCCGCAATTCCACAGGCTGCAGGACTGCTTCCCCCGCCACCACGGGGGTGTCACCGGAGCTCCGCCGGCGCGGGGGGCACAGGCAGGGCGAGAAGGGGCATGGGGGGTCCCCACCCGCTCCTCCTGGGGGTGCCCCTCGCGTTGGCAGCTCCAGCTCAGCCCTCAGTACCTCCTAGATGTTGCTGCTGGAGGGGGGTCCCGGCACAGCTGGAGCTAGGGCACACACTGGAGATGGGCCCAGGGTTTTGGGGACCCCCACGCCGCATTTGGGGACCCAGCGGGCTCTGGGGGAAGGCACCGGTCCGTCAGCCCAAACATGGGAAGGGAAAACCTGAATTCCCAGTGCAGCCGGTAGCCTGGGCCCCTCCCAGCAGGGAGTGGGATGAAAACCAGGGGTCCAGGGACCCTCTTTAGCACAAACTGGGGGTTCCAGGAACCCCCCAGGTTCCTTCTCAAGCACAGACGACGCAAACTGGGGTCCCAAGGACCCCAAGTTCCCTCTCCAGCACAGACACCTCAAACCAGAGATTCCTGAGGATCCCTTCCAGAATGATCCTCGCAGGTTGGAGACCCCGAGGGAACCCCCAATCCAGGCCGGACATGGGGGGAGGGTCCCCCATAGCCCCAGGGGCCACCGACTCACTGAGGTCACCACGGAGCGGCTGCACCGTGAAGGCTCCGCGGCGGCGCAGCATCCTCGGGATGTGCCGGGAACGGGGGTGAAGCCGGGACTGGGGTGCTGGGAGCCGGGCAGGGAGCACCGGGAGCCGGGCGGGGAGCACGGGGGCTGCTCCTCCGCTGCTTTATGGGGCAGGGCTGGGGGGCGTCACAGCCCCGGGGCGGGGCGGGGGTGGGGGGCCCGCCCCCTGCCCGGGCAGCCCCTTTGCCCCCAGCCCCAGCTCAATGCGGGCTCAAAGCGTTTATTCCCCTTTTTCCCGTGTGGAGGGCGGGACCATCATCATCCTCCCTCCCTGGGTGTCGTAGAGCCATGGAATGGTTTTGGTGGGAAGGGACCTTAAATCCCATCCAGTGCCACCCCTTTCCACTATCCCAGGGTGCTCCAAGCTCCGTCCAGCCTGGCCTTGGACACTTCCAGGGATCCAGGGGCAGCCACAGCTCCCCTGGGATGTTCAATTGGGAATTCCATGGTGAGAGCTCCGTGACCGAGCCCGGGGCGCACGGGGGGGCTTTGGAGCACCCCAAACAGACCCCAGTGAGACCCCAGGCACGAGGGGAGGGGGGGTCCTCGCTGTCCCCGCCGCGGAGGGACAGGGGAAGGGACAGGACCCTCCCAGGTTGCTGATAACAGCTAATCCCAGATAACAGCGAATCCCAGATAACAGCAAAGCCGTGCAGGCGGGCACGGAGGGCGGGGAGAGGTGATAAGAGCACCTGGAGCAGGACAAAGGCCTCGGCCAACAGCCCCCAATAAACCCGGACACCTCCCAGGGACGCCGGGAGGGGCCATCCCACCCTGCGGGGAGCTCTGACCTTCCCGAGGGCAGGACAAGGCCGGCTGGAGCAGCACCGGAGCCCTGCCTAGCCCTGGACCCCCACCCTGGGTGCAGGCAGGAGGGTTGAGGGGTCTGGGGGGGTCCCTGTCTGCACCCTGGGTTTGGCATAAAACCCCCCTTCCCCCTGCCCTGGGGTCCCGGCACAGAGCAGACACGGCAGTGGAGCAAATATATATTATATTTATAGAGAATCTGGTTTAATTGCTCGGAGAAGCCCTTTGCAGTCAGTGCCCAAGCGGTGCCAGCCCCCTGCTCCGGTACCCAAGTGCTCAAGCGACCCCCCCCAATGTCCCCTCCGGTGTTCCCCGGGCTGAGAACTCACCCAGCTCATCACACACACCCACAAAGGGGTGAAGGCTGCAGCGCATGCCCCCCAAATCCCATCCACGCCCAGCCTGGCAGTGCCCTCAGCCCCCCACCCCAGCCCCACCGCGGTGGGGTGGGACCGCCCTGGGGACACGGGGGGATGCTGGCGGTGACCCCCTCGCACGGTGCCGGTGGCCAGGGCTCAGGAGCGGGGGGACACAGGGCGGGGGACGGGGCCCCCCGGGGGTCCCTGGTAGCGCAGGCGGGCGTGTTTCTCGCAGAACAGCTCGTCCCCCACCCAGAAGTGGCCGCGCATCTTCAGGCTGAGGCCGCAGTCGGCGCAGGTGTAGCAGGATGGGTGCCGGTAGCGGCCGTCCTGGATCCTCACCGCCTGCGTCCTGGGGGTGTGGGGACATGGGGTCAGCCGAGGCACCCTGCGTGTCCCCAGGGCCCCCTCGCACCCAGGCTCAGCCCCATCGTGGCCCTGGAGCGCTGGCAGGGATGGATCCTGCCCTGGGACCACCCTGGCCTCACTCACACGCCAGGACCACCCCCATTTTAGCCCTGCGGGGCCAATGGCAAGGATGGATCCTGCCCTGGGACCCCCCAGCCCCATTCCCAGCCCAGGATCAGCCGCATTTTAACCCTGCCGGGAGTGACAGCTGGGATCGATCCTGCCCTGGTACCTGCCCCACCCACACCCGGGATCCGCCGCATTTTATCCCCGCCAGGAGCAACGTCAGGGACGGATCCTTGTCCGGGGACACCCCCACCCCGAGAGCAGCCCCTTTTTTTGGCTTTGCCAGGAGGGGTGGCAGGGACAGACCCAGCTCCGGGACCCCCCAGGCCCCCAGCCCCACTCACGCAATGCTGCTCCCGCACTTCTCACAGACGTGCAGCTTCTGCACCCCCGCCACGGGCTTGCGGGCCCCGGCCGAGAGCCGGCTGGGGAAGGGAGCTGCGGGACCTCCTGCGGGGACACGAGGCCATCAGGGGGAGTCCTGCCACCCCCTGTGGTGGTGCCAGACCTCCCACCTCCCCCCGTGCCCCCCTCACCTCCTTCCTCATCCTCCAGAGCCTCCTGGAGCAGGCGGAAGGTGCTGGATTGCCGCGGGGCCGCCCGCAGCTCGCGGTTCTCCTGCAGCATCTTGTAGACCTCCGAGTCCTCCTCCAAGCGCCTCATGGCCGGCTCCGAGCCCTGGCTGTGGGGCGGTAGCCCGAGGGGAGGTTTTGGGGGGGTTCCCAGCGCCCGGATTCCAGGATCCACTCGGCTGCACGCCGCTGCCCGTCCGCCACCTGCTCCCTCCACCCCGGGAGCTGCCCCGGCCTGCCCGGCCCTCCCACTGCCTACAGGTGAGTTAACCCTTTCCGCGGGCTCCCTCAGCACCCACGGGTGACAAACCGGCGTGGGGACATGGGGCTGGGGGCTTCCCTGCCGCTGAGTCCCCCCCACACAGCCCCCAGCCCGCTCCGTACCTGTGGCAGGTGTTGGGAGAAGGGGAGGAGAGGCGCCGCTCCCTGAGCGTTTCCCAGGGGTTTGGGGGGGCTCCGGGCCCCAGCGAGGGTGGGCAGGGGGGTGGGGGCAGGATGGGTCCCTGGGAGCTGCTCTGGCGGGTCAGGCGTCCTCGCTCCTGGCAGGGGGAGAAGCGATGGATGTCCAGGGGGAGCCGGGCTGGGGTGGGGCACTGCAGCAGCCCCCCAAAATGACCTAAGGGTGCCAACAGACCCTCCGTCTCCCCCCAGGCACCCAAAGTACACCCGGACCTGGCCCAGGGGCTTCTCCCAAGCCCAGGTTCCCAGAGGGATTCAGGGATGCTCCATGGGGCAGCTGCTTCTCCTTCCCACCCGGGCTGGGGTCAGCGGGACCCCCCCAAGGGGGGCCAGGGCAGCACCCCCATCCCATAACCCCGCGCCTGCGCCTCTCCTCTCCCCACCATCTGCTCCTGCTTAGCGGCCCCGGCGAGGCCGGGAAGCGGAACCCTGGATAAGTGGAAGCCGATGTTCCTGGGAGCAGCTGCCACGCAGACGGGGATGAATCCCAGCAGGACCCCGGGGTGGGCGCGGGGACCCCCTGCCTGGACCCGTGGAGAGGGAGAGGGGCAGCGCTGAGGCTCTGTGGGGTCACGAGGGATGAGCTAAAATTAGGCACGGAGGGAGCTGGGCCTTGGCCTCATCCCTGCTGGCATCCAGCACCAGCCTGCCTGGGATGCGAGGAAGAGTGGGATCCGAGGGCAGCCATCCCCTCACCACCCCCTTGGGCACAGGGGTTTGGGTGGGGGGCATTGGGCAGGGGCATCCTCATGTCCCCTGCCCTGTGGCTGGAGTGTCCGAGCTGGGAGGGACCCTCTGGGACAGGGAGGGACCCTTCGGAGCCGGCACCAAAGCAAACAAGGAGCTGGGGAGGAAGGAGGGAGCGGGCGGCCGGAGGAGCCAAGGGGCGGCCGGGGCTGCGGCCAAAGGCAGCTGGGAAGGGCCGCACTCGGGGCCGCGGCTCTTCCCAATTTGGGCTTGAAAAACAAGAAAAAGAGAAAGCAGGGAGGGAGGAAAGGAGGGAGACGCCAAGGCCGGAGCCAGCGGCTGCCCGCAGGGAGGGACGGGGCGGCCGCGGGCATCCTGGGACTGAGCTGGGGGGTGGAGGAGGCAACCAGGCCCCGGGCATCCCGATCCCACTCCCGGGTGTCCCACCGCGGTGGGGGCCGGCGGCGGTGCCGGGGGTGCGCCGGGCCGTGGGTCCCTGCCCGGCCAACACCCCAGCGCCCCGGGTTAGCCGGAGCGGGGCTGGGCCTCCCCAAACTGGTTTGGCCTCCCCAGGCTGGCGCCGCTGCCAGGAGGAGCAAAACATCCCTGGGCAGGTGCGGCGGTGCCCGCGGGGCCGGGGGTGCTGCCAGCGCGGCGGGGAGGGGACACCGGCGGCACCCACCGCAGACGGGGACCCGGAGGGACAGCAGGGCTGGGCAGTGACGTGGCCGTGGGGGTGCAGAGGGAGTGGTTTGGGGGCTCAAAGTGGGGTAGTTTTGGGGCTCAGAAGAGGTTTGGGAACTTAAAATGAGGTGGTCTGGGGGTCAAGGGGGATGGCATGGCCTTGCAAAGGGGAATGGTTTGGTGGTTCAAAGTGGGGTGGCTTGGGGCTTCAAATGGAGATGGATTTGGGGTTCAGAGGGGGATGGTTTGGGGGTTCAAAAGGTTTCGGTGCACAGAAGCCCCCCAGCATCTCTGCCTGGCCCCCTGCAGGCCCCCAGCTCCCTGCTCACCTGGCAGAGGCTGGGACAGGTGAACTCCTGCTCCAGGGGTTCCGAGCTGGGGGGAGAGAACAGCGACATCAGGGGGGTCCCTGACCTTCCCCAGACCCCTGCCCACCCCCCAGCCTCACACACAGCCGGGCGCAGCCTTACCTGGCACTGCCAGGTGGGTGGGCGAGGGATGCCAGGCTGGGATCGGGGGTTCTCAGGGCACCCTGGCTCTCATTCCGCATCCGCAGCGTGTCCTGGGGAGGGGAGGGTGACTCCAGCAGCTGCCACCGGCCCTGGGTGGGGGGCCGGGGTGTGCAGGGGCTGCCCAGGGCTCACCTGGAAGCGCGTGGCCAACCTCTCCGGTGAGGTGTCCCCGTTGGTGTGGCTGGGAGGTGGCACCGGGGACCTGGGGACAAGGGAGAGCAGCGGGGTTTGGGATCTGCCCCAGCAACACAAAGCCCCTGGGCACGGCACGGTGTGACCATTCCCCGCAGCCCCCGGCAGCGGCAATGGGAGCAGCTGCGTCCCCAACTGGGACCAGTCGGCCAGGTAACGGCTGCCAGCGCTGCCCGGCCTCGTTAGCACCCGACTCCTTAATTAGAGAGCCGGGAAGGGCTCCCGCGGGGTTGGCACAGCCCCAAGAGCCACCGCGGGGAAAACAAGTGACACACACGTGCTTGGGGACCCCAGCCCGCGTGCAGCCACCGCTGGCACCCAGGGGCGGTGTCCGGGCTGCCCCCAGCACCCACCCACCTCTCCACCTCCAGCCGGAGCTGCCCGGGGCTCTGCTTGATCTTGTTCTGTGCCTCCACGTTGAGCATCTCGGCCGCGCTCTCCCCGTTGATGGTGACAATGACATCCCCCGGCCGGAGGTCACCCGCGGCCGCCTTCCCGTGCTCCGTCACCTCCATGGAGAAGGGGACATGGGACAGCCCCGGTGACACCCCCGTGCAGTGCAGCATCCCCCGTGCAGCCCTCAGCCCCCGACCCCACCCCGCTGGGATGCTCCCACCCGCTGCAATCCCCACGGCCTGACAGAGCAGTGCCAGACCCTCTGCCGGGAGGGGACCAAGGCCTTGGAAACAACACCCGGAAATTTGGCACAGCCCTGCCCAGCCCGGGGGCCACAGGAGCCCCCCCCCCTGCCGCCGTCACCCGCCGTGGGCCGTTCCCACGGAGCAGGATCCCTCAAGGACAGCAAACAGGATCCGCTCCCCCGAGCAGCCCGGCCCGCCCGGCGCCCCGGCGGCCTTCCCCGGCCGGGGGACACGTGGGGGGGCTCCTACCTTGGAGACGGTGATGGGCTTCCCGAAATCTCTTCCCCCGGAGATGCGGAAGCCCCACGGGGCCGGGCCGGGCAGTGTCACCGTCAGCGGCATGGCAGCGGCGGCTCTGGGTGGGCAGCAGGGAGGTGTCAGCGATGCCGGGCACGGAGGGAATGAGGCAGAGGGGATCCCCCTCCTCCTACCCACAGACCACCCAGTGAGGGCCTCCCTGTGCCCGCTGCACCCTGAGGGTCCCCAGCGCCGGCAGCGCTTTCCTTCCGGGGAGGGGACCCAGGTCCTCGCAGGGTGTCAGCAGGCACCGCCGCTTCCTCTTGTGCCCCGAGGCCGGCGGCTTCCTCCCCCGGGGCCAGGGGGTCCCAGGCACCCCGTGGTGCAGCTGAAACAGCCAAGGTCGTTCCCAGGAGCTGGAGCAAGGCAGGAAATCGGTGACGCCTTGGCAGCAAGGCCAGCGCTGTGGCCTGGCAGAGCCGAGCCCGTGGGGTTTGGACGGGAGGATGTGGCAGCGAGGGACGGATCCTGCTGCTCGCCACAGCAGGGTCCGACACCCAGCAAGGACCAGGAGCCCCAGTCCTTCATCCCGCAGCAAATCCGCACTGGTGAAGGACGCTGAGAATCCCCCGGGGGTGGCACAGGGTCCCCATGGCACCCCAGCGAGCGGCGCAGCCCTTGGCTCCGATGGGATGGGTGGGAATGGGCACCCCTAAACCCACACCAGATCCCATCCCACCCATCCCGCCACAGCCCGGGACAGCTGGGTAGCCCATCTGGAACCGGGCACCCCATCCGGCACCGGGCACCCCGTCCGCAGCCGCCGGGAATGTTAAAAATCCCAAGCGCACAAAGAGGGGCTTGAGAGGCTGCCCGGAAGAATTTCCTGGGCTGGGCTTCCAGCGCCGGGAGGAAACCCCAAACCCCAAACCCCCTCCCCATGCCCAGCCCCGCTCAGCATCCCTGGGCAGCAAGAGCTGCCGGCCCGGGGACCCCCACACCCGGCTGGGCACCAACCCCAGCCCCCCCAACAGTCCTGCACCTCTTCTGCAGACCCTGCACCCCTTCTCCATCCCCTGCACCCCACCTCTGTCCTATGCTCCCCTCCTCCACCCCCTGCTCCCCTCCTCCATCCCTGCACCCCTTCTCCAGCCCCCGTACCCCCCCTTTGTGTTCTGCACCCCTTCTCCATCCCTGTCCCCAGCTCTGCCCGTGCTCCCCTTCTCCATCCCCTGCTCCCCTCCTCGGCCCCCCGCACCCCACCTGTGTCCCCGCTCCCTCCCGGCTCTGTCCCCGCCGCACAGCGACGTCTTTGTGCCCGCGGCGACTGGCGGTGCCGCCTGGCACCCGCGGGGCGAGCGGCGGGGACGGGCGATGCCAGGAGGCGCGGGGACTTGGGGACACAGGGACTTGGCACCCGCGGGGATCTGGGGACCTGGAGACCTGGGGACACAGCGGCGGGACAGGCTGCCCGCACACCCCTCCCCACCCCCGGGCACCGGGACCCCCGACGGACGGACACTCCCGACAGCCGCAGCCGGCGTCCCCCGACCCCTCGCGCCCCCCGCACCCTCCCAGTCCCCCGTGCCCCCCGCACCCCCGCGCACTCACCGGGGCGGCCGAGCCGGGCGGCCCCGCGGGGCTGCGGAGCCGAGCGCGGCCCCGGGACGGCACCGCCTCCTCGGGAGGAGCCGGGCCGGGCCGGGCTGAGGGCACGGCCACCCCCCCGACGGGGCGCACGGCGGCGGCTGGGCCCGCCCCGGCACCGACCGGGCCCGCCCGTGGGCGTGGGGGGATCCCCGCGGCCCCACGCAGCGTCCTCCCCCTGCTCCCGCCCCACGGCTCCCGGTGGGACGTGTCCCGGGACCGGCTCCTCCCCAATCCCGGCACTCTCGGAGTCGGACTGAGCTGAGCTTTAATGATGGAAAAGAAGCGGAGGCGACTCCCGGACACAGACCCACATCCCGGGTCACGGCCGTCATGGTCAGGCCCGGCACCGGCCAGACCCCCGGGGCGACCCCCGGGGCGGTGGGCACCGGGCAGCGGTGAGGAGGGGGCGGGTTAAGGCACTGGGGTGGGGGACACCCCCCGCGCCGGGGGAATTTGTCCCTGTTAGAGGCAGCCCCATAGGGGCGGGAGGGAGCTGGAGGCACTTCATCCCCGTGGGGGGACACTGCGGGGACACAGGGTGGCTGAGGCGGGGCAGTGGGAAGCCCCCAGCCCCACTCCTCCCACCAGGGTCCCCAGCGCTGCGGGTCACACCGGCGCCACATAGTTCCCAGGGAAAGTGCCGAATTTCTGCGTCCTCCTGGACACTCCTGTGGGGATAAAGAAACGGAGAGGTTGGTGAGGGGTGAGGGTGGCACCTTATCCTCAGTCGTGTCCCCACCCCGGTGGCCACGCACCCACGAACCAGCCGTCGTCGCACTGCTGCATGACGTCCACCCGGTCCCCTTCCAGCAGCTCCAGCTCGTCGGCGTTTTGGGGCCGGTACTGGTAGAGCGCCCGGTACCTGCGAGACACAGCGTGGGCAGAGCCCACCCTCCCCATGGGTCCCTCGTGGGGACACCGCGCTCCTGGGGACACTCCTGGCCCTACTTACGGAGTCCACCGGATTTCAGAGCCGTTGTAGGACGGGGCGGGCTCGGGACGGGCACTGGTGGGTGCCCCCGGGGTGGCGTGCTGTGGGGGGACAGGATGGGTTCAGGGCAGCACCCACAGCCCCAGCGGTGCCGGGGCACGATGCCAGGGCGGGGGGCACTCACCTGCTCGGGGGTCCAGGCGGGACGCCGGGGCTCCTGGGGGTGGGCGGCCGCAGGGTGTGGGGGGCTGGCAGAGGCCACCAAGGGGCTGGCAGAGGCCACCAAGGGGCTGGGGGTGCCAGCGTGGGGCAGCTTTGGGGAGGGGGGGAAGGTGGCGCCGAGGTGGCGCGGAGAGGACGGGCGCCCGCCCGTCAGCTCGGGACCCCGCTTCTCTTGCCGGGGGGAGCCGGTGGGAACCTGGGGGATCCGGGGACCGGGCGAGCGCTGCAGGGACGGGGATCCGGCGGCGGGGCGGGGGCTGGCGGGGGCGGGAGAGGAGGGGATGTCCTCGGCGGTGGCTTTGACCCGCGGCTCCTTCAGCACCTGGACGTAGGTGGCGGGGAAGATGCCCTGGCGGCTGGTGCCCGAGATGCGCCCCTCGTACCAGTTCTCGTTCACCCTCCGCACCAGGCAGATCCGCTCGCCCTGCCGCGGGAGCAGAGGGCGGCTCAGCACGGAGCGGCACGGAACGGCACGGCACGGAACGGCACGGAACGGAGCGGCGGTACCTTGCGGAAGGAGAGCTCCACGTGCAGATCCCCTCGGAAGTTGTAGAGCGCCAGCGCCTCGCCGTATTCCAGCACCTGGAGCGTGGGAGCCTTGATGGGCTTGGGCACCTCCGTGGGGGGCAGGATCTGCGTGGGACACGCGGGTGAGGGGCAGCGCCAGGACCCCCCGGCCCCGCTGCCCCCTCATGCCCCGGGCTCACCTCCACGTAGTTGGAGGGGAAGATGCCCACGCGGCCGTGGTGCTCCCCCTCCAGCCAGTTCCTGTCCACCTCCTTGTGGATGTAGACGATGTCCCCCTTGTGCAGCGTCAGCTCCCTGCAAGGGACACTGTCACAGGTGTCCGGGGGCACAGACCCGCCCCCAGCCCAGCTGGCAGGGCCACCCCACGCGCCGGGGCTCCCCCTGTCCTCAGCCATCACCCGAGGGGCACAGCGGGACCCCCAGGAGTGACCCCCGGCAGCTCCGGTGCTTACTTGGGAGACTCAGCTTGGAAGTCGAACTTGAGGCGAGCAGCTTTCATCTGGGGAGGGAGAGGAGGGGTTACAGGGAGAGCCCCCAGTCCCAGCCATCCCAAATCCCGCATGGGATGGGACCACCCCAGCCTCACCTTCTTCTCCTCCCTCTTGACGGCCTCCACGGGGTCCCCCAGGTCGGACAAGCTGGGGAGGGTCCCTGGCCTGAGGGTGTCTGCAAAGAGCGGGGTGTCACCAGCCGGGGTGCTTGGGGTGCCCCATGGCAGGGCCTGGGGGTCAGGGGGTTCAGGGGAGCTCAGGGGGGCTCACCTCTGCCAGGGGCCGCATGGCTGCGGTTGCTGGCCAGCCCCAGCCCACCCCGCTCC
Source organism: Coloeus monedula (assembly GCF_965178545.1). Lineage (NCBI taxonomy): Eukaryota > Metazoa > Chordata > Aves > Passeriformes > Corvidae > Coloeus > Coloeus monedula. The sequence continues at coordinate 1,663,745 of NC_138808.1, read as the reverse complement.
ATGCTGGGGGTGGCAGGTAAGTGGTGGGTGACAGGGGGGCTCCACAGCCGGTGGGGTGACAGGGGGCTCCTGTGGGGTGACAGTGGCTCAGGGCAGGGCTGAGCCTCGTGTCCAGCCCTGCTGCCATGAACCCTCCCTGCTCTGACCCTGCTGCCCCCGGTGGGCAGGACCCCTGGGTCCCACACACCAGGATATCGGGGACCCCCGGAACCAGGATCCCCGAATTCCATGAACCAAGACCCCGGGGTCTGCTCTCTGCACGCCTCCAGGCTCTCATCCCGGTCCAAAGTTTTCCGGCAGCGCGGCCCCGCTGCCGCCGAGCAGGAAGCACGGAGCAGGAGAGCGCCGGGGAGGGCGGCCTGGCTAATGGATAACCCCGCTCCGGGGGGCACTTCAAGAGCCCAAATGCCCCCCCCCAAGCCGGAGGAGGGACTGGGGAGGGGGGGAGCCGTCCCCGCTGCGCGCCCCTGGGGGTTACGGTAGGACCTACAAGAGGTGGCGCTTGTTTGTTTGTTTTCCTCCCGCTGCCGGGGCACAGAGGGGTCTGTGGGGATACTCTGGGGTGCCCACCCCATCCCGGGGTGCTCCGGCACCCGCCGGCACAGCTGTCCCCTCCCTGTGCCCGTGGAGACACAGCGGTGGGAATCCGAGCGCCGTCACCTCCCCTGGGACGGAGCCAAGCCCCGGGACACGGCGTCCCTGCTCCAGGGACGGGGGAAAGGGTCAGCCCCGCTCCGGCCCCGTCCCACCCACCGGGCAGCCGGCCCGGCGCCGGGTCCCGCCCGTGCCGGGGTGTGGGGGGACGAGGGGGCCAGCGGTGCCACGGGGGGGTCCGTGGGGATCCCGTGGGGGATGCCCGGAGACTCCCACCCCGCGGGACGCTGGAGGCACAACCCGCCCACCACCCCCAGAGCGGGGTCCTGTCCCTCGCCTCGAGTGGGGTCTGGGCAGGGGGATTTGGGGGTGCGGGAGGTGGGAGCAGCCGCTGAACTCACCGAGCAGCCGGGGAGGCCGGAGCAGGGGAGCGAGCGGTGGGAGCAGCCGCCGGGCTCTGCCGGGAGGAGCGGGAGGGGGTGGGAGAGAAAAATTAATCATCCAGGAGGCCGAGTCTCGGCGGGAAGCGAAGGAGTCCAGCTCGGCTGCGCCAATAAAGCGCTGGCCGGATGGACGGACGGACGGGCTGGGTCCTAGAGCCCCACAGCCACGGCCACGGCTCCAGGCAGCTGAGCAGCCGCGCATGGGTCCAGATGTGCGCGGAGCCAGACAGGCAGGCACCGAGCTGTGCACGCATCCAGATGTGCACGCAGCGAGCTGCGCACTCATCCGGATGTGCAGGCGTCCAGATGTGCAGGGATCCAGCCGTGCACACATCCAGCTGTGCAGGCATCCAGTTGTGCAAACATCCAGCCACGCATGCCCCCAGATGTGCATCCATCCAGGCATTAATCCAGATGTGCATGCATGCACCCAGCTGTGCATCCCACCATGGGCATGTCCAAGCCTTGCACAAAGGCTGAGCCCACAGCTGGATGTGCCCACAGCTGGATGCCCTGCTGGGACCAAGGGGCAGCAGGAGGGGGCCGGGGTACCTGGTGCGGGGTCCGGCGCGTCTCCATGTCCCTCATGTCCTTGTCCAGCTCCTCGCTGAGCTGCTCCAGCTCCTGCTCCAGCAGCACCTGCACGGGCAGGACGGGGCTGTGGCCGGCCAGGCTGGCACTGCCCGCGGGCACCAGGACCCCGCTGCCACCCCCAGCCCCCCGCCCGCCACCACCACCTCACCTCGATGGACTGAGCCCGCGTCGGCCGCACTGCTGCCGGCATCTGGAAAGGGCGAGGGGCCGGTCAGGTGTGTGCCCACTGCGGTGCCCGCTGCCCTCCCCCTGTGCCAGGACCTGCCTACCTGCTCCCGCGGAGAGAACTTCCCTGGTTCGTAGTCAAAAATGCTGCCAGGCTCGGCGGTGGCACCCCAGCGGGTCCTGAGGGGGGAGGGAGGGGTTCAGCCACCACAGGCCCCACCCCATGGGCACCCACGTCCCTGTGCCACACTCACCAGTCCATCCCGTTGGGCATTCCGGGGGGCTCAGCTGGAGCCGACCCCCTCCGCCGCGGTTTGGGGGGCGATGGAGGGGCCGTGGTGGGGCAGGAATGGGTGTCCCAGTCGGGCTCTGAGGGTGGAGGGGGTGAGCGGGTGCCGAGCTGTGCCCGCTCTGTGCCGCACCCGCGCACCTGGGCTCACCTGGCAGCTTGCAGTGGATCTGCCGGAACATGCTGCGGTACCAGTCCCGGGGGCTGTCGACACTCTGGGGGGACACGTTAGGGCGGTGAGGGGGTGACAGCGGGGCGACACCCCAGCCCTGCGCCCCCACTCACCGAGCGCGAGGCGAGGGGCATCCCCGTCTCGTCCACGGGCCCGATGCCGTCGTACTTCACCCAGCGCCTCTCCCGCCGCTTGCTGTCCTTGGTCCAGGTGGCTGACCAGCCCGGTGGCCGTGGGCAGGTGGGGGCAGCTCTGGGGCTGGGCGTGGGGTGGGCGGGCACGGGGGTGCTGGGGGCTTTCACCTCCTTGGCCGGCCAGGTCTGGTACCACTCATTCACTGGGGACAAGGTGAGCATCGCTCGAGTGAGCATCGCTCGGGGGAGCCCCCAGGGATGTCCCCAGTGGTGTCCCCAGGGATGCTCAGGGCCGTACCTGAGCTCTTGGGGGCTCCCTGGCTGTTCTCAGCCGTGCCGCGGCTCTCCGGGTCGTGGAAGTGGAAGTTGAGGGTGTTGGAGCCGCGGTGGCGGATGACGGGCACCTGTGGCACAGGGAGGGGCTGGCGCGGGGGCAGCACAAGTGGGGTGGCAAAGGGATGGAGGAGCGCAGCCCCCCGAATTGCCCGGCATGTGACAGCCCCCAGCCCCACTCACCCGAGTCGCCGTGGGCTGCGGGGACACCTGCAGAGGTGGGTGGAGGCGGGGAACGTCCTCCACACCCAGAGCCGGGCTGGTGTCGGGGGGCGGGAGCCGGCCCGCCATGGCCGGGGGGTGGCCCGGGATGGTGCCCCGGGGCTGTTGGTGCCCTGTGGGAAAAGCAGCTGTGCTCACGGGGCGTCCCTTGTCCCTGTTTGCTGGGCATTCCCAGGCTTTTCCAGAGATGGGGGCTCGGACGACCCCCAATTCCACCGCTGGGAGCATCCCCTGTTGTTCAGAGGCGCAGGGGACACCATGTATGGGGTGACAACGACCCTAACCCTAACCACGGTGGCACCGTCCCCAGCTCAGGGAGCCTCTCGGTGCCAGGGGAAGCGGCTGTTCCTGGTCAGAACCAGCCCTGGCACGGCTCCCCACCGCCTTCTCCATGCGGATCCAGACCACCCGCCCCTCTCCAGCGCTGGCTCTGCACGGGTGGATCCAGCCCGACGGGCTCTTGGGGAAGAACACGCCCGGAGCGGGTCGGGGCGATGGCTGTGCCGCGTTCCCATCGCCCCGGCATCCCGGCGCGGTGCCCTCCCGCCCGGGCACGTGGCTGCAGCAGCGTCGCCCGCCCGGGAGCGCTGCCAGTGCCGGGAACACGACAGGGCAGAAATATTTCCCCGCCCTGCAGCGCAAACAGGGAGGGAGAGGGGACGGAGGGACGCGGAATCGGGAACGCGCGGCCGAGCCCGGCACCGCCCGCCGGGAGGGCGATGCTGTGGCTCACCACGGACCGCACGGGGGGCAGCTGGGGGGGGACGGGACCCCCGGAGCCGTTCCCGACACCGGGATGGCTCCAGGGGCGAGCGCAGCCCCGGGGCCTCTGGGGGACACCTGTGTCCTGGCTCGTCCCTCACGGCTCCGTCCCCACCGGGACACCGGCGCTCGCAGGTGCCCACCATGGCCAGACCCCGCCTCAAACGGGGCATCCTGGGGGGCTGCCGGGGGGTGCCAGCCCGGCACGGTGCCCTCTGTGTGTGTGGGACCCCCCAAATCGGGCTGGGGACCCCTCGGCTCCCTGTTCCCGACACCGCAGCCCCAGGGCTGTAATTAATGTTAATCAGCCCCGTGGGAAAACTGAAGAACAGGGAAGGATGTGCCCCGGGGCACAGAAAGTGGGGAGCAGGCTCCCATCCCCCCAGGGCACCCCAAAAACCTCCACGCCATTCCCAGCGCAGCGCCCACACGGGGCTCGGCCCCATCCTTCTCCTCCTTTGGAGTGTCCCCCAAAACCTGACCCCAGGGGTCCCCTCGGGCCACCCCCTCCTCGCCAGCCCCCCCCAGCCAGCCCTTACCTCCTGGGAGGTGCCAACGGGGACCCTCGGGAAGCGCCGGGGTTTTGGGGGGCCCCGGGGCGAGCGGGACGAAGCTGCGAGCGGCAGGGAGGAAAAATCCACGGCACGAACTTTGCCGGGAGAAGGAGCGGGGGGGCCTCAGCGCATCGCGGGGGGCTGGCGGGGACAGGCCCCCAAAAGCATCCCCCGGGAGGGTCGGGAGCCACCGTCCTCCCCGGCGCTGGGTCCCCGTGCGCCCCGGCCCCCCCGGGGTGCGCTGCCCCCCCAGCGCTCCCCGCTCTGGAGCGGGGCCGGCCCATTCAGAGTTTCCAGTGACATTTCCAGGGATGGGATCCAGGGAATGGAGCCAAGAGGCTGAACTCATCCCACGCCCCGCGCACGCGTTCCCGCGCACCCGGGCCCCGCTTACGAAACGGGGCGAGCCCGGCGTCGCCGGCCCCCTGGCGCGATGGAGACGGGGACTCGCGGGGGATTTTCGGGAAGGGATGGGGAAGGAAGTGCTGGGTGGAGGTCGGGACTGAGGCGGGGAGTGGGGTCTGTGCTCCCGTGGACCTCTGAGCACCGGGATGGGGGCATGGTGAGAGCAGAGGCCCTATCCCCACTGCCACCCACTTCCCACGGGTGACCCCTCCACGCCCTCCATGCCCTCCATCCCTTCAATCTCTCCATCCCCCAGGGATAAGGGCACTGGGGACCCCCATGTGAAACCCCCGTGGCCTGCACATGTCCCACCTCCACCCCTCCAGCATCACCAGTTCCCCACCCGATGGAGAAAGGGATCTGGGGGGGATTTTTGGAAGAGGATGAGGAGGGAAATGCTGAGAGGAGGTGAGGACTGAAGCGGGGATTGGGGTCTGTGCTCCTGTGCCCCCCCAAGCCCTGGCGTGGGGACACAGTCAGAGCAGAGCCCTCACCCCACTGCACCCCTCCATCCCCTCCATCCCCCCATCCCTAAGAAATCCGGGCATGGGGACCCCCATGGAACCCCCCCGTGCCCCGCTCTGGGGGTGCCCCGTGTCCCCCCTCACCCCCTCGGGCAGCGCCCGCACCCACCACTCACCCGCCGGCCACTTCCTGCTCCCCTAAACTGCTGACACCCCCAAAACGGGGCAGCCCCAGCCCTTCCTCATCCCGTGAGCTCCCACGTGAGCTCCCGCGGGCTGGCGGCTTCGCTGCCACCCCTCGGTCCCCACCAGGCCACCGCCCCCTGCTGCTGGGGACGAGGGGGACGATGGCAGGAGCCCTGTCCGGCTGCGATGCTGCGCCCAGGGGACACCGGGGACACAGGGAACACCAGGGACACAGGGGACACCGGGGACACAGGGGACACAGGGGACACAGGGGACACAGGGAACACCAGGGACACCGGGGACACCGGGGACACCGGGGACGCCCCTCTGCCACGGCCCTGGGGGACGCAGCTCCCGCCCAAATGCCGTGGGAAGGAGGCAGCTCCTTGGTGCCAGCTGGGGACACCGGAGCGAGGACACGGGTTGGGGACAGGGGCTGATCCTGCTGGAAGATCCCGGGGTGACGAGGGCAGGGAGGGCAGCAGGGCGGGGGAGGGTTAGACCCTGCGAGGGGACCCCCGACCCTATCCCTGCTGCCAAGGGGTGACCATCCCCTCCAGGTCCCCTCCAGGTCCCCTCCAGGTCCCCTCCAGGCCACCAAGTGACACCTTGGGAGATCGCAGCACCCGCTGGCGATGCGAGGAGCAGCCCCCTTCACCACAGCCCACCCTGGGCTGCCGACAGCCCCCTCCCGGACCCCCACTCACCTCCCGGCCCCCGAGCACCGTCCCCGTGCCCGGCGAGGAGCCTCCAGCGCCAGCCCTGCCTCGGTCCCTCCCTCTCTCCCCGCGGCTCCCAGCACCAGCCTCCGCTCACAGATAAATATTTAACGCGCAGCCCGGGCCGGGATTAACAAAGGGCGAGTGTTTCCTGTTTGCTCAGCGCGGCGATGCCAGCCGGGAACGTGCGGCCGGCCCCGGGGATGCTCCCAGGGATGCTCCCGTGGGCAGGGATGTGCCAGGCGGCTGCCGGAGCCCCCCGGTGCCGAGCGCGGGGTCTGGGAACGGTGCTGGGGGCCGGGGGCTCCCCAGTTTTGGTGGGAACACCCAGGAAAAGGGTGGGAGAGCCGGAGCGTCCTGCCTCGGGCGCGCCCTGGATGCATCCCGCGGCTGGGACCGGGAATGTCGTCGGGAGCAGCAGGTGGGAGACAGGGAGCACGTGGTGAGCGGAGCTCGAGGCGGGAGGCTGAATTCCCGAAGAAAAAGGTGCTGGGATTGGGATAACGCCCTGGAGCCCTCCAGAGTTCATCCTGAACATTCGGCTGGCACCTGGGAAGAGGGGATGGATCCCGGGTGTGGAGGCCACAGGTGGGAGACACAGCAGCTTCCCGGGAATGGAGGGAGCTGGTGGTGCCGGAGGGGGATCCCCGGGCAGGATCCAGCCTGGCATTGGAGTCGTGACCATTTGGATCCATCCGGATGGATCCCGGCCAGCACCAGCCCCAGGGCTGCTCCCTGAAACTCCTCGGTGTGGAGGGAACACCCCCAAGGGGAGCTGGTGATGCCAGAGCTGGGATGGCTGCGGGAGGGGGATCCCCGGGCAGGATCCAGCCTGGCATTGGAGTCGTGACCATTTGGATCCATCCGGATGGATCCCGGCCAGCACCGGCCCCAGGGCTGCTCCCTGAATTCTCCCAGTGTGGAGGGAACACCCCCAAAAGCGCCAGGGAGGGAGCCAGGGTGAAACAAGAGCTGGCACATCCCCTCCTCTCCCTGCTGGCACCGGGCTGTAAATCCCAGAGAAGGACGAGGAGCAGGAGCCGAGAGCTCTCCAATCCCAGCCGGGAGCCGCCGCTCCGCGTGTGCCGACGTGCCGGAGGTTGGGAGACGCCGTCTGGGTGCTGCCCCAGCCCTGAAAATGCTGTAAAAGCCCCCAAAATCCTCCCTTCCGGCAGCACAGGGACCCCCTTAACCCCCCTAAAAAAACCACAGCGGAGCCCAGTGACTGTGTCAATTTTTAACTTTTTTTTTCTTTTTTTTTTCCTCCTTAAAGATGACTCCGATTTACATCGAGACAGTTCTAACAAATTCATTCCTTGTTTCACAAAAAAAAAAAAAAGAAATTATATTAAATAATTTCTGCCAATAAATAACATTTTCACCATTTTTTTTCTCCTTTCAACAGAACTAAAAAAAAAAAAAAAAGAAGCAAGAAATAAAAATAAAAATAAAAATTAAAAAGGAGGCAGTCTCCAGGCAACGGGCGTATGATCCTTCAGCATCGAGAACCCTAAAATCACCATTGCTGCACCCCTGGGAGGGCTTCAGGTCCTCCCTGGCCGAGGTTTTGGTGGGATCTGCATCCCTGCCAGCTCCCCTGGCCAGGTGGGATCTGTGCCAGAGGCAGCCAGAGGGGTTCTCCCAACCCCAAAAAGAAAATTAAGCTTGAACTCAACCCACCACCCGCCCCATTGCCGACTCCCCTCCTTGGACATGCACCTTGCTAGAACATGCAAAAAAACCCAGGCTGCGGGGAGGTGGGGGCTTTCCCTGGATTTGGGGGCTCCCTCGGGTCGGGGGGCTGCCCCGGGGCCGATGGGCTTCCCAGAATCCCGGTTGTCCAAGCTCCAGGTGGCAGCCGGGGAGGGGAAGGGACGGGCGGGAGCTCGGAGATGAGGGGTCAGAGACAAGCCCAGCTCCGAGGCGCTGGATTTGTGGGGGAAAAGAAGGAGGAAAAGGGGAATTTGGGGGCGTTTCTGGATTGTTTTTGGTTTGCCGTGGTGGGGATCGGGGCAGGGAATTCTGCTCCGAGGTTGTCCCCAAAAGAGGGGATGGGGGATCTCGGCTCGGGGCTGTGGCAGGGGAAGCCCAGCATTCCCACTGGGAGAGGGAGCGTTAATTGAGGGGGTAATTAGCACCCAGAGCCCCATCGCTGCTCCTCACCCCCTCGGGAACTGCATCAAAGGGAAGAGGGGACCTGGCTCCGTGACATCCACACGTGCTGGTGCCACAGGGACACGGGGGCAACTTCCAGCCTTTGGCCACCACCTTGGGGCTGGGGCAACCAACATCCAGCCCTTGGTCGCCTTCTCCATGGCTGGGACACTGGGAAGCTGCAACTCCCACCAGCCCCAGGGATAAGGGGGGACAAAAATCCCACCCTTGGCCACCTTCTCCAGGGCAAGGACAACCAACATCCAGTCCTTCTCCAGGGCCAGGACACCGGGAAGCTGCAGCCCCACCAGCCCCAAGGATTAGGGGGTTGGATCTGAGCCCCCAGACCACGAAGCACAAGGTCCAAAGGGATTTCGGAGAGGGGGAATTGGTGATGCCAGAGCAGGAGAAGAGGGTGGGGGGACAAACTGCCAGCAAAGCAAATCCCCCTCCGTGCTGGGCCGGGCCCTGCTGACCCCTCCACGCTGGGAACGGGGCGAGTGCCAGGCTCGGGGTCCCGCAATTCCCATCCCAAATATCCCGACTAAAACCTGGCTGCTTGGGTGAGATCCCAGCCTGGGTCAGCACAACACGCCCGAACATGCACGGGCAGCCCCGGGCACGGTGTGAGCGCCCGGGTACCACACACGGGCTCACCGCGCTCACAGGAGGCCCTGAAAGGACAAAGAAATACTCACAGACAAAAGGCAATTTGGCCCCACTGTTCGGACTGGGGGGAGAGAAGCTCGCTCCAAACATCTCGCACTTTTCGCAAAGCGGTGGGCGTGTTAAAAAAAAAAAGGGATCAAAGGGGGGGGGGGGGAAACACCAAAAAAAAAAAAAAAAAAAAAGAGAAAAAAATAGAGGGAAAAGTGGAGGCATGTGACTCGAAAGTGTGGAAACCCAGCGGTCTGCTCGCAGAATCCTAAACAGCCCCGGGGGATCAGGTGACGTGTGATCCTAAGACAATTTGAAAGCTTCCTGGGAAGTTGCTGTTTTCCTCTGGCGCTGGATTCCAAGGGAAGACAGCAAGATCCAGGGAAAGCGCTGGCAAAGATCCCCTGGGAGAGGCTCAGCCCTGCCTGCGGAGAGCACGGGACAAGGTGGGGAAGGGAAAGCTGCGGGGGGAGGTTGCTCCAGGAGCTGCTGCCTCGGCTCCAGGCAATGGACACGGCTCACATGGGAAAAACGGGAATCTCACAGAACCCTTCCCCAGCACGCCCAGCTCGAGTGAAAGAACGCTCAGCTCCCACTCCGAAATCCCTGACAACGCCCCGGGGGTGTCCCCTGGGAACCCTCCGGGATCCCTGTCCAGCACTGCACCAACACCCTGCCAAAATTCCTGCCGGATCCACTCGGTTCTGCCTTCCAGCCCCTCGCTGCCTCCCAGCCCGGGGGGGCTGCCCTGGCACCAGCACCAGGCCACATCTCCCCAAAACCAGCGGTGCCCCACCCATCTCATCCCAAACCTTCATCAGCAACCCCCGATCCAGCTGCTGGGAAAGGCTGAGCTGCCCTCTGGAACAGCCACGGGTGGGTGATGCCCAAAGTCACCCACAGTGGGTGGAAGACCCCTCTGGGGGACAGGGAGGTGACACTGGCGGGGACCACCCTGTCCCCCCCACGCCCCAAACTGCTCGGCAAGGGCCGATTCCAGCCGGGAACAGGGAATGAGCCATGGGCTGGGCAGCCTGTGCTGGTGGGGTAACGGGGAGGGCTGTAACCTCCGGGGTGTAAATCCCCCCTTTTCCTTTAAAATTCAGGCTCTGCAGCTTTCCCAAGGATCACCAGGCAGCGGAGATAATTCCTCTGCTCTGAATCAGAGCGATTCCCAAGGGAATTGTGCTGGCGAACTGGCTGCTCCAAAGAGGAAGAGCCACAACGAGGGGCAGCACTTCCCCCACCTTCTCCCTATTCTCCTTTGGGACTCCACTGGGATAAAGCTGAATTCCTGAAGGAAAAAAAGGTGCTGTGTAACAACCCTGGAGTCCTTCAGAGCTACCCCTGGCTGTCACCTTGGAAAAGTGGGATGGATCCCAGCAATCTGCCTTCCAGGGAACTGGTTGCTAAAGCAGCAGCTGCAGGTAGGCAAGAAGGTGGAAGAAAAGAACAGGAAAAATCTGGGAAGAAAACAGGAGTGAAAAGGAAAACCAACCCAACCGTATCCTGAAGGGAGGGACCTGCTTTGGAAAGCTCAGGCTAATTCCAAATTGTGCCAAAGCCAACGACCCAAGTTGCCTGGTTTGACTGATTTTTGTTTTTTTAATCCAACCACCCCCCCCTCACCCCCAGCAGAGGTTTGGCCTCTCGGGGAGGGCAGCCGGACAGCACAACATTCCCGGGATGCACTAGCAGTTGGATTGGTTTCTAAATTAAATTAAAAAAAAAAAAAAAAAAAAAAAAAAAAAAGGACTTTTTTATATATACTGAACATAAATAAAAAAAAAAAAATTACAAAATGGTCGCTTTCTTACAGAACGGATGCGGACTGGATTTATGGACGTGCCTCCAGGTGAAGTTGGTTTCTCCCCCTGCCCCCACCCCACCCCGATAATAAATAAATAAAATTCATTAAGTTTTGGATCCTCTGGCGGTGCAGGTTTGGGCGCTCGGAGCGTTACTGGGATTTCTTCCCTGTGCCGTTCTTGTCCGCAGAGTTCGAGGTTACCAAGTTCACGGGGCCGTCCGAGTGCAGCGAATCCTTGCGCGGGGGCATCCGCTCGTTGATGCGGTCCAGCCCCCGCGCCTCCTCGAAGCTGCGGATCTTGTGCTGCGGGGAGAAGCCCCGGATGGCTGCGGAGGGAAGGGAGCACAGGGAGGGACCGTCAGGAGGAGCCGTGGATTCCCCCCGGAGGAGCCCTCCAGCACACGCCAGACACCAACGGGGATAGTGGCGGGGACGGAAAGCACCTGCCTGGATTTGGGAGTTACAGGGCGGGGAATTGGGGAATTTTCGGTGTTGCCAGCTCATGTTTTGCTGGCTGTGAAGTTTGGGATTTGCTTGGCTCCTTAAGAGCTTTTCATGGAATCGTGGGATGGGTTGGGAGTTTAGAATCGTCCAGTGTCACCCCTGCCATGGGCAGGGATGCCTTCCCCTATCCCAGGTTCAACCCCCCCAACCTTGGACATTTCCAGGGATGGGGCAGCCACAGCTTTTCTGGGAATTCCATCCCACCACCCTCACAGGGAAGAATTTCCTTCCAATATCCCAAACCCCCCCTTTTTTTAACAGAATAGGAGGAACTTGATGAACCAGACAAGTGCTCGCTGTCCCCAGAGAGTGAAATCTCGGGAAAATTTCAAAGCTGAAGAACACGACACTAAAAAATAACAATTAAAAATAAAATAAAAAGAAAAAAAAATCCAAAAAAAAAAAAAAAGCAAAACCCAGAACGACAGAACAAAGACACCACCACAAGGCTCTGAACTCCGACACAAACCACACACTGCAACACCAGGAGAGGGAACAGCTAGTCCTTGGATCACAAAGGCAAAATTCTTGCATGACCAGGAGACACACGGGCAAATTTGGGAGGGATGAATCCCACTGAGGAATTTCATGTCCCTGCTCCATCACCGCGGGGACGAGCACGTCACCCTCGCCCTGATGACACGGACCAAATGTGAAACTCCTTTGTGCTACGGATAATTTAAGGAAAAGGAGGCTGTGCCAGATCTTTTACAAGGACTTGGCTGGCTTACAAACAACTTCCCTTGGGAAGCAAAGCCTCTACAGAGCTGCGCGGCTCCGCTCGGCATCGAGGAAAAATCCTCATGGATCTGTCATTCCTACACTCTGCAGGCAGAGAATTGCCTCTCCACCTTGGCTTACGTGTGGGCGAGGCAGGGATTACACCAGCACCACAAAATCCTGATTTCTAAGGGTTTGGATGGTGCTGGCACATCGCAGGACCTCAACCCCAAGATGTTGAGCTGCTGGAGCACAAATTGCTCCGGCAACTCCAAATAAAGGTGTTCCACTGAGGAATAAACTGTTCAAGCTGAAACAGCCTTGAACCAAGCCCCTGGGTATTTTATTTTTTTCTTTCCCAGCAAGGCCTCGTCCTCCCCCACTTCTGGTGATGCAAGAGTAAAAAGCTTCCGTTAAGGGCTGGTAAAGCTCTTTAAAATGAGCGCACGCACACACGGAGATGATTTGAGTCTCTCGCCGGGTTCTAGCCATACCTTCCCGTGCCTCTACCGCTTCTACTGTGGCTGCAATACAGAAGAACAGTGGCATGCAAAAATGAAGACAGGGAAAAAAAAAAAAAAAGAACAAAACAAACAAAACAAAACAAAAAAAAAAAGAAAAAAAAAAGAAAAAAAAAACAAAAACAGAGTGACAGTGAGTGATCCGACATCATGGCTGCGACGCAGAGCCCGCGGCCCCCCAGCCCCGGTGGTGCCAAACGAGTGGCGAGAGGGGAGAAAGAGGTGACAGGAGGTGGAGAGGAAGGGGGGAAGGGGACTCCCGAGGGCTCAGGGGGAGTCTCCTCTCCTCTGGATTGATCTGATGGAAGAACGGAGGAGCCGAGAGAGCTTCCTGCTGTGTGCACCGGGCAGGGATAACCTCGGACTAAGCCGTGGGTCTGCTCCACGCTGGGTGGCTCCAGGCCACCTTCAGATGATCAGTTCTGTGGAATTCACCCTCCACCACCACAGCTGCATGAGGGAAGGGATCCCAGGGGATGTCCTGGAGCAGTGGGAAGGAGAGGGGCAGCCTGTTTTCCAGGGAAGGACAAGCAGCAGGTACTGGGCTGCTCCGCTCCCGGTGCCTTGAGCTGTAACAGAAAATCAGGCTCCAAATCCAGTTTGGCTTCAGCTCCACCTCCTGAAAGTGTTACCAAGCAACAAGGCACCACAGAGCTGAGCAATGTCCCCCTTCCTAAATCTGCTGCGGCAACGTCCAAGGTTTGGTAGGCCCTGCCTCAACATCTGGAAGGAGGCCCTTCCCTTGAGCAGATTCCCTGGATTTTAGCCTCAAAACAGCAGCTTTTTTGCTTTGGACACAATACAGAGGCCACGTGGTCCTTGGGAGGCCACGGAGGAAGGATGGAGCTGTGGCTACACAGTTCTGCCCCACATTCCGTGACTTTTCGCTCCGCTGATTTTGCCAAGCCCTGCTGCGAAAGGCTGGCGAGAGGCTCAGGAGGGAAGGGCTCTCCTCACTGCAGCCCCGTTTCCCTTTCTTTGGGGTGCACAGGCACCCCAAAAGGGGGGCAGCCCCCTCTCCTCCTCACCCAGCAGATGGGGCTCCCATAAATTCACCGGGAGTGTGAAGGGATGTGCGAAACGGGAAGGGATGGGAGGATGGGGAAAAGGGGGATGGGAGAAGGGGTCAGGACAGGGAAAAGAAAGGAGGGAGAAGGGGTCAGGACAGGGAAAGGGGGGTGAGGGGGGCAGGAGAAGCCGGGTGGTGCCGAGGGGAGCGGGGGGAGCCTGCAGGCGGCCGGCAGGGCGGGTAAGGCAGCAGCAAAGGCCCAGCTTGTTTGTTCTGTCCTGGGGGGAGGCTTATTTTGAGGGAGGGGAGGTCGCTGGTACCTCTCAGAGAACCCCCTGAGAGGGGAAGGTGCTGGAGAACGTCACAGCATGACCCTGTGCTGTGGGGATACAGGGACAGAGCTGCTGCAACAGCCACCTTCCCACTCAGGCTCTGTTCCCAAAACTGGGGCGACGGGACTGTGACAGTTTCTTATAAAAAAAGGGAAAAAAAAATCCATCCTCCTCTGTGGGCAGAGAAATCCATGAGCTCGGGAGTGATGCTGCATCCTCCCCGGGAGCAGGCAGTGATATTTCCACGTTTCTGACTCGTGAGCTACTTAATCCAGGCAATCCCAGCCCCAGCCCGGGGAGAGCTGCAGGAAATCCCTGGTGCCCATGGGAAGGGGGAAGCTGGGGAGGTGCCAGGCTTTGAAGGCCGCTGGCAGGGAAGGATTAAAACGCTGGATTACAGGATTCCCTCTGGGGACACGTTTCTGGGATAGCTCATTCCCTGAGCACCAGGGAAGGGTCGGATCCTTCGCTCCGTCCTGCTCCCAGAGCTGCTGAGGGAGGCAGCAAAGTTTGGGAAGAAACCTCAAAACCTGAGAGGCAGCTTTTCTGAACCATCCAGCCCTGGAGGAACCTCGCTCCTTTGGCTGAACCTTCCTCTTGGTTTGGGATTCGTGACTTCCCAGGGGCGGATTGGGAGGGGTTTGGTTGAACGAAGAACAAACAAGCAGCTGTGTCACTGTCACATTCACACAGAGGCTGTCACACAGCAGCAGCAGCACAGCGAGGTGAGGCAGAGGATGTGCACCATGCAGCGTTAGAAGGGAAAGAAAGGATAAAAAGTCGTTGCAGAAACAAACAATTAAGCACTAAACATGCTTTAGGCAGGCTGCTGTGGGTTTTCTTCCTCGAGGGTACACGGGGACATCTTGGCATCTCTCCGCATCCCCACCTACACCTCTGCTTCCTCCTCTTTGGGAATCCTTCCTCCCCACGGGCCTGAACCCTGGCTGGGGTCCCCTGGCACCCCCCAGGCTGCCTGTGGGAGCTGCTCCAGGGGGTTTGGGGCAGGGGGAGTGCAGGGGGGCACGGGTACTCACCGGTCTGCAGGGTCTGCCTCCCCCCCGAGAGCACTCCCAGGGGCAGGGTACCTGTGGGGGTCAGGCCTTTGAGGGTCAGCACGCTCTCGCTCTCCTCCCTGCAGGGAACAGCAGCACCAGTTACACACCGAGCAGTGCACTGGTTGTACTGGTCCACGCAAGACTGGTGGGTGACAGGGAAATGGGAGCCTGCCCTGAGCACAGCTGCCTTGGGAATGATGGAATCATGGAAGCATTAAGGTTGGAAAAGACTTCTAAGGTGACCAAGTCCAGCCATCAACCCAGCACTACCCTGGTCACCACGTCCCCAAGTGCCACATCCACACATCTGTTAAATCCCTCCGGGATGGGGACTCCACCACTGCCCTGGGCAGCCCATTCCAACGCTTGGCAACCCTTTCCATGAAGAAATTTTCCCTAATATCCAACCTGAACCTCCCCTGGTGCACTTTGAGGTTGTTTCCTCTCATCCTTCACTTGTTATTTGGGAGAAAAGATCACAACCCCTACCTGGCTACAACCTTCTTCAGGCAAATGTGTCCTGAAAGAGTCTGGAAAAACCAGACTCTTTCTGTCTTGTGGGGTTTTTCCCCTTCCTTTCTTCCTGACCAGTGCTGCTCCATCACCCAGTCCCCAAATTAAGCCCAGACCCCAAATTAAGCCCAGTCCCCAGCCCATCCTTACCGAAGAACCGAGAAGACCCGTGCCATCTTCCCAATGGCTCTGATCTTATTCCTGATGATCTCCTTACGGACCGTTGTCCCACCTTAGGGAGAGAAAAGAGCAAACAGCAGCACGTTGGAGGTTTCCTGCTCTCCAGAGAACATCAGCATGAAGCACCTGCCTGACTCCAGGAAAAGAAAATCATGGTTTTACAGATTCACAGCTACACCGGAGAGAGAACGGTGCTGGAAGGATGGCATCAGGATGGCATCAGGATGGCACCAGGATGGCAGCGAGGAGGGCAACACCAACGAGATGGCACACGGAACTCGAGAGGGCTAAAGAGAGTAGAACCACCAGCACAGGACACGGATTCGGGGAGGTCTCCAGGTGGGCTCACACTGCACAGGATGTGACACAAATGACTCAGCCATGAGGACACAGTTTGCAAGGCAGAGCACGGAGGGATCTGACGGCTGATGGGCACCGCTGTGCTCGCCCACAGTGGCACGCAAGCATCAGCTTTGGCATCCAAGGAGCACGGGGAAGGGCTGGCCGGAGCCTGGCAGCTCTGCTCTGACCCCACACGGACACAACGGGACGGGGGGGAACTGCCCTTCCGCTCTACGGACCCAACGGGAGAGAGGAAACCAAAAAAAGCATGGAGGGAGCTGAAACCAAAGGGAAAATTCAGGTCAAAAGAGGGAACAAATCCATCTCCTCTCAGCTGAGATTCCTCACATGGCCCAGTACACATCAGGACAGGGAAGCCAAACCCAGGGCTAACATGCACCATGGCTCAGCCATGCACTACGTGGCTGCATTCAGAATCAAGTAGAAACGTGACCCCCGTTTCTCGAGTTCCTGGAGGAACGCAGAAGGGTTAAAAAACACATGGAGCTTATGTTAAAACTGAAAGGGGATGAAGAGACTGCCCCACTAGTCAGCTCTGGAAATCCACTTCAAGGATCTGGTGGCACAGGCAGTGATAATTAAGCTCGTAGCAAATTCTAGCTGGGTACCTTTCGGATAGCTTGAAATGTAGTGATCTTCAGGGAGAGGAGACACCAAGAAACAAGTAGATGAAGACAGAGATAGAAGAAACAAATTTAATTTTCATGGGAGGGAGGAAAGAAAAAACAAAACCAAAAAACAAAACGGAAATGCAATGGGAGAAGCGGGTTAGAGTCTCCACCTGGGGCCGAAGCAGCTCAGGCCCCCCTTCTCGCTGCCCCCCACGGCTGCCTCAGCTTCCTCAGGTCACCACCTCACTCCTGTGTCCCCCCCAAAATCCAAACTACTCATCAGCTCAGCCACTGATTTGTCCCCTTCATGCACTGCTTAAAACCAGGGCCAAAATCTGTGTGTTTTTGGGGGTGGGGGGGGGGGGTGACATGAGAAACCGCTTTACAGAGGAGTTCACTGCAACAGATGAGAAGATCGGGTGGCTATTTTGGTGCTGAAAATTTTGAATTGGGGGAAAAAATAACCAGCAGCCTGTGTAAGGAGCAGGAAACCATTCCCAGAGTAGCTGGCAAGAAGTGTCTGTCGCAGTGAATGTTTAATTTCTCTGTGACTGAACAGCAAAGGAGAAAAAAAAAATAAAAATAATGTTCCCTACCCAGAACTGCACAAAGGTTGGGCAAAAAGGAACTGGAGACCCTGGCTGGGCATCCAGCTATAAATCAAGTGCTGCTCAGGCATCAAAGACCTTCCCCAGCCTTTCCCCCTGCTGCTCTCAGGTGCCAGCAGGGATATTTTACCTTCCAACGTCTCGTCGCCATCCGAAATCAGCTCGTCATCGGAGCAGATGTTGAGGATGTTCACGAGCATCTCGGTGACTGCAAGAGGCACAGACAGCGAGGTCAGAGAGGCCCGGGGCACGTGGAGAGGTTTGGAGGACGAGGGGAGGATTTCAAGGTCGTCTGTCCCCTGCAAACGGGAGCCTAAAGACACTTTTAGGCACAGCCTGCTGGTACCCGCAGCGGCGCCGGAGCAGACGACACACGCTGCATCTTCTGCCAAGGAGGTGGATGCAGGCCAAGCACATCACAGAGGAACCAGACGTGGGCAATGAGGTGCCAACATTCCTGCAGAACAGCCTGAGCTCCCTCAAGGTCCCCCCCTCCCCATCCCCACCCGCGCCACAGCCACCTGGCTCTGAGAAGGGCCAAATTTGGGGAAGGGGAGGGGGGCGGTGGGATTCGACCTTTGGTGCCTCAAAGTCAAAAAGACCCTTTGGAAGTTGTGAGGTTGAAGCCACACTCCGAACATACAGGACAGGGGTGGAATTTAAGCTCATCAGGAGAGGTAAAAATCCTTTTGGTGAAAAGCTGAGGCAAAGTCTTGGTCATATTTTAAGCTGCCTCGCCTTCTCCAGAACGAAATAAGCCTTGGATTGAAATGAATGCTTCCTTTTTGGTGGGCCTGGAGCCAACAGGAATTTTTAATTCCTCCGTTGCAAACCAAGAGAAACGTCTCCAGATTCTGAGGTGGGGCTACAGCACCCAAGATCAGCTCCACCAGCAATGCAGAAAGAGCAAGGAAGGAGGGGTTTATCGGGAAAAGCTTTTTCAAACAGGTACCAACAGCTGTTTTTGCGAGAATTTAACCCAGTAATGCAGATCTGTGGAGCCTCAACTGCACTCCTGGGCTGCTCAGAGCTGCAACAGTCTCCCAGTGCTGTGGGACAGGATTCGGACACTCAGGATGTGAGGATCAGGCACCGGGAACTTGGAATAAAAACCCAAATCTCTCTTACCCTTTTCCCCTACGAAAGGCAAAGACCATGTGAAGACATCCATGAAGTTTGGAAGCCAGTAGGGGTGAGGGGAACAGTTGAACTGCCTGATGTTCATGACGTTGTTTTCGTATTTCAGTACAGCAGCTGGGAGAGGAAAGGGAAAAAGAACAAATGTCCACGGGCACTGAGCACTGAGAAATCCTGGAATGGGCTGGGTGGGAAATCCTGGAATGGGATGGGTGGGAAGGGATATTAAGGATCAGCCAGTGCCACCCCTGCCACGGACAGGGACACCTTCCACGGTCCCAGGCTGCTCCAACCCGGCCTTGGACACTTCCAGGGATCCAGGGGCAGCCCCAGCTCCTCTGAGAATTCCATCCCAGCCCCTCCCCACCCTCCCAGACAGGAATTCCTTCCCAAAATCCCATCCAGCCCTGCCTTCTGGCACTGGGAAGCCATTCCCTGTGTCCTGTCCCTCCATCCCTTGTCCCCAGTCCCTCTCCAGCTCTCCTGGAGCTCCTTTAGGCCCTGCAAGGAGCTCTGAGCTCTCCCTGGAGTGTTTTCCTCTCTCATCCCCCAGCTCTCCCAGCCTGGCTCGCTCTGGAAGTTGCACCAGTGTTAAAAAAACTTCATTATCAACACCAGGTTACACTCGTGTAGAGTCAAGCTACCAACTCCCCAAAATGAGAAGGTTTAAGCTAAAACTTTTCATTTCCTCAGGCCGGTTCTCAGCTTAGAACAGCGAAGCTCAAACAGAGCCAAGATCCAAAGCGAGGGGTGAAAAACCCCACAGCAGGAGAAAATTCCTCCATGACCCCCATGGTTTAGGGGCAGAGGGAAGGGGAAAGCTCTCCTACACTATCAGCTTCAGTGGGATGGCAGCATCCACCAACAGGGCTCCGTTGTCCCGTGTCTGGGAATGAAAGCTTTATTCCAGCCCTTATGACTCCGCAGTTAATTGCCGCAGTAACACATTAAGTCAACCACTTCAGCTCAGCACACAAAGCTCTCTTTCATTCCAGGCACAAGAATGCGGCTGGAGGAGAGGGTTTTGTATCAAAAATAGTGTATTTTTTGTATCAAAACCAGTGTGGCAGCAGCTGGAGCCGGGCAGGGATTGTCCCTCTGTGCTGGGCACTGGGGAGGTGCCCTGAGTGCTGTGTCCAGTTCTGGGACCCTCATGGAGGGGCTGGAGTGAATCCAGGGAAGGGAATGGAGCTGGGGAAGGGGCTGGAGAACTCCTGAGGGAGCTGGGAAGGGGCTCAGGCTGGAGCAAAGGAGGCTCAGGGGGGACCTTGTGGCTCTGCACAAGTCCCTGACAGGAGGGGGCAGCCGGGGGGGTCGGGCTCTGCTCGCAGGGAACAGGGACAGGAGGAGAGGGAACGGCCTCAGGCTGGGCCAGGGGAGGCTCAGGGTGGGCAGCAGCGGGAATTTCCTCATGGAAAGGGTGCTCAGGCCTTGGCAGGGGCTGCCCAGGGAGGTTTGGAGTGCCCACCCCTGGGGGTGTCCAAGGAATGATGGAAGTGGCAGTGACAAGGTGGGGATCAGGCACGGGTTGGACTCGATGGTCTTGGAGCTCTTTTCCAACTTAAATTATCCTGTGATTTTGGGAGAGCAGAGTGGGAGAGGGATTTCCTGACCCCCCACAAGAGCAGCAGAGCCCTGGCCTTACCCTTGTTGTTATAGACATCTAAGTAATTTGGTGCAGAGAAGATTGTGATTAACGAGGGAAAGCCCGTGGTCTGGCTCTTCCTGTACATTCGGTACCTGCAAAAACACGGCACCGAGTTAAACCCGGCCCAGCACGGCCCAAACCCCGCCCAGCCCCTGGGCTGCAGCACTTACCCAGCATCCTGGGCTTCGTGAGCTCGGATTACGGATAACAAACTATTGTTCTGCAAAAATTCACACACTGCAGGGTAACTGGAAAACAAAAAGAGAGGAGAGCTCAGCAGGGAGCAAAAGAGAGCACAGAGCAAGGGTGGTCTCGGCTTCAGGGAGCAGCCATTGCAGAGAACATCCAGTTTCTGTCCAGCACCCCAAAATATTGTTTTATCATTCAAAAATTAATTGCAAAGGGTTCTGTTAAACCCTCCCTGTGAGTGGACTGCCAGCACAAATCCTTCTTTTTCAGCAAGGGAAGATTATTCCCTAGAGGCACCGGAAACCACTCAGAGGGCACCAACAAAGCACCTCTGCTGTCTGAGACCCCAATTCCATACAGTAACTTACCCAAAGACAGCTCAGTGTTACAGGAGGAGAAAAAACAAGCAAGAATTTGTGCATTAGAGCCAAGCAAGGAGAATTTCAGGTACACGGAGTGGCCTGAACGGTGATTTTAGTGTGAGGGGGGACAAAGTGGCCCCTAAAACACTCCTCACCTGTAGAAATAGGAGCAGCCTCGGACAGTGTTGTGGGCAAAATGCTCCAGGGTTTTCTCGTTGCCGTAATCCTCCGAGGGATCCGACCACAGCAGGTCACACATCGGACCAAAGGCTGGAGGCTCCTTAAACCTGTCTAACTGGAGAGGGGACACAACATCAGCAGGAGCTGTGGCAGGAAAAACATCCCAAATCCATGCAGGAGTCAAGCCCACAAGGAGTTGGGAGTGAAGGGAAGAGCCCAGGGAGCTGACTTACTTTCCTAATGTCATCTAGACACGTGATTTCTGGAGACAGGCCCCCGTGGACACACAGGAATTGCTGGTTGAGGAGGGCAGCGAGAGGAAGACAGTCGAAGGTATCCATGCACGCGTCGTACACTCGCTCCGAGTACTTGATTCGACCTGGGAAGAAGGAATTTGATCAAGCTCTGATGGGCCAAAGTGCTGATCAATAAATCCAAGGAACCCTGATATGGAAGCTCCAGGTCCGTGGCCCACAAATACAACTTTGCACCTGTGTGTTTGTGGAAATGCTGACTGGGAATCCAGTTTTGCACCTGTGTTTTTGTGAAAATGCTGACTGGGATTCCAACTTTGCACCTGCGTTTTTGTGAAAATGCTGACTGGGAATCCAACTTTGCACCTGCGTTTTTGTGAAAATACTGACTTGGATTCCAACTTTGCACCTGTGTGTTTGTGGAAATACTGACTGGGAATCCAACTTTGCACCTGTTTGTGAAAATACTGACTTGGATTCCAACTTTGCACCTGTGTGTTTGTGGAAATGCTGACTGGGAATCCAACTTTGCACCTGTGTGTTTGTGAAAATACTGACTGGGAATCCAACTTTGCACCTGTTTGTGAAAATACTGACTTGGAAAATAACTGTTAGGTGTGGAAAGGAAAAGGTTTCTTTAATCTGGAGTTGGACAAGAATATTCACCTCCCTTCGAGTTGTTTTCTACACCACCTGCACTGAGATCAATACAAAAGAGATGAGGTGTTTCCACATCATGAAAATTTGGAGCATGGAAAAAATTTGGGATGCTGATAAAGCCACCCCATCACTTCCCCACGGCCCTGCTGCTCCTCTAGACTCATCTTCCCTGCTGAATTTGGCACAGCAGCATCACACAGCCATAGAGGGCAGGAATTGCCTTTCCAGCTGGACACAGGTGCTGGGAGGCAGGATTTACCCATGGAAATGGATCTTCCCACTGGATCTTTCAGGGATGACAATCCCAGCGAGGGCACAGGGGAAGAGGATGTTCCCATACATTCAACAGGGACACCACGGCCTTTCCAAGGCAGTTTGGCTCTTACACCAGACCTCAAACATGCTCAGAAACATCCTCATGTCAGAGGCACTGATGGGTTTTCAAGGAAGGGGAAAAGCAGCACCTCCTGTTTTCCCAAGGGAAAAAACCCAACCCCATCACCTGGTTCAGGCTGGGCACAGCTCACCAGGAGCTCACCTGCACCCAGGTGATGGATACAGCATCCAGCACGGAGCTGGGAGGTGTTTTCCAGCTCATTCCTGAGCAAACAGAAGAGGACCTCATCCCCTGTGAGCCTTCCCCCATCCAACAGCACCCAGAGCTGACAGGATAAAGACTGGACTCAGAATTCTCTCTTGAGGCCGGGTCCTTGAGCAAGAATTCCCTAAAGGAGCTTTGCATTGAGCTCTCTCCCTCTTTTACTGCTTGGAATGACAGTCATCCATCATTGCCTGACCTTTCCTCATCACTGCTTTAAAAATGCTCAAACGCTGTGCACAAACCCATCTCTTAACTGCAACGAGCTGAAAGGTAAATGATCCTCCCCGCTGCAAACAGGGAGGAGCAAATCCTTCCCCCGTTTCCAACTGCAGTCACTGATCCCAGCTGCACAATCTGGAAGTCTTCTGGCACTGATTACACGTTGCTGGGCCTGGAAGTCAGGGAGGGGAGGATGTGTGTGCCTGGCTCATCAGGGGAGAAGTGTTCCCATTTCTTCCATCCACGCTCAGTCTTTGAAACTAAAAGGCCACATTTGGTGCTTAGCAGAACTTAAGAGATTTGGGGTTTGGGGTATTTTTTATAGCAGGGCTTGAAACAGAAGAGCAGGAAAACAAGACAACAGGTTTTTACAGCTCTGATGCCACTCAGAGGCACAAAAATTGAAGCCCACGCCTTCTCACACCACCTTTTTTTTCCAAAATATATTTTAAAATGTATTATTTAAATGGATTCAAACCCTTCTCCCACTGCTGCTACTTACATTCCTGCTTGAAGGTGAAGTATTCTGTGAGGTGCCTGCACTCGTGGTTCCCTCGAAGGAGGAACAATGTTTTGGGATGATTTATCTTTAAACTCCATAAATACAGCACGCACTGCAAGAGAGGCAAGGAAGGGATGTCATGAAATCCTTTTCCAGGGCACTGAGCAGCCTGAGACTGCACTAAGAGGTTCTGGGAAGACACCCAAAGTGGAACCCAGCTCCATAACGGGCAGTGGATCTCCTCCTGGCCAAGTGGGGAGAAGCCACTGGGATTTCTCTATATTAGGGCTGACTTGGAGAAGTGACAAATGAGGTCGTAGCCAACAGAGAGCAGCTTGGGGCTGGGTGGGGGCAGCTTTGCTTCCAGCACAAACCCAAGGAAAAAACCCCTTTTGCAGAGCAGCAAAGCAGAACCAGCTGTTTGCTCCAGATGTTCCACTGGGATGGAGAGAAGCGAGGGGAGCAGGCAGCCATTTGTCCACGAAACAACCGGAAAATTCAACTTCATCTTCCCCACTGATTTTCCCCCCCCTGGTTTTTTTGCTTATGCCACAGTCATGTGAAGTTCAAGCTCAAAACAGGAAAAGCTGAGCCCAAAAAGCAAGCTGAGCTTAGCAAAGCTCTCTGGCTTTGAAAAGGGCTTTCCACATCCCCTCCCCGAGCAGCAACACCTGCAAAGCCGGTGCCTTTGAGGAGGCTCAGACTAAAATCAGCCTGAAACGGGGGTTTTTAGCAGAAATATTGCATGCTGGCTTCCCAAAAAAAGCCTGAGGGTAGGGCTGGGAGGCAGGGAGGGCTCACTCACCCCCGTGGGCTCTGTGCTGTCGGCCGACAGCGGCATCGCTGTTATCTCGCACGGGGAAATGTTATCACATTTCCCTTGTTGATGTGGACAATCCAGAGCGACAGCAAGCTCCAGGAGCTGGATTAAAGTCTCTAATAGGAGCTTACCCTCGAGGCTGACAGGCTGCAGGACACGCCTGGGGAATGGGACCACCAGCAAGTCTTGTGAATGGTTTTACAGCCTCCAACATCCCTGATCCGGGGCACAGATCCCCAGGAGCCAGCTGGGAACAACCTCCAGAACCCAAAGGAACCAGCTCCCAGCCGGTTCCCAGCACTGACAGCTGAGATCTGGCTCAGGGTTTAAGCACTGAACCTGCAAGGTAAGCTCTGCATGAATCATCCCAGCTGATCCCAAAAACCCCAAGGAGCTGTAAAGCACCGCCTGTGTCTCACTTGGAATTCAACCCCACATTAACAACTTGATTAATTCGGAATTCTAAAAGAGAACGGGGCCAAGGCCAGTAGCAGAATCATGTTTTATTGCATCTGTTACCAGGAGGAATGCTCCCAACAAAACCATTTATAATTATTCTGGGATTTAAAGCTTTAACCTCCCTGTGTTTGCAAGCGAAATGTCACTTTTCTGGGCTGGCAGGAGAACTTGGGAGTTGCTATAAATGAAGCAAATGACTTGGAGGAAGAACCAGCCCTGGCATCAAAGCAAGGCAGAGATACAGCAGCATCAATAGGGGAGGGTTTGGGATGCAGGGAAGGTTGGCAGCTTGCAGAAGAGAGGTTTTAAAACACATTTGAAGGGCTTTAAAGCAAAACGGGCTTGAATTTAGCACCGCAATTCTTCCTGGACACACCAGGGATGTGGAGAGCGACCATTCCCGGTGGTTGGAGGCACTTCCCAAGGATGTGGGGACTGCCAGGTACCAGGAGGACACAGAGTAAAGGACATTGAAGAGCCCTCGAGGGCTCCAGAGGGGCTGGAGTGAGGAATGAGGGAGTTTCTACACTCACATGCCTCGGATGCTTCCTGGTGTTTTGCACGGATCCCTTTCCCAGCCTTTCCCGGCACCGTGCCCAGGAATTGATCACTGCCTGTCTGCAACAGCCAAGGAGCAAATCCAGGCAGTCACAGCTTTTTGGGTTTAAATAATCTCAAATAATCTCCTCCTCTCCTTCTTCTGCCTCTTGGTGCGAAGCCCAAAGCCAAGGGTTTGATCCACTTGGAAAGGGAAAGCTCAGCAGGTCACAGGGAGGGAATTCCAAGAGGAATTGGGACTTGCAACCTCAAAAATGCAAGAGGGGCTGGTGCCAAACCTGCCCCCACCATGACCTGTCTCACCATTCCCAAAACCTGGCATTTTAAGGAAGTTTTTACACATGGAACCTGCCAGCTCTTCCAGAGTGGGAACAGAGGCAAAACTCCCATATCCAGCCCAAAAATCCACACCTTGCAGAGCTAACTGGATCTCTATAATATTATTCTGGATAAAAAGTGCATTAAATCAAGATTAAGATATAATTCCATGATTAGACAGCAATCATGTGTCCTGGCCTAATTGGATTGGAAGAACTGGCCTGGGAAAGGTGCATGCCATTATCATCCCACTTCTCCTGACAAATCTCCTCTTTCCACAGATTCTATTTCTGCTCATGAGAATTGCTTCACTTTCTAATTTAACAAAACCATTCTATTCATTGTACTGCAGCCTCATGGACCAGGATGGTCCTTCCCCCCCACGAGCACACACCTCTCTTGTGCCATGCTGGGATTTGGGACTAAAAGCTTAACGAAAGGAGCGTTTTTCCCACTGGGAAGCTGGTGGGAGAATCCTTCAGCAGAGCCCTGCCTCATCAAGGAGGAGTTCATCCTGATTTCCGTGCTGCCTGTCAGCCCTGAGCTCTGGGGCTGGGATCTGTGACCACTCAGTCTCGCTGTCACAGCGGGTTTGGGACAGCAAACCCTTCCCAGAGTTCCCTTCCGGCAGCATTCCAGCTTTCACACGGTTCTTTCCCTCTCCTCTCCCCTCACAATTCTTTTCTTTAAAAAAGAAAAAAAAAACAGCTAAAAACCAACAACCAATGCACTTTTCATGGCCTCATTATACTGGGAATTCATGTTTTTAAATGAGAATTTCCCTAAGCCAGAGGCCCAGCAAGAATTTGTTGAATGATTTGTTGCCGACATCCAGCTGAGCCCATGAACAGAGAGGCTTTGGGGGGAGGGGGGGGGGTTTGAAAGGTTTTGTCTGAGCCACAAATTCCTCCTTTTACCTGGACAACCAAATGCCTGGAGCCACGGGGAACACCTGGAAGGGGTATTTGGCCCTTCCACCTCCTTGGCCCCCACTCTGGCACCTTGTTTCCTGCAGCAGGATGCAATTAAACCATCCCCTCCTATTTCATCCCGTTAAAAGGTCACGGTTGTAGGGTTGTGGAGTATCCTGAGCTGGAAGGAATCCACAGGGAGCAGTGAGTCCAGCTCCTGGCTCTGCTCAGGACACCCCCAGCTGCTCCGGGCGGGCTCTGGATCATCTCCCCACGGATGCACAGGTTTGTGTGGTGACTCGGGAGGCTGCTCCCCACCTTCCCAGCAGTCACATCACAGGGAAACCTGGATGCTTTTCCATCCCTCAGCCTCTGGGATACTCCAAACCTGCTGTTGTTTTACTACAGGAACCAGGTTTTGCACGTCCAGGTGGGAATCTCATCCAGCACAGTGCAGGAGGTGGGAGGGAGAGGCACATGGGAATCAAACATTCCGGATCCTGCCTTATCCTGATGTTTGGAGCAGCCCCTGCCTGTGCCTGTCAAAGCCCACCCTGAGCTGTGGGATCAGAGTCAGCTCCAGGGGGAATCCGTGGCATTCCTGCTGCAACATGGGGCGGGGAAAGGGAAGGAGGAGAGGCAAAAGCAGCAGGAAATAAAACATCGGGGGTTTTTTGCCCCACCACCTCTGCTCTCCAAGCATCATCCATCACCCGGAATTCTTCCATATTATCACAACAGAGAGGAAAAGTGGGCATGGATTTGAACTAAAAGGGGGCTTAGATGGGATACTGGGAAGAATTTCTTCCCTGTGAGGGTGGGGAGGCCCTGGCATAGGTTGCCCAGAGAGGCTGGGAGAGAATTCCTCATCTCTGGAAGTGTCCAAGGCCAGGCTGGACAGGGCTTAGAGCACCTGGGATAGTGGAAGGTGTCCCTGCCCAGGGCAGAGAGTGGAATAAGATGGGATTTAAGGTTCTTTCCAACCCAAACCATTCCATGGTTCTGTGGTGATCCCAGCATGGAGACACCAGGGTGCTGATCCCCAGCACTTCTGGAGATCTGGGAGTAAAATCTCCGTTGTCAGAGCAATCCTGGGCTAAGAGCACAGAGTGGGAACAGCACTTTCCCACCTTGGATCTACAGAATCCACACACAGACACAGGGCCCAACACCTCTCATTTGAAGGTTCCTTGGTTAACACCACAAAAATCCCCCTGTGACCTCAGGAGGAGCTGCTGTGGGGGAACACAATCCCTTTCCCAGGTAAACACACTCCCACTGCAAACCCAGCCCAGCAACCCCGAGGAGGAGTAGGATGTGTCCTTCTCCTTCCTCCCTGGGGGGCTCCTCCTGCCAGCACCACCCCAAATCCCAAAAAATCCCAGCAGCCCCAGCCCCACCTCTGCTCCATCCGTCCCCGCTCCCCTGGAAGCGGCTCCTCGTCACACCTTGGCTCCCTGTCAGGATTCCGGAGCGCGGGGCTGGAAGGGAGCCAGGGGCTGCTGGAGCTCAAGCTGTCGGCCCTGCTCTCCCGAAATCCTCTGCAGAATCCTTCAAAGAACCTCTCACACTCATCCCTGACACTTCCACCCCAAAAATTTTCACTGGGTAAGATTCCTCTGCAGACCCAGCGGCTCGGCTGTTCCCACAGCCTCTTTTTTTCCAAGAGAAATCACTCCCTCTCTTTTTCCAGCTGATTTCTGCCACCTTTCAGGCCCCTGCTGCCCCAAAAGCCCTCCCTTACTTTGCTTCCAACTGGGATAAGTGCTCCACTTCCACTCGGCCCTGCCTCTGTGAATCCAGATGGCTGCAATCCCTCGGGATTTGTGGCATTTGCTAATAGCTGTCCCTTCCTGTCCCATCCCAGCTCTCCACTGAGCCAGCAGCAGCCGCTGGGATCCACTGAACCCTTCCTCCTGCAGACCAGCAACTCCCAGCACTGCCCAGTTCAGGCTCGTGGCATCCCAGGGAGCTGCATGGCCCCGTCCCAGCCCAGGTGACTTTTGCTCCTTTCTCCTGACCCCATTCCCGTGTTTCCAGAGGGAAGCAGTGACTCAGGCACGTGGCCCTTTCTCTTCCTGCTCAGCTGAATCCTGCAGGTTTTTGCTCTCCACTGTCTGGTGGGATCCTGCACCATCCCCTGTCCCTCTGCTGCCCCTGAGTGACAGCTCCAAGTGACATTAAAACTCCGCTCCAGAGGGCAGAGTTCAGGCTTTAACCCCCTCGCTGCCCCTTCATTGTCACTGCACAAGGATCCAAAGCTCAGTCATGGCATTGGGGCATCATTTTCCTGCCCAAAATCCCACTGGCAGTTATCAACATCATTTTCATCCCATGCAGAACTCGCCTGGAAGGTAAATCCAGCATGAGAGATCTGGGTTTAGTGTTTGGAGTGATTCTGAGCTGTATTTGAGCTCATTCTGAGCTGAATTGACTTGATTTTGAGTTGCATTTAACCGAGTCTGAGCTGGATTTAATTGAGTCTGAGCTGTATTTTACTGAGCTGTATTTAAACTGATTCTGAGCTGAATTTAACTGATTCTGAGTTGTATTTTACTGATTCTGAGATGTATTTCAACTATTCTGACCTGCATTTAACTGATTTTGAGCCGTATTTAACTGATCCTGAGTCGCACTTAATTGATTCTGAGCTGAATTTCATTGAAACTGAGCTGTACTTGAGTGATTCTGAGCTGAATCTGAACTGATTTGGAGCTGGTTTTAACTGATTCTGAGCTGTATTTTACTGAGCTGCATTTGAACTGATTCTGAGTTGAATTTCACTGTTTCTGAGCTGCATTTGAACTGATTCTGAGTTGAATTTCACTGTTTCTGAGCTGAATTTCACTGTTTCTGAGCTGCATTTGAACTGATTCTGAGTTGCATTTGAACTGATTCTGAGTTGAATTTCACTGTTTCTGAGCTGCATTTGAACTGATTCTGAGTTGAATTTCACTGTTTCTGAGCTGAATTTGAACTGATTCTGAGTTGAATTTCACTGTTTCTGAGCTGAATTTGAACTGATTCTGAGCTGAATTTTAACTGAGGTCCAACACTTTGGGTTCCTTCAGCCCCAGCACCCCCAGGCTCCGCTTCCTTTGTCACCTCTATACTGAAGTAGCCTCTGTCCACGTAGTCCCCCAGGAAGAGGTAGCGGGTGTTATTGGGTGATCCTCCGACTTCAAACAGCTTCATCAGGTCAAAAAACTGCCCGTGGATGTCACCACACACTGGGGGAGGAAGAACAGCACAAAAGAGGCACAGAATTACCACGCTAAGAAAAGCAAGGTCACGACAGTAGCGAGGAGCAGAGCTGAGCGAGCACCGGCAAAATCCTCTCTTCCGAGAGCTCAGGAGAGTTAAAAAACTTCTCATGGGTGGAAGGAACACGGCAAAAAAACCTGCTGGGCTTATCCTGGTTGTTGTTCAGGACTCCAGCCCTGAGCTCTGACCTGTGATAGGAGCCTCCACCTCGATCATGGTCTTCTCGTGCCTCAGGATGGCGGCGCCGTCGTTGATGATTTTCAGCGCCGCGTCCTCCTCCAGCCGCCCTTCCTTCACCAAGTGGCTCTTGAGGACGTCGAGCCTCGGCTTCCCATCCTCAAACACCTCCTTCAGAGTGAGCCGCTGCGTGGGAGGGAATGGGACAGCTGGAAAGGCAAGGGAAGGGAAGGAGTCAGCAACACGGCGCTTCTCGGGGAGAAGGAATGACAGGCTTTGCTTCCGAGCCTCGAGCTGACACCCAGAAGTGGAATTTCCACTGAAGTGATGCTCTGAAATACTGAGAGAGGAGCTGAGCTGCCAGAGCTGCTGGATTCACCCCTGAGCTTGGCTAGAACCCCACCTGGTGAAGCCTAAACGCCACCTGCACCCATCCCAGAGCAGCCTCCCAATCCCGAGGGGATGGTCGGCATCCGAGCCTAGAACAGATCCCAGGGAAATATCGGCAAAACCAGGAAAACCAGGAACCAGCGACTCAGGTAGGAGGATCAACAGGTAAAATTTTTCCTTATCAGGAAACCACACACCCCCAAAGAGCAGAATTTGCTCCTCTCCACCCCAACACCTCAAAAAGCTTCACCCCAAGCTTAGAAATCGGTAAATCTTGATGGAATCCAGTATTTAAGGTAAGTTAAGGTCTCAACAATTTCCTTAGTTTTTAACTCTGGATAGAAAAACACTCCATCAAAAGCAGCTATTTTTATTATTTTTATTATTATTATTATCATCATCATCATTTCATGGTAGGGAATTGGATGGTTTGGGAGAAGGTGACCTGTAGCAAAAATTAAGTAAAAAAAAACAGAAAAAAATCAGTTTTCAGTAAAATCCTTCTGAATTCCTCATCTCCCTCCTCCCAGGCCTGGCTAATTTAAAAAAGGTGGGAGCACACATGACCCCGGTGTAATATTTAAAGGCTGTAGAGTGTCTTGAATTAAAATTAATTCCAGGAAGGAGGCCTGGATGCTTGGGAAGAACTGGGAATAAAATCCTGTGCAACAGCCCCCAGTGCGTGGCCTGGCTGCTGGCAGCTCCTGCAATCCATGGAGTGATTAGAATCTTATCCCAGGGATCGTCTCAGATCTTCTGAGCCCATTTCCTTCTCAAAACCAGGAAAACCAGGATTTCCTCACCCTCTGGGGTCAGCCCTTTCAGCATCCCCTGGCCACGGCAGGACCAAAACGACCCCAGCCAAGCTCTGCGGAGAGAGCGATCCCGCAGCTGGGATGAGGAGGAGATGCTGGGATGGGGTTTGCTTTGGGATGCGCCACACAGAGCCCCAGGAAAAGCCTCTTATCCCAGTGCAGATCCCACAGGGAGCTGGCATCACCCTCCCAGCCCGAGGGGTAACGCACACACCTCCCCACAAAGTGCTGGAGGCTCTGCTGTCCGTACGGAGGCGGGCAGCCGGACACACCACCTCACCTCTGCCAGGCATCCCCCAAAATATCCCAAAATCTGGAATGTGATGGGTCTTCCGCAGGGATTTTAATGATGGTTGTGCCAGTCTGAGTCTGAGTAAGCACCTCCAGCAGCCCCCATGAGGAAGGAACCCACCCACTGGATAATGAACTGTCTTTCCATCATTCCCTCTCCTGGGAGAGCGTCGTGGTGGAAGGCAGATTTACACCGAGCTGGAATCCAGCTTGGACGGAAAATACCTGGGATGCAAATCAAATCCCTGTCCTTATCCATCACCCAGGAGAGGCACTGCTCTGGTGAGGCCACACCTCGAGTGCTGTGTCCAGTTCTGGGACCCTCACGGAGGGGCTGGAGTGAATCCAGGGAAGGGAACGGAGCTGGGAAGGGGCTGGAGTCCCAGGAGAGGCTGAGGGAGCTGGGAAGGGGCTCAGCCTGGAGCAAAGGAGGCTCAGGGGGGACCTTGTGGCTCTGCACAAGTCCCTGACAGGAGGGGGCAGCCGGGGGAGTCGGGCTCTGCTGGCAGGGAACAGGGACAGGAGGAGAGGGAACGGCCTCAGGCTGGGCCAGGGGAGGCTCAGGGTGGACAGCAGCGGGAATTTCCTCATGGAAAGGGCTGTTAAATATAGGAAGGGACCACCAGGGAGGTTTGGAGTCCCCATCCCTGGAGGTGTCCAAGGAACACCTGGACGTGGCACTCAGGGCTCTGGGCTGGGGACGAGGTGGGGATGGGGCACAGCTTGGACTCGGTGATCCTGGAGCTCTTTTCCAACCTGAACGATCCCGTGATGCCAAAATATGTTAAATTTCACAGGACAGAGCTGGCCAAACAACACAGTGAGAACAGCGCTGCCACCGCTCCCTTTGAAATGCAAATCCAGCAGCAATTTAGCCTGAAAACCCCGAGAGGAAAAGCAGAGAGAGGCGGCACAAGAGATTCTTTACAGCTGAACATCAATTTTCAAATCACAGGAACTGCAGGAGTGGCTCTAACCAAAGGGGAGCTGGTGCCTGCAACGAGGTGGCCCCGCTTTCACGGATCCCTCTGGAAGTTGTGCTCCGCTGTCCCGCGTGCCCGGAACCCTCCAGAGCCTTCCCCGCCGAGCTGCCAATTAAAGAGGGTTAAACCAGACCTGCTTAAACCAACACGCGCTGGAGCAGGGGTTTACTGCATCCACAGCTCAGCTCTGCTCCAAAAGGGAAAAAAAAATTCAACAAACCCTCTGGAGATGGATGAAAAAAATTATTTTGTAGGATTTTTCCCCCCCGGGATCAGAGTAAGGCTGGCGGCGCTGCGGGAGGAAATGAGGGAAGATGTGGGGCTGACACGAACGGGATCAGCTGGGATGAGGGAGGGCAAAAGGAGCTGGGTGGAAATGTGGGTCCACGACATGGAATGGGAGATTTTTTGGGACACTGAGAGGCTGGGAAATGATTAGTAGGTACTACAAACCCTGTGGTTGTCCTGACATCTGCCATCCGACTCCAAAGGGAGCCGGGGAGGTCAAATGATTGATAAGGAAGAGAATAGAGGAATAGGAACCATTCATCTCCCTATTCCCCATCACTCCAGGCCCTCAAGCACAGCCAACACCTCTGGAGCCACCCTAAGGAAGTGCAAAGCCCCAGAAATGGGGTCGGAGAGCTCAGCAAAGCTGGGATGTGACCCCGGGAGCAGCGCTGCCCATCCCACCACGCCGAGATCTGCGGGAAGCTCCCGGCTCTGCCTTTTCCCGGTAGCCCCAGCGAGCAAAGTTATGCAAGATCAAATCTGAGGCTGCGCCAACGTGAGCAGCCAAGAACTTTTATGTAAGTTCCCTCCTTGGCTTTGCACGGCTCCACTCCCACAAGGAGCTGGGCATAACCAGGAACCGGCTCCTCCTCAGCGCTGCCAGGGCTTCAGCCACCCCGCTTTTGTTAGAGGTCTCGGCTTTATCCTCGTCCATGCTCCATTCTCCTGGACAGGAGGAAGAGGATGCTCGCACAGCCAGGCTGGGCCCTCCCAACAGCAGGAACAGCCCTCAGAGCAAGATGACCTGGAATTTTGTGCCCCCAGGGCATTGAGAAGGGTGGAGAGATTCACCCAGTTCCTGCTCCTATATGAAAAGTGGGGAAATAACTCCTTATCTCCCAAAGAAATCACAGAGTCATGGACTGGCTTGGGGTGGAAGGACCTTCCACTATCCCAGGTTCTCCAACCTGGCCTGGGAATCTTCCAGGGATGTGGCAGCCACAGCTTCTCTGGGAATTCCTTCCCAGCCCCTCCCCACCCTCACAGGGAGGAACTCCTTCTGTATATCCACCTGAAATTTCCCCTCTTTCAGCTCAAACCTGTTGCTCCTTGCCACTGCAACTCCACGGTTGGTCCTGGAATGCCCAAGCAGGGCAGACACGGCGGGTTAAGCTCGTCCTCAGAGCCAGCTCCCTCGTAATGAATGAAAACGACGGCTCAAACACTCACAACATTCCAAGAACGGAACCCTGTGACCTCTGTGCCACCTTCCCTCGGCACACAAACCCGAGTGTTGCACCCAGTCCTGTTTAAACAGTGAAATCTGCAGGTCTGGGGTTGAAAATTCCGCCAAGGGCATCCAAACCTGCTCCCAGGGAAAGGTGATTCCTGCTCCACCAACAGGACACATGCTGAGGGCCAATCCACCAACAAAAAGATGCAAAAGCAGGTGAAGTTCGAGGTGTGGAATGGATTAAAAGGTCAGGTGTGCCCACGGGAAAGTTAAAAGGAAATTAAAAGGAAAATTAAAGGGATCTCTTTGCTGGACTCCAGGGCAAGATTCCATTTCCCGCCAAATTAACACGGATTTTATTTTCCCAGGCCAGGAGCAAGGGGGTATTTGCAACTCTCTGAGAGGCCATGGATAGTTAAGGATGGAAGAATCTGGGAAAAAGATGCTTTTCCACCACCAACTCTCCCAACCCAGAGCATCGCTCACTCCTCAGTGCCAGGACATGAAATTCCTGCAGGAAAAAAAAAAATCACATCCCTCCCTAGCTCTGTCCTTAAAACACACTTAAAATTCAGCTTCATCAGGGCTACCCCATCCCCACCTCCAGACAGAGCCCAGTGCCACGGAGGAGAAAACAAAGTGATCCACAAGTGATTGTTTATATATCCTGGAGTCCCTTGGATGGAGCAGCCGAGGCGGATTCATTACTGAAAAAGGAACAAGAGCTCCGTGCCTGGAGTGGCAGCGCTGGCCAAAAGCTGCTCCTGGGGTCTGCAGGGAAAAGGTGAACCCTCAATCCCCCCCCCCTCCAAAGAAAAATATCCCCCAGGATTAAAAAAAAAATCTCAAGAACAAACTCGAGAGAGGTTTTCCCGGAGCTCCCGATGCCCATCTGGGAGAGAACCCAAAGCCCCTTCCCTGCTTGCTCCTCATTGTGGAGCAGATGGTGAGAGAGGTACTTTGAAGGAAAAAAAAAGCACATTTTGGGGCAAAACTGAGGATCTGGACACTGAGGAAGCCAGATGGGCTGTCAAAGGTAGAAAAATTCCCAGGAAAAGTCCACCAGGAGCCATCCAAACCCCCTGTGAAAGGCAGAGGAAGCGGCCCCCAGGGCTGAGCTGGGCACAGCACGAGCAGCAGGGCGCGGGGTTTTTTTCCCTCTTTCCCAATTTCCAAACAGCCCAATGTTATTTTTAGCCAATATTTTATTCCCATTCACACCTAACCTACATTCATCTACTCAAAGCTGAGCCCGGGGCTCACATGGAGCCGGCTCGGAGGGAATAATGTGGAGAAATCCAGCACGGAAAGGCCACGGCAGTGGCGTTTTCTGCTCAGAGAAAGGCGGATTTTTCGGGATGCTGAGGAGCTTTCGGAGTCATTAACGAGGAACAAACCCTTGGAGGCAGGGGATGGATGTCACTGTCACCCCAGCAGTGCTCCAGCCACCTTGATTTTCCTGCTGCTCCAGCTCAGATCCAGGCCAAAAGCAAGGACAGGTTGGATCTCAGCAGCTGATGTTGGAATTCCAGAATCCCAGAATTATCCGGCTTGGAAAAGCCCTCCAAGGTCATCGATTCTGATCTGTGACTTGTTCCCAGCTCAGAGCACTGAGTGCCACGTCCAGGCATTCCTTGGACACCTCCAGGGATGGGAATTCCACCACCTCCCAATGCCTGACCACCCCATTCATCAGCAACTACTCTACTTTCCATGGAATAATCTTTATTCTTCCCAAAATGATGAAGCCACACAAATTTCTGGCTGTTAAACACAGAAAGTCTTTGCTTTACGAACCCCCACCCTGGTTTTTGGGAGGTTTTTTCTCTCCTGAGGTGCTTCAGAGTGAGCTGATGTGAGAACCTGCAAAACCAGGTGTGTGTGTGTCTGTTTGATATCCCAATTTTTCCAAGCTTGGATCAAGCCCTGACAAATAATCTGTGTCATTTTCCAGGGCTGGCACGGGCAGCCTGACCCTGCCACGGCATAGAACTGCTCGTTCCAGCTGCAGGAGCTCTGTGGGGGGAAAAAAAAAAAACCAAGTGGAGCTTCATCACCTCCCACCTGAGGAAATAAGGAACTTCTCCCTTGTTAAAATAAACAACGTTAATATCAAAGAAACATCACCAAAAAAAGCGAACACCTTCCTGTATAAAAGCAGCAAGAGCCAGGAATAATAATAATAATAATTATTATTATTATCATTATTATTATTATTATTATTATTATTATTGCTGCCATTTCCATCTGTCTTTCCCAAAAATATTTGCATGCTCCAATCCTCCTTTTTTGCCCTGGGTAAGGAATCCCCAGATGTCAGAAGCTCCAGAGACTCACAAATAGAGGGGAAATAAAATTATTCCGGAGTTTCTGCCTCTCAGCCCTGGAAATGCTGCAGGAAGACCACAGGATTTGGGGTTATGTGAATTCCTCTGGAAGAGCAGCTCCTTTGAAGGGATGCAGTTTAAAACGTCCCAGTTTTATCCAGAACTCCTCGGAGCTGAACCCGACCTCCCAGTGCGCAGCTGGTTCAGAGAGCTGGCTCTGATCCTCACCTGGAGCCACGGATTCCTTTTTGTAGGACAACCAGAATTATCTCCTCACAATAGCCCTAAAAATATCTGCATTGTACGAGCTGAATGAATGATTTCTTCGAAGGGGACAGTTGCGGTCATCCCAAGAGAGAGCCGGGCAGGGAAGAACCAACGGAGCCGTTCCCAGCAGCAAATCTGTCCCTGCCTCATCAGCTCCAGGAGTAACACCCAAAATTTGAGGCCACGTAGGGAGAAGCTGGCAGGACCCGGGCTGAGCAGGAGCCAGGTGCATTTAAGGCTAAAAAAAGCAGGTGACAGCTCCGTGCATGGAAATGCAAACACAACCAGAGCACAGCCCCGGCCACGCTCACAGCTCCCACGGAAATCTGGGATGCAAAGCCAAGAGGATAAAAACCACACAAACCTAAGCCCAGACATGAATTTCCAAGGAAATATCACAGAATTCCAGAATGGTTTGGATGGGAAGGGACCTTCAAGATGATCTCATTCCACCAGGCCAGGCTGCTCCAACCTGGACTTGGACACTTCCAGGCATGGGGCAGCCACAGATTTTCTGGGTAAACCACAGCAGTGCCTCACCACTCTCACAGGGAAGAAACATGGACACTGAAACCTTACAGCTCCCTGAACTGTGCTCCCCTAAAAACTTCGGGATAGCAGGTGATTATCCTGGTTCTGCTGGCAATCTGGCCAGCAAATAGTGAGGCCAGGACACAGCAAGGTGCCTTTGCTGAGGAGGATTCCCCAGCAGAGCTGAGGGCCAAGGTTTTGCCACGGCTGCCAATCCCACGAGGTGGAGCTGGAACTCTGCTCCCTCTCACTGCTCCCGGAGGAGCCGGGCAGGATTAAACCCGGGAGTATTTAATTAGAACAGAGGCAACTTAAGCCCGTCAGCCACACCAGGCGCCAGCTCCCAGGCAGCAGAGCTGCCCACAAAACCCTCCTGCCACGGCAGCCAGGGATCTTCACGCCCTGGATCCTGCCCTGCCTCGGGAATGAAGCTGAACCCAGACCTGGATCCGCAGTGTTGCTCCTGCTCCTGCTCCTGCCAAAGCTCCCCGTGGATCAGAGACCTCAAGAACGCT
Source organism: Coloeus monedula (assembly GCF_965178545.1). Lineage (NCBI taxonomy): Eukaryota > Metazoa > Chordata > Aves > Passeriformes > Corvidae > Coloeus > Coloeus monedula. Next base: position 1,626,826 of record NC_138808.1, on the reverse strand, counting down.
CTCAGTGGGCACCGAGCATCCTCAGCCTCCCTGGAGTGATAAAATCCACGTTTGCTTGCGAGGTCCATCGAGTTTCCAGCTCAGATTTGGCTCTTAATGACCGGCACTGATGCAGATTTTCCTGGGATTGTCATTGAGCCAATCTGTCCAGGGCTGAGTCCTCTGCCAGGGATGTGAGCTCTGGATATCACCGAGTGCCAGGTCACCAAGGAGATCCCAAAACCCCCACAATTCCAGCCTGGAAAACCTCTCTCTTTGAGACCCTCCTGCTCTACAGACTTTCCAGAGGTTAAAAATCAATGTATTCCCAGAAAATCACCACTCAACAAAGCCAGTGCTTCCCTCTGATGGGTGGGATGGTCCCTTGGCAACTCCAGGGAGTCGCTGCAAAGCTTGAGGAAAAAAGGAGGAAAAGGAGGAGAAGAAGGAAGAGAAAAAGGAGGAGGTTTAGAGCAAACAGCTGCAGCTACTTAAAAAAAAGTGAGCTCCCCAAAGGAGCCGGGAGGGGATTCCTAGATGTCAGCAGGCAGGGAAATTCACCACCTGTTTCCCAAGGTTCCAGCACGGCCACTAATAGATCATTAATGGAGGCACAGCGGGGGCTTTGTGGAAAAGGCAAATCCCGGGAATGTGAACCTGACCCTGCCGCCGGCTCCCGAGGGGCTTCTGGATCCCATTTCAAACCTGCCCTAAGCAAACACAACTCTGCACGCTGTGTCCTTCCAAGATCTCGCTCCAGGGAACGAGCTGATCCACGTGGGAATCCCGGACAAAACAACCCCCAGAAATATTCCCGCTGAAGCAGCCCTCGGAGAAGCCAATGGCTGGATGCATCCAGCAAAAGGTGGTCACAGCATGGATAAGTGGGAATGTGGGCACAAAATGATGAATTCTGACACAATCAGGGGCTTGGTTTCTCTCCTCTTCCCATCTCAGGCCTTAATCCTTCACCCTGAGTGGGATCCTCACTGGACGTAAGTGCTCGGGATAAAACATTCCCTGCAAGGTGCCTATTCCCAGCTTTGGGAATATCCACACCCACACATCACCTTGGTGCTGATGGTCCCAAGGGAGCTGCAAAGGAATTCAAATCTTCCCACCCTGGAGGTCATCAGCCAGAGCAGTTCTCCTGCAAACCAAAAAAGCAGCCCAAAAAAACTGGGATAAACCAGTCCCAGCGCTGTTTCCAGAGCAGCTTCCCAGACCTGCACGTGTCAGGGATAGAGCAGGATGAGAGGAGCCTCCAGCTACTGCTGAAGCAGCAATTCCAGCCTCTGTGCCCTGGTCACTCTTCCTCTGGGAAACCCTCGTGGTATTTTTCCAAGACATCACCTTCGGGATAATATTGTGTTCAGGAAGCCATTTTACCACGTTTTGCTACGCTCAGCAGCTGATAAAAGGGAATATTTTCTGGAGCACTCCAGGTTGACACCACTTCTCCCTGTTCTCCTGAAATTCACTCTGAACCGCTTTGCCTTACACAGGGGAGATCCTGGGAAAATCTCCCCTGATCCACCTTGGAGCAGGGAAAGTGCTTTAAACTCACATTTTACAAAAGTAACCCCCAGAAGGCAGACTGATGGAGAATTTTTGAGAGACAACCCACCCTGAGCTCCTCAGGGAGGCTCCCAGTCAGAGGAGATCCCACTGCTCCACACGCTCACATCCAGCTCTGCTCCCCGTGGAAACAGGGAGATCACAGAATCCCAGGGTGGTTTGGGCTGGAAGGGACCTTAAGGATCACCTCATTCCACCCCTGCCCTGATGCTCTCACCAGGCAGCAGCGAGGTTTTCTTTCAGAGGCTGGAGAAGCTGGAGAACAGCCTGGAGAGCCCAATGCTCCTGCCAGGAAAATCCTTAAAATCTGCACTGAAATTCCTTTTTCCTCCTGCTTTAGAGCACCCTCTGACACAGGAGCACCCACCCTCCATCCCCCACCTCACCTCTGCTCCAACCCACCATTCCCTCTGCCCCACCCTCGCTGTCCTGAGGGATTTTCCCAGGATATTTGCAGATTCCCCATCCCTGGAAGTGTCCAAGGCCAGGCTGGACGAGGCTTGGAGCAACCTGGGATAGTAGAAGGCAGCAGAGGGGGGTGGAATGAGATGAGCTTTAAGATCCTTTTCCAACCCAAACCATTCCAGGATTCCACACCTGACCCGGCTCTCCGGTGCCACCGGAATGTGCCCCTTTGGCACAGCGATCCCTGCCTCCTAGAGCCTCTGGGAGCCAAGTCCTGCATTATGGGATAACGCTGATGCCTTTACGTAGCCTGTTCCCTCACTCCCGCTGCTTAATGATGTCTAATTCCATTAGGATCCGAGCCATCGCCGTCCCGTAAACACACCCGCTGTCCCAACGCCATCCCCGGCGGGATCGGGCAGGGAATACCTGGAAAACCGGCCAAGCTGGGAAGGATCCCGGACAAATATAGATCTCCGAGGAGTATCTTTAGATTAGCAGGCGGCTCTGCCCCCACTGAGACCCCAGGATTTACCTAAATAGCTCCTTCAGCACAGCCCAGCGCTCGGAGCTATTTTAAGCCAGCACCCTGCCCTACTTCCTAAGGAACAGCCTTCCCTCCTCCTGCCTGTGCAGCCAGAGCAGCCCCAAACCCACTCCTCTCCACTCTGACACCTTTCATTAAATAAAAAAACACTCTTTTGGCACGGTATCCAATTAATCCGGGCTCATTTATTGCTACGAGGCCCTTCAAGGCCTCGAGCAGGGAAAACGGGATTAACCTTTCCCAGACTGAGAGCCAGAAAAATAACATTAAACAGTGGGATCCTGAGGAACACGACCTTCCCTCCTGGTCAGCCACCTCCAGCACCCACCTGAGGCAGCTGCTGTTATTCCCAGAGGGAAGGGATAAATCCCAGCCCAATCCATGTGCCTGGTGCCTTATCGCCATTCCCCAAGGGGGTTTTGTGCCCAAGGCTGGTGCTGGGTTTGGGGTTTGCATTTCTGTTAATTAGCACATTCATTAACACGTTCATGAGCCAGAAGAGCATCCCTGTATCCCAGGATCCAGAGACTTGGCAGTTTGAGCCCAAAAAGAGGCACCTCTGCCTCTGCTTGGGGCAACCAAGGAACACCCCGGAGAGGAACAGTTCATGTATCCAGAGATATTTGCCTCTGGATTCATTTTTGGGATGAAATGCCACAAGATCCAGCAAAATCAGCCCCAAGCTTGGCGCTGGCACAAACCAGCCCCTTTTCCCAGCACATCCCATTTATGAATAACGAAGCATCTTTCCTGTTTATATAGAACAGCAACAACAATATTGGAATTACTTGGACAAGTTTGGGGGGATTTTCTGGAAACCCCCCCCCCCCTCAAAATACCACATTCCCAAGAAATTCAGCGGGATCCCAGGGGCTTCCTGCTTTAAGGACCGCCTCACCCCACACCTCCTTGAGCTCTGTCCAGCCAAGTTGCTGTATTATGACACAACTTGCTTTTTAGGGATCCCCCTCCACGTCTTGACCCTGGTGGCATTCACACTTTTCCCTTGGCATCCCAAGGTCCGAGCACATGGACCTTGGCCTTTACTCCATTTTTAGCCATTTCCAGAGCTCCTTTTTCCCCCTGGGTGTTCCTTAATTCCTATAGAACATCAACACTAAACAAGCCAAACCAACCGGTGAGTTTAAAACCCCACAATTTCCTCTGTATTTAAGATTTTCCTCAATTAAAAAAGCTCCTTTGACTTTCGTATCGGCGCGTGCTCCGTCACGAAAATTCCCAACACCTCCCAACCTGGAGAAAATCCAACGCTCACGCTTCCAGAGTTGTAGCTGATATTAAAAACAAGGTGGGAAGAAAGCTGCACATTTTTCATCCCCCAAAAGCATCTCCAGGCAGCGAGATGAACTAGAACAGCCTCTGAACTCTCCGAGGAGGCAGCAATTGATCTGACGCTGGGTTTGGGCTCCCCAGAGGCTGCGGGAGCCTCGTGGAACAAATCCCGTGGGATTGCTCTCCGTGCCTCCAGCGGAATCTCCGCCGCGCTCCGGAGGCACTCGGAGAGGTGGGAGCAGCTCCTGGGGTGTGATCCCACCCGGAGCTGGAGGTGTCACTGAGGGCTCGGGAGCTCCCGGTGTCCCCATGTTCCCAGAAACCTTGGCTGGGTGTGAAACGGGTCAGTGACAGCACGGAATCACGGATTATGGAATGGTGAGGGGGGGAAGGGGCCTTAAAATCATCTCATTCCACCTCCTGCCACGGACAGGGACACCTTTCACTATCCCAGGTTTAATTCCCCCTGTCCTTGGGCACTTCCAGGGATCCAGGGGCAGCCACAGCTCCTCTGGGAATTCCATCCCAGCCCCTCACCACCTTCACAGGGAAGAATTCCTTCCCAATATCCCATCTAACTCTGCTCTCTGGCAGTGGGAATCCATTCTCCCTTGTCCTGGCACTGCATCCCTTGTCCCAAGTCCCTCTCCCTGCTGAAACACATCCAGGTGGTTCCCACAAAAACCGGACACTGAAATTTCAGGGAGCATCACGTCAGGGGTTTTAAAATTCCCACACACACCTCGAATGTCTTCCAGTTGGGAAAAACCCAAACTGGACATGCAGAAAGGTGCCTGAAAGTCCTTAAGAAAGGACAGCAAAGCACAAATTTGGAAAATCCACCCATTTCCAGGACACCTTTGGCTGGTGCCAGCCCTAGCTTTACACCACAATTCCTGGGATTCACCCCTTCTCAGAAAAGCAGGATCCCACTTCAGGAATCACTGCCAGGCACTACGGAACAGGGTGGGAATTAGGGATTTCTCTGACTTCCAACACCAGCTGCCAAAAGGAGGGCACTGGATCCCGGCTGCTCCCAGCTCAGCAGCTTCCCAACGTTTTGTCCGTGGTACACAAAAGAATAACACAGAGATAGAGAAAAATTCCAGTGGATTATTTGCTCTGGTGTCTAAACACCAATATCCCGGGTTTTTAAAGGATTTGCCATGGATGCAACTGCACATGGAGAGAGCTGGGTCGCCTCCCAGCACCGCCAGGTGTCTGCGGGAAGGATCCTGCCGGACACAGCTCTGCTTCCCAGAGGATGTCACAGCTTCCAGCAGGGAGAATGGAGCAGGGTGACAAAATTCAACCAAAAAATGACCACAGAATTGAACCCAAAAGGACCCAAAAAAAAGCTCTGCAGGTTTGTTTTAAAGGGGCACAGAGAGGGGAAACGCCCTGAGCTCCAGGATCCATCCACTGCAGCAGCCCAAAGCATCATTCCCACCTCCCTGAATAATGTGGATTTCATAGGATGTGGATCCATCAGTCAATTCCATGGATCCACCAGGTATTTCAAGCCTAACTTTGGGCTAATGCAGACAACCAGACCACCTGATCCCTCAGATTTCCAGCAGAACCATCCCGAGTGCTCTGTGGAGATCAAAATTTGGACATTAATGGTCTCCGTCACCATCAACCATCAGTTTCCTGCTAAAACTGGGCTATAAAGAGCAATTCTTGCCTCAAAATTTGAGATTTTAATAAAATGTAACTCCTGATGAACCCCAAAATTCAAGACTTAACAAAAAGCAACTTCTGATGGCCCCAAAAGCCAAGATTTTAATAAAAAATCAATTCTTGAAGCACCCAAAAATTCAAGAATTTAAAAAAAGCAATTCCTGGCCTACATCAAAATTCAAGATTTTAATAAAAATCAGTTCTTGACACACCCCAAAATTTGAAATTTTAATAATGAAGCTCCCCCAGTACAAATTTTAGCCCAAAACTGCATTTCCTCTGAATAAACCTAATTACAGCTAAGGCCTTCTGCAGGGCCCTGGAGATGTAAATATATAGGTTAAGCATAGTTAAAATTCCACATCCTATTTAATTGCAGGCATTTTCCACGGAACAAAATGAGCTTTTATCTTCAGCTTTTAATTATTAATAACCATGAACAATGCCACCACCTTTAAACAATAATCCCAGCCTCAGAAGGAGATATTTCTCCCCAAATTTCCACAGGCACTCGAGTGCACCTGGGGGAAATAAGAAGCAATCTTCAGGAAGTCCACGTGGATTTTGGAGTGCTGGAGCACTGAGCAGGCCTTGAGCCTCCACCCCACCTGGATGGGGATTAATGACCGCAATTAGCGGGACCATGAGGACGTGGGGGGGTTGCCAAACCCTCCAGAGGCACCGGTAGGATCCCTGACAGGCATTCCCAGGATCTGGAAGCCCCGGGAGCAGGGAGAGAGCCTGGATCTGGCCGACTCAGCTGAATCATAATGGCTGCATTGACATTACCTTTCCCGAACAAGGCCAACCTAAACACAGGCAGCTGCCTGGGATTTAGCAGGAGATTTACGGACAGCACCGGCCGCTCCGGCTGCCCGGAGACCTACAAATCACCACGCCACACACACGGCCCCCGGGAACACCCCGGATCCCCCCCAAATCCGGGAGCGCTCTGGGATTATTCCTACAAAAAAAAAAAATAAATAAAAACAACAAACCAAAACCCTCCCACTGTGGGCAAGCGCGGAGCTTCCCCGAGCCCGAGGGGCCTCCACGCTCCAGCTGCCACCCGGATCCCCTTTCCCTGGGTTTGAGGTTATTAACATCAAACATGTGATCGGCCACATGATAGGCTAAAGGCTAAAAAGGAAAAAAAAAAAAATAAAGAAAGAAAAGAAAAAAACAAAAATCGCTTGGACACATCCAGAGGGGAAGGAAGAGATGGCAGCGTGGTGGGTACACCTCCATGTCCGTGGATTACAACCATTCCTGGGAAATCGCTGCTTTCCAGCAGCCCGGAATGATGGGAGCCATGGCGGGAGGAGGTTTAATAACGGGGTGATTGTGTAACTTGGAGCCTCCCGGCGAAAGTTGAGGCACCCAGTGGATGTTCCCGGTGCGTGGGGACGAGGATGGCACCGGATCAATTAGGGCAGCGAAATGTGCATCCCCCCCCAGCCTCCTCCTCCTCCTCCTCCTCCTGATCCAGGAGTTTCTCCACTAACGTATTTCTCTCCTCATTAACTGCTTCGGTGTCTTCTGCTCTTTCCAAAATAGTACCTACTATAACGGGGCCGCAGAGGGGGCCAGCTGGCACCCGCCACCGGGCATCCAGACACGGAGCAGGGATTTGGGGGAGGAAAGACACGGGGAGCCGGCAGGATGAGGGCAGCGAAGGCTCTCATTCCCCCCCCCTTCCCCCAAACCCTCAGGGAAACCCCGCTTCCACCTAAAGCAGGGGCTCAGCACCCCAACCTAAGGGCAAGGATCTTGTGGGTTCGATGAAGCCCACCCCAGGATGGGGATCCCCCCCCCACAACAGGGATGTCCCCTGCTGTCACCCCAAGCCAGGCAGCACCGCTGTGCCCACGGCCCCCCATCCCACAGCACTGACCAGAGAATGGAGGGAGGGGGCTGCATCCTCTTGGACCAGAGGGGGCAAAAATGCCCCCCTCATCCCCCCGGCGCCCCCTACAAAACAGAGACACTCCCCTCCCCCAAACCAAAGGCCCCTCGGCTCCTCTGCAGAGGTTTCTGACAGAACAGGGGGTGTCCCCCCACCCCGAACCCCCACTGAGGGCTCTCCCTTAAGGGGGGGTGTCCCACTGGACCCCCCCCCCCGCTGCTCCAGGCCTCTCCCTCCCCTTTCTCTTGGGGACGACCCCCAAACCACGCTCTGATTTTCCAGCCTCTCCCCAGCCTGAGAGTGCCCCCCCAATTTCCCCCCACTCAGGGGATGACCTAGACTGGGGATGACCCCTCCCAAACCAGAGTCCCCCTTAAGGGGGGACCACCCACCAGAACACCCCCTCCTCACCACTCCAGGCATCCCTACCTCCCCCCAGGGCCCTTCTTTAATGGGGGTGCCCCACTAGAACACCCCCCCCTCCCCAAATCACGCTGCCCCCCGCCCTTTCTCCAGGCTCCCCCAGCCTGGGGACCCCCCCTCAAACCAGGCTGCCCCTCCAGAACAGGTTCCCCCCACCCAAACCAGGCATCCCCCTCCCTTTCTCCGGGTTTCCCCAGCCGGAGGCGGGGGGGGGGGGGCTCCGCTAACCTGGGGACCCCCCCAAACCAAGCATACCCCGATATTTCTCGGGAATACCCCACTAAACCAGGCTCCCCTTCCTCCCATATCACGCTCCCCCCTGCTCTCCTTTCTCCAGGCCCCTCCAACCTGGGGACCCCCCCCCAAAATGAGCCTCCCCCCCTTTCTTCGGGCTCCCCCAGTTAGCGGACGCCCCCCTTTTAACCCCGCTCCCCCCGCTCCTTTCTCGGGGCTCCCACAGCCTGGGATCCCCCCCTAAAACCACGCTTCCCCCTCCCTTTCTCCGGCCTCCCCCAAACCAGATCCACACCCCCCCCCCCCCCCAAACCAGGCATATTCCCCTCCCCTTCCTCGGGGCTCCCCCAGCTTGGGGACCCCCCCAAACCTCCCTCGCCGCCCCTTTCTCGTGGCCCCCCCTCCGTGCCGAGCCCCCCCCCCGCGCCCCCCGCGCAGGCAGGGGGCGCCCTCGCCGCCCCCTCACCCTTGACGATGCGCTCGGTGGTCGGCAGCTTGTTGTGGCCGCGCCCGGACATGGTGGCGGCGGCGGCGGCGGCGGCACCGGCACCGCTCCCCGCCGTGCCCCGCTCCGCTCCCCTCACCCGGAGCGGGGGCCGCGCGGGTGCTCCCGGCGGACCCGCTGGGCTGCCCCGGCGGCGGCTCCGCGGCGCTGCGCTACCCCCGTCCCGCCCCCGCCGCCGCCGCCACACCGCCCTCCGCCCTCTGCCCCCCCCCCCCTCCCGCCCAGCGCCTGCGCCGCGCCCGCCCCGCCCCGCCCGCCATCTTGGAGGGGAAGGGGGCGTTGCTAAGCAACGGGGGGGCAACATGGCGGCGGCGCCGTGAGGGGGGAGCGCGGGGATGGCGGGGGGTGTTTGAGCGGCCCTTGGGCACAGCTCCGCTGCTGAGGGAGGAGAGTGCTGGGATCCCACACTGCGCTGGGAGGGACTGTAAGGATCAGCCAGTGCCACCCCCTGCCGTGCCCAGGGACACCTTCCGCTGTCCCAGGCTGCTCCAACCCGGCCTTGGGCGCTTCCAGGGGCAGCCACAGCTCCTCTGGGAATTCCATCCCAGCCCTTCACCACCCTCACGGGGAAGGATTCCCTCCCAATATCACATCCATCCCTGCCCTCTGGCAGTGGGAAGCCATTCCCTGGCTCCTGTCCCTCCATCCCTTGTCCCCAGTCCCTCTCCAGCTCTCCTGGAGCCCCTTTGGGCCCTGCAAGGGGCTCGGAGCTCTCCCTGGAATTTCCCTTCTCCAGCTGAACTTTCCCAGCTCTCCCAGCCTGGCTTCGTAGCTGATACTCCTTAGACATAAAATTTCTGAGGGAAAGGAAAAACAGATGATGGTCTGTTCCCACCACTGTAAGATGAAGGAAGACAGGTTTAGATGGGGTATTGGGAAGGAATTCCTCCCTGTGAGGCTGGTGAGGGGCTGGGATGGAATTCCCAGAGGAGCTGTGGCCGCTCCATCCCTGGAAGTGCCCAAGGCCAGGTTGGACGTGCCTTGGAGCAGCCTGGGCAGTGGAAGGTGTCCCTGCCCCTGGCAGGGGTTGGCACTGGATGAGCTTCAACCAACCCAAACCATTCCAGGAATTCCATGACCCCATCCAGCATCCTTTGCTGAGGTAACTCAGGTTTCAGGCATTCACCAAAACACAAGGATTTTGCAGCAAAGGAGAGCCCACTCAAAGCCCCCCTGGAAGTGCGGATGAGTGGGAGCAAGTCCGATGCTCACTGTGACCTTCCTTGCTTAATAAGACATTAATATTTTTATAAAACACTCCAGAATGTCAAGATTTGGTTTCTTTAGCTGCAACAGGGTTTCTAAAAATTGCGTTTGCTGCTCAGAGCTGGCAGCTGGGGCGGAATGGTGTAGAAAAAGGGGGAAAAAAGGGAAGCAGAAAAGCAAAGTTTGGGGTTTTTTTCCCTAGTGGAAGGTGGGAAAACAAGGACGCAAACACTGCCAGGAGCCCGGCTTGTGTGAGCTGGAAAGAAATCCAAAATCCCGCATCTCCCAGATAAACCACGGCTTGGAAATACATTTCAGATAAACTAAAAAAAAAAAAAAAAAAAAAAAAAAAAAAAAAAAAATTATATATATATAAAATTAAGGAAGGGTTTTTGGAGCCGCAAAGGCCGTGCCATGCGGGCAGGCCGGGGGTTGTCAGTGCCACCTTCCGTCAGCCGCGCCGCACTGCATAGCCACGGAAATCCAGCTGGAAAACCAGGATTGCATCACCCAGCCCAGCTCCCACCCCTCCATCCCCCAGCAGCAGGGAGGATTTCACTGCCGGAGCACAACTGCGGACCCTCCGTCGTTACAGAATATATTTTATTTATGGAATTTTACAAATATCTGTACAATTCACGTGACATTTTAAGTTAACGCTCTTTTGTTTCGGCGCGTTCTCTCCTACAACACCTGAGTTATAATTGAAATACTGAGATGGAACTTGAGCTTCCAACCGGACGCGGGGGAAAGAGACGCGGATGAAAATCCGTAAGGAGCTCGATTGGGGTGGGTTCCCCTCCTCATCCTCCCCATCCCTCTCCTGCTGGCAGGTGCCAGCCTGCCCAGCCAGGAACAGGAGCTCTCCTTGGTGGCAGGAGAGCCTCGCTTCCCACCCCCCACATCCCAAATCTCCGGGTTGCAGATTTCTCAGGAAATGGGGATGAACTCAAAACGAGAAGACGACGGACTGGTGATTCCCACAGTGAATCCTGCCGGCTCCGAGGAAGCCAAGCCCTGCTCCTGCCACTTCCCAGCTCTTGGAGACCTCCCAGGCAAAGTCCACGGGGCACAAACCCCCTGATTGCCCCCGTCCTCCCCCACAGAGGCTTTTCCAGCCGGGATGCAGCCCTAGGCCCTGTGCCTCGCCAGCCACGTGGTGTTTTCCAAGTGCTTCCTTGAGAGAGAGGAGAGGGCACCTGTGCCAGTCAAAGGACTCAGATTTTCCACATCGAGTCAGTCAGCCGGGGCTGCAGCTCTCTCAAGCAAGGAAAAAGTGTTTCCAATGCCACTTTCGTCCTGGAATCAGCAGCACAGGGAATGACTGCAAGGTGCTGAATGATTGCCCAAGCCAGGACAGGCCACAGGGCTCTCTCTGTCCCAGAGGGAAAAGTGACTTATGGTGACATTCCACAAGAGACACCACATGGGACAAAGCGGAGGCTATCTCTCCTTTAGGGAATCACCCGAGGACCATGTGGCACCTCCGAGTGAAGGGTGATCCCAAAAAGGCTCCTTGCTCCTCCGCAAGTCGATATTTAGGTTTTGGGGTGGAGGACAAAGCCAAGAGCCGGGGGGTGCCAAGGGGACAAATGCCCAGCCTATTAAAGCCACTGAGCCCAGGTGACGATCCGTGAGGATCCTGGCAGTGCCAGAGGCCAGGGGCTCGGTGACAGCTGTTGGGAGCTTAGGAAGAACATCCCCCAGCTGGGAACTACGGGAATTCAGGGATTACAGCGATCCCACCAGGGTACAACACTGCCAGGGGTGCCGAGCCTGTGCCAGGGGCTGAGGTCCCTCTGTCCTGCGACAGGCAGGAAAAATAGCGGGCACAGCCTTGGCTTTGCCTTCCTCAGGGGGATAAGGGAAGGTGTGGGAGCCTCAGCTCCAGCACGGTGCCACCGAGGGCCACCACCCTGTCACACCCCACGCACCTGCACAGGTGGGGAGTGAAGGAAGACTCTTCCCAAACACTTCCCAAAGCGCCTGCACCTCTCCTCCATCCCAATTCAGCGCCAAACAATGAGGGATTCCCCTGAATCCACACAGCCACAAGCTCACACCAGGTATGGGATGAGGGGTCTGGGGGCAACAGGGGTGCAAGGGAACCTCAAGCAACACGGGTGGGGTGGGCAACCTTATCAATATGATAATAAGTAATTCACCTAGTGAATCTGGGAACGCCAGCCTGGAGGCAGAGCTGGGGAGTGCCTGGAACACCCTTCTCTGGCTACTCCCTCAGGCTGGGAACATGCAACCTAAAGAGGTTCACAGTCCGAGTTTTGCTTTTAAAAACAACCCCCACCCCACCCTGAACCTCAGTGCTGTTTAAAAACCGGTGGCTGTTCCTGGGTGTCACCGTGAGCTTGGACATAGCCTGAGGAAAAAATCCCTGGGCTGGAGCCCACGGCCGGGCAGGGCTCTGCTTCATCCCCTTCTCACCAGCCCTCACAGAGGAGGAGTTGGGATTTGCCCCCAGTTCCAGCAGCACGGACTGAAGGGGGGTCAGGACATCCTGGCAGGCTTCTCCCAGCAGCCCAAGTGTCACTCCAACCCGGTTTGGTGTCCTCTGCTCTGAGCACTGACACCCAAAATGTGCTTTAAAACCCCTGCCCTCTTCACCTCGCTCTTTCCAGGGCGTTGTCCGGGCTGAAACAGAGCGAAAGCAGTTGGATGATGGTGACATCATGAGCCTCCTCATCCTCAGAGAGCACAGTTCTGAGGGCTGGCTGGTGGGGAACTCTCTGAGAAGGATCTGTCCCCATCACACACCCCCAAAGGGGTCAGGACAGCGTCATGTCCCATGGGAACGCTCCGAGCACAATGAGAGGAGCAGCATGGCTGGAGCAGCTCCTGTCTCCCCACTCCATCCTTCCTGGGAGAGGCGAGGAGAGAAGGGATATGACACTGGAAAAAAGTCAGGTCAGTCCTATGGGAAGGGGAATTCCACTCCCTTCAGCCTTAAACCAGAATAAAATCCATGGAATAGCTCTCAAAGCAATGTCTCTCCTGTAGTGTGACATCAGTGCCTGCACAGGTACCGTCGTATGTTTGCAGCAGGAAAAGCAAAGAAAAAAACCAAAAAAAGAAAAAACCCTTTCCCCCCCAAAAAAAACCATGGAAAAATTGGATCAGGGCTGCGGCTTGGGCTGGTCCTACCCTATCTGGATCTGCCCCGAGTACATGGTGAGCAGCACCATGATGGTGAAGCCCGTGAGCAGCCCCGCGTTCTGGATGGCGAAGGTGATCAGGGCGCTGCCGTTCTGCTCGTCCTCCCGGCTCACCTCGTTCATCTCGGGGAACTGAGGGGGGAAAAATTGGGATGGCAGGGCTCAGTGGCAGCTCCATCCTTCCCTGGCAAACATCCACCACCCTCTCATCCCGGGAATTTCAGCCAGGCAAAGCAAAGCAGAGATATCTGCGTGTGCTGAGGGGACAGAGCAAACCCCGCGGTGCCTGCCTCGCCTGCAGGCTGAGGGCAAACAGAGCTTTTCCTAGGAAAAATTCCCAGGATTTTGGGCTCAGGATTTGGGGCTTAGGATTTACCATATCAGCCAGTGCTATGTACAGGAACATCCCTCCAGCCAGAGCGAAGATCCAGTTGGCAGAGAAGTGGCTGCCAGCCACGATGCCGAAGGCCAGGCCCACGTAGCAGCAGCAGGCGGAGATGAAGTTGAAGAACAGCGCCTGGCGAATGGTCATCCCGGCGTTCAGCAGGATCACAAAGTCCCCTGTGGGAGAACAGGGTGGGAGGATGAGGAGGGAAGGGCTGACAGCAGCATCGGGACAGCAGCGGCTTGGACTCGAGGTCATAGGATCCCGGAATATCCCGAGTTGGGAGAGAGGCGCAAGGATCAGAGGCCAACCCCTGGACTGCACAGGACACCCCAAAAATCACAGCGTGTGCCAGCTCAAGAATGGGCTCCCTGTGCCTGCTGGCACTGGGCACTGACCTCTCCACTGCCCTGAAATTCAGACATTCACACCCAAAACCGCCTCTCCTTCACTGACCTCTCCACTACTCCTAAATTCAGACATTCACACCCAAACCTTCCTCCCCCCTCCACTGCCCCTAAATTTGGACATTCATACCCAAACTTGCCTCCCACCCACTGACCACAGCACTGTCCCTAAATCCACACATTCACACCCAAGCCCACCTCCTCTCCACTGACCACTCCACTGCCCCTAAATCCCAACATTCCCACCCAAACCCGCCTCCCCCCTCCCAAACCAACGAGGTGTTGAGGGGTTTTTTTTATCTTCAGATGCCTCCATCTAAATTTAAATCTCAGACATCATATTACCTCGTTATTTTTAGAGCGGCGATTACTCAGTGCAGTTTACAGCCCTCCCTTTCCCCCCCTCAGCAGCATCACTGTTTATTCCACCCCAAATTTTCCTTTCTGCATGGAAAAAGGACAGACTCCAGAGCGAGCAGGACCAGGGGCAGATCCAAGGAGTCCCATACCCAGCTCGTGTGGGAATTCCTCGCAGAGTATGGCCACGGAGGTGCTGATCCCTTGGAAGACGGACACGGTGAAGGAAGCGCCGATGGCCAGGCCGTCGATGAAGTTGTGGAGGCCGTCGCTGAGGGTGATCATCCAGGCCAGCGTCCCGATGTCCGAATACCTCACCTCCTTCAGCCAGTAGCACGCGCTCTGCGAGGCCTGCAGGTCCTGCCACAGCACCCCAACACAGGGGTCAGCACCCAAATGGGGTCACTGACCCCTCCTCCAGCCAGGAAAACCACCCCACTACTCATCAAACCCACAGAGCGGAGCCGTTTGTTCCCACCATGCACAAAGGATTTGGGATGCAAAACCATTGACAGGTGGGATTTTGCCACAATCCCATGGGATGAGGCACTCACCTGGACAGAGAGAGAGCCCACCACGGCCTTCTCATCCCCAGAGGGGGGCTTGCATTCCAGGTCGCTGGTGATGTGTGGGATCATGTGGTCCAGGTCCCCATTCTGCAGCTTCTCTGTGACCCCCTCGTCCCGGTCCTTCTTGGAGGGCAGAGCCTCGGGGCCGTAGTGGCTGTGCCCGTGGTGGTGCTGTGGGATCAGGGGGTTCATGTCAGCCATCCCAATATTCCTGCTGTCAGCCATCAGCCATCCCGATATCCCTGCTGTTTCCCACCCCTCCATCCCGATATCCCTGCTGTTTCCCACCTCTCCATCCCGATATCCCTGCTGTTTCCCACCTCTCCATCCCGATATCCCTGCTGTTTCCCACCCCTCCATCCCGATATCCCTGCTGTTTCCCACCCCTCCATCCCGATATCCCTGCTGTTTCCCACCTCTCCATCCCGATATCCCTGCTGTTTCCCACCTCTCCATCCCGATATCCCTGCTGTTTCCCACCCCTCCATCCCAATATCCCTGCTGTTTCCCACCCCGCAGTCCCCTGCTCAGCCTCACCTGGTCTTTCTGCTTCAGGAGCATCTTCAGGATCTTCTCCGTGAAGAAGAAGAGGTAGAAGCCCCCGAACACCACAGCGGATTTGGAAACGTAATAATCTTCCTGAGGGTTGAATCCAAATGCCTGCAGGCAGGAGGGGACACCAGAGAGGATGAGGAGCAGGCCCTGGCAGTGTCCTTCATCTGCCTTGGCTCCTGGGGTGACACTGGAGAGGTGACACAGCTCTGAGCTCTCTCTGAGGAGCAGCTGCTTTGGGGACAAGCTCAGGAAACACCTCTGTGCACCTTTAATCTCCCTCATTCCCTCATCCAAGCTGGCTGCGCCCTAAGGCGTTGGATCCAGCACCTGCACTGGGGCAGGGATGGCAGAACCAGGCTCTGCTCTGCACGGGGGACCCACCTATAGGGCTGGAAAAAGCCAGAAAAGGCAATAAAACAACAACTCTCTGCTTGAAGCAGACCGGGGATCTCTCTGGAGCGATTCCCTTCCAAACTGCAGCTCCGAGGGGCTCCCAGCCCTCCATACCTCGCTCCGGCCTTCCCCTTCTCCAGCCAGCGAGCGCCCAGAGAGAGAGAGAGAAACAGCCCCCGAGAGAGAGAAAAGCACAGACCCGCCGGGCCTCTCCCTACCTCGGGAATGAGCTGGAAGAGGGCGTTGGAGTAGAGAGTTCCAATCGCCAGAGCTATGAAGTAGAGGAGCAGCCGCTTGTAAAAGGTCTTCTTCATGAAGGGCACCACGCTGGCTCCCACCAGCGAGCACAGGGAGATGACGGAGACGCAGAGGAAACCGTAACCCCAGACTGGGACAGCCAAACCCACCCCGGGAGACGGGAGACGGGAAGGGATGAGATCAACGTGGGGATGGGCAGGGAAGGAATCCACAGTGACAGGAGGGAGAGAGGAGGGAGGGAGAGAGGGGAGAGAAGAGGACATTCATTAGTGATTGTTGTTCATCTGGCGCGGCCTCCGAAAGGGCGAACCCGGCGCCGAGCAGCTTTGGGAATGGCTCTTTGGGAAAATTCGGGAAACTCAGCTCTCCCAGCTGGGTTTTGGCAGCCAGGCCGTGTCCCAGCCAGCCCCCAGCTCTGCTCCGTGGGCCATTCCCAAGCCACAGAGCGTCCGGGTTCCCTCGAGCACCTCGTACGCTCCATCCCTGTCCCGCAGCCGGTCCCTGCTGGGATGCTCCGGGTGCCGGCGGGGTTGGAGTGCACCTTGGGCATTTCAATTCCCGGCAGATCAGGAATTAGAGGCGCTTGGTTTCTATGTCCAGCAAATAAAAGTTGCAGTTCTGGAGCTGAAAAGGAGCCTGGATAAACATCCCATTGCCAGCACAGATACAGCATTCACTGCCCCGCAGCAAAACAGGCAACGCTGGCGGGGAAAACCCACTGGAATTTTAAGTCTAGATATGCAGCTGAAATCCAGTTCATCCTCTGAGGAGCCACCCAGACCATGATCCAAAGGTGCCCAATCCAGGTGGACTTGTTCAGCTCCAGGACTGCACAATTACAACACAATTAATTTGCAATATTTCTGTCGGTCCCATCAGAGCACCAGGAAACCTCATGGAAGCCGGAACAGTTGTGGGAACATCGGGCTGGGAAATCAGGTAGGGGGGGAAAAAAAGAGGCAATTAAAGGATTTGTAAAAGCTAGCTGATTCCAGAAGCAGCCGGTGCTTCTCTGGGCTATTCTCCGCGTTTTTATATGGATATTTGATCATATTTTCATGGATATTTCGCATTTCTTTCCCTCTGGCTCATGCCAGTAGCGCTGCCACAAGTGTGGCTAAGCACATCCCTCCAAGGGACACACAGAGCAGGAGCAAACAGCTTTTCCCAGCACATTCCCACTCCTCAGACCTGGCAGGGATGGAGAACACCGCGGGTTTCCTGGTGCTTGGAAGGGTGAGAAAAGCCCTGCGGAGCCCCTTGAGCCAAGCCCTGAGCCTCGGGTGACGAGGGGTCGGATCGATTCGGCGGGGTGGAGGCAGAGAGGGCGCCCGGGGAGCTGCCCCCGGAGACGGGAGAGAGGCAGGGACGTTCTACCGCACCTCTGGGATGAGCTGGAAGAGCGCGTTAGAGAGCAGCGTGCCGATGGAGAGCGCGATGAAAAACAGGAGCACCCGGCTGAAAAAGGCCTTCTGGGAACACGGAACGATGAGGACTCCGAGCAGGGAGGCCACGTTAATCATGGACACACTGAGAAAACCAAAGCCCCACACTGCGGAACGAGAAGAAACGAGGGCCGACATTACCGAGGCTCTCGGAGAGCCCGGATCCGGGCAGGTGGGAAAGGCTGGCTCCGGATGCTCCAGCTGCCACAAGACCATCATGTTTGGTGCAGGGAAGGTGGGAATGAAGCCACCGGGTTCCTTGGAAAAGGTTTTCCCAAGCCAGCCCCGAGGTGGGAGAAGCTGAGTTGTGCTCAGGGCAGCTGATCCAAGACCTTGGGCATGGTTGGGAGGAGGACAGACGGGAGCTGGTTGAGCACCCGCCAGTGGCTGGAGGCCAGCAGGTCCCTCCAGGGGCCGGGTCACCCCCTCCCACCCACGGGAACCCAGAGCAGAGTCCCCTCCTCATCCAGCTATCCCGGAGGCACAGAGGTTATCCCGGCAAAACCACACCACGGCACGATACACAGCGAGGAGAACTCGGTCAGGATTCCCAGCTGCTGGAGGCAGGGAATTCCCAGGAGTGGGAACTGGCTGTCCCACAGGTCCCTGGGTGCCTCGTGTCCCCGAGCTCCGTGCCCAGGCCCAGGCAGTGCCCCTCCCCCAGCACCCCACTTACCTTCAGCTGAGCTGGGCCTGCTCTCCTCCGTCTGCTCATTCTCCTCATTTTCCAGGTTTTCGGAGGCGCACGCCCCCGACTCCAGCTGCTGCAGGATGGTGGGGCAGAACTCCTTGAACTCGCTGTGCCCCACAGGGGAGCCCTCGCTCAGGTTGTGGATGGCGAAAAGCTCCACGGAGCTGAAGCACTGGGGAAGGGACAGGAACGTGCCTTGAGATTCCCACAGATCCGCAGGGGAGATTTCGGGAGTCCGCAGGGAGGTTTTGGGGATCCACAGGGAGGTTTTGGGGATCGCCTCCTTACCCGGGAGAGGTTCAGGCGCTGCTGAGGTGTTTGGGAGACGTTGGCGTGTCCCACTCCCACATCCAGGCGGTTCAGCAGGGCCTTGAGCTGCTTCAGATTCAAGGTCTGGCTCTCTCCATAGCGCTGGAGCAGATCCTGCAGGAAGGAGGCTGCGGAGACTCCAGGGTTGTCCCTGCCCGCCCGGACCTGCAGGCAGGGGAGGAGGCAGAGCAGCAGGAGCAGGCAGCAGCTCCGGGGGCCCGCGCTGGGGATCATGGTGCCTCTGGGATGCTGGGATAAAACCACACTGCTGTTGGCTTTGGCATTCCCAGCGCTCCAACCACCGCTCCTCCGCCCCACCGACGGATTTATCCTCAGGGAAATGGGAGCAGCGCTGGGAGCACCCAGATCCCGAAGGGGAATCAGCATCTTTCCATGCAAGACCACCCCCTTCTCCTCCACCCTGAGCCACCCCACGCCCCTCACTCACCGTGAGGGGCTGCCAGGACACAGCTCCCGGGGGCTCTCCAGCTCCACAGCACCTCAGGACCCTGGGAAGAGCAGGATTTTTCGGGAAGCAGGCAGGGCTCTGCCAGTGCCAGCCCCAAACCCAGCTCTCTGCGGGGTGAGGAGTCACGCTCCAGCCCTTGGCCACGCGTGGGTCCCCTCAGTGTCGCCGGGGCTGGGACACAAACACCTCCAGGACCTCAATGCCAGCGCTCGGAGGAACACGGGAGCCCTGGGGACAGAGGTGGCCTGTTCATTAGGTTATAATTTAACCAGGATAATTACCATGCACCGAGTGCTTCCCCGCTCTAACTGTAGGTGCCTTTATAGTGTTTGCCCAGAATCAATCCTTGCCCTCTCTGCTCCTTTCATACACGCCGGGAATCGATAAAAGAGGGGTGGCACAGCCCCGGGGAGCAAGGAAGGGGCTCAGGGAGAGGGGGGGATGCCAGGCACGACCTGCACGTCCACCTTGGGAGGCACCCAAGAGCCTGGAGCTCGGGCCGCCTTCCTGGAAAAGCTTCCCTGAAAGGTGGATGGCAAATGTGGGATTCACAAGGAGAAAATAAAAGTTTGCTGCCTCCATCAGCGCAGCAACCATCCCGATCCCAGCGTGGGCTCCAAGCACACCTCCTGATCCCCCTGGCTCCCCTTCCCGGGGGCTGCTGGTGCTCCCGACCCAGCCCCAGGACACCCCGCAGTGCCTGGCCCGTGCTGACAGCTCGCAGGCTCCGGTCTCCTCCAAAAACCAGCCCAGGACATTTTTGAAGCCCGGCCAAGCAATTGTTCCAAAAATAACCTGGGGCCAGGATTTCCAGGCCAAGGGGCTGCCGGGGAACCACAGGACCCCGCTCCTCATCCAGGACCCCATTCCCCCTGAAGGCTCCCACATTCCCACAGGTTTTACCAGCTTACCACCACCTTGTGAGCTTTGTTCTCCAGGAGGTTTAAGCCTCCTCCTGCCAGGGCTTAGCTCGGATGCTTTGACTTAACCCCTCTCCTCCCAAAACGAGGGAGGGAGCTCATCCGGAGCAGTGCTGGGAACACCCTGCTGGATGGGGGGACCCGAGTGACCTCTGCCTCTTCAGCATCCCCCAGCCAACCCAGACCCTTCCTCTGCCTCCCTATCTCAATCCACCCTTCCAGGTGGGTCCTGCTGGGCGACATGGGACATCCAGGTGGCCAGTGACTCCCACAGGTGCTGGCACACAGCCCACTGTGCCAAAGGTTTGTCCCGGCTGGCCGCACGTCCCGCTGGCTGCCCTTCCCTGCCCGTGCCAGCCGAGTGCTCCCCATATCCCTGATCCCGCCGGGAGCCGTCCTGCTCCCTGCACACCGATGGTCCGGCCCGTGCCAAGGCACGCAGCTCTCTCCGCTGCCAAAACCCCTCGCGGGGGTTTCTCCCAAAGCCAGGCTGAGCCGGATACACCCAGGGTGGAAAACCGGACCTCAACTTTCCCCCTGCTGCCAAGGGAAAGGCAGGAAGAGCTGAGCAGGCAGAGCCGGGCAGAGCTGCGCTGGCTCGCTCCGTTTTAGGGCAAAACGAGGTGGAGGAGCCGCCCCTGCGGGAGAGAAGGGTCCAAAGAAGCTCATCCCGGGGGGCTCCCACCCTCTGGAAGCCCAGGGCAAGGCAGGAGGGTGCCGAGCACACCCAGGCCAGCATCCCGGGACAAATGGGATACGACAAACACCAAAGAGCACCGACCCTCGCCATCCCCACCGCCAGCTGTGATCCCCCCGGAGCCCCCCGGCCTCCTGCCCGCTACCTTCAAGGGCGTCCTTCCACCGGGATCCGCTCTCGGAGCCCGGAGCCAGCGCCTGACCTACTTTATCGCTCCTCGGGATGGGGCACGGGGACAAAACCGCTGCCACGGCAAGGGACGGATGCCCGCGAGAGGGATGTGCCCGGGAGCGATGCCCGGCAGCCACGACAGCACAACGCAGCTCCCGAGGCCAGGCAAACCCTTCCCATCTCCCTGGGGTTCACTTCCCAGAGATCATCGATCCCGGCCGCAATCCACACCCCCCACCCCCCCGCTCCAAGCGGGAAGGTGACGCCGGGAATAAGAACCGCTGGCACAGCCGAGCATGACCCCGGCGACGTCAGCCCCGCGCCAGACGCTTCCCGAAATCCCGCGCAGGGACAGCTCGCTGGCGTAAACCTGGAGGCGAGGGGGGCGGTGGGGGCCCCCAAATTCTCCCTCCCTCCCCCGGACCCATCCCGCTCCTCCCGGGGCGGTCGGAGCCGGCGGGGCCGAGCTCCTTCCGGAGCAAACGCCGCTCCACGTGTCCTGCGGCAAGGAGGGTGTCCAGGGGCTGCCCGGGGCACGGAGGTTCTCCGTGCCCTGCGGCTCCGTCCCGGGGCCGGCAGCGGACACGCTCCGCGTCACGGACACCCTCGGCCGCCCCTGGAGCCTCCGGACAGTGTCCTGTCCCTGCCTTCCCCGTGATCCCAGCCCGCAGGCCCTGGGGCGGGCAGATGGGCGGCGAAACCGGGAGATACCCCGGACATCCCGCCCCACACGGACCCCCCAGTCCTGCCCAGTGCCCCCTGTACTGGAGCTGCTGCTGCCCCCCAGTCCCTGCCCCATCCCGCCCCACTCCCCATCCCACCGCCGCTGCCTGCTCCCAGAGCTTGCACTGGCGGTGCCAGACCCCATAACTGGGTCCCGCACCCCAAAACTGAGTCCTGCACCCCATAACAGGGTCCTGCACCTCAGACCCCACCTCTGCCTGCACCTTCACCTGCCCCAGACCCCACGGGCTGTCCCAAAACGAGCCCCCATGGCTGCTCCCAGACCCTAGGACCGGTCCCAAACCCTAAACAGCCGCTCCCTGCATCCTTCCCTGTATCCTACATCCTTCCCTGCATCCCCCATCCCCATCCGGGGCTCGGGGCCGGCCCCAGCCCGCTCCCGCCGCTCCGCTGCCTCCCTCCCCGCAGTAGCCCGTCCCCGCAGCCGCCTCCCCGCCGCATCGCAGAGCTGCCCTGCCCACCCCGGTCCATCCCGGTCCATCCCGGTCCATCCCGGTCCCACCTCAGCTCCCGCCGCCGCTCGCTCGGGGCCGCGCCGGGCGCACGCGCGGCCGCGGGCACGGGGAGCGCTCCCATTGGCTGCCACCGCCGCAGGCCACGCCCCCTCCGCCGTGCGGCGCCGGGACCCCCCAAAAATCCCACCCGGGACCCCCAAACTGCCCCAAAACACCCGCCCCGGGGAGCACCGGGACCCCCAAGCCCCCTCTCGGAATCCCCACACCCTCCCCCCCCCCCAGGTACCGGGACCCCCAAACACTCTCCCCGGGACCCCCCAAAAGGCACCCGGGGATATTGGGACTCCGGGGAACCCACTGAACACCCACGCCGGGGGCACCAAGACCCCGAGGACACCTTCAAGCGACCCCCTCAGAGGCACGGGGACCCCCTGGGACCCCCCCAAACACCCAGCCCAGAGCCACGGGGACCCCCCCAACACCCCCCCGGCGGCACCACACGCACCTCCCCAAAGACCCTTTGGGGGCACAGGGCACCCCACGGACCCTCCAAACACCCCTTGGGAGCATTGCTCGCCCCTCAACCCCTTCCCAAGGGGTCACAGCACCAAATATCCCCTTGGGAGCACCGCAGGGACCCCCCTGGAAATGCCCGGGGGGGTTCAGGGGGGGACTAATCCTGGCAGGCAGACCCACCCTGGCTCCTCTCCCTGTGCCAAGGAGGAGGACAAGGCAGAGTTGGGATACAAAAAGCTGCTGGAGCGGGTCAGGAAGAGTGAGGGGACCCCTCCCCAGCACCCCCAGGGCCAAGCTTTGCTCCCAAATCCCATCCCAGGTTGGGCCACGGCTGCCAAAGTCCGGCGGGATTGGCAAATGAACGGGGATAAATGATTAACCCGGGGCACAGGGTGACAGCGTGGGTGGCACCACTGCTGTGACCCCCCCTCGGTGTCCCTGCTCCATCCTGGGATCCCCTGGGAATGAGGGGCACCCTCCCCTCCCCCCCCAAATCCATAAGGGAGCAGCTGCCAGCAACGATTTTATTGGAATGAACCAAAAAACTGCTTACAGCAAGAGAAAAATCAGGGAAATCCAACTTCTCCTGCCCAAGGCAAAAAAAAAAGCACCTGAAATAGGTGGAAATTCAAACCTTTCCCTGGGGTAATGACCTGAATCCACAAAGAATTCTCCTTGGAAAACCAGTGACTCCTCAAGGACAGGAGAACCGGCCAAGCTGGAGCTGGTTTGTTCAACAGCAGCTTGAAAAAGCCCAGGAAAAAAAACCCTTTAAACCTGCATGGAAATGCAAGAAACTGGGGGGGGAAAAAACCCCAAAGTCTTTGGGATTTACATCCAGCACCTGCACAGGGATGAGCTGTGGGAGCAGCAGCACCTTTGAGGCTCATGAACTCAACCCCCTCTCCTGGGAGGGCTGGAAACCAGCAGGATATTCCTTTGGGTTCATCCCCACGGAGAGAATTCCTAAAAAACCCCCCAGGGCCTGGGATGCTGCTGCAATCCCGAGCACCCTCTAAACCAACAAACAAGGAACAAATGAACACCAAAACCAGGGAATTGAGGAAGATCCCCGCTGGCAGGGGGGCCAAACAGCGGCAGGTGGGGAGCAGAACTCCGGGCTGCAATCCCGATTTTCCAGGTGCAATCCCGGATTTCCCGGTGCCATCCCGGTTTTGCAGGTCCTGGCAGGTTAAAGGAAGAAGAGCTGCTCGCTGAGGTGGGCGCTGGGCTCGTGGTGCAGGACCTGGCCCACCAGGAATGCCAACTTGTGGGCGTACTTGCAGGGAGCCGGGACACGGACGGTGCCCGGCCAGTTCCAGTACAGGTGACACAGCTTGAAGGTCAGCCTGGAAGGGACAGCGAGGAAATCGGGCTGAGGGATTCCCGGGAATGGGGCTGGATCCGGGTTCACATCCCTCCCACAACCTGCTCGCAGCCGTGTTTCTTCCAGAGGTTGGGAACCCGCCTTGTCCACGTCCTCCCAGTTCACCCAGTACACCCAGCAGGCTCAGCCCGGTGCCTGCACAGGGACCTGCGCCCCCCAAACTGCTCCAGGGGTTGATTTACCCAAAAACCCCAAATTTGGGGGGGTCCCATGTGGGTCCTCATCCTATAAGGCTGCTCTTCCTTCTGTGGGATATTGGGGGGGGGGCTTTGGGATTCCTGCCCTTTTCTCTGGAAGATTCTGGGGGGGCTGCAGGGTCTCAGGGATTCTGGAACCCTCACCCTTCCCCTGGATGATTTTGAGGGTCTCTCCCCCTTTCCCAGGGAGGATTTTGGGGAGCTATAGGACATTGGGGGGCTGCAGGACCCCTGCCCTTCCCTCTGCAGGATATTGAGGAATTCTGAGATTCCTGCCCTTTTCTCTGGAAGATTCTGGGGGGCTGCAGGATCTCAGGAATTCTGGGACCCCTGCCCTTCCCCTGGATGATTTTGAGGCTCTCTCCCGTTTCCCAGGGAGGATTTGGGGGGGCTCTGGGACCCCCACCCTTCCCCTGGATGATTTTGAGGGTCTCTCCCTTTCCCAGGGAGATTTTTAAGGGCTGCAGGATATTGAGGAATTCTGGGACCCCTGCCCTTTCCTCTGGAAGATTCTGGGGGGGCTGCAGGGTCTCAGGGATTCTGGAACCCCCAACCCTTCCCCTGGATGATTTTGAGGCTCTCTCCCCCTTTCCCAGAGAGGATTTGGGGCGGGCTGCAGGATATTGAGGAACTCTGGGATTCCTGCCCTTCCCCTGGATGATTTTGAGGGTCTCTCCCCTTTCCCAGGGAGGATTTTGGGGGGCTGCAGGATATTGAGGAATTCTGGGACCCCTGCCCTTTCCTCTGGAAGATTCTGGGGGGCTGCAGGATCTCAGGAATTCTGGGACCCCTGCCCTTCCCCTGGATGATTTTGAGGCTCTCTCCCGTTTCCCAGGGAGGATATTGGGGGGCTCTGGGACCCCTGCCCTTCCCCTGGATGATTTTGGGGGGCTCAGGACCCTCCCTTACCTCTGGAGGTGCTCGGAGCTGAGGTTGGCCGTGTTCCACATGCAGATGTAGCGCGTGGGAACGCTGCAGCCCTGCCGCGAGTGATGGGCCAGCAGGAAGAAATCCTGCCTGGGAAAGGCGAAACAAACCCCAATTTCACTTTTTTGCACCCCAAAATGAGCATTTTTGAACCTCAGGGCGCTCTGAACCCCAGACTGGGCTTTTTTTACACCCCAGAATGGTGGTTTTGAACCCCAAGGGTTTTATTTTTGCAATCCATGAGGGGGTTTTGCACCCTGGGGTGCTTTTCCCACCATTTTTTTTTTCACTCTGGGGTTTTTTTTGCATCCTGGGGTGGTTTTATAACCCCTTTTTTTTGCACTCAAGGTGTTTTTACACCCCAGAGCATCTTATTTTGTAAAGAAAATAAATTTTAAGATACCTTAGGGTACCTCTACAACCATTTTTTTGCACCCTGGGGGGTTTTTACACACCAATTTTTACACCATGGGGTGGTTTTTTTGTACCCAGGGTGGATTTTTTCCACCCTGGGCTATTTTTACAAGGATTTTTTCTTTTGGCACTTTGGGAATTCTTTTGCACCCTGAGGTTTTTTTCACACCCCGGGGTTTTTTTCCAACCATATTTTCGCACCCAGAGTGGATTTTTTCCACCCTGGGGTATTTTTAAAATGACTTTTTTGGCACCCTGGGCATTTTTTTGCACGCTGAGGTTTTTTCACCACCTTTTTGCACCCTGGGGTGGTTTTATCACCATTTTCTTGCACCCAGGGTGGATTTTTTCCACCTTGGGGCATTTTTACAACCATTTTCTTGCACCCAGGGTGGTTTTACAACCATTTTCTTGCACCCTGGGATGGTTTTACAACCACTTCTTACACCTTGGGCTGGGTTTTTTGCACCCAGGGTGGATTTTTTTCCACCCTGGAGTGCTTTTCCCACCATTTTTTTTACACCCAGGTTATTTTTCTCCCCCCTGGGGTTGGTTTTTATCCCCTCCCAGGGCGTTTCCTCCCTGTCCCAGCTCCCCCAGCCCCATCTCTGCCACTCACCAGTCCGAGCTGGTGACGCTGTGGTCGATGACGGTGCCCAGGGGAGGAGACACCAACTCCTCTCCTGTCAGGCAGTAGAAGTTGGTGTTCAGCTGCTTCTGCACCACCACGACCACGAGGCTGGGCTGGTAATTTTGGAAGGTGTGGAAGCTCTTCTGGAGCTGGGGCACCTCATATTTGAGCACTGTGTCCAGCTGGGGGTCGGACACCCCGTCCCGGTACACCACGATCTTCATGGGCAGGGAGTGGTTCAGCTGTGTGGGAAAAATGGGGAAAATGAGGAAAATCTGCTCTTTTTTTTTTTATCCTGCAGCCTGTACAGGATTACCTGAGAGGGGAGGGGAAAATATTCCCTGGTCAGCGGAAGTTTGGGAATTCAACCCACCATGTTCAGCCCCGCTGAAAATGCAGCTCGGGGTGGGTTTGGGGAGGGTTGTGTTTGTGTTAATCCCAGAATTCCAGACTGGATTGGGTGGGAAGGAGCCTTAAAATCATCTCAATTCCACCCCCTGCCATGGGCATGGACACCTCCCACTGTCCCAGGCTGCTCCAGCCTGGCATTGGGCACTTCCAGGGATCCAGGGGCAGCCCCAGCTCCTCTGGGAATTCCATCCCAGCCGCTCCCCACCCTCACAGGGAGGAATTCCTTCCCCATATCCCATCCATCCCTGCCCTCTGGCAGTGGGAAGCCATTCCCTGTGTCCTGGACCTCCAGGTCCTCCTGCCCAGCCAGCTCCCAGTGCCCAGGGCTGTTCCTGCAGCACCCACAGAGGGATGGGAAAAAGGAATCAGAGAATACTGGAATGGTTTGGGTTGGAAGGGACCTTAAAGCCCATCCCATTCCACCCCCATTCCATCATCCCCCGTTGCTCCAAGCTGGCCTTGGGACACTTCCAAGGATGAGGCAGCCACAGTTTCTCTGGGAAAATCCCAAGAGCTGGGATTTTTCCCAGCCCCTGCCCTGTCCCAGGCTGCTTTTCTCACACTGGGGACAAGGGACAGGGCCCTGGGAGCTCTAACGTGGCACTTCCCTATGAGCAAACTGATCCCGAGGCACGTTCCCGAGATAAGGATGAGCTGTGCCGGCTCCACATCCAGTCCAAAGGCTGCTGGGGATGTTTGCTCCCCTGCACGTATCCAGGCTGGAGGTTTTTGGGAGGTTTCCCCCTTGTTTTGAGGGAATGTGGAACCACAGGAGGGTGGTTTTTGGTTGGCCTCACCTCGTAGAAGCGCTTGAGGGCTTGGGAGAGGCAGAGGCGGAGGCTGTCGGCGATTTCCTGGTGGGGCATCTGGAAAACCACCTTGGAGTACCACTTGGTGAGGATGCTGGGCATGGAACGGGAATGAGCACCAGGAACGAGCACTGGGAACCTCCCCCAGCACCGGGCAAAGTCCTCTGAGGTCTTGTGCAACCCCAAACCGGCCCTGGCTCAGCATTCCCAGCCCTTTCCCAGCGATTCCCGACACAAACACGCCAGGGGAGACCTTGCTGAGCGCAGCAGCTCGGGGAGAGCAGCATCCTCACCCCCTTCCCTGCCAAGGAAGGAGATTTTGGGGAGGGAGATCCCTGAAAATTCCCCCTTTCCCAGGGGGAAGCCACGTACTGGTTCATGCTGGCCACGAAGCCGATGACGGAGCGCATCCCTTGGCTCCGGCTGTGGTGGATGTCCATGCCCACAACCATCAGCTGCTTCTGGAGAGGGGGAACAAAAATGGGATTTAGGGATCATGGAGCAGGGAAAGGCAGGTAGGATTTAGGGATAATGTCCATGCCAACAACCCTCAGCTGCTTCTGGAAGAGGGAAGAACAGCCAGGTGGGATTTAGGGATAAGTCAGACACCTCCAGGCTCGGATCCCTGCAGCTCCCAAGGGACTCACATGCACCCAAGAGAAGCCAACCCCGACTCCCCAGCTGCCTCAGCCCATGCCCACAGTAATTCACCCCCTCCAGAGCTTCCAGGCTCATCCCAGGCTTCTTCCCAGGGTTTTCCTGCCTTACCAGCGGGATATCAACCCCCCAGAGCTGCCCGCCCAGCTTGCAGTTGATCTGCAGCAGAACTTTCTGCACCACACTCCTGATCTTGCCGGGGTGGCCCGTGAGGGACTGGGCGTTGATGACCTAGGGAGAGGGAAAACTCAGGGAAAAGTGAGGCTGGAGGCAGCCACGGCTTCCCGGGAATGGGGGTCCCAGCCCACCTGGGAGGGGACCGGGGTCTGCACACAGCAAAGCTTCTTGACGGCCCCGTAGATGTCGTCCCGGCCGTTGGGGATGAGGCACAGGAGCAGCTGCACCTTGTCCTGAGGGAGATCACGGAATTGTTCCGGTTGGAAAAGCCCTCCAGGATCACCGCGTCAAACCTCAGGTCACCGATAACCCACGTCCCCAAGGGCCACATCCACGGCTCGGGGGATGGGGACTCCAGCACCTCCCTGGGCAGCCCATTCCTGTACTTAACAACCCTTTCCCATTCCTGTACTTAACAACCCTTTCCCATTCCTGTGTTTAGCAACCCTTTCCCATTCCTGTGTTTAGCAACCCTTTCCCATTCCTGTGTTTAGCAACCCTTTCCCATTCCTGTACTTAACAACCCTTTCCCATTCCTGTACTTAACAACCCTTTCCCATTCCTGTATTTAGCAACCCTTTCCCATTCCTGTATTTAGCAACCCTTTCCCATTCCTGTATTTAGCAACCCTTTCCCATTCCTGTGTTTAGCAACCCTTTCCCATTCCTGTACTTAACAACCCTTTCCCATTCCTGTACTTAACAACCCTTTCCCATTCCTGTACTTAACAACCCTTTCCCATTCCTGTACTTAACAACCCTTTCCCATTCCTATATTTAACAACCTTCCCCATTCCTGTATTTAACAACCCTTTCCATGAAGAAATTCCTCCTGGTGTCCAGCCTGAGCCTCCCCTGGCACAGCCTGAGGCTCCTCCTATCCCTTATTCCCAACCCCACCTGGCTGCACCCTCTTGTCAGGGATTTTAGGGAGCAATAAGGCCCCTCCTGAGCCTCCTTTTCTCCAGGCTCAGCCTCACTCCAGGTGCTCCCATCCCACCTTCCCAATGATCCCCCTGGGATGTCCCCACTCCTCACCTGGCTCCCCAAAGAGCTCTGGATGCTCCTGACGTAGGTCTCGATGCGGTCGTCCCGCAGCTCCTGCACCGTGGGCTGTCCCACCTGCATTCCCATGGAGCCACAGCTGCTCCTCATGGCCGCCAGCAGGTCCCTGGCCAGGTGCTGCAGCCGCTTGGGATAGATCAGGAGCCAGGAATTTATGGAGATCTGGGAGAGAAGCGAGGACAGGCCGTGGTTTGGGAGGCACATTCCCCTTTGGGAGAGGAGAAACCCACAGAGCACAGAGGGAAATCTGGGAGAGGGAATTCAGGACAAGAGGAACCTGGAGCACAGCAGGGAAATTTGGGAGAGGGAAATTTGGGAGAGGGAATTCAGGACAAGAGGAACCTGGAGCACAGAGGGAAATTTGGGAGAGGGAAATCTGGACAAGAGGAACCTGGAGCACAGAGGGAAATTTGGGAGAGGGAAATCAGGACAAGAGAAACCTGGAGCACAGCAGGGAAATTTGGGAGAGGGAAATTTGGGAGAGGGAATTCAGGACAAGAGGAACCTGGAGCACAGAGGGAAATTTGGGAGAGGGAAATTTGGGAGAGGGAATTCAGGACAAGAGGAACCTGGAGCACAGAGGGAAATTTGGGAGAGGGAAATTTGGGAGAGGGAAATCTGGGAGAGGGAAATCTGGGAGAGGGAAATCTGGGAGAGGGAAATCTGGGAGAGGGAAATCTGGGAGAGGGAAATCTGGGAGAGGGAAATCAGGACAAGAGGAACCTGGAGCACAGAGGGAAATTTGGGAGAAGGAAATTTGGGAGAGGGAATTCAGGACAAGAGGAACCTGGAGCAGAGGGAAATTTGGGAGAGGGAAATTTGGGAGGGGGAATTCAGGACAAGAGGAACCTGGAGCACAGAGGGAAATTTGGGAGAGGGAAATTTGGGAGGGGGAATTCAGGACAAGAGGAACCTGGAGCAGAGGGAAATTTGGGAGAAGGAAATTTGGGAGGGGGAATTCAGGACAAGAGGAACCTGGAGCACAGCAGGGAAATTTGGGAGAAGGAAATTTGGGAGAGGGAATTCAGGACAAGAGGAACCTGGAGCACAGAGGGAAATTTGGGAGAGGGAAATTTGGGAGAGGGAATTCAGGACAAGAGGAACCTGGAGCACAGAGGGAAATTTGGGAGAGGGAAATTTGGGAGACGGAAATCTGGGAGAGGGAAATCTGGGAGAGGGAAATCTGGGAGAGGGAAATCTGGGAGAGGGAAATCTGGGAGAGGGAAATCTGGGAGAGGGAAATCTGGGAGAGGGAAATCAGGACAAGAGGAACCTGGAGCACAGCAGAGTTTGGGAGAGGGAAATTTGGGAGGGGGAATTCAGGACAAGAGGAACCTGGAGCACAGAGGGAAATTTGGGAGAGGGAAATTTGGGAGAGGGAATTCAGGACAAGAGGAACCTGGAGCACAGAGGGAAATTTGGGAGAGGGAAATTTGGGAGAGGGAATTCAGGACAAGAGGAACCTGGAGCACAGCAGGGAAAACCGGGAGGGAGAAAGTGGCTCAAGAGAAATCTGGAGCACAGAGGAGAATCTGGGAAAGGGAAAGTGGCCCAAGAGAAATTTGGATCCAATTCCTACAAGCAAAAGGCTCCCTCCACCCTGGGACGAGGTGGGAAAGCAGACACCACAGCCACATACCTCCAACTCCTTCGGAAAAACAGGCTGGAGCGCAAATCCAACACAAACAAGGGAAGGGTTTGAGCTGGAAGCGGCTCAGCCGGAATGCCAGCGCTGAGGGAAACCCATCCCAGTTTTCCCAACGAGGGGAAGCTGCTGCTCACCGCGGCGATGGGCGCTTCCTTTGTCACCTCCCGGTGCCAGCCCAGGTCCTCGGCGGGAAGGAAGGAGCGGTGCCGGAGGTTGATCCGCTCCCTGGGCAGGATGTGACCCTGGGTCTGGGCAGAGCAGGAATCTCTGGAGCTGCCTCCCCTGCCTCCATTCCCTTCAGAGGGAAGGCCGGGAGCCCAGCAGCCCTTACCCTGTAGATATCCGTGTCCAGGCACAGCCCCCAGCGCCCCAGCTCCCGGGAAGCGTCCGGGGTGTCCCGGATGCGGTGCAGGAGGCTGGTGAGGCGCTGGTAGTGCTGCTGGGGGCTCTGGATCATCTCCCACATCACCTCCTGCACCGGGAACACCCCACAGTGAGGGAGGGTTTCCCAAAACCCTCGGGAAAGCCGGGATCAGGGGATGAGGCAGGCTCTGACCTTGAGCGTCCGGCTGTTGTTCCGGAGGTCGGAGAGCCCGGTGAGGAAGGTGAGCTCCGGCACGAGCAGCACCATCTCCAGCTTGCGCTGCAGGGAGGGACAGGCACCGTCAGCATTCCAGGGGCTGGGAATCTGGGAATCCCTGCTCTCCCCAGGGGCTGCAGGAGCCCGGAGCAGCCCGTGGATCTCTGTGCCCAGCTCACCTTCCCCTCTGGCATCTGTTTCTCCTTGGGTTTGTGGACGAGCAGCGGCTGGTCCAGTTCCCTGATGGTGATCCCGTAGGTCTTGCTGGAAAAACAGCACCATCACACAACCCTGGAATCTGGGCTTGGATCTTGTAGAACACCCACTCCCAACCCTCTGCCGTGGCCAGTGAAACCTCCCTGCTCCCGCTGCCCCACCGGGTGTGGAGCCCTTCCCATTCCACGGGATGATCCAGCAGCTCCCCCTCACCTGTAATACTCCACGAAGGTGATCTCCTGGCCGCTGGCCAGGGTGAACGTGTCCTTGGGGGTCTTGTCCCAGTCGATGTCATCCACGCGATAGGTGCGGTTGTTGTAGCGGGTCATGACCACGCTCCCCACCAGCTGCTTGATGCACTCATCCTGGAACGTTCTCTGGCACTGGGCGTGGATGGTTGCCTGGGGAGAGGGAGAGGCTCGTGGGACGCTCCCTGCCCGTGCTACCCCAAAAACCAAGCGCCTTTCGCAGCGCCCTCGTCCCCGAAGCTTTTGGGGCTTCTTCCCGCTTTTCTCACATCATGCTCAGGACGGACTCGCTGCGGATGATCTTGTGGATGGCGTCCACCATGAGGAAGAGCCCCCGTCCTTCCTGCGGATGCTGACGGCGTAGCCCGGCCAGATGTGGAGGCTGTGTCCAGAGGGAAAGTGGCCTGGGTTAAGCCGGAGCAGCCGAAAACTCAGGGAGTTTTGGAGAGGGAAATTTGGAATCACCCAAAACTCAGGGATTCATTTCCCAGCTCCCAACTTCGCTCCATAGTCAGCCTGACCAGAGCTGACCTGGGAAAACTTCCCAATTCCCAGGTTGCCACGGAAACAGTGATGATCCTGTGGGAAGGAAGGTGCCAGCACCTACTGTGTTTCTGCAGGGTGGTGGCCTGGGCAGGCTCAAAGA